>NC_090943.1:26972878-27579212 GCF_040807025.1 Struthio camelus | reverse complement strand
GTACCCAAAGATACAGCTACTTTCTGCTCTATAGTAAAAGCAGATATACCAGTTGGCACTTGAAGCCAATATTAAACAGATTTTTTTCCATTTTTGGTGGGTCTGCTACTGCTTTATATTAAATTGATTGGATCTTTCTTTTCATTATAAACTCCCTGAGCTACTTCCAGCAATAGATTTCTTATCAAGTTTGATCTTTACAAATGCATGCAATTAAAATGTTTTAAATGGTCACTGATTGCACGCATTAACTTCCTCACGCGTATAGAATTGCCCGTTATGTTAAGACAGAATTAATGCTCCAAAAAAGTAAAATATATTAGTGGGAAACACCAGAAACAACAAGTCAATACCATCTGGGAGGTCAAAGTATTGTACCTTTCACTGTGTGCATAAGATTAAGAAAACCAGCGGAGTTCAATGCAATAAACCGCCTGAGTAAGGTCTGCAGGTTGGATCTTTGACCAGCCCACCAGCCTGCTTAGCTCTTAGACTCAAGCAAGGAGGTAGGCAAAATAAGTGATACATCAGCAGAAGATTAATACAACCAAACTGAAGACGACGACAACAACAACAACCTGCAGACCACAGTTTACATCTACAGTCATGTGCACAGAAGAAAATCCTTCATGCAAATGACTGAGTTACACATGGAGTCATGAAAATTCTTTTATCAGTTGAAGTCTGTGCACGGATAGATAACTCCACCTGTAAGAGTAACTTCTTTCATTACTTTAGATCTCATAGCTTCAAATGTTACTAGACAGTATGCTCTGGGATAGGGTTATGCAAGAGCTGTAGTACAGCTCTTCTTTTAGCTGTAAATAGGGAAAAGGAGTTTTATTATATAATCCAGACTGCTCTTTAGCCAAAAAGTATTTGTCTTGGTGAGTACCTGTAACAATGAATGTCTCTCACTAATCCTATACTTCATGTTATCCTGTAGCCACGTTGTTTCTAATAGGATATTTTATCACATATAGCATGCTACATGAACTATGCTAAGTAATTGATTATTTGTTATACTTAGTCCTTAGGCTATAACTGAACCATTTATCCTCTCAAATAAAGCTTTACAGCAAGAAATTTGCCATATGTTCATGGTAAATGAAGACTTTGGTCTTCATCTCAGTCAGTCAATCTCTTCATTCACATCTCTCTAAGAATTACAAGGGATTTTTTGTGCTCAAACTCAGAAAAGCTGTGTAGTAGGGACGTTTACTAATATCACTTGGGATTTTACAGAGCATATTACATGCTAGGCACTCCACTAATCACCTGTGTGAATTTACAGAAATATAGTTTTTATTATGTTTATATATAAGAATGTTTGTTATAAAATTGTATTTTTATCAGCAGTAGCTCAGTAATAAATATAAATGTTTGATAACATCTTTAATTGTGCAAAGTATGAACTGTATTTGATGATATATATCACATACAAAGGCTGGCAGAATTGTTTTTAACTAGTATTTCTAATTACTTTCCTTTACTTTGTAAGACCATTTTCTTCATGCCTCATAATTATGTTAATCTTTGCATTTTGAAAACTAAACTTTCCCATGACAAACATCTGCCTCAGACTTATTTTCTGTTAATTAAAGCCAAAGGGCTCAGTAACTTCCAAGAGTGAGGTCAGGAAAAAAATATGTCATATTGTCCATGTTAAACAACTCTATCAACTTTTTTCCAGCCTGCTCAGGCATTCTTTTGAGGAGTATTTAAAAAAGGTTTTACTCTGATAGAAGACAAAAGGCAGAGGTGAGAGGAAGTATGCTTGCATGAGCGTACTTTCACCAAGTTGCAAGGACTGAAAGACTGCCATTTATATATGGGCATATGCAAACTTAAGATTTTAACAGCAGAGTTTATACACATATGACAGTCCCAGAAGTTGCAGGTCTGGGCTGCAAATGGCCAGGTCTAAACTGAGAGCTCACCCCTGTGCTTTCAGTGCTGAGTCTGGATACCTGGAGGAAAGAGCTTGGTTCAAATGTACAGGAGCCAAAGCCAGGTCTGCAAGAAAGTAGGAGGAAGGTGGGGAGGACCAAGGAAACTCAATCTGGCTTTTGTGGATCACGGCAACAGTATCTCAGCAGCTCCCTCTGGTGAGCAGCCAGGATCCCCGCTGCGCCCAAGGAGCATTTGTGGACTCTGAACTCCTCTGCAGGAGAAGGAGAGCTGGAATCTGCTCCCGGAGGAGTGCAAGGCATCCAGTGTCCAGGGGCTGGAAGCTGAGGGCACTGAGGCTCCTTCCCTGTTTAAATTCAGAGACAGAGGTCTCTGAACCTGGAGGGACTTCACAACTATTGACAGCGAGGAAAATTTATATTAAAGAGAGCTTGATGCAGACTGGAGCATGGCTGCTGGGATTCAGAACTGGAGCAGTGACAGGGACTACCTAGGTAAGGGGGAACAAGAACTGAGAAACAGGGAGCAGAAGGTGATAGGACAAAAGATAGATCTGGTGAGCCATGATGCTCAAGGGGAGAGATGGAATAAAAAAAGCACACAAAGAATAGGGAAGTGGGAAAGGTGAAGGGGGAAGAAGATGGAGTGGGACAGGACAGGATGGGATGGGATGGGACAGGACCAGCTTTTAAGATTATAGAGACAGAGTCTGAAACTGGAACAGGGTGACACACAGACAGGCAAGCCTATGTGAGGGGACAGCTCCAGTGGCAGTGGCCTTTCCAGTGGGTGTACAGGTTCAGAGCCCGATAATGGATGATGTGGGCTTTGCAAGGGCTGAAAGAAAATTGCATGAAAAGGCCCTTCCCATTTGGAAGAGCCTATGCCGCCTGGTTTTTTTAATGGTAGATGAGAAGGGAGGAAGCAGTGAGAGGGACGTGAACCCACTGGCACACAGAAGTCCTCTTCTGTGTGGAAACCCTGGTTTTGAGAAGGGGGAAGAGTTAAGCAGTACACTCTGAACAAAGACAGCCACTGTCAGGCAGACTGCCACCACACCAGCCGAGACAGCCAGGGGAAGAGGTGTGCGCAGTGCGCCAAGTCCCCCAGCTATCTGTCTGTGGAGGGTGATTTCCTCCAGAAATATTTCCTGGGTTCAAGACTCTCAATACGTGCTGCCAAAGCAATGACTCTAGGACCTGTGAGGAAACACAGAACCAACAGAGGTTCCCTAGAAAAGAGAAGGTGGAGGAGGGCATGCTAATTGTCCTCCAGTAGATCAAAGGCTGCTGCAAAGACAGCATCTGTACAACACTGTTATCACCAGAAGTGGTGAAGTACTGGGATAGACTGGGACATCACAGGAATCTGCCTCTTGAAAAATGGACTGAATCAACAGAAAAATCAATGAATGATCCACTCTCAAATGGACTAGATGATATCTCTTAAGCTCTCTTCCAGACTTACTCTTCCATGATTGCTAGGTAATAAAGACCTGATAAGACCAAAATCCCCTGCCTAGGATTGCCCCTCCTTAAATGATCTATGCACCTACTCAGCCTCCCGTAAATTTTGGTGGCTCTGAAGGCCTCACAGCAGAGGCCTGCATTTCCCCAATCCTTCCAGTTGCAAAGAACCAGAGGCAAAATCTGACTTTAAGGAGACTTTGCAAAAAGTCCTGTTTCCTCATATACCCCAAACTGGTGCAGAGAGATGGCTTTTGGGGGCACAGAGCTATCAGTACAGATAGTAGAATTAGTCAAGTTCTGCAGAACTTGTCTATTCGATTACAACTGAGACTATGCCTGGAATGTGGTTTTATCATTAAAAAATGCCTTTTGGTTAAAACTGACCTTTCCTACCTGTCAGATATTTTAATGGCTTACAGTGTTGACAAACCTCAAGGAACCAAAAAAACCCAAAAACAACATGAACCAGACCCCCCCCCCCCAAAATCATGACATTTTCCTCTCAAATGAAATTCAAAAAAAATACTTTTTTTATTCTGCCTTTTGGCTTGTTAACAACTCTATTCTTTTGCCAATATGTTTGTGATAGTTTCAGATAAAAAAGCCAGTCTTTAAGGCAACAAAAATATGTGCTTCCCTCTGCCCATGTGAATGGAGATTCCTAAGGAAGGAATGGAGATTCCTGAGAGACTCCTAAGAAAGGGGAACTGTCAACTGTACATTTCCTATTACTCTATTAACTCTTTCACCTTCCGCTTTCCCACCTGATTTCTTTATTTGCTTGCTATGCCAAGGCTATAAAATGCAGCTGGGAAATGCACATACAAAAATCATAAAGCAGTTTATGTATCAGATTTTCCAGTTATTTTTCAATAAAGATTCATGTGAACTCCAAAAATCTTTACATGTAAAAAGATTTTTATAGCACTGAAAAGTATACTAAGAGCTGGAGAAAACCTTTAAACAACCACGTTTCTTTAATTTATTGCTTTACCTACTGTACCTATACTCTTATTCCTACATATACCAGACATCCAAAACATCTCAAAAAATAGTTTTTCATCAGTCCCATTTCACTTGCATCAACTACCTGAATATATTATTATTCAATAATCATAATAGATTGAATATTTAAATAGCTAAGTTTTAAGTTTAATCCAGATAACCAAAAATAATTATTTTCTATATTAAATATCTTCAACTGTTGCTGCCTCCAGGACTTACTTTCTTCCTGGGAACCGTGCAATTATCTCTCTCCTTGCAGAAGTGAAGGCCCAGGCAGCGAAGGCAGCATAGACACTTTACTGTATTCAAGTAACTGTCCACATTCCTATTGTATAGCAAAGTGAAAAGGGAGAGTCCAGACCTAACATAACCGGAGCTATCCTTTCGCTGTGGTGGAAACATTAGCAACATACAGCTTTTCCTTCGCAATAAATTTAAGATTGCTCAAAACAAATCCACCAGGTATAAAGTACACAGTTTTTCAAAATGTTTGCACTAAACTTCCTGTGCAGGATATCTAGTACAATTTGCAGTGTGTATATGTAGTATATATACGAAGTATATATACTGTGGTATACAGACCACAACTGCCCTTCCTAGTCTGGATTTTGTTTAGAGCTCCAGACTATCTCTTTAATTTTTTTCAGGGTGCAGTCAGCTCTGAATTAGCTTTTTGCACACTTAATCTGGAACTGCATGTGTTGAGAAATGTGGTGCAAAGACATTGAGCCATCTGTGATTGGGAAGCAGTTTAGCTGTATTTGCATAAAGTTGCACCCAAATTTTTCCAAGGGAACTTACCAGCCAAGGACCAGCCCCACACAAATATATCTACCCTCACCATAAATACAGATGCAACGCAATGGAGCGATCTTACCCTGCATCCATGTACATGAGATGTGATACTGCTCCTGCACCGTGGACAGGTACAGAAGAGTCATACTTATTTTGGGTATTATGCCACAGAGGAATCAGCTTGGTCTGGGAAGCACACAAACTGTTTCGGGGCCTCTGGTCCATGCTCAGCAAGGACTACCTTCACTTCCTCCTTTTAATCTCTTTTTGGCCTTTCTTCCGTGGCATCTCTGCCTGTGAAATGACCAGGCGCTTCCTTCTCACACGTCCGTCCAAAAGACTGGATCTGTGCCAGCCTCCTGCCTAGATTCCACCTGCAGCTGACCCAGTACGGAGAGGTAGGGGAGATGGTGAACGGAGCGTGTCAAATCACTCAATGCCAGGTGGCAGCCGCGAGGTCCCACAGCAGTAATGAACATGCACAACTGATCACAGAGCTTCCCTTGGATCCTGGACCCAGGACAAAAATATCACGCCATCCTAACTATATTCCCAGGAAAAGCATCCATAGTGGAGACTGGCTAGATTGCAGCTATTGGAGGAGATTTTGCGCACCTCTTAGAGGCAGAGATAAAGACTATTTTGTGGTATTTTCTTCTTTGCAGTTCTGCCAACGTCTACTAATGCCATAGTCCCACCTCTAGATTGTCAAAGAGAAAAATTAGCTAGCTTTATTGTCACCCTCATCTCCTTCACCTATGTAAAGAATGTGTCTATGAAAATGGAGGATGCTCTACATCCATACAGTAGCTATACGAAACTCAGTGGCACCTGACAAATCTATCGGATTACAACATAACATGGTAATGAAGTACGTTGCCAAGAGCATGTCTTTCCTCTTCAGAGGCCACGGTGATTATACACTGTGACGTTCCTGCTGTCAGCACGTCTTTACAACAGCTATCCACTGTGAGATGGCTCAGCCCCAGATTTGAGCACATCTCTGTAAGAGTATATGATATGACCCAAAAATATGATTCAGCATTTTTTACTGATCTTTCCCTATAATGAACAGATGTTCCACATCCCTCCACAACAGAAAAAAACCCTAAAACAACTCTTTGTATAAATTTGAGGTAGGCAAATGAGCACACCAAACTTGTTATCTGGGAATGCCTGAACTGAAATCTCAAGTTTATCATTTATTCTCCATGTGACATCAGGTAAGTAATTTTATTTATTTCCACCTGTAAAATGGAAGATAGTCATAAGCACTTATCGCAGAGATGTGAGAAGAATTTAATATTGGCATGTTAAAATTTAAAACACCGTTGAAAAACTCATCATATAGTTCATATATTCCATTAATAAAACAGACCAGCGCCCTGGTTGCATCACTGAGGCAACTGCAATGCATGCCGTGGGCGACTCTGAAAGCTAACTCGAAAAGGCCTCTCTCTCGCACTGCTGTTCTTTTCCACAGCTTGCAAGTGACAGTGTTGCAGTTACTCCGATATCCACGTTGAATTCACACTCTTAATCTGCAGTGATTACTGTACTACAGGTATACCTGCGGGCCAGTAACAGTCCAGGGGCAAGTCTGCCACGCTCTCTTCTCTGACCTCTTTGGGGGGCACCACTGCTTAGCAGGAATCATTTTCAGTCCTACTCCCATCTCTAATTGATGGGAAGAGCAATATATCTATTACTCATACTTTACACTTTCATATCAAACAGAAACCACCTGGCTCAAAGCCTTCTCTTTGGAAATATGCTCCTATTTATTTCTAGGTTGTTTTTTCTCACATGAGTGTGTATGACACCTACAAGACTTAAGGCTGCAATAAACTAAAGCATCCCTGGCAAGGGAAAATGAAGGGAGGGGAAATTTTAGCTCAAATGAGAGCTGGGCTTGTTTACAGAGCTGATGAGGCAGAGACACAGCTCTGCACGGCAGGAGCAACCCAGATGATTCGTACAAAAATGAGCCTGCGAAGCTCTGCCGAGGCCTCCGCGCCAGGCCAAAGCGGGGCGACGCGCGCAGCCAAGGCCGCCCGGGGGGCCAGGAAGCGCCCGGTGCGCAGGGCCCGCTTTGAGCTGGACGCGCCACGGTGCCCCGAGCGGCGCGGTACTCGGCGAGTCGTGATCCTGGCGCCTTTTGGTGTGTGCGGCGACCCCCATCGCCACAGAAAGGCCGCGCGTTATTTAGTTCTTAAAGCCCAGCCCACAGCCCGCCATAAACGGGAGTCCGGCCTGCGCGCGGCTCGCTCGCAAAATGGCAGCAGGGCGGGAGCCGCCGCCGCGCCCGCCCGCGCCTCAGGGCTGCCCGCGGCGGCGCAGCGCCGGCGGCGGGCGGCGCTGTTGCCCCGCGCAGGGCCGCGCCCGCCCGCTCCCGCTCCCGGCCCCGGCCCCGCTGGGGACGGCGGTGGCGGGCGAGGTGCCCGGCGTGTCCCCATATCAAGTCCTTTCCTCGCGCACTGCGTTGCGAGAGGACTAAGGAGGATGCCACCCCGCACGTGGCCAGGGCACCGTCTGGGGAGAAAATCCTTCAGCGGGGGTGAAGCCGCCCTGCCCTGCACGGGGCCTGCCCCTTCTCGACATCCCCCCCCTTGCCGCGCCGCTGACTTCACTAGCGCCCCGGTGAGGAGCAGGCGCCCTCCCGGGCTAAAGCTCAAAACTAACCTGCAAGGGTGGGGGGGGGCAGCGGGGGGCTAAATGTTAAGAGCAGGCAGCAGGCGCTGTCCGTCACCATCGCCTTTTTGGACAGACACCGAGCAGAAGGAAAGAAGAGTGACGGGACCGCAGCGCGCAGCCTGGGTTTTTTTCAGCGGGAGCGAAGGCGGCTCCAAGGGCAGGATAGCCAAGGTGCTTCACGCAGGCCCCATCCAGAAGGGAGCATGGCAGGGGTTAGCGTATCCTGAGCAAAAAGGCCTACGGCAGCTGTGCGTCCTCTCCGAGCGGGCAGGCCGGGAGCCCCGCGGGGGGACGGCGCCCGGCTCGGCGGCACGGGCGCGCTCGCCCAGCATGGCACCGCGCCGCGTTCCCCGCTTTGGGCCGCTCTGAGCCAGAAGCACAGCCCACCCTGCAGCCAGGGAAGCGTTGGCTGTGACAAATCCTCGTTGCTCTAAGTTGAGGACTCCTTGCTGCAGAAAGCTTTTTTTCCTAGTTTCCCTTTGCCTATTTGAACCACAAACCTTCAGTTTATGTAAGCTATCACAAGACTGCTTGTAACTTCCTCTTCATAGGCATTTGCTTGTTCTTTTGCTGTTGCTTAAAAGCTCAAAATGAAAAAACGTGCTCTTTCCCACTCTGCGACTGTACTCCCTGAGAGGAGCTCGGGGCACTACCAGTTTTTGCAGGGCCCTGTTTTGGAAGCTGTGTCTCAACAGAGACGGAGCTGAACTGTATCACCAACTTCAGTGCAGCTATGACTGCAGTGGGAGAGGGCTGCCTTAGCAGTAGGTGGGGGATTGCAGGTACCTGCCCTCTAGCTAGCTTCCTGCCTTCTTCAAAGATAACTCCTGTATTTAAGCCTACTAATGTAGGGAAATCAGAAAAGAGAACAAACTGTACAAATTCAAAAGGTCAGGATGGATTCCCTTTACGAGTGTGATAGGAAGTGTGAGCTCTGGTACAACTGTTGATGCAGTATCTAAGAAATGAAACAGAGAGTAACAAAGATTATCCCAGACGTAGTCAATACTCTGAATGCAATGTTGTGTGAATTACCACCTCATGACAGACTGATCAGTGAACTGCACAGCAGAGGAATATAAAAAACCCACAGCTGAGATCCACGGTAAAATTTCTGTCAGCAGCAGCAATGAAGATTTAATCCCTTCTGTCTGAACATTGTCTCACTTCAGAACTTATGACCAGGAAATTTCTTGAGAAATTTCATACGTGAAATTTCCCAAATAGAGATTGAAATTTCAAGGTAATGATGGTCAGTGTGGCCACATGGATTGTTTAGAAGTTACATGTTGGTATATCAGCTTGCCCTCTTGAACAGGCAAGGATAAAGCAGGAATGATAGTCTTATTAAAAGGAGGAATAAAATCAAGTTTTAAAGTCCAGCCTAGTTGAATTGTTTCTCTCAAGTCTCACAAGCAGAGTTTCCACAGAAGAACAAGCAAACACAACTAATCTTTGTAGTGAAATTTGTTCAAGCAGCAGTCCTCATGAAAAGGCAAGTGTCACAGAAAGAAGAAACATAAAATGAGTGCAATAGCAAAGAAAAATCAACTTTCTTGCGGTTGAGCTGAAATGTCAGGAACTTGGTTCTGCAGTGTGCCAGTAAAGCACACTAATGTGTGAACTTTCCGTTCCAGAGCCATCCGTCTCTATTATCACTGCCTGGAGATGGTCCTGTGTCAACTTTGCATCTGCATCAGTAACTCAGTCTGTTCAGCCATCTGTTCCACAGACAGCATACTGTTAAGAAGCCCCAGTGCAACACAGTCTATTCCAGTAACGCAGAAACAGAAAAGAAAAGATCTCATTACCATTTGAATTCACAGGCTTTTCTGAGATACACACAGTATTTCTGATATTGACATCAACATGATAATTTGGTGAGTAAATGCTCTTTTATGATAAAGGAATTAAAATCAGACACTTAATCCCTATGCAACAGCCATGTTCAGAGGCAAAATAATTATCGAGTTAAACTGGATTTAAGGAAGTTGCTTCTCATTTTGCAGACTTTAACTGGGCTAACAAAATATTCCTGCTAACTAGGTTGACTGTTACATCTTGCCTGCTGAGGAGTTCACCACCAATTTATAGCGTGAATGCGACAGGCATATAAAAGTCAAGATCTCACAGAAAATTATGACAGCAGATTGTTGACAGATTTCTGGCATGATTTGAGCTTTCTTGTTTATTCAAGTTCATATAAGATACAAGCTTTGGATTTTTTTCTTTCCATTGACCATGTTGTCTTTCTCAATTAGTATTTCCCATGAGCTTGTAAAGTTATATCTGCTTAATTCGGTGGCTTTGATTCCATTCTGGCCTGGAAATCCTCAGTGGAGCTGGTGCTCAAGTTTCACTAACAAAATCATTGTTGTGAATGATTATGGAGCCCGAGAAAACCATTGATTGACATTCAGATTCCTAGCTGAATTTGCAGATGCTCCAAAGTGAGAAGATTGGATGAGAAATTTGTGAGACGTGATGTAATAAGGTCCGAGTCTTAACGTTTTCAGAAGGGTCTCCTTCAGAGAAGCACTACACTCAACATTGCTTTTGGGCTTGGGGAGACAGAGCCTGCAAAATCCTGCTGGAGCACTGTGCTCAAGCCCTGTTCAAAGGAAATGAGTGCTGCGTTTAAAACACTCATCCCTTTGGCTAATTAACGTGTGATCTGATTGGTAAATTAGCCTGTGTGAAACATAACGCTAGCACAGCTCAACTGTTTCCAAAAGTACCTGAGGGGTTTTAGTTTTTAAAGGTAGCTCAAACATTGCTCTGTAGACTTCAGCACTGTCATAGTCTCATGAGAGATGCAAGGATTCTGCACAGAGTTTGACCCCAAGTCCTCTTAACAATTACTAAATATAATCGCCTGTTGTGACATACTCCCAAGTGAAGACTGCTGCCTGTACAGTCTGGTACAGCTTGTACCTGTGTGACAAGCAGCCATTTGGATGTGCTGAACACCTTACGCAATATGTTCAATTCTGTTATATTCTAGAGGTTCAATACAGCTTTTCTATTTTCACATGATTCTCTGACCTGCTCGTCTATTAACAGCATACCGTGTCTGTCTTTGGAGCTGAAACTTGCTCAGCCTTGTTGCGTATTTTTCATTTTACCTCTCTCTTTGTTTTATATAATTCTCCCTGCACTGTATCTTGGAAAGAAATACACCAGACTTGTGTCCCCCAGCAGAGCTGTGGTCTCTAGGGAAACTTGTGAATTAGTTAAGGAATAGTATAATGGGTATCGTTTGGTTTTGTTAACCCGTGCCCTAAGGAGCCTCGTTTCACATATAAGTATTTTACCCCTTCCCCCCGCTAGCAAATATCAGCATATTTCTGTTAACTGTCATGTGGGTATGTTCAAAACAATACTTCCTAGATAAAATTTTGTCTTTTGAAATAGCAAGCAAATTGGCACATGAATATAATTTCTGTAGTAACTTGGCACTGTCTTCTCTGGTTACTGGTTGCTGGCCTCCTCCTCAAAATGTTCTAGTATTGAAGCCAACACCCATGGCCACACACTGGGTGTGCTTGGCAGCTGCAGGGCCCAGATGCCAACCACTGGAATGTATTTTATGTACCAGTGTCTCTGCCTGTGGCTTGGCTTCCTGGCCAGCCTTTAGCAGCTAAAGTCTCTTCTCTGGACTCATCTGGCTCCAGCGCTTGCTGCTCTTGCAGCTGTGGAAATGAAGCAAAATCAATTTATAGATGAGCTGTCTCACCATTCCAGGAACTGTTTGCCTGCACCAGCTCCTAGCAAGATACATACACTGAGCCCTTTTAGCATGCGAAAGAGAGATTTCCCACTTGCCTGTATTAATTTCTATGGAGAACAGATTGCAGGAGTTGAGAGTGGGTTGAGAGCGGCAGACTGTCCTGCATAACCCGACAGATACCACTGGAAGAAACTTCTTGGTGTCAGCTGTGGAAGCCACAGTCTGCCGAAGCCCCTGAGAGAGGCAACCTGTGAGAGACTCCAGTTTCTTTACCAATTGGCTATTTCAAATTCCTTTTAGCTAAGGCCCCTGACAAGTATGATATCAGCTGAACGCCAGATATGTCACTTATAAGGACTTGCAGCACTCTCTTCAGCAGTTAGCTTGGAGATCTAGGCATAGATATATTTCTAATATTCCACAAGACAAGCAGAAAAAAAAATTCACCTGACAGGCAAACTGTCCCATGGTCTAACTATATTTAACAAGAGAGAAAATAAGAGCATATTTCCAGGGATGGACAGTTAGTTCAGCTTGCAAATATACAGCTCATTACCATATATTATTTACTGGGTAGCTTTGTAGTGTATTTATTAACGTTTTATATTTTGTAGAGTTTCCAATCTTAACTCTTCTATTGTAGCATTCCACTGTGGTTTCTATGCTCCAGTACCCTCTAGACTTTTACATTTGACTGGAAAGCTGGCACCTCACTAAAGACATACCAAGCGGAACGCTGGAGGTGTGTTTTGCTACACACCCGTGATACAGTAATTGGCATAGCTGCAGTTACATGCATCTAAATGTTTCAGCGAAACATATCTCTATTCTGCTAAGAAGCTGCAGTAAGAAAAAGTGGATGTTATAGCAGATAGTGAAACTCTCACCAAGCTGAGCTTGCATTACAGCCGTTGATTAAATCCTTTGTAGATGTCGAAAGCAATACAGGCTGATTTTCCACCCCTTGTACTCTCTCTTATCTCTGTAAGGGTAAATTCGCTGAAGGATAATCTCTCACTTCCCAGGTTATATTTAAGAATGGCTGTAACCTGACACCTAACACACTTAGTTAACCATCTCATCTTCAGAATTATATTTATGAACAATTACGCTGACAATTAAAGAGAACGTGTCCAGTGCATACGGTTTTGAACATTGTATACCCAACTCACAAAAGAATGAAAAATTGTGCGAGACACAACTACCTGCTGATCTGGAAGGCACCCTTTAGGACAAAAGTATGAATGTATGCCATATTCTTTAATTAATACTGAGCAGGGCTCTTGTGAGTCCTAAGATGCAGCCAGTGGGTTGTCTTGATTACAGTTCCATTCACTTTCATTTGACATTGTTGGCTTTCATCCTGAATCAGAGTAGGCTCAAAATAGGAAATGTAAAAAATGCTTGAGAAATAGAAGTAACTTTCTCTGTCCATGCCTTCCCATGTATGGAAATTTACATTCATTATCTCCTGGTATTATATTGTTAGAGCACTCCTACCCGTTGTGCAGATGTTGCAGTGAAGTTTTTCAGTAAGGCATTTTTGGAATAATAACACATAACATTCTATAATATGACAATATTTGGTTAGGATCTGCTGAAATCTTATTTGAAGTGAGAATTCCTTTCATAATGCTTAACATGGAAAGAAATTGAAAGTCTTAAGAATCAGTACAAGGGCTGGTAGAAGAAGGAAAAGAGTACAGCAAAATGACACCCTTCACAGATATTCATGATATTATTTAAGGTTATCAAGGCTAAAAAGGCTTTTGAAAAATTTGAAGGGAAGAAAGCAAAATGCAGAAACACGGTGACCTATACAAGTCAATGTAGATAAGCCAAGGAAATCAAACTACTCGTGCCTGTTGATTTGTTACAAATTAACTGTGAAAATCTATGTATTTTTATAAACCTAGAAAAAAATCTGCTCCATTTTAACACTCATCAGAAAGCAAGCCAGAGATTAAGTCATTCTAAGAAAGGATTGAGAATAGTACTGTAAATATTATTGTGCTCCATAGAAATGGTTAATACCTCTCTACCATGAATGTTAAGGTCACACAAGCTCAAAAATTATATAGCAAATATAACTTTCTTGCTATTCTCTAACTGATTCTGATGATTCTGATGATGGTGTAGAAAAAGGCATTTAGGTGTCTGTATTTCTCTTCTTATATCCCTAAGAGTAGATCTAGTGAAATTAAAGAATGAGTATTTTTTGAAAGATATTTTCTATGCAGTGAATGAATAAAGCACTCTATTAGAATATCCACTGAGACAAAAAAAAAACAATGTTTTTTATAAAATGGCTCAGGCCATCAGTTTGCATGATACAGGTGTTTTCTATGAGGTTAAGCAAGACAAAATCAGTAAGACATATCCGCCTTTAGATCAATATCCACCTTTAGTTCGTAAGAACCACATAAGCTAGCCATGGGTTACATTCATCTGAAAGGCCTGTTACGACACAGCGATCAATGACGTGTTCCCCCTCTTCAGAATTTGGTTTGCACTGTTGTCACGTATATGAACTGGCCATCAGTTTGAACCTGTATAGCAAGCTTTACATTCGATGTTTTCTTTTTGTTCATTTAAGCACCTGAAAAGGAAAAATGTAAGTCTATATGAATATAAGCTTCTTTTCATGAGGTAAAAGCTCAATAAAAAGGAACTCTTTGAGACATTTGTAGGCCATACCCAGCAATTACTCAGTCATTTTCCTTTGATGGGAAGCAAGGATAAAATAAATAAAAAGCACAATAAAGCACTTAACAATCCTAGGGAACTTTGCTGAGTGCCCTCCCAGTGACATGAGAGCCAAACTTTTCATGATAGAAGCCTCTTGTGGTTTGACATATTCCTTCTCACCTAGGGGTTTCAAATGTTCTTTGAGACTGATTTCAGCTTGACTTGCAAAGCACTGTCTTTCACCTGTTTGCTGAGACACCTGTTCTCTCGTTTGCGATAATCCCTGAGAAAAACGAGAAGCTACTTTACTGCTTTAAATGTTGGGTCTCCAATTTCCAAGAATGTCATTTGGATTGGTTGCATTTGGGTACCAAATGCATTTCTTTTTATTATATACACGACTGGTAGTTAGCAGGCTTTCTGTTAGAACTTTACAATGGAACTCTCCCCCTGTGCAGAGGGACGCATTAAACACAGATTTTTTTCCAGCATCAATCTTCCTAACCTTTATGACGCAATCCTCCTAATCTTTAGAGGCAACTGATGATGAGTCTGCTGCTTTAAGCAAAATATGGGAAATGAAATCAAGAAGTAAAGATGTTACAGAGAAAGAATAGGTTTGAATCCCAGGCGTGTTCTCTTGGCCTCTGATATTAAAAGAGCTCATCTGATAAGCAGGCCTAGCCAATATTTAAAAGAGAAATCTCTGAGGAAATGGTTTTCATTTTGCCATGAGTCGTACCCTGACTTCATAACATGAGTGAATTGGAAACTAGTTTCTTCACTGGTAAGAGCCATTGCAGCCTTCACTGTATTATTTTCTGACTATCACATAAAGTGGAGATCTAAACTTTTGTAGCAATTTAAGCAATAGAGTGGTTCAACCAGTTTAAACTGGCTAATCTCCAATTTAGGTAATGCCTTAACACCTTCTTGCTTACAGTTTCCTTTCATTTCAGTAACATGTAGTAATCCTTCCATTCGCACGTCTGAAAGAATAAAACAAAATGTCACCAATGAGGCATGGAGGAAAGGAGAATCTGGGGTCTTCTTGCGCTAATTTTGCCTTGTGTACTTCTCCGGTGGAAGTAATCCTGGATTCACGCCAGTTATCCTAATTAGAACTAGTAAGACTAGAGAACAGAGCACATTTCAAAAGTATATAGCTGCTTTTCAAGTGTGAAGAAGCCATCCTCTGTACATGCTATATAGAGCTAAAATTAAACTAGGTCTACGTCTATTTTTCATGCAGGTTATGGGAGCATACTCTACTGGACAAATTTGAACGTGGTATGTTCATTCTTGTTTATTCTGAGTGGACATGAAGGATTCCAGGTCTCCTCCTATTAAAGTAACAGTTTGCACACAATCCCAGCCAAATTCTCCTTCCCTACTATACAGTGTTGCTATCCATTAGCTGTTGTATATACATATAATATAGGTGTTTATGTTCGTAGATACTGTATATATGGTGTATCTACATATACAGTTTTACAATATGTGGGTAGATATTGTATGTACATACAGTATTATCTTCAGAGATGTGTATGAGTCACACACACAGAGATTCTGTGATTCTGTGATACAATATCTTAATGCTGTTGGTGAGCAAGAGCAAAACATGCTCTATAAAATGAAGGGATGATATTATATGGCTAACATGAAATCTGCTGGACTTCTGGCAAAGTTAGTTGCACCAGGACAGCTTGCATCCGTCTTCTCTCTTTCAGAGACAGTGACAACAGTGGGGGTAAATTTTCTAACAAATCTCAATAGACAAAGATTTGGTTCCCTTTCTTCCTTCCTCGTCCCCACTCCTTTTTCTCCTTGCTACCTAGACAAATTTTTGCTTTTCCCTTTATGTCGTCACTTCATCAAATCCGTGCCTGAACCTTCACTGCTTCTGTCTTCTCTAAGGCTCTCACCTCAGAACTTGCTGCTGAGCATGTGCATGCGTTGCATGTTGCATGCACGTGCATGTGTGTGCACATGTGCAAACATCAGAAATATTCCTTTATATTTATTATGCTCTAGAGCCTTTGAGGTGACTGTCTAAAAGGGGCCTCTTCTATGTGCAGTCCTTTCAAAGCCCAGCATGAGCATTACAGCTCACAGAAACATGCAGTCTGCCCATAGTTTTTCTTATTCACGAAAGAACATTGCGTAGCAATCAATGCTTGTGCTTCCCGCGGTTCACATCTCGGGAAGCAGTTCAAAACAATGCAAAGGAAGCTGGTGTCTCACTGGAGAGAAGAGTATGGAGAAGTTAAATAGTTAATTCTTAGTAGGCACAAATCACATTTCCATCAAGTGCAAGCAGTCAGCTGTTATTGTAGGTCACTAAGATACAATGAATTATTTTCTGCAGTTCGTGGAAAACATTAGGCAGCTGTAATAAAGTCAATGGTATTTCCTTCCTTACTGAAACATTACTTCAGCAAATCCCTGTTTTGTTAAAACTGCATTTCATGCTTGATAAAATTTCATTGAGTTCTTTTTATATTTTTTAATTTCTTTTATCAACCTCTGCAGATAGAGAAAACATTGAGGGAAGAATATCAGAAGAGGCTTTTCATGTTTAGATGGATGACTTGAAACAAAAAGGCTATAAACTGAAGGGGGGAGGGAGCAGTTTAGTGGCCATTATATAACATAGATGTTCAGTCCAGGAAACATACCACAACCTAAATATCTTTTAAAGACGTTAAAACTCAGCTTAAACAAAAGTTAGAGTATTTCATACCATAGTGCATCACATTTATTTTTCTTTATGTGGTTATCTGTAGTTATCTGTAGTAACATACTCAATGCTATTTTAAAAGTTTATCTTGCTCTATAAACATCTATTTAAATCCAGCATAAAATAATAAATCTAATAAATGCCATTAGGTCAGACAGTAATACACCTTTTATTATTGGTTTCTTTTAAGATCTGATGAGAATGCAGAATTTTAGGGTTCCTGGGAATTCGAGGTGAGATGACTAAGGGATGATAAGTTTTCTTTTGGGGCACTAATCAGTGGTACATCTTTCAGAACACTGCAAAATGACGCACAATTGACTTTGTACATAGGCAAAAAACTGGTCAGCCAGCTGGTCATTCGTTATTGGAGTAGCACTTTTACAAGGAGACAGCAGCCTCAGTGTTTCAAAAATATGCATAGCCCTATGGATTGGCTCACAAACTGTAGCAGCTGGACCTCAAGTTAGGTACCCACACTTTAGCAAACTAACATTACAGTAGAGGAATGAGAAAAATGTAAGAATTAGTAAGGGTTAGAGGGGCGTGTTTGGATGGGAGATTACAGCATTTTCACTAGCCAGACAAGCATGTAGCTTGGATAGAACCTGCAAAGACTTTTGTAAATGTTGTATTAATAATTGGCAGGCTCACTGGTTTTGACATTGTTACCACTGTATTAATAAGATGGACTTTCCTTCCCTTGCTCCCTTTCAAACTGTTCTAACTCCTTTAAATATGTATTCAACTAAATATAAGTTTGTAAATGACCTATTACAGAACAATTTTTTCCTGAAACTTCAACACGATCTGTGACGTAGAGAGCTAGTGATGCTATCTTTGCAAAGATTTTAAAAATTAATACTGCTGGAGTTGACAGACGACCTCTTATGACCTCCTGTCACAAGAGGAGGCACTGATAACTCTCTGTAAACAGGTCATATTGGTGCCCAGGAAGTAAAACTATCCAGTCTAGAAGCTATGCTCTTTCTGGCCTATTTGCCCCATCCCAACAGAAGTCATGCTGACTTTCAGGAGAGGGCTGTCCTGACAGTGAGGAGCTCACGTTTAAGGAGTCGGTTCAGTTGGTGTTACACTTACCGCTATTTTATAATGAGTGGCTGCTATGCTCTGTTGTCCCCAAACCAGTGGAACAAGGCAACTAGTGGAAACTGCAGAAACTGTGAGGAGCTCACCTGCTCATACTGTCACCTCCCAGACTTCCTGGATTGCTGCTAGCCTGAAGCTCTGGGCAACTGGCAGATAAGGAGCCCAGCTCCTAGTGCAATTAGCAAGATGTAAGTGTCTAATCAGCTTCAGAATTTCTGAAACTCTTACTACAAGTTTGCTTGAGACCCAATAGTATTTTTGAATATGAGCCCTCAGCTTCTTACCTCATCCAGGGCACGACCCTCTAGATCACATCACATCTTTTGTCCATCTCTTATGTCCATTTTATCTATTTAGATTGTCAGCTCTTTGAGGAAGAGCTTCTCTCTCTTAATGTATTTACAGAGTTTCCAGCATCCACCCTGGCTAGTGACCTCTATTATATTCATGTTTAGCTCTCCATTTGGCAGCCTTAGCATCTGGAATGCTGGGTACAGCTCTCGTCATCCACATGCAGGAAAAACTCTAAATGGAATAGCTGCAGAAGACGCCTAACCTGATCTTAATGGGAGCAGAGCTAAGCAAAGAAGTTGGCTTACTCAGGCTAGCAAAACAGTAGATGAGACTTGCTCCACATGAGTAAAGCACAAGACTCAGGTCCGGGGAAAAAACTACAGGACAATTTAACTTGCTTTGAAAGAGATTTATTTTCTGTTTCTGACTAGCTCTTTCATTTATATTCAGCTGCGTATTTTAGAGACAGATTGATTCGTTTAGGAGAAGTCAAAAATCTGCACTTGTCCTCCTGAATATAATAATGCTGTTTGGTTGTCTTAATTTCGTCCAGTTGTAAATCTATTTAAAAAGCATCTCTCTATAGTATACCCTACCTAGAGTATGAAGCAGTAATTGTTACTGCAGCTATTCCAGCTACTGGAGCTTTTAACATTTTATAATTTGTACTATGAATTCTGAAACAGTTGTGAATTAGGAGCAGCAGTCAGTTAAGCGTAAATCTGTATTTGTCACATTCAGGTAAGTTTTCCTCTGGCCTTATACTGAAATGTCAGTTCCTATTAACAGAGTTCTGCTCAAGATTCTAGGAAGCTGTAGTGGGGAGTGTCTTGCTATGCGCTGAAGCTACTTTCTGAATACAGTTCCTAACCTATTTCGTACCTCATATGGCCCTGAATGCGTAAGTGATAAAGTTAACACAACCAAACATACTTCTGCAAATCTTTTCTGCTCTTTTTATCTTATTACATTTTCTTTCTACTTTATTGAGCATTATGGATACAAATACAACTTCCTGCAATTTCTGAGCAAGACCCGATCCGTGGAAGAATCACCTACCAGTAAAGCAACCAATTCAGTTAAACCATTCCGTTTTTAAGGGTAGGGAACTAACAGGAGCAGACTCAGCCCAATGGGAGGTCTGCATGGACAGGCACATACTCTCTGGTGTCACAAGGCAGGCCTGAAAAAGGAGCTCTCTAGGTGCACTTGACAGAGCTGTGCCTTGGTGATATTTTGTTTGAAGTTATTAGCAGCTCACAAGACTGCTTGTCTCTAAGTGAACACTTCCAGAATACGCACAGGGATTTACTAGCCATAACTAATTACTTAGGACAGACCAACTTTGGAGTTATCAACATTTTATTATTCCTTGTCTCTGCCTGCATTTTACAGTGCTTGTATAATCCTTTCTTTGTATTCTGTAAGGCCCCTATCCCATATTAAAACCCTGTTCATCGTAACTTTAGCACCAAGCAGACCTACAAAAAGCTATGAAATTTAACTCTAAAATCTGTAGAAGAAACAGCAACTAGTATTAACTAACATGTAATAACCTCTGAATCACATGTTGAAAGTTGCTAGTTTGCAGCTTGTCTTAACTTTATTTCCCCAAAAGCATGCCTCCATTCTTACACTGAGAGTGTTTCTCCATGAGAGCCTTATCTGTCCTACAGTTAAACTGAGTAACTCATTGTCTCATCAGGGTTAAGATCATAAGGGATCATTAGATCATCCAATCTAATCAGTATAACACAGGGAATCACATTTCACTCATTCACTGGTGTACTCTATCTTGTCTTTTGCTAAAGCATGCATTCTGAGAAAATATCTGGTTGTCCTTAGGGTAATAAGAGATTTCCTCATTTCCCCTTGGTAGTTTACTCAATGGTGAGTTACCACCAATTTACATTTTTGTTACCCTGTTTCTTCATTGTCCTAAGCAAGTCATTTTTCAGTCTTCTTTCTGATAAGGTGAATGAATAATGGTTCCCCCTGTACATGATTCTTAGGCAGCCAGGAATAATATTTTTCACCTACTCTCCAGTTTCTCAGTATTAGTTTAAAGTAGCTGACACCACAAATGGAATTCCTTTAACCTAAGCAGACGCATCTATGGTGTGCTACAGACAGCCACCTTTGAGCTATTTTAGGATCCCTTTTATGATGAAAAGAGTATCACCTTAAACGGATTCATTTCCATTAACTACGAAAGCAGTCTAGAGGATTAACACATGCAGAAGTCTACAGTGAGTGTGTGTGGTTAAGTGAAATGAATTCTACCGCAGGACTGTGTGTGGTGTCATAGTATTGGCAACACCAACACAGTCCACAGAGCTACTATTATCCCTCTGGTCCTGCTCACTACTCCGAATAAGCATATATCCAGGAATACATGTATAACAATAGGTTTTCATGTTAAGCTTTATCTCCGGCACAACCTCTGACTTCTTCGTGAGTGTTGCTGCTTTAATAGGCATTGTAGTTTTGCAGTCCTGATTTAGTTAAGGATATGAACAAGATAAGATATACAGGGAGAAGTAATACCTTTTTATTAGGCCAGCTAAACTAACCTTCTCCATAGAAAACTTGCTTTGCTGTAATAGTTCCCCAGTTAGAAGGTGTTCTCTTCATTCCTTATTCTTCCATGTAAGTCCTCTGTTTAGCTGTATTGAAATGTGTCTTGCTTGGATGGGTTCAGTTTGTTACTTAATATGGTACCTCTGCACCATTCTAGCAACCGTTGCTTTGCCTGCTAGGTTTAGCACCAGTGATTTCATATTTACTCACAGATTGTTAGTAAAAATGTTGAATAGCACGAAGCATAATACCAACAGAGAGAGTCCACAGCTTTGACAGTTGCTTTTTAAAGTTCTTGTTAAACAAGTTTATAAACTGTTTTAATATGTACTGCATTGGACAGTGGCAGTGCTCAGCAGAACGCCAGACAAGGTTTAAACATCCTATGAATGATGCTGCTTCATCTGCCCAGTTGTCTTTATCAAGCAAACTTGGAATTTTGTTAACAAAGGCAACAGTTTGGTTTAAAATCCCTGTTTTTAACAAACATAAAGCTATGCTGTTCAACACAAATTCCATTGCCATCCATTCATACTTATTAGTTGTATTCCATGACAGATTTCCTATTATGCAGTCTGGGCCTGATGTTCACAGTGCTATAATTACTCAGGTTGCCCTATACATCTTTTTTAATATTGATTCAATTTTAGTACATTTCCAGTCTTATAGAATTTCCTCAGTTTTTCAAGATGTATTAAAAATAACATTGGCATTCCAGACGTTTCTTCAACCAACTCTTTAAGGGACTTTTGAGTGCTAGTTATCTAGCTTGCTGATTTAAAAATGTTTATTTCTGGTAGATGTTGTTTAACATCCTCCATAGTTACTATTGGACTGGAAACTACTCCATCATCAATGCATAAGAAACGCGTAATCCTGCTTCTTTCCAAATACAGGGCAGAAGCATTTGTTGAATATTTCTGCATTTTCTGCAATGTACATCAATACTTTTATTTGACCGTTATAAGTGAATCATAGCATTAAACTACTCACAGAGGTGTTCTGCCTTTTCAATAACCCCTTATTGTCAATTTCTACTTAATAGGGCATTTCTTAACATATATATAAGTGGTGTTACTGATCCTGCTAAATTGAGAGGTGTGGAAGACATGCATTCTTCTAGTAGGTAGCTCTGGCGGCTTTCACAGCAAGCATCTTTGGTAGCTGTGTTTATGACTGGGCTTGGTTTTAGGTGTAAGTACTCTGGAAAGTTCATTTACACCACATTTAAAAGTAGCCTATAACAAATACCATGTTTAGAATCATGAATATGAAACAGGCCTTTGTATAGATCCCTTGGCTACCTTATTTTATATAGTTTCTCAGGGCAAAAATGCAACATACATGCACGCACGCGCACACACACACACACACACACACACACACACATACATATGCATTTTATTGTGCTCCCACGCAAAATGCTCCATCACTGCTCACTCATATTAGTCAGCCTGAAGTGTTTTTTTCTTCCATCCCTGTGCCTGCCAGGGGATCTACATCACTACAGTGCCGTTTTACTAATGTGCAAGCGACTGTAGTTCTGAGTGAAAAAAACACCTTTAAATAAATTTTGTATAAAACTCAACCACACAAGATCACAATGCACAATCGTACTGAGTAATTCCTCAGGAGTTCACCCACAAAAATCAGCCAGTAGGAAGGAGGCCTCAGTAGCTCACCTCAGCCTTGATGGGGGAAGATGGATTTTAAATTCTCCAATTTCAGGTACTTAAGGGCTGGTCTCCCACGGCTCCCTAGCAGATAGTGGAGAGATGTAAGCTCCACCAGAGGGGAACTCAGAGCATATACTTCAGTCCGGCTCCTGCTCTGAATCGCCTTCTAGATCCCTTGCTCTCATCTGTTTCTTACTTGTAACACAGGAAAAATACAGATCTGTGGTGAGCAGAAATATGAACAGTGGCTTTGCCAAGGTCATTGCCTGCCCATAGGTGAGTCACTCACAAGTCAAACACACTCAGTCACATCAGTGAGGATCTGCTACGTGTGTAGCTGGAAGTGGAGCGTCCTCTGGAAAGCTCTACAAGCAGGTGGAATAACAAATATCAGGGCTGGTGGTGTGGTCAGTGCTCCCTCAGGCAATCTGTTATCACCAGTATAAGGTCATTTGTCTAACAGGTCATTGTGGTGATTGCTTGAACAAAAGAAAGAAAATAGCACATCCCTGGTTAGGGACAGCCCATGTAAACAAGGTGTTTTTATAGAAGGGAGGGACGCGCGCGCGCGCGCGCGTGCGCGCGCGCACACACACACACACACACACCTGCAGCCCACTCGAGGTGCCAGAAGGCCTGTAAGGCAGAATAAATGCATTCATTTGCTTAGACTTCTTAGACATCAGAGGGTATAAACGGAAGGTGACTGTCTTCCAAATGCTGGAATAAGAACCTAAAATCTGCTGGAGAGCTGGAAAGCCTTTATTATTTCAGAAATTGCTTGTCCTAGAACAGAGCGTTGACTGTACAACAAAAGGCTGAAATGACTTCTTTTTTCCCAAGCAAATAAGGGAAAAAATATACCTGGTCAAGTAGTAGAATTTCGCAATATTCCTAAAAGTGAAGAGCTCAGCATGACAAACTTTTGAGAGGTATGTTGTAGCCCAGGTATGTAAATGTTAGTCAGGCTCCATTAGAAGCACCAGTTTATGCCTGAAAATAATCTAACTCACATTTTCCTGTTCTTTCACAGTTCCATGATCTGTGCAAATTCTTCCCCCTGCCCCCAACCCCATTTTTTTAAAATTTCTTTCTGGACATGCAATATAGAAGAAAACAGGCTCAGATGCATGCAGGTAGAACAAGCATTTCTGTATAATAAAGCATACTGATCTCATTAGTCCTAA
Source organism: Struthio camelus (assembly GCF_040807025.1). NCBI lineage: Eukaryota > Metazoa > Chordata > Aves > Struthioniformes > Struthionidae > Struthio > Struthio camelus. The sequence goes on along the minus strand of NC_090943.1, from coordinate 27,555,333 downwards.
GAGGGCTCAGGTTAAAAAAGGAAATGTTCACAAAGAGGAGGCTGACATAAGAAAAAATATATATCACATTAACATTTTTGTGTCACAAAACTAAGAATTAATCATGCCTCTTGGCTGCCAGGCTGCGTGCTTAATCTTGAATATAGGCCCCAGCAGATGGTTTAACTTTTGGATACTCTCCATTTGAGAAAAATGCAGATTTAGCCTGTTACTAGATGAGATCCTGCATGAATACGAGCAGTTCTTTGCTTTTCAGCGTTTGTGCTGGAACCTGAAAGGCTCACTCACACAGCATGCGCACAGCGTCTGCCTAATTTATGGCTCTAGGAAATATTGGATCATTTGACACAATTTTACAATTGACATTTGTAGAAATCAAGGCCGTTCTTTTCACATGAAGGCAAATTCAAACGAGTTTAGTTTTTTTAGGTGGTCTTGGAATTCGTTTGTAGTGGCGTCTCGCAGGCTTTGGCATGTTTCACAGTTGATGTGCGAAGGGGCAAGACGAGTCCTGTGTACCACCACAGGGGGAAATGCCAATCTGAGGGCAAGGGAGTGCTCACAACGGAGTACTACCCTTGGTGGTAGATGAGGTGACTGACTGAAGCCAGATAGTTTAAGTGGTTTATCAATTTTTGTATGTTGGTGTGTGAAATTCCCCCCTCACCCCCATAAATAACCTAGAGCCCCCATCATATGCATCTTCCAAGCAGATTTTATCCAGCACCTTTGTTCTATTGACCTCTTAGACAATTTTTACCGCTTACAGAATGGGTTAGTTGTCAAAGGGAATGCTACATGCAGAGTGCTTATCGAGTCACGTTCACAAGATTTTTGCCTCGGTTCATATTGCTGTGAGGAAAAATAAATCCTAGACAGTGCTGGTTAGCTCCGTGTCAAAACCACACTTCGAATGGTTCCTTTTCTTCCTGTGACAGTGAGATTGCCCTGAAAAGAGTGTGCCTGAAAAGAATGCATATTTTTTGCGGTAAGGTTTTGCCTAGTGGTGTCTGCGTTACACAAAGCATACCTCCAGCCGGATAGAATGGGCTGTAGCATAACAAAAAAGGAACGGGATTCCTCAGGAATGGATGAAAAATCACTTTGGTTTATACAATCAGGTTGGCTTTTGCAGGTGTCATTCTGGTGCTTGGATCCTAAACTGCTGAAGTCATTGGAAACATCATCATGGACTGCAAGACATAGCATCAACGTCTTGACATAGCATAGCTATTACCTTGCAGATCCGCTCTAGAAGTACTGTCCTACAACGTATGAAGTCATTTACAGTTGTACAGAGTAAGTGATCAGTGCCAGCTGTGCGCTATGAACTTTACACACATTTTCAAATAGATAGTAGATGTCAGACAGCATGAAATCAGTTTCAAGGTTATGTTTTCTTTACAGATTTTTTTACTTTGACTTAATCAATTTTAGTGAACTTGAAGTAACTTAATTTCTCTCATGCCTAGCTAGGTTCCTGCCTCCTCAGCATTTTTCCAGGCTGTAGGGATTTGTAAGTTACCCTAACCTCCCCAAAGAAAACATTTGAAACTTGAAACAAACATCTGCAGAACATACCTTCATAGACAACTGCATGGCCACTTCTCTGTGCTCTGAACTGCCTGGGGGCAAGCCAGCTCTGATCCAGAAGCTGTGTAACCACATTTCTCTAGCTTTGAATCAGAGCTTGTATAACAGGATCTCAGCAGCACCACAATAATTGTTTCGGGATCAGGGCTGCTACCTTTCTGGCTGACCTAGAAGAGCTGCCCAGTTCTCTGCTGCTGCTTGCATAGCTAATGAATTCACCCCACCACGCAACTAATAGTTAAAAAAAAGGTTAGACGTAGCTCATACTCAGATTGTAAGTTTTCTGTGCCAGAGTCCATCATTTTGTGCTGTGTATGTGTAACAGCACATGGGGTTCTAGTCCAGCCGTGGGCTCCTGGGTGTTGCTTTGATGTATGGAAATGAATCCATGTAAGTTATATTCTAAGGGTACTAGTACCATTACCATGCACTTTCCTAAGTGTGTATCAGATGCTTTCAGTGATGCTTGCTCAGGTGGCCCGTACGCTCTTTTAAGATCTAACTCTCTGAGATGCTGTGCATCCTCAGCTACTGCTGATTTCAGGAAAAGCTGACCCAAGCACCTTGCAAGATCTGGCCTTGGGCACAGACAATTGCAGGAGGTAGCCTGACCACATCTGTGGTCCAGCTGAGCTTGGCTCCCTTTTTGCCCCCTGTGCCGCGGAAGGAAACTTCATGACCAGTTACACATATTGGTCATTATGCAATATTGGCATATATTCAAAGTGCCTTTTTTCCTAAATTGGAAGTTTAAACTCTCTTTGTAGCCAATAGTGCCGTATAGGGCAATGCCAGCATGCCATTTGGGAGATCATCTTCACTGATCAGCCGTGAGGTTTCTTTTTTCTCTTTATGGCTAACTTGAGGACTATATTTGTCATAACCAAACAAGAAGAGTGAATGCTGTTCCGTTCTGGTTCTTAAGCCCCCAACATACCTATGATTCCAGGTGCCTTTCAGACATAAAAGAAGCATTTTGGCTAGCTTTTGTCATGTGTGAGCAAGTGAAGGACAATAAACGGAAGATGCTTATGTACAATAATACTAAGACAAAATGCTGATATTCAGAATACTTGAAACTCTCCAGTTATACTGTTTCTTTGATTTTAGTTTAATTAAACGTGTCCCTTTCTCAGTATTAGTAGCTTCTGGAGTTTTTCCATCAAACTTCCTTTTTTCCCCAATTACAGTTTTAGAAAATGGCAGTACAAAAACATGAGGACAAAAGGAAATAGATCTTTTCTTGTAAGATCTTGGGCACTTCTTTGGCAACTTAGTAGTCAGTTAGAGAAAAATGCTTTTGAAAGGTGTATTACTTACCTCTATACTCTTGTTTCAGTTCACAAACTCTAACTCAGGTTGTACATGAGATTTTTCAGATTTCAGATTGATTTCATAAGGATGCACTTGTTTCCATTATTCTTTTAATCCTGACAATTATTTAATCAGTATGTTTTATTTAAGATTTTTGCATAAATGTCAATTTCTGCAAGATTTTAGTTTCCTTGTGAGTGTACAATGATATGATGGATTAATGCTCAAAGAAGAACGATAAGCATCTAATTTATATATGATATCAGCTCACTTTCAGATACACTTTGTAAATGGTATGTACTCTGTGCATGTTATGGATGCTGTACTTTTGCTTCTAGTGAACTATCAGTGGAAGAAAATTCTATGTTCTGCCTTTCACTAGCTAAACTGCCTTTGTGAAGCTCTTTGCTGCTCTAGAGCAGGGATTGGATAATGTTCTTTCTCTGTTATGTCACTAGATTCACACTCGGGATCCAAGTTCAGTGGGTGTTGTGTGTACACATGACAGCACAGCAGAAGTTTTAAACAGGTTTTGGCTATTGAATCAGAGATTCAATTAAAAGCAAATTTAAATTAAACAAATCCTATGTTACAGTCTGTTCTGTTCCTTTCTCTTCTAAAGAGAAAGGAACAGAATAGTATGCTCCCTCCCTATTTTCTGACTCAATTTTTCTGAAGATTTTTCTCTTGCTGCATCTTCAATTCTTTCTATTCTTCCCATAATTACTTCCTTTTTCTCTTTCTTTGTCTTCTCAATTTATCCATCCTTTTTTCTGCTGTTAGTTTTATTCCAAACTGAGGATCAAAAAAGCTTACCAGAAAACAAAAACTTACTTTTACACAGGTCAAAGCAGCGGCACTACCCTAAATAGGCCTGATTTTCAGTCCAGTTACAGATTTTATAGCTATCTCAACACTATCAGCTTGCAGTCTGGTATGATTTCTTCTTTTTGTAAATGGTATGGAGAGAAAAAGTTGCAGTGGTTTTCTCTCCACATGTATCTAAGGGATCCAACGTAGTGTGGCTGGGAGTGGTAAGGAAACAACATCTGGAAAACAGTGGTGCAAATGTGTAGTGTAAGCTACTGTGCTGCTCTGCAGATGCACAGTGCTTTCAAAGTACTTCCGCTGGTGCATAAAGGAACTCAAGCAAACTAGCTCCGTCATTGACTAGCTAAACTTCGCACTACTTCTTTCAGTAGGTGCTTGATTTCTTGGAATCCCATCTCTGCAACAGTCCAGAGTAAGGCTTGCTCAAAGTGAAGTGAAAACTATGCATCTATTTTAGCTCCCATGTAGCTGAAGCAATGTATTTCCTTTTTCGCCTCTGCCTTATGACTTCTGCATAAATCTCACTATCACTATTGCCCTGACTTTCCGTGAGCCGTATGCTCCATGTGGCATGTGCATGCGCATGGACACAGAAGTATCTTACATTATGAAACGGTTATCTGATGTGATGACTTTCATTCTATTCAGTTGTGTGATGGTGAGATCCACTATCGATGACAATATACTTCAGCATTTCTCTTTTAAAGCCTGGCTATCTTGTATGCCAGCTGCCCTTTCCACATATCTTTGGGCAGTTCCATCTGGACAGTCATGGTCAAGGTAAAAAGTTTTCATGTCAGGCTGACACACCTCAATAGACAAATTTTGGATTTATGATGTATTGCATATTTATATGGTTCTCTAGTGATATAATAACACATAGACAGAAAGCACAGAGGTTGCATTCTGATAGGACTTTCCATTAGAGGTGTAATACCAGCACCTCCACAAGAGTAGAATTGCACCGTTTGATTTTGTGCATGAACGGTGTGATACCAAGCTTAAAACAAGGAATCAGTAGAATGGAAGCAGTAAAAAGGGGTCAGATATATTTGGGGCAAACTATAATCAAATTGCATAAGGATAAAGAAAAAGTAATGTCTCTGAGACTGGAATATAGAATTTAGCTGGCAAAGATCTCTTTATAAGTATTCATCCTTCTCTGATAGCCTTGTACCTAGCTCACCAACGCAGACCTGCTTATGAGGTGACATAACATTTTCTGCTGTCTTTGTTAGAAGAGATGTGCTGTTTCTGTTTAATAACTTCTCCTCTCACAATTCATCAACAACTGCATATGTTAGCACTGCAGAACTAGAGCAAAGAAGCAGGGAGACTTGTGAGTGGGAGATGTCAGTCACAGCTATACCAGAAAATAAAACAGGCCTGGAAGTCTGGCTCTGAGGCCTCCTTAAGCCACAAGGTACAAGTTACCCATGTATTCATGTATCTGATTTCTCCTTCGTCCAATACAGGATGGATACGCATGAGCTGTCTCTTGTGGATAAGCCGTTATCACAGTCATTCACAGTGCATGTCAAATGCTGTCTCCAAGTAATGCTTGGGAAAGTGCAGGTTGGCACAAATCAGAATTGTACCAGGCTGACAAGTAAATAGTATGGACAAGTGGGAATCCTGACCCTGCTTTCTTTGTTAGCGTAGACAGAGCCAAAAGCATGAAGAACAGGTTATAGAGAAACAGAACCAAGGAGAAGTAGTTCTGAAGACAGAGCTTTTGAGGGCTATGAAACACTGGGTTGCCAGGGGATGTGAAATCTCCATCCTTGGAGATATTCAAAACTTACTAGAAAAAGCCCCAAGCAACCTAATCCAGCTTTATTGTTAGCCCTGCTTTGAGCAGAGGTTGAACCAGGTGGCCCCCAAGGGTGTTTTCCCATCAAATTATCCTGTGATTCAATGCTTCTATTAACAGTCATAGCACAGAATAAGAGCACTTGTTTACCAGCAGGTAAAGCGTTTGATTGCCTTTCTTCAGAGACATGAGGGACTGGTTAGGGACGACAGAAGTCCAGATTAGGTTGAGAGATTGCAGGAAGTCTGTCAGGATAGAAAAGAGAACATAACTGTGACGTGGACAAGCAAATACAATAGGGACAGTCTGAGCAGACAGACAAGGGCCAGAAAGCATAGAACAGGAGAGAGATCCTAGGGCAGAAGATAAGAGGAAGGAGAGCTAAATGTGCGTGTTCTTTTCCTCTCAACTATTCCAGACCAATATTTTGATAAGAGGTTGGAAAGGCTGACCAGATGCTACTTAGGACAGCAAAGTGTTCTCAGCTCTCTCCAAAGGAAGGTCCTTTACTGCTAGAACTTCAGGAGTCCATAAGCCTGGGAGAGGAAGAAGACACACACTGAATGATGGATATCTTGGATATGACAATGCATTACTGAAAGAACATTCTCTTTTGGCTTGCCGTTATTAATCAAAACCTGTCAGGCATGGGTGCTCTGCAGATCTAAACCTGCACTTCACTGTAAACATTTTAATTACTACTTCTAGCATTTAGTTTTCATTAAAGCCAACAAAGTCTTTTGTAACTGTTTTTACTGGGCAAATACCGGTAACCTGGCTCTACCAGCAAAGACTTTTCTCAGCTTTGCTAACTTTTTTTCCTTTTTTTCCTTGTAAAGCTTCAGGAATAGACTTTTTAACCTCACCATTTCTAAAGCTCTGAACCAGGGCCAGGATTGGGGAGGACAGAGTCACAGAAGAATTTAGGTTGAAAGGGACATCTGGATTCCATCTAGGACATCTAGATGCTCTCCACCTCTTAAACACTTTGATCAGGTTGCTCACACCTTGTGCAGTCGAGTTCTGAATATCTCAAAGGATGGAGATTCCACAGCATCTCTGGGCACCTGTCCCAATATTTGACTGCTCCTCCCTGAGCTAACGCTATGATGGAGGATAAAGAAAGATGTTTTCAAGATGCTGAAGGAGCACAGTCTTAGGCCAAATGTTTCTGTTTGACTATGGAAATCATCAGTGGTTATTAAGACTGGATGTGATCTACACAGGCATTTTGTTTATTGCTCTGAGTTATTGTATAAGAGCATGTGTGAGTGAGTGTGTGTATATTTGCTTTTACTTCTCTGTCTTTCTCCAAAGTGAAAGAGGAAGGGCAGAAAACGTACTGAGACTAGCCTCTGGCCTCACTGTGAACTAACCAATGGATCTGAATTTGCAGTTCACTTTTGTCAGGTCTACACTAGACACACTTTTGTCTGTAAAATGAACAGGGTTGAGTGGGTTGATCTTTTTAAGGAGATTTTTATTTCAACAAAATCCCTAGTACTAAAAAGTACTTTTGTCAGCATAACTGATTTCACCTAGGAAACTACTGCAACTAGGTCAACCAAAGTATTGCACTTCCATAGAAAAAATTTGCTGTTTATACTCCTATCAGCAGCTGTAGCAGTGAATTTTTTTCTAGTATAAACTTGATGTAGACTACTCAAGCTGTAGGAAGGGTAGGCCATCAGAGCCGTTGTTGCTCCTTTCTATCGCATTTGAAGCACAGCAGCAAACCCATGTCCTGAGCTGTGTTCTGGTGTCATACTCCAGCTTTTCACGTTGAAAGCTGTTTGAAAATCCTCAGGAGAAAGGCAGTGAAAGTGCCTAATATCCTGATTGGTAGGAAGCTTAAATATTTTCACTTTTTCTCATTTAAAATATGTGTAATACTCCAGAGACATCTTTCCTGTTATCTGTAATTCTCTGCATGGGCACCAGCCACAACAGGGAAAAAATCTTTTTATTGCTTTGCGAATAACAGGGTGAAATACTGAGCAGGCTTTCTGTAAAAGAGCAAGCAGCAGTTGCTAATGAATGTGAACAAATGCAGCATAAACAACAATGGTAAATAATATTTATTTATTTATAATTTCTACAACAGGACACTTGAGAATACCTTGAAAAGGGTTAGAGCTTGCAGGGAACTGAGGTCAAAGAGGAACAGTGTTAAACTGAGAAGCTTGCTGAGAACAAAGTTAAGCCAAACGGATACTATTTTAGGGATGCATGACTGAAAATATCAAACATGCTCCTTCTTGCTTAAATAGTCTCACTGTTTTGTTCAGCTAATAGAAGTAGTTCATGCATTTATTTCTGAAGTACAATTCAGAGGAGTAACATTAAGCTAACAAATCTTTGTAGGGGGAAATTTGTATCCTCATTACTCATCTGAGTTGGGCCAAGGAAATGTCTTTTAACTGTTCTTTTCACTTCTGATATTACTGTTTGGTTTTGAGCACAGTGTGTTTGTTAGTTGGGGGAAGTCCAACAAACTAAAGACAAATTTAAAAGTACCATGCAAGAGCCAAGTAGGGCTGAAACAATTTTATACCTAATAATTGGAAATGAGGCAAGTATAACAAACAAAGGACCTAGGCCTGATATTACATCACTGAGGGTCAGAAGTGAATCCACTAATATCAAAGAAATGGCAAATGCAAAGCCTCTGTATGTCAGAGCATAATCAGACCTAGGAGGAGAAAACTTAGGCTACAAAAACTTTATTGGGAGTTATATAAACTGCAATTAGTAACAAACAGTGACAGTTGTAAACAGATTTTGAAATCGTATGAAAAGGTAAAGGAAATCTGCTGGAATTTATGTAATGTAGAGAAAATCCATAGCTGGATACTGATTCAGTACAGCTGGGGATTATGCAAGTTCCAAATCCAATAAAGCACAACAGGAACCACTGTGTTAAATCAGAGAAAATAAACAGCAATGGTAGGGAAACTTGTAAAACGTTAGAGAATTTGGAAGAAAAGAAATCGAGAATTACTTCCTTAATTGAAAAAAAGGTGTAAGGAAAAAGTAAAGAAACTAAAGAGATGTAAAGGAAGACAAATCACTGGATTAGAAGAGAAAATGACAGATCAGAAAAATGCATTTAAATACATAGAAAATCATTAAAACAAAAATAGAAAAGAAAATCACTCTTAAATGAGACTGATTTACGACGGGATAAATATGATGTCCCAGCTCAACATTTACAGGAAGCAGATCAATATCTATTAAGAAGAGGTAGTTTTAGGTATGTTGGGGGAAAAAAAGTATGCAAAACAAAATGCTATAGGTACTTCAGGTAAAAAATTCATTGATAGCGAATAACATATGCCTACAAGTTTGAAACGATGTAATCACGGTAAGATTTCTCATACCAATGGCTAAAGTTTCATACGGTGGCTGATAAAACAAAATATATCCTCACTCTGACAGGCTTTAAATAACTTGCACAAAATAAAAAAATACCAAATACTTCTCTGCTGTTGAGGAGAAAAACACATTTTCTGGTCCCCCTTGGGTGTGAGAACTGGACATTTTTCCATGAGTGTCATCTGTATTCTGAATAGGCAGTGAGGTGTGATAACATGCACCATACTCAGACATCACCCTGGACTTAATAAAATAAGCTTCCACTCTGCTGGCCACTGAAGACTCTTTTCCCGTGCTATTTTCTTGGATTTTTGAAGTTTTTCTATTAGATGTCTCTGTAATGGTGCAGAGAACTTCCATACAGGGGTGGGAGGTAATATTATTTTTAGCCTTTGATAGTTATCCTGCCTACAGCCTTCGGGGGAAGAAAGATTTGGGGTTGGTAGGTTAGGTGCTTTTTCCCCTGTACCACACAAGAGCCTTAGATCAAAGTTCCAACTACCCCAGGTGTATGCCAGGATCCGAGTAGAGAAACAAGTCTTGTGTTCAAAGAGTAAGGAACCCACTATTGCAGCATTGTCCTGCAGCAAGGAGGTGGACTATCTAGAGCTAAGATGTGCACTGAAAAGGGCTCAATCACACAGCATGCATCCCATCTGCAGCCTGCACTAAAGCCCTTGTCATACAGTTTGTCTACTTCCCACACCTCCTTTCTGCCCCATACTGCATGGCATGCTGCATGGATTCTCACTTCTTGTCATAAGTATTACTTGAAGCTTTAAACAGAAACTGATATCTAAGTTGTTCTAGCGTGGCTTGGCCAACTCACCAGCCACTGACGCAGATGTGGTGTTCAGAAATCACTCAGAGCCAGGAATTTTGCCAAAAGTGATGTTTGCATTCCTCCTGGTCCGCACCAAGGAACAAAAGCCTCCAGCCAACACAGCTGTGGGTCCCAATTGACTCTTAAAGAAGCCGGTTGAGAATTCGGACCCTCACACAAGGCATCGTCAGAGCTGTGAACGTAAAATGGTACAACTTAAACTGACGTTCTGCGGAGGTGGGTTACCACAACTTGTACCTTCAGCCCCGGTGGACTGAGGTAAAAGATTTTAATTTTGAGGTTGTACACCCATTTAAGCAGCAAGAAATAAAGGGCTTTTGCAAATGTGAGTAGTTGCATACACTAATGAGGTCTTTGTTATGCGTGGGAGATACCAGATTATCATTATCAGATGATTTAATGAAAAATGGTAGGACTTGTAATTGTACAGAGATCACTGATTCCTTACCCCAATCAGGGAGCAATTCATACCATTTTTAAATGTACACTAATCAGAGTATCTTGTGGTTACTACTGAAAGCAAACAGTGATTCCCTTGGCAAACTGTATTCTTTCACCATGGCAATTTAAAACCTTCCTCATAAATATTTATCAACCTTCCAATCTGAATCTCTGAAACAGCTGCTGCAAACAACTTATTGGCCTTGCCCATCCTCAGTATGTGGACTATTTTGCCTCTTCTTATGTCACCCTGTCTCTCTGTCTGATGCATCAAAGATGCCAGCCTTTGTTTTCCATTTATCTTATTCTCACAAGTCTGTTTTCCATGCATCTTATTCTCACAAGTCTGTTTTCCATGCTTCCTTCCCTCGTGTTTCCTATACGTAATCTTCAGAATCCTTGTTCCTCAGTAGGGGTCTATATCTTTCTGCATTGTAACTCTGCAAGACTTGTTTGTAGACCTATTTTATCTGCAGTAAACTAACTGATTGAAAATAGCAAGCCTGAGGGACAATTTAAGAGTTTCTTTCCTTTCAGTTTTAGGAAAACTTTCTCAAAATCTACGTTGTCAAGATGTAGTCAGCTGCTATACGGCAACCTTACTTGTACTTTTATTCTCTCCTTCAAGCTACCCAGGCAGTTGTTACAATAGGGCACTTTCTTGGATATGTGTATTGTACCCAGGAACTGCTCTCCAAACAAATGATAACTAACTATGGTAAATAAAGAAATATCCTATTGTAATATTATAACCCCAGAAAAATGCAAGCTCAGTCATTTATGTAGAAGTCATAGATAGAAGAGTATTTCAAAGCTTTCCGTTCCAAATGTGGTTTTACTGACTTCCTCTACTGCAATTTGTTCTGGAAGAGCCCTGAGCACCACACAGGATCAGAACTTTACTCTTAAAAGCAATATATCAAATGTATCTTTGGCCAAATTTTGTGAGTGGAATTAGGCCAGGGGGGAATTTGGCTCTATATCTGTAGTCCTAGCCTGCCTGGAACAAAAGTTAGACACCATAACAATTTCTGTTAAAGGTCTTGGATTTGTCTTAGACGTGTTCAAAAACATCAAGAGGCAGTTGTTTCTCTGAAATAACAAATAATTGAAGTCACCATTAGCATTTCTTCCTTCCAAATATAGGCACAGCGTAAGACTTCATGGGTTTTATGCCAGTTAATTCTGTTGACTTCTATAAATGACATTACTTTAAAAATCACTGCATTAATTATCACAGTGAAGTTATACTAAACGTTCTATTATATTAAAATTTCTTAGAAATACATATTGTACTAGTTTGCTTACTCCCTATGCTATTTGTTCTCAGTTATTGAAATTTAGAGCAGCAGGTTCAATTATTTTTTCATAGGATCATATCTGAAACTGTGCACGTTTGCTGTCTTTGTACCCCTGGAGAGTTTCCATTTGTTGCCATAGAATCAATATTTTGTCCACGAGATGTGGCGCTGGATTTTCCTGCTTGACTTTTTAAAATAAAAATTGATTACACTACTGAAAAAAGGAAAAAAAGATCTGCTCTTGTTTAAATTGCATTTTATGAAAGGAGTTGAGCGATATGACTGTAGCGAGCTCTGCTCTAAAAATATCCTTCAGTGTTACCAGTTTTATTTGCAAATGCGAGGAAAAGCCATCTGACAAGACTATTTTTAAAAATCTCGTCCCGTAAGAGTTGAGTTGAGTTTAAGGAGTTATCCTTTAACCGACTCTACTGAAACCCATTTTACTAAGTTCTATAGACATAATTCTTCCAATCATAGTCCAATAAATGAAAACATTTTTTTCTGATATGAATGTTGATTTGAAAGTGAATATGTATCTTTTGGGGTTACAGTGAGGCTGTGCACATTACACTTGTGTTGGGATTTTTTTTTCCTTATTTGCATTCATTCACAAGAAATTAATTTTTAAGGCACTTTTAAGTGCATTTTTAAGCAGATTTTTTGTTATATAACTGCCAGAGTTGTATTGGAATTATTTTATGTAGGGTTAGATTATTCCGGTTACGGAGTGAACTATGTGAGTTTCCTCCATGTTAGCCAGTTTCTTAAAAACAGAGCATTTTAATTTGTTTTTTTGAACCAAACATTCAGCCAATATGTCTGTTAGCATAAGAAGATCTTCTAGAACAGCATTTAGCAGTGGAGACTCGGCGTATATGTAGCATCATGTTTAGAGACCATTCATTCAGTTTATCAGCACTTTGAGTTTTATTCTGCTCTACAGGTTTCTCAGTCAACATTTACTGCATAGGAGTCTGCATCTTTTCTGGTCATTTTTAAGGACCAATATTCTATGTTAAAGTAAACTGAATTTGAAGCGCACAGTCAAACAGTGAGCTGAACCTCAGAAGCCATGATGTAACCTGGTGTCATGTTTTTGGTTTCCAATGTCAGCACACCACAGAGGATGAAGAACAAGCGTGTGATCAAAGTCTCATCACACATATCAGTATTTTAAACAACCATTCACAAATCAACACTGAGAAATTAAGCAGGTCGATCCTAGTTCTGTGGAAGATATTGAGGATCTTTTGTGTCCACAGTCACCATTGACAAAAGCCACTAATCTGTACTGTTACAGAAGTATTGTGTGTCTTTGGCTTTTTTAGGAGCTGTGCAGTTGGAAGGGAACTCAAATTATTTAAAAAACAAACAAACAACATTCAGTTTTGCATAACTGTACTACTTCTCTCATACAGTTACTTCACAGAAAATGACCACAAATTCTTCCACAAATCACCATGTCCCTCTACAAATCCCACTGCAAGTTGTCATCCATGATGTGGAGTAGACACAAGATGGGATGACTGATGTCATCCTGATATTTGTAGACAGGAGAGAGACATTCCGGTTCTGGAGGTCAGTTCCAGGTGCAGGAGGCGAGTGTGGACGCACACCGATAGCCCTATTTGCCCAGGCTCTGCCTGCTTCTGCCTGGTATTGCTTGTTCCTGTGATAAGCCTGTCTCTCCTTGCTCTGTTCATCTTATCTTCTTTCCCCATCGTTCCTGCTGTGAGTCCAAGCTGTCACTCCCATACTTGCTGAGCTGGTCCCAGTTTTCCAAAGCTTTTTGCTCCAAGTCTCAGTGTTGGTTTTCTATCATAGATTACTCCCCAAAGTCATATGACTCATTTTTTCTCCCCGCGCACTTCATCTCTGTACTGTATGGGCAGTATGTTAGGAGGCTTCTTGCTGTGACACCTAGCTATGCCAGGGAAAACTTGCCTTTGGGTAAGAACATCTTCAGGCATGGTCTAATCAGCATCCAGGTAGAAGATTCTTATGATCATTATCATAAGCATGATTGTGAGCATGATCAGAGAAGACAGATTATTTCAAGACTTAAGCAGGAAAACCATGGGTTTTTCAAAGACTTACAGTTTGATCACATTTTATAATTTTTTCTAGGCTGATAAAAACATGTCCCTGACACATTCCTGGTGCAAAGCATGGGGCTAAGGCCTGTTCAAGAAAAGACCTGTACAAATTTATAATAGAAAAAAATGTGTTTTTCTTTTATCTATTTCTTAGAAACATCTGAAGCATTTTTGCTACAACATCAAGACAAACCAGACTGAGACAAAGAGCATGGGTAATTTAATTCCAGAAATTAAACTTTATTAAATTTATAGACCATTAGTTGCAGTCTTATAAAGTGTTATAAAACTTCAGCTGTAGGTGATGTTGTTAGTTTTATCTACAAGGCTAAGAAATCTTGCTATAGTTATGGTCCCATTCAATACCAGCTAGATCACATGTTCCTGCTGTAGTGTGAGTAAAAATTAAAATATTACCTCAGTAATATGGCTTTTCAAATGCAATTGGCTGGTCATATTGATGATCACTTTTCATCTTTGACAGTTTCTAATGCATCTTTTTTTCAGTAAAGCCGAGTTATAAATCAAGTAAGCTCCTGATAAAGGATTTGAGGTTCATAGTATGGCATCTAGCCATGTATAACACATTTACTGATATACCTAAAGCCAGGTGTAGCACATACCGTTCAGGTCTGTAGCATATTTATAATGGTCATTAATCATTTGTTAGTCTGTATAATCCCTTTATGAATGTTCCGTTTTATGCACTATGTGAACAAACTGAAGACTGGATCATGAGAAAGTTTACATTGCCAGTCTGTCATGGATTATATTAGAAGCATTGGATGTGACGTGCAATTTTTAAGATATTTTTAGTAGAATTTTGCAGTTGTCACCCCATCTTTCTGCTGCTGTTTTTCATCTCTTTCCTTTTTGTTGTTCCTTTCCTTTCCTTTCCTTTCCTTTCCTTTCCTTTCCTTTCCTTTCCTTTCCTTTCCTTTCCTTTCCTTTCCTTTCCTTTCCTTTCCTTTCCTTTCCTTTCCTTTCCTTTCCTTTCCTTTCCTTTCCTTTCCTTTCCTTTCCTTTCCTTTCCTTTTCATTCCTTTCTCCCTAGCCTCTTCCCTCTCAGTACTAAATGATGCTAGACAGAGGGATAGCAAAGGAGTGTGGAAAGATGTATGTCAATAGCCAGAGGAGTTTTTGTTTAGATTTTTAATTCTTGGGCCATTCTCTACAAATTTATCTTCCAGAATCTTAGAGATACTCTCCCAGACAGTGGCTGTTATTCAAGCAGTTTTCAACATAAACTGGAAGAGAACTAATTCTTTTACTTAAATTAAATATTGAATTGAGTTGTGTTCCCTAGTGATGACAGTCATTCTGGAGACAAGCACCCAGATAGAATTGAGCCAGCACCATCACTGCCTGCTTTACATTTCCTGTAACTTCTCTGTTCCCTTCATAGACCTGTGACCATCCATATAACTTTCTGTAACCTGCCAAAAATCGGATCAGATAAAGCAAAGTAGGCCAGAAATGGCAGGCTGACTGCTATTTGCTAGCTTGCAGAGCAGAAATACGTTAGAGAAAGCTCTCACCTGGTGAAGACCGCCAGAACACTCACAGAATGGGTGCCTGTTGCCCTAGCGAATGAAAAGTCAGATTATTGCCTTAAATCTGTACATTCGGAGTAACTCAATGGGTCATACTCAGGATTTGTACCAAGGTCAGAATCAGGACTTTGCTGCCATCTTTGTAGTAATTATTTTCCTGCAATCTCAGTCAATTTCTAGTGGAAAGACCGCTTCCTCTCCAAAAACAGCTCCTTCTGCTCAGCTGCAGAGAGAGACCTGCCAACTGAAGTTCACAAGTTTTATTCATATGTGACACAGGGGAATTCTGAACCCAGTTATGTGATTGGGCCAGTGATTTAAAAATAGTTAAAAAAAAGTCATAGGGCATGAATCAGTTACCACTGAGATAGGGACTGGAGAGAAAAAACACTCAGTGATAACAGTTACGTAGAACTCCAGACCCACAAAATGGGGAGATGACACCTTTCTCCTTTCCCACAGAGTCCACCATCTAGTTTTCGAACTCTTGCCTCTGAAACTTCTGGGTCTGCTTCTCATGATTTGTTTTTAATAGCAGGGAAAGAGAAAGAATAGGAGTTCATAAATAAAATTGTATTTATATGCAAATGCATATCCATTATTTTTGTTTAGATTTTGAACCAAAGAGCCCAAACAAACATGTATTTCTACCATATGCAGTCCTGGTCACTGGATTCCTCTTAAATCATGGAGTGGAAAATTAAGTGGTTATTGTTGGATTCTCTGCAGTACAATGTGTCCAAAACTGCACTGAGATGATGTCAGAAAATGCTACATTTTTTCCCAATTATGAAATGAATTATGGGGAGCTAGCTAGCCACAGCCAGAATTGTTAAAACAACTATTTTGGCTGATACACTGTTGTCCAGCCAGAAAACACAGGTGCTTTGTTTTTAAGTATTTTTTTCAAATGCTGCATTTCAAGGTTGCATTGACTATCTCTTTCTCATCCTCTTAAGAATTTAAATAGTAGAAGTCCCATATGTTGAGAAATCCCTGCAGAATTGAATCTTTTGCTATTTTCTCTTCCAAGAGCAGATAAAAGGAAAAGCTACAATGCTTGAACAATCGATGATATCCATAGTGGCCAGGATAAACGTCTATCGCCTGTTTAGAAAAAGAGTACAGTGTTATTTAATAATTTTTAATTATTCAGCTCTTTTTAGTGGGAGATTTGCTGTGTATTTCAGCCAGATCTACTCAAAAAACTCCGTAAATGGATGACATTAGTTTGTCTAAGCACCCTCAGCCATGTTCGTTCCAGTGTAGTTGCAGAGAATAAGAGAGCTGACATTAACAGAGTTATAGCAGAGATGAATTTTCCCTAATCATTTGACTCTCTCTGAACTCAGTGCTGATTCAGATGGTTTCATATCAGCAAACTCACCCAAATTCCTAAAAAAGGTTGTGCCTACTTTTGCAATGAATTTAGACCTTCGGAGTTCCATGCTATTTTTTGTTTTACATTTTTAAAAATCCCATTTTCACTTTTTATTAGCTTTTAATCATCTTTAAACAAGACAGCTGGTTTAGGTTGATCCACTTCAGGAATGTGGTTATCTCATCCAGCTATGTCATCTTGAATCATATATTAGTAGAATATTTAGAGAATGAAATTCTTTTATTTTGAACAGGGAGGCTAGTATCTCCTAGTATCTCCCTGGGTAAGGAGCACCAGACCAAGTCCTCTGCTGGTGTAAATCAGTACCAGCTAGAGTATATTCTGTGTCTCTGATCTGTAGTCCTACCTTCTTTCCTGTCTTTAGTAATCACAGCACATATCAGAAGAAAAACCCAGGCAGGGGTTTTGTTACCGCTACTGGGCATAAGGTGACTGCCGTGGGTGCAGGCTACAATCTGGGGTACCGTTCTCCAGCCTCACAAGGAGTGAGAGGTTCTTATGCCTGTAGATACAATAGAGGAAAGGCAAAACCTCCAATTACAGTGGACTTTTGCCCTTTCTTTATTCACTTTTTAGAACAACATGTAAAGAACTCTCCCCCAAAAAAGCTCTATGACCCGCAAGTGCTCCTCCATAGAAAAGCCTACCCATATTCCTGCATAATACATAAGATTAAGTTTCAGAGCCTCTGGGGAGAAGATATGGGACTGAGATGAGGCTGTTTTTCAGTTGTTGTCTTCTGCAGCCTTGCTTAAAAACAAGTTTAATTAACTACTTGACTAGTTTTTACATTTGTTTGGGTTTTTTCCGTCTTCCAGTAACTCCAAACTGGCTGCGTATTTTCCTAAAAGTGTGCCATTAATAAAAATAACATAAATCACTTCAGGTCATCGTTTCTCCATCTGCTCAAACCTTTCTGATTCCCAGTTTACCCCATCTACGTAGCAACGCCCTTTGTAGTTTCCCCAACCCTCCCATTCCCTTACAGTAAGAAATAAGGCCAGCACCAGCCACCCATGTAGTCAACAAAAGTTGGGGGGAGGTGAGGTGGAGTGACTTAGCCAAACTGGATGCTAAAAGTGAAATCTTGATCTTAATAAAGTCTCTGAGAGCCATGCAAAATGCTTGTAATCTGAGTTATGAAGCTGGGAATTTGCACAAACATTTGATTTCAACTTACATATCCCTACAGAATATTTTTCATGTTTGCCTGAACCACATGAAAAAGAGCATACATTTCTTTTAAAATAGGGACCAGTTATCTTGAGTCATATCTCCTTGTACTTCCCCTGTTCAGAACAGACTACGTCTTGTTCTTTCAAAGCCTGACAAATAATACAATCGGTTATGGAGTGAACTGAGATTGGAGATATTTCAGATCTCCCCCTGAGTATAAGGTGCCTGAAAGAGATAGTCATTGGCAGTGTTCCTCAAGGGGGCATTCTAATGCATTGTGATTTCTACTGTTCATATAGAGTAAGAGAAAATCAAGAAGATATTAATTAAAACTTTCAAAACTCATGTTTAAATTCAGAATAATTTATTATTCTTTCAACGAAGTAAATCGGTAGAAAAAAATATTGAATAAACTGAAAAATCCAGCTCCTTGAATAAAATACATCCAGACCAATTCATAAAACCAAAGCCCAGCTATAGAAGTTCTTTGAGCAGAATTGGACTCTTTTCAGATTTTGTCAAAAAGAAAAGCTAGGTGAATTACTGGAACATAGTAGTAATGTTCTACCCCTAATACGACTGAGTTGATCACAAATAAGAAAACAAATTAATATTTGAGCGATTATCTGTGGAGTTGTACAGAAGAATATTGCAAAGGGGCAGAAGATTACAGTATATATAGTTTCATTTGGTAGACTATGCATGTTTAAAAAGGAGATAGATAAAAAATAAATTTTGAATGAGAGCATAGGAAATAAATAAGGGATGAAATTAAGTCCAGGAAAATCAGGAAAACTTCAGACCAGATGGGTTCCCAGAAGATTTTTATTAGCTGTAGAAATTTATGCTAATGGCTGTTCTTAGACAAATATACACATCAGCATTGGATGATGAATCTTTATGTACATAAATAAATAAATGCATTACATTTATTTATTCTTATGAAATAAGAATAGTTCTACTTAAAGTAACTCTAACTGCTGGAGAAATGTCAGATATTTGCCTAAGCAAATACCCAGTGCCATTAATAAATGCAGCCTCCAACCTATTGGCAAATAATGTGACGAACAGTTCTGAAATGGTCCTCTTGAGCTCTGTTCATCTAGCAGAATTAATTAATAATACATTGTTCTGTAATAAAGTCAAACAGATGTCAATTAAAAAGCTCTAGGCAAAAGTAAAGCCAAACCAATAACTGTTGTCTCTTTAGATCCTGAAGAGACGTTTGAATAAGTCAGCGGAAAGTTTGTCTTCTACATTTTACAGTGGATACAGCATCTTATGGTGACTAGTTTCTCACAAGAGGTTCTTTCATAGGGTTGAACCTCTATATAACAAGCGTATTCATGTGTATCTGCATATGGGATAACACTGAACCTTTTACTCTGTATAAAGGAACAAGCTAAAAATATCGCTTAGTCATTATCTTATTTTATATAGTTGTCTTTTACATAACCATAATATTATTGACTGCAGGAAGATACGAATACACTTACAGCTTTGATATAAAAAAGTGAACATTAATATAAAGAGTGAACATTGGCTAAGAGCACTTCAAAAGCCCAACAACTGGTTCCAGGCACATCAGCTAGTTGAAAATGAATTCAGCTATATTAGACATTTTAGCAATCTCCAGTTATTTAAGAGATGGATTTCAGCTGAGCTTGAAGTAGTTTAAGGTATTATTTTCTCAAAAATGATAAAAATTTACTAAACCAAGTTGTCTTTAAGGGACTGCAATAAAAACAACAGGAAGTGATGAGGCAAAAGGTACCGTGAACGATGGAAGTAAATTCCTGTTGCAGAGGTGAACTCTCCCTTTCCATTCGGTTGGACTGACTCTGTTTTGCACTAGATATGTGCGTGGCTAGTTTATATTATCTCAGGTAAGCTGAAATCAAATCTTTTTTACTCTTTTCAGACCTTTCTACAAGTTCTGAGCAGTTGCACGAGGAATGTTACATGGGAGAAAAATTGGCCAGAGGCATTGAATGTGGCAGGCCCACTGTGTATGGAGTGATTATAAAATGATCCCATGCTAATTTATAGTATTGTGCTCATAAATGGTTAGAAAATGAAAGTGGGCGATCAGTACCTTTCATATGCATTATTTTACATTTACTTTAAGGGTTCCTAGGAAATACTTCACAGAAGTGCTCCGAAATGCTTCTGGCAACTGAGAAAGAGTCCTCAAATTACCCTTGGATGAACAGATATTATTTACTAGTAAAACTGCCTAATCATTTTGGTGAAAATCAGCCAGATAGATAGATAGATAGCAGTTGGATCTCCTGCGCTACAAGTTCCCAGCCATTGGCAGTCAGCTTCAGGGAAGACTCTCTGCTTTGAGGTATACAAGGCTCAGAACAGAGCCAAGCCTGGAATTAAGCAGCTGCATATAATGGACGTAGCAGAGCATCTTGGTTCATCAGCACTTGTACTAGCAGCTTTGGTATAATACACCTGACAAGAAGCCTGAAATTGCCACTAAACAGAAAAGAAGACCAAAACCGAACTTGCCTTTCGCCAAAATCTTAGAGCAGTTTGTGAACTTAGGCAGTTATTTCCTGAGAACCCTTTATTACGATTTCAAAAGAAATACCTGTTAAATCACTCACAACAGAAGACTTACTTGCAGCAAACAATCAATATAAGAGGGGTCTGAGATCACTGCCTTCTTCTGACGAAGCAGAACTCCTGAAACCTAGAACTACATCGCATCAGACAAGCTACAAACCAGGCTCTGTTCATAATTTCCATTGCTGGAATACCCCAATGAATGCAGTTAAACAGAATAAACAGAAACCGTTTCATGTGTAAAGATAGGAAATACAAACCAAGGAACCTTTTCATTCCAACTGGCCTTTTCACATAAACTCTTTATGCGCAATTATGAACATATTTTTTAATTGCAGTCTTTGCTAATTTTAAATATCACTTTTCTTGTGCACGCTGTTTCAGTCCCGTCCCTGCTGGAACATACCTGGCATGAGATGATGTTAGCTTCTTACGGTTAATGCAGGGGTGAGGAACTTTGTTTTTTTCTGAGGCCTTTTGGACACACTTGGCAAACCACGCATCATTAATACACACTGTAATGTTACCAGTAATAAGGAATAAAGGAATCACGCGGTTGGGAGCTATATAAAAATGAGCGGGAGACATGACTGCAGATTCCTCACCCCTGCTTTAGTCCAATAGGCACATAATTTACTGGCTCGTGAATAGTGGTGGGTTCTGATTTACATGAACTCGCTTTGGAGCCTGCTCTGTTGCTGGTAGCACATATAGCAGAGTTTCTGGGGCTCATCACAGACGAGCCTAAGTGGAGGAAGTAGTATAAAATGGTCAAAGAGTCTGGGTGCTGTCAGTAGACCGTGTGAATGAGACTATAGGCTGCTTGCAGGACAGCAATTCACTTCGTCCACTAGAATAACAGTGAAATAAAATCTAAAATATCAGATCTGAAATATTAGATCTGAAATATCAGTGTGTGACTCTGAATCTCAGGAGCTGGAACAATTTCTCTATTGCGTAGTGCTTTTGTTTTATTTTGGGGTTTTCACTCTAGATACACGTGCCAGTTGGTATACAACTAGCAATTAGGAAGATTGAAGTTGTATTGCTCTTTCTTGGTCTTATCATAAGATACATTGTTTAACATCACCACCTCAGAAACAGGGGTGACAAACATATCTTTTCATAACTAAAAGACAACAAATAATACCAATCACCTCTGGCTAGCCACCTCTTCATTGCAAAAGAAAGACTATGTTCAAACTGCAGAGATCCAGTTTTAAAAGATATCTTTGGCTTAGTTCTGTGTGGAAAATGTGTCTTCATCCTAGAAACATAATAACTCTGCATTCAGCAGAGTGTGCAGGACAAGTGTTGAAAAAGCAATCTAGCATTTAATGAGTGCAGAGAAGACTGAGATGCATTTTCATTGAAGGTATTCAGTGAAATATTCAATGAAATATTTCATGGAAATATTTGTTGGCTGTGTGTGGTTTTGACAACTCTGCAGAAGAGGCTACTGCTTCAAAGTGCGCACTGGTAAATTTGCTGATGAGCTCCATATAGAAACCACAACATGATGTAACACTGTATGACACGATTAGGAGCTAAATGCAGTGGACTAATTGCTCGGTGCACATGAAAAGAGGTTCAAAACTAGAAGAACACCTGCAGAGGTATGAGTTGATACTTTTGATGCTTTTGCTTTATCTTTCTTTTGCAAACATGAAGTTACTTACGACAAAACATTTTTAGGAAGAATAACCTAGAACTGCTAAGACTGAGAGGAGATTCAGGTAGAATTGACCTAGTAGCAAGACCCGAAGTCATCACAGCCCTATCAACAGATTAACTCATTTACAACTGTCAAGCAGGCAGGCAAGTAGAGCAGGCTACTCAGATGAAAAGTGTGACAGTAAAAAGCTGAAATAAAAATGAGTGAAGTCTCTATCCAGTATATCTCTGTCTAGTTTACTTCAGCTTTTGCAGTTCTGATAGAATGAAACAAAGCAATTTGTCTCACTGTCTATGCTGAGCAAACTGTTTTGAAGACTGGAAGAACTAAAAGAGAGGTTAAAAGAAATAAAGTCTGAGGGAAAGAGACAAGTTGATTTCAGGTTCCTGGGATGTTTAACTTGCCCATGAATCTGTCACCAATGATTATGTGGTTTAGGAACCTGATCAGAGCAAACTGTTACTTCCCACCTATCCAAATGCCAAAGTGTCCTTTGTCTGGAAGGGGAGGGCTGGCACCTGTCTAGGCCTTGTCCTAATAGAGATTTTGCATCCAACCTCAAGAATTCAGAAGCACTCTAGGATCCTCTGTGGCACATAGCCATAGTTCTGTTTTTGTTTTGGGGAAGTCTGTTGAAAGCAAAAAAAGTTTCCCATTTTTTGAATGTCCTAGAGCATGTAATTTAGGCTAGTGTCCGTTTTATTTCATGTTAACCAAACTCAGAATTCATACAAACTAGTTATCAGGCATGATTCTCACATGCTGGAGACATCCTACTGGAGTGGAAGGAATTTCCTTCTGGAGGTGGTCATTCTTGTCTAGGGAATCAAAGGGTGCCTTGATGTCTGCCTTGAAAAAGGTACCTCACCTCAGATAGAAAAAAAAAAAGGTGAAATAAAACCTACCCTTCATCTGGAGACACAGACCAGTGAAACCATTAGAAAGACTGGTGAAAACCAGTGAAATCAGCAGGACTGCTTAAATTTAAGCATCTGGCATAAGTTTTCATGGTTAATTTTAAAGGCAAGGCTGTTCAGCACCTTGCAGAAGCATTACTGGTTTTACACCTAAATCTTACAAAAAATGTAAGTACACGAATATTTATATGCTGAAGAAAGATCAGGTCATAAAGACTTACGAGAAGAGGTGCTGGAGCCCAGCTGTCAGGAACGCTTGCTGAGCAAACCAGCTGTCTATAATCACACATCTATCAGTTTTTTGTCTATAATTACACGTCTATCGATGCACCTCTCATCCTGAATGTACATTTCAGAGCATTCAGGTTTTCTCCTGAAAACTTTCGTCTCCCCTCTCCTTCCTCCTTTTTCCCTCCCCACTCCCCCCACCCCCCAATGTATAA
The DNA here is from genome assembly GCF_040807025.1 of Struthio camelus. NCBI lineage: Eukaryota > Metazoa > Chordata > Aves > Struthioniformes > Struthionidae > Struthio > Struthio camelus. The sequence goes on along the minus strand of NC_090943.1, from coordinate 27,531,979 downwards.
CTCTGTCTACGTACTTTGGTTAATTCTACTCTTTTTCTTATTTGGGATGATTACACTGACATCATACAAATGGGGCATCTGTATTCATTCTGAGGAATGGAGAGCCTTTTAAAGGTGCCAAGACAGCATTTATTGGTTAAATGATATTTCCATGAATCAAACTGGACTTGCTTTCTGCTTACAAAGGAACTGTTATGAATGGATTTGTCTGTAGACAGAATGTCAAATTTTAAGTGATCCTCTAGGATTCTGTTATATTTTATAGTAAATAGCCTCTATATAGGCTATATTTAAATATATATATGGTATATGTATATTTAGTGTATATACATACACATATGTATGTAGTAAATGTAGTAAATAACCTCTCAGATTTGTTTAAACCGAGTTGTGAAGGTACCAAATTAGAGTAACACAGAGATGATCTAGAATGTCTGCAGTTGGTAGTAATTCATGTAGTATATACCATTCTAGTGCAGACAGTGCACTATTCCTTCTATAATTAGTATTAAGGAAACATATGGAAAGCAATCAAAATTCTATGTAGACTGATTTATCGTTACTTAAAATATGCACCATTTGGAGACAGGACCTTCCAGAGCTTTTTTCTTTTCCACCTGGCAATCTCCATCCTGCTCAGTCAGAGTAGGATGCATGTCTCTCCCATACATCATTAACACAATTGCCAGGACCACAAAAGAGAGCTGAGCTTGCAGCGTCTAATATGTTTTCTCAGTCTCTGGCCCAGTTCAGGACTCCGTTTCAGGTATCCCATGAGATTCCTACTGAGCTGTCCAACAGCTTCTGGCTCTTTAAAAGAAACTGAAATAAACTTTGTTTCCTAACGATTTGTATTGGATTCATGTTGAGAAATCCCATTTCTGTGCCTGCCACTTGGATTGGCTGTATCTTCCAAGAAACATGAAAAACCTCTTTCTTTCCTCTGATCTAAATCCACACCCTTCACTAGCTACAGCCCTGGTTTTTAAAGTGCTCTGTAAGCCCACAAATGAAAAGATTACAAACCTTATTCTGCATTCTTCAAGGAATATCCTCACCATGTATTTCTCCTTTTTCTGAAGGTAGTATATCAATGTTCCTAAGAGGCACGTGTTAAGTACCCCGAGAACTAAGAAATAAGATAAAAATTTTGAAGAATAATCTTCTGAAAGAGTTAAACAGTGTCTAGTTCATGACTAGGAGAGCATCTAGCAGTGAAGCATAAGAAGGCAAATGGTAGATGGTAGAATATTTTGTTCACAGTGAAGTGCTGGAGGAAGTACAGGTCAGAGTTTTAAAGTGCAGTAATATGCTGAAAAATGATTCTGTCAAAAGGTTATATAGGATTCATTCACTCCTGGAACTGTACAGTCCTCCTTGGGTGAACTGGGATAGAAATCTGTGCTGTGTACAATTAGGAAAGATTCCTGCCCTTCTACTCATTAATTGTAGGGAGATAAGATATTATTTCACACTTTCCTTGGAGTTCCTCTTCAGCTGTTTGAACAGGGAGGTGCACATGCTATGTGAAAGAGAAGCTTTTCAGAGCTAAGCACTGAAAAGTCAATCTGTGAGTTGAAGAAATCTTTCAGCCTCATGCAGGAGGGACACAACACCCTCTGCAGCTGAATAACACTTCCATTGCTTCATGATCCAGCAACAAAATCCGTCCCTGATTCTGGTGCAAAAAGAAGGAAAGGTTGGTGAGAACAGTTTGTATGAGCAACAGCACAGCTTCCTGGAGCATGCTTTTATCATCCCAGGATCTCCCCCTCTTATACGCCCTGAGAATTACACAGTAATGTTATAGGAAATGATAGAGTTGAGGTAAAATCTTTAAAATCTTTTATCTTTAAAAAGAATTTTTTCATTCCTCCTGTTGTGTGTATGACCATGAAATACCTAGACAAACTTCAGCATGCTGTCACTCCCCACAGAACAGGGTATTTTAATAACCCTATTTATGAATTTTCTGTACTGATTATCTGAAACTTCGTCTGTTTGTCAAAGTACCAGACTGATCACCTGGACCCCAGAGTTCTGGTTTTGCTTCAGGTTACATGAAACTTTTTTAATCAGAAGAAAAATAAGGGAAGATGCTCTCGCTGGAGTGCATTTGCTTGTGTGGAGAGCATTCACCACATTTAATTTTAGCCACCGAAAAGCTGTCTCATGTAAGCTCATCACACTTTCTCCTCAGTGAGTGGAGGGAAAGAAGCACCCTAAGATAGGTGTATGAAGTAGGTTGGATGAATCTTATGGAGTTAGCCAGTTTTTTCCATGGACTGTAGAAGGAGTCTAGAAGCCTGGCTTAGGCTGGACACAGCTCTGAGAGGGCTAAAGTTAAGTACGATAAATTTCCTCAGTGTCTGCATTACTAGTGCTAGGTGAGAGGAGACTCACCTCATGTTTTTCAGTTTTATCTTATGATGATTAGCCATTTTGCCCCCACTCCTCCTTTCCAGAAGAAAAACAAACAGACAAAATCCTCAAAAGTGCCTGAGTAGCAGTATGAATAAAGAGGTATTCAGAACGTAAATGGCTGTGCACAAATACTCCTTGCAGTATTCGCTGGGCTCTGCTGATGTCTATGTATACATAAACTAGTCAGTAGACTTTTCCATATTATGCTGGTAATGTCCCTCAAGCCTGAAAGGTTGGGCTATCTCTGTGAAGTAAAAGTGTAGCTAATTTTCCATGCCTGTCCAGTGCTTGGACTAGTTTTTGAGACAGACAAGATTGCCAGCGAGTGTGTGGTAGTTGTGGTTTCTGTGATGTGGACACCTGTCCGCTAAGCCCTGGACTAACACTCACCTTTCATTTTGCCATTGAATACTCATTAGGTGGTAATAACTTTCAGTCAGCATTGCACTGTTCTACATCCAGACCTGTGACCCAGACATGAAAGTCTTCCTAGTCCATCACTGATCCCCAAAGTGATGCCATCTCCCAGTCCGTGGTTAGTTATCATAGAAAAAAAAAAGTTGTTCTGGGCACTGAATGCATCTTATGAAAAAGAAACTGAAAAACTGTGTGAGCATATTTGCAAAGTGTGTGTTTCAGTTTAATTGCCTTAGTATTGCTTTGCCTTTACATCAAATTCCTAGTCTTTCTCTAGCCAGGCATCTGTATTTCTGCCGCAAATGGATGCAAAAAGGCAAACCACATAAAAATGAGGTTCTGACATCTTCAGTCTGCATTGGCAGATTAACCAGAAGAAATATGCTTTGTCACTTCCAAAATATACTGAAGTTTAATTTAGATTAGTGGAGAAACTATTGTTTGCCAAAAGAGTGAAGGAAGATAACCTAAGCCCAAAAGCATTATATTTTTATTAATTAGACACTTTCTTAAAATAGATAGTTTTTCAGAACCTTGATGGTAACAAAAGATCTGCTTTGCATGTCAGCTCGTTCCTTGACCTCTACATCCATGGAAAAGTTCAAAGGCTTTAAATGATTCAAATACTCCCTATTCAAACAGTTGGGTGCAGAAAAATTAGCCACTCTATAGAGTGCTCTGTGAGCTGTGCTCTTCTTGGAGCTGTTGATTTAATATCTGCAGCTGCTGCTAGCAAACAGAGAAACAGTCTCCTTTATAACTTGATCTTGCTGTATGTCAAACCTCAGCTGCAATTTTTTTTTAAATAATGCACGTGCAATCTGATATGCCTGAATGGCAGCTTTTTATTGCCACTTTATCAGCCAAAGTTCCTTTGAAGGGATGTTGGTGACCAAGAAAATTTGCCAGATCAAAATGGTCATATTTGTTCACTTACTGATTTAATCAGGTACTAAAACAATGAATGTAATTGTATTACCAATAATATATTATTTGTAAAACATTTTGTTGCTATGCAGTTCTTCCTGCCTTATTGATGGTTCTTTTCTGTCTTAAATTAGCAATAACCTGCACAATCAAACGTTACTTGCATGGATCAACAAATTTAAAAACCTAAATTGCCTATTTGCTTTAATAGATATAGTAAACCTACTAGACACAGACATCTTCCTTGCTTTTATATGTTTCTTGTTGAAAAAAGTGGGAAGGCACAAGGGTCTGCTTTCCAATTTATCTCTCCTTTTCAAGTTCACATGTAACTTTCATTAGTATTCATAAAGTTACGCAGGGGGGAAAATAGAGGCCTGTGCAGAACTTAAGGAAATATTAAAATTTTACTTAGAAACATCTACATTTTTTAATCACCAGATTATCTTTAAATATACTCTCTTTCAAGCTGAATTTTCCATATAAAACTTCACTGTAGTGGAATGCTACAATATTTTGCAGTTACAAACAGCCAGAAGTGACTATTCGTCTTGTTTCCGGAACTTTGAGCTGGGATTGGTGAAAAGTCTCAAGGTACTTTGGGCTTTCTGACTGGTTAAGCCTAACAGACTGCTTATGTAGGAAAGTCTGCGGAGTTTGCAGAATGTATTTTGACTGACCACTTTACAAGTGGGTTTCTTTTTACTTGTTTTTTTGAGCTCATCAGAAACAAAAGAAAACCAAAAAAGTGAATGTCCTGAAATTTAGAACATTTTTCCATTTATGATTATTACAGTAGATTTTCCAGGAAGCTTACCTGTGGGCTTTTCTTTTTTGCCATTCCAGGGGCTATCGTCTGTAGATCTCTTTCAGCAGGCAACAGAGAGTCTCCTTTGCAGAGGAAGACTCGGGCCTCTTACCTTTTTACTCTAACCCTGAATGGTCATAACCCTGAAGGGTCTAACCCTTCTCAGGTGGAAATGGTAGTCACCTTCTTAGCTGGTAGCTGCATTCTCAAGAAAATAGTGTAGGATAGCTCTTGCCTATGAGAGATTGGAGAAGACCAACAGACCAATTGTCCTTTCACAGAAGAAGAGACCAACTTGGGGAAATGGAGTTCCTTCTGAGGACAGCCTCTCACAGGGCCTCTTCAGAGAAGGATTGTGTGGTATGGAAAGCAGTGGGTAGGAGTGAGATAATCCTCTGGGATTTAGTAGCCAGTGTTTAATTCAGACATATTCAAACTAATCCTAAATTTTTTATTTTCCTTGTACCTGAATTGCTATATAGTTTTGCTAACCTTTAGACTTTTTCAGTGTAGGTCTCTCAGAGTCATCGTATTACGCTGCAGGTAGGTCATCATGGGCTTTTGCAGATGGTTCCAAACAGCGGTGGACATTGTGTTTTCAGTTCGCCCTATGACTGGGCCATCATACTGCAGGTTTTCTATTAGAAACATGGCAAGGGTGACACTGTGTGTGGTCCCTCAAATATCAAACTATTGGGGTGTTTGAAAGGAAAAGCACGCCACCTTGGGTGCAGTCAGAAACCCCCCAAAACATAGTTCAGGCAACTTTGCCTCCAACAGAGCTATCCAGCCTGGCTCTCCACATTTTCAAGTAACATTCCCCAGCTCCTCAGTGAAAGGAGAAGGAGCCCATCACAATATAAATAAAATATGTATTATTCATTACTTCTGTCACTGGCAAGTGCCAACAATAACCTAGAGATTTACAGAAAAGGAGAAAATCAGGTCCTTGTCCAGAGCAGTCGGCAGTCTGGCGAAGGTGTTTACAAATACTGAAGATTACATGCAAGCAAGGTACAGGAATGTGGAATCATTGAAAGAAGGAGAGATAAATAGCATAGCTCATTAATTCTGCAGTCTTTAGCTTTACTTGGTTACACTTAACAGCTGTTAACTTTGTCTCCTTGGTTGTTGATAAGTCTGTCTTGAGGGCATGCAGGCTGGCTGTGGTGGAGACCTTTTCTTGCATGAGGCTTTGAGGAAGGTTTAGGTATGGAGAACTACTGACACCTCAGGTCATTATAGAAGGAGGTCAGAAGACAGAAGTCACAGATAGGAATTAAAGAATAGCTTTCAGATGGAGATCTGAAAAACTATTCTAACAATGAACTTAAGGAAGCACGTTCTAACAATGAACTTAGGGAAAACTTAGATTCTCCTGGGAAGTGCAGAATCGCTGTTGTTGACAGAAAGAACAGGTTAGACAGCATCCGGCAGACTGACACCAGTCTGTCTAATCCTGTTTTGAGGAATGATTCTTTTTGTCATTAGTTAATAAATACTTTCACAATGATAAAGAATCCTGGATGTGGGACTCACTTCAGTCTGGATCCATCTCAGTCCTGGCTGTGTAAGGTAAGAAGCTAAAGAAGATTTTGTTGCATTTAATGCAAAAACATTACTTATTGTAGAATGGGCAAGAGTTGATTGTGAGAGATCAAATACAATAAGTGATTATTCTGAAGAGTCACGGGTACACATGATCCAAGAGGTTGCCCACTCTTAAGTGCTAATTTGTACAGTGTCCAAATGCTTGTTCATATCCACTTTTGAATCTACTATTACTTTGGAAGGGGCATGAGTTAGAAAGAAGGCAAAATATTTTCCTATTCTCTCTCTGTATTGCTTTGTTTCTGCCCAGGTCATCACTGCCTTCATTCCTTCCCATGCCTAGAGAATGGCATTCCCATCCTGAGTATCTCTGACTTTGTTGGAGTGTTGGGAAAACTGGAAAAACTAGTTCTCTTTTCAGATTCAGATTGCATTCTGTATGTTCAATTTTGCATGTTTATGAGCATCCCAAGTCTGCTTGTGATGCTCATCACTGAATTTTGCAGCCTGTACAAAGACAGCAAAGTAGACAGTCAGTACTATAATTTGAGTCTTTCTAACTGATCAGTTCAATGAAACATGACGTGATCACACTACACTAGACCTTTGTCAGCAAAGTGACAATTGTGAAAGAAGCAGGGTAGCCCCAGCTTTACCCTGTTTGGGGGATTTGTTTTTGGGGTAGAGGGTTGGGGTAACTAGGCCACTTTCATTAATTTTCTGGTTCCCGAGATAGGAAGAAAAAACCTTCATCACTGTCACCAAAGTGGTGAATTTAATGAGAAACAGTGATTGCCTGCGTATAGCAAATTGATTTTTAGCTGTCCTTATCTTTTTTGTTACAGGTGCAGGGCACAGCTTTTCTCAAAACTAGCTTTCACCAGGGATAAAAGCAAAGAGGTCCCAGCAGCCTGCTAGGCTTTTCTTCTACATTTATCTTTTCTCCTTGTCCACAGCTCACACAAGAAAGGTGCCAAAGTAACAGCTATACCAGTTACTACTGGATTTTGCGATTAAATATTTCTAATGTAGGTGACCAGCTCTTTCACTTCCAAAGTGGAAAATGTTGATTTTGTTCCAAAATTTCAGGGTTCAAAACCTCCTGAAACAAAAAGGTAATGGTGTAGGAGAAGAATAACGATGTATAATTTTTGTCCTTTTCTTGTTTATGTTTTACAATGCAAAGGAACATAGTTATTTTTTAAAAGCACTAGTTTTATTATGGTCTGTGGCATGATAGCCTTTGTGTATGGTAGCCATCCATCACAATAAAGCACAAGGGTTGAGCATTTGTTTCCTGAGAGAAAATATGACTAAAGTGTAGGTTTTACTGTCCTCAGGAGTTATTTTGAATCTTTTTTCCATCCCTCTTAGATGTATTTTCAGCTTTTTAGAGAGAAAGACAGAGTTTGGTATGAGAACACTAAAAGTAAGCATTTAGGAAAAGAGAGACAAGGGGGCAAAGAAGTGTGAGTATATGAGAAAAATAGGTGTATGAGGGTATTTAAAATAACGTAAAACACACAATAACAAAGTAGGTCTTAGACAGACAATACTCTGAAGCCTCATGAACTTTTATCTTCAATAGAATCAAAGAGAAAGGTGGGTGGATTTTTGTTCCGTATCCTCAGTGGTTGAATCACACTCAAAATACAGAACTGGCTGCATAGAAAAAAATGATTATAAATGTTAAAAATGTGCACTGGTTATAAAATTAGGAGTATGAACTTCCTTCAAAATCTTTCAAGATTCTCATTCCCTAAAGAATCCCCTGGTGTAATGCATTCAACCTGCTCGCTATTCAAAAGCAAAATACCTCCCCGGGCAATTGGACAATTCTGAAATAAAAGTTCTCTGACTTCCAGAGGCAGCAAGAGCTTCAACAGGCTCCACACATCAGACTGATAGAAAAAAACTTCAGTCTAGGCCCCTTGTTTCCTACACAGGAAATGCAAGGACCCTTGCAGGTTAGGGTGTTCAGGGCTGGTCTGTATCACTCCCACTTCTGTATTGCTGGCTTTTAGCCAGCAGGGGAAGGGCAGCGCACAACGACGAACGAGGACGCTGATAATAACCCCTCTCTTCTTGACATCAGATGGGAAGATGAACGTTTATGTGAGACATTGAGACCCGTATTCAAACCATCTCACTTTAGACACATAACTGAAACACCTGGATTACAAGCTTAATTACTCTTGTTGCCCTGGTTATTACCAGTGGAGGCAGTGCAGTTCATCTAAGGTCTAAATTGCCTTCTGGAGATGTCTAGGTATTTCTGTTGTCTGCACAGGGAGTTCAGTATGATATCCTTTTACCTTAAGTCTAAAGTAAGGTCAGAATAATCCGGTCCGAAGCCCACAGAAATTCTCTTTTCCTCATGGATAATCCAGAAGTTGCAGGTCATTTGCAGTGTTACTGTGTGTCAAGAGCTGTGGAAATAAGGCCTATTCTTCCTTCTCTCCTTTTAGAACTTGATTTTAAAATGTGACCTTTTAAAAATAATTGACTCTTATTCATAGTGCTGGCTTTGTTAAGTAAAAAGAACTTTAAAACATTTGACAGTGATTTGTCCTGTGTATGCCAAGAGCAGCAGACCAATTGTGCGGTACAGCGGTTTACATACTCAGTACAGTTAGGGTGTGAAAGTCTGCAGTGACTCCTGAACAGTTCCTGCTTGCCCTGCTGGTGTGCAAACTAAAGCCATGTCTCATTTCATTCAGGGTTTTTCTTTAACAGATACATGTTCCGTATTTGAGCAAAGAACATTTGTCTGATCATTTTTATGGTTCTTTCTTTGAAGAAACTTCCTGAAGATAGAGCCACTTACAAGGAAGCATTCACAGGGTCTTGGATAGTCACTGCAAATCAAAGATACTGACAGAAAATTGATGTGGTCAGAGGACGAAAGAGCTGTTTCTTCATTTCCCTGGGGTCTCCAGGTCCTTTGCTCTTCCTGAAACCGTGACTCCTTGTATTCATGCTTACATCACAGAATTGTAATTGTGAGATTGAATCATTACTCTTTTCAAAGACCATCTTGGTTAAGCAAAAAGGAATCCTGGGTAACATTTTCAAAAGCATGTCAGTCACTTTGAAGCCTAAAGGGAAGGTTGTCAAAGGCACAAAAGACATAAGTGCTACAATTCCCACTAACTTTCAGTGGTAGTCAGATACCTAACTAATATTTGTGCCTTCAAAAATCTTCCACTGGACCCATTTTTCATAGTCTGAAGGGCAAAAGTGAAAGTCTATTGAGACATTATGTTTGCACATTCACCTACACAGTGTTCCCTGTTCATGGACACAAGTATTTTCCAGTGGAATTTCTTAAGAGACTATAGGTGAAACTGTAGCTTGACTACATAGAATCTAAAAGTCACAGTCAGGGACCTATGATTTCAGAATGTTAATCCCTAATTTAGGACATTACTTAGATTAAATTAGATTTTAGTGTTTAACAGATTTTAAAATTTACTCAAATAAATCTGAATTCTATATCTTAGCTAGTCTTAAGAAGCTTTTACATTTTAACATTTAATTTGAGGAAGAGATTGTAGAGCTCATCTAGGCATCAAGTGTGGTCAGATTTTAAAGTGTGTTGAGACTGTAGAATATAGCTTAGTGGAAAGATAAATTTACAGAGTTTAAACCCTTTTCTGTTAAGCTTTAGTAGACTTTAAAGCCTAGCAGTTGAAGATCATAGTTGAAAAGAAATCCGCAGACTTCAAATACAGATCTTAGCTAGCTAATTCCAAAGCTTACCATACCTAAAAAGCAACTCAGTTGGTTTTTGCTGATGTGCTGGACATTGTGGCAGTAGATTAATCTCACCATCGCTGCAACAAGGGAAAGCAGAAAACCGAATTTCAGTGCATGGCAGTGAAAATAGTGAAGGAAAGAAAGGGTTGATCTATGAGGGAAATTTTTGGAATAAATAGAGAAGGAAGGATGAACCTCATGTAAACTAAAATGGAATTAGGCTGCTGACATGAAGACAAAAAAGGTTAAATGGAAATCTTTTAAGTTAAGATTGAAGGAAAGCTGGCAAGTGAGGAAGAATTTGGGGTGCTGTATCCTCTAGGTGTGAAGTTATAAAGCTCTGCATCTTGATTAAAAGAACAGAAGTTGATAAAATTCAAGAAGGAAACAAGGAAGAGCAAGTTCAACAAGTAAAGTCCTATTTAAGCAGAGGGTATAAAAATAGACAAGCAGGCCAACCGGAAGTGTATACAAGCTTCAACATAAATGTTACAAGTCTAAAAACAAATAAGTGAACTGGAATTCTTGATGATAAATGAGGATATTAAAATAGTAGGTAGCAAGCAGAAATTGATGAAACTGGTGAGAGAGTGTAATATGAAAGGTGTATCGTAATGGCTACCCCATAATCCACTCAACCAGAATAGTGACAATGACTGTGACATGCCAAGGGAGACCAGGCATCCTCTGTCAAAAAGCGCAGGAATAACAGGAGATTTCATTTACCCCCATGTAGATTGAGTAAATATCATGAAGGGTTATAGTGCAGAAACTGAATTTTTACTTGCCTTCTTTGACCAACTAGTTAACAATTAGTAAGAGAAAAGGCAACTCTTGAAGTAGTCCTGAGCAGTGCAAAGGGCAACAATGAAGGACCCACAGGATAGGCGAGATGGCAATGTTTTTTAATTCAGCATCCCTGTTACAGCAGAAGAGTCAAAGTAAATGACCCTCTTCAATAGTGTTTCATTTCATTAAAATAAGAGTGCTGGTTAAAATGAAATTAAAACTGAAATCTAAAAGGGTAAAATGTTTGCAGGTGACATGGAGATTATTTACTGGCATCATATTAGAAACTCAAGAGTGAATGAATAATATCAATCCAAAGAAATGTTTAAGTAGTCACACAAAACAGCTCCTCAAAAAAAAAAAAAAAAAGAAATCACCCCCCTCATAGTTAAACAGTAGAGGACATCATTAGAGATTTAAAGAAAGTCCTCTTAAAAGGTAGAAATTCCAGGTAAGAAAAATCTTAGTGTATATGATCTTCAGCAAGTTAACTGTAACGCCGTAATAAGCAGGCCAAATGATATTATGAGGAAGGTATAAAATCTATCAATAAATCCTTTTTCAAACACAGCAGAAGTAGGAAGCCTATCACAGTCTGCCAAATGGGTGATCACAATGTAAAAGGAGCACCTGAGAAAGATAAAGCCATAGGAAACTGCTGAATGAGTTATGGTATTGATATTCATCACAAAGAGCCTTAAGGAGAATCCAAAGAGCCTTTCTTTGGAAGAGAAGAGTTTGAGGCACTGCATCAAATTGACGTGTCAGCAGAAGAGGTTTCAAACAAATCTATCCAATAAACAGGAACAAATCACCAGAACCAGATGTTCTAAAGGAACTCCAATTTGAAGTTGCTGAACTATGAGATGTGCTATGGACCTATATAATCATGTAAATTTTACCAATATCAAAGGAACTAAAGCTGACCGATATAGTTTGATTTTTTTTAAGAGGTTTTAGGGAAGATTTGAGCAAATGTTAATTCTATACCAGGCAAATTGAATAAAGCTATAAAAACACTGAACTGATACACAGAAAATAGGGTATTAGTGGAGGCATTAACTTACCTTTTTCAGGAAAAATCCTGCCTCTCCAGTCTATCAAAGATTTTCACAGGCATTCATTTTAGGGAATCACAGATGGTAATCTGTACTTTGATGGGTTTCCAAAAAGTCTTTGGCCAATGCTCCTCTACAGAAATTCTGAGAAATACCATTTCTCAGGGGAAGGTCATTCCATGGATAAAGAAGTGGTTAACAGTCAGGGGACAAATGTATGAGCAAATAGTCAGCCTTCACTACCTGCAAGATCTCACAGGTCTCTAGGACTTGAGCAGCCAAGACAAAAAAGAAGGATGTTATCATATCACTTAAAAAAGTGACTGGGCAATAAAAATGGCACTATAAAGAGAGGTCTTGGACCTATTTTGGATAGCTTACTGAAGACCTTTGTTGCATGCCTAACATTGATCCAAAAAGAAAATGAATGTTGGGAAAGAAAGCAACAATAAAGCAGAAACAATGTCATGCTACTGTATTATCTTGTTGTGTGCCAAAATTTTGAGTATTATTTCCAGTACTGGAAATAATTTTTTCTAAAAATACATGAAAGAAACTGAAAAGGTAAAGGGATACAATAGTGATGATCAGGTACAGAAAAAAATCTCTACATGGAGAAATTGAGCAGATTAGGATTTTTAGACCTAGAAAAGAGCCAATTTAGGGAAGACAGAATAGAAATTCATAAGGTGGTGAAAGGAAAGAATGACTTAAAAATAATTATGCATTCTTGTACACCTGTCTCAGGAATGAGGAATCACTGAATTAAATTCTCAGACAGCAGTTTTAAAACAAACAAAAGGAATGTGAGGCACACAGTTAACATCACATAACTGATTACCCCAGGACATTTTAAGTACCAAATGTCTAAATGGTTTCAAAAAGCTTTTACAGAAAGTCTGTGATGAAGAGATATCATGTGGCTCAGGAAGTCCCCAAAACACAGATTTCCAAAAGCAAAACTACCATGGATAGTATCTTCCCATATTCATCCATTCTTCTATTTTCCACGGTTGTTCACCTTTGTTCTAGGGTTAATGAGACCATTGACTAACTTCTTATGTTTTTATTTAGGGATCTTGGCGCGGTAGAACTGAGGTATATACTCTGCATTACTTTACATCCTTCAAGTTCCCACTGGTGGAACCAGTCGTTCTGCTCAACCTGCAGATTGGCAAGTGGGCTCATATAGCAGCTTGAGTGGAAGAGGAAAGAAAGGTCTCTGAAGTTCATGGCTGCATTTTCGAAAAGGAAATTAAATGCGTCCATCATAAACTTAACTTTTAAGTTCTTTGGAGCAGTGACTACTTTTTGTTTTATATTTCTTTAGAAGCTATCAAGTAGGGGGCCCAGTTCTGAGAAATAAGAAAGCACCAACATATTTCTTCAGTGTTCAGAGGAGACACACCTCTGTTCCTCCTGCTCCCAAATAACTGCAGAGTTATGAGTGCAGCTCTCCAGGCGTGTAACCAGCACCGCCTGTCTTCCTGGATCATGGCCACACTGCTAGGTGACTCTGCCAGTGCTGCCCTAGATGCAAAGATGTGTAGAGACAAAGCTAAAATCAGACACTTGAACATTAGGTTCTGTGAATCTAACATGAGTTTTTCCTCTAACCAATCTAATCTCCCTTCCAGGGAGTAGGTTATTATATTTTACTTTTGGCCTTCTTTGGCTGGCTGACCTCCACCTAATTAAGCCAGACCATTGGAGGGCTAGCATCTTATGGCCTCGTAGGACGTGCACGGCCAAGAAGTCATGTGTCTTTTCTGCTTGATCTGACCTTAAAATGAGGGGAAAAAAGGATTAAAAACAAGCAAATGACTCTCCTATGAGAGAAGAGAGAAAATCCAGCTGCTGGCAGGCACACAGCAGCAGCCGAGGGGGAGCACGCTCCCCCTTGTCTTCATCCTGGGCCCCCGAGTGAACGCCCAGGGTGGTCCCCAGGGAGCTCGCGTGGACGCCGCAGTCCACCGGGCACGAGCTCGCTGTCGCTCCCGTAGGGATGACACACAGCAATCTGTGGATTGTGATGTTACATAAATAACTGTTATGTTACATAACTGTCATTTTTATGGCTATCTGTGTCAAGAAATGCTGAAGGGAAACAGTTTCAATAATTGAATTAAGCCATGTAGCACAGCTGAAATTACAAGAGACCAGGCGCTTCTGCCAACGTGTGTTAGAGATATGACATTTTGTGCTACCTCCGTACTACAGAAAATCCAAATATAGACGCAGTTATGTTGGCTTAAATGTATCTTTTCTGATAGAATTGTTTAAGTTGAGGAAGTGGTATAAGCTCTACAAGCCAAAGTACTGTTTTTACTGGAAGGTTTTGACAGCATCATGGTATGGGCATTGCCATAATGGCACGTTTGTTTGACTGTGGACCCAGCCTATCAAATAGGCCTTTGGTATTGTACTTTAAGTATTCTCTTTTCTGAGAAAAGATAGATGCAAAAAACCCCTCAGTTCATTTATTGTAAGTGCACCTGTTTCAGTGAGGGATAAATTTTTTCTGTTATTTTATCTCCACACTTACCTTTATTGCAACAATGAAATATTTTCTACAGAACAAAGTAAATTCTTGAGTTGACTGTGTATCTACAGAATATAAAACCACTGAGAAATTTACCTACTGATTATCCCAAGTACGTACTTACATAATCCTCTAAAAGCAACAGACAAAGACACAATGTAGCTTGTACTTGAAATAAGACATCCAATGTTTTAGACTGTTTCAAAACTATATTTCTTCTCCAGCAACAACGTGCTTTTGTGCCAAGATCTAAATAACCATAAATTTCTTTTTTATAAACCATAATGAATACTTGGCCAAGATGCTGTAACTATTGGCTTCTACTTTTGAGCAGAAATGGAAAAAAGCGTGCACTGAGTAAAATGGAAAAAAGATCACAGCAAACCCAATGTTGCATTTTGCCTTTAATGTGAAGGGAGCCTTGTTTTCATGGTGTTGCAGTTTTCAGTGTTTTTAATCTTAAAGTGGCTGATCAATTTAAGGTAAGTGGCAGGCATTTGGCCTAGTTCCCAGGCTCTGCTTTCCTCAAAGAAAAGAAAGGATTCAGTGAGACACACAGACAACGGGCATCATCATTGATGGCTCTCACATTCCAGGCATTTTAGCACAGATTAAGTTGGAATGGTTTTACTGTTTACTGAAGTCTCCTAGGTGTTGCGTTTTATCCTCCTCTGGCTGTGGTTATCCAGGTTGAGCTTCTCAGGTCAGGACCTCCGTAAGAAAAATGGCTTGTAGAGCCTTGAAGGGAAATACGCAGCACAGGTCAAGACTCCTTATTAAAACGCAATTTCAGCAGCTTATTGCAAAATGTAAGTCCCCAGACAACAGGTAATTTAGTAGTGAACTTTTTGCTAAAGCTTGCAGCAAGGCAAGAGCTGTTTTACATGCATTCCAGAGGAAAAAGCGAAGATAATCTTCTTAACAAGGACAAAACCTCAGCACTTTGTGTGTCTGGAAATAACCAGCAGATAATTAAGTGTTATTTTTAGCCCTTTTTTCCTTTTAGGTACGATAAAGTATAGACTACAATATCTAATAAATAATACAAATTTGGCCTTACTATGTAATTGTGAAAATTTAATAAATCCTTTAAAAAGATTGCATCTTCAAACAATTTTTTATAAATGTAAGGTGTGTGTCTAATATCGTCACCAATTTTGTAGACATGGGACAGATTATCAGAGATATTCAGGGTGAAAAATTAGCTCAGGCTTTCTGGAATTGTACACACACGCAAGGCATTGTGCAGGAGAGTCACACTGTTCACTTGCACAGGAGTTATCAGATGTTCAAATGTTGGCAGAATTGGGACCAAAGTATGAGGATATGACCGTTGCTGGCTGTTTTCTTACTGATAGCTTTATAGTTGCAAAGGCTTCCTCATTATAACCCCAGCTTTATAGTTAGTCGTGAGTTTAAAAATAAATTTGAGCACTGGGTTAAAATGTCCTGTGCTTTCTGTCCAAAAGTGGACTGGTGGTTTTGGAAATTTAATCAAAATCAGTTTGACTGTTTTCATCAGAATATGAAGCAAATGGGGAGTATTGCACTTTTTTTTTAACAAGTTAAGACATTTTCCAGGTATTTGCTCTAGATAATTTACAAAGAGTTTCTCTTGAAAATGTCAGTCTTTCCACAGCTTGGTTTTTAATGACCCCTAATAATACCTTTGATGATATTCTGTTCCTTGAATGGTATACTGAAGAATGATGCTCCAGATGTATAAACATGAGCATGCATATATGTGTCAGTGATGTGACTGAACTGAAATGACCCTACTCAGTGCCTCCAGAGTCCCAGGCTCACAGAAATACTCTGGGAGGTATTAACACATTGCATCCAGGTACCAGTGCCTTTCTTGGAAAGCCTCATAGGTATATTAGGTAGTCAAAGACATGTCATTACTGTCTTTTTTCCTCAGTTCAGTCTTTAAAAACAGCACGTAAATTAAATGGGGAAAGCTGCTCATTTACTCAAGCAAGGAAAATTACATGGGGTTAGATGTGTAATCTTTAGCTAAGAGATAACAAAGTGATGGTGCAGTGAGAACTTGTGAATACTCAGGTGGCATCAGAGAGCAAGGAATCACTACGGATAAGGTGAGGTTCTGCACGTCGGAGGCAGGGAAGAAGGAGTTAACTGCAGCCCCTAGGAGGGGCAGGAAGCCGACCAGCTGTATGCAATTGCAGCTGCTGCTATAAAAAGGCTTGGCCTGGGAGGATAGGGAGTCACACTAGAAGGGAAGGAAATTCTTGTGAGCTTGGTTCAGTTTTGAGGGGAAGGAAGTGGGTCCTGATGATTCAGTCTGGGGTCTCTGGAAGTTAGGGGAACCTGCAAGTATCTGACTGATAAAGCTGGAAAAAAGAATTCATCCCTGCCCAGTGGTTGTTGATTGCTGTTGGAGTTGTCTACGACTGGCCATGTTTAAACTTTCTTTGGAAGGCTGTTTTTGTAGAGCTGTAAGTTCATGTTTAGCAGATGATTGACTGCTGTAAAAATAAATAAATAAACTGCATCTCACCAGGCTTTCCTGTCTGCCCCTGTGCAGAAGCCTGACGCAGGCTCTTCTGCAAGGGGAATTGTTTTTTAATGGGCCTGTTCCCATCAGGTCTGTGAAGAGGAGCTTGATTGAGGTAAATTTTGAGTGAACCACTGTTAAGATAAGAAAAGAGGTAAGATGCTGACTGGTAAACCAGTAGCAACAGCTCTCCCGGAACAAGGCTACCCTGGACAGAATGGTTCAGCTGCGAAAGGAAGGAAGCATCTTCCTGGCTCCTTGAGGAAGTGACTTAACTCTTAAGAGAAGAGATCAGAGCAGAAGGGCTGCTTTGTATAGCCCAATAAATACTTTTGCACATGCAGTATAAAGAGGTGCTTAAAAAAACAGCATTTTCAGTTGATAGTGATTTATTCCTCCTGTTGCTGTCCTTTTCTTCCTCCCTGCATTTTTTTAATAAAACTTCTTATGAAAGAGAACCTCATCTGAGCGTCTCCTATAGTATATAAATTTTACTAGGGTAATTAAAAAAACCTATTAGCATGTTATCAGAAGCAACAAGTAAGATTCTGTTGTCTGTGTTACTCGGGTGAAGGCGTACGTGCAGTTCAAGCAAAAAGAAGGGTAATAGGTAAATAAAAATTGTTTCTAACCCTGAAGCCACACTTCAGTTGCTGGAAGAGCATGGGTATAGTACATGGCATAAAAACCCCTTAGCCATTCTTGGACACTGGCTTTCCTCTGCTGGCTGTACAGAATGGCTGGCTGGCTCTTGCTTTCCTTTGGCTAGTCTGTGGAAAACAGAGAGGGTTTTATTAACCAAGATTGCACTGCTCGGGAATGGCTTGTAGCTTGCCAAACTAATCACAGCAAAGTGTCGCAAGATTAGATTTGTCCTGGCTGACTAATCCAGACTCTTGTGAGACAGAAGGCAAAAAGAAGTAGAAAAGAAATAGGATGAATAAGATCCAAGTGGGAACTGGGGACTGTTGTGGTGCAGGGTGCGAAAGAGCTGGTGAGTCTGTTTCCCATTTACACTTAAGCCCCCCGGTGCTAGTAGAAGAGAGTGTAATGGAGTTCAGCACAAATGAGGCACTGATGTTTGCCTCTTGGGTTGCTTGGGGTGGGAATGGTGGTATCAGACACTGCTTTCCCAATGGGGCTAAAGAGGTATGAGCTCCTCCTTTCCCCCAGCTATTATTGATCAGTAGGTTGCCTCAAGTGTCATGTGAAATGGCCATGAGTGAACTGGCTCATACCGGATCTGGCCTGGCCTTGGCCTCTCCCCTGCTAGCATGTCTTCAGAGTTCAGAGAAGAGACAGTATGATGGTAAACCCAACGCCAACCTTGGGGTGTGCAGGGGATGTCCAGCTGTGCGTCAGTGCCCTCTGGAGCCGGGCTGCTCTTAGCTCTGAGAACTATCACTGTAGCTAACTACTTGCATGTGACTAGTGTCACTGCAACAGTCACTTCATGCTGCTGCTCTTTTGTTGACTCATGTCCAATTGTGCCCAAAAAAATTCCCAGTTTTACAGGCATCGTGAACTGCATATGGCATTGTGGCCATTATTTAAGGAGACAGGGGTCAGCAATTGACCGGCAGGTTTGGTTCCTTCCTTCTTCCAGCCCGATCTTCAAACAAGACCCATTCAAAACAGGTCGTTGAAAGAGGCTCGCTCTTCTGTTGGTTTGCTCAGAGTTTGTCTACACGGAGCTCTGCTGTGCCTGAATGACTCTCTGTGATTACTGTTGTGGAGTATAAGCATGTAACTAAGATGTCATGGTTTAGCAAGGCATTGCTAGTCAGTGGAACTGCTGCGCATCCCACATGAACACTCTTCACCTGCCCCTCCTATAAAGCAAAATATGACTTAATATTTTTTCTTACTTTTGTGTTCAATCATGGTGCTGAATTCTGGGAGTACAAAGGATTTTTCTGGTAAAACTTAATCCTTCCCAAATGGTAAGAGTATGAGGAAAAATAATTTTGCTCTTAATTCCTGCTTTACTTTCATCCAAATTAACGTCCGAGTTTGGACACCCTTCCGAATCTGTGCCTACAGCAAGATATATTATGGTATAATGTCACTTAGTAACTGAGGCAGGAAGGGAGGCCCAAACTCTTCTTGAAATGATTTATTTGTGCTTTTTTGTATTTACTCAAGCAGATATTAGTGAGGCATCCGGCTATCTTTTGTATACTGCATCTGAAGTTATAACTTTGGTGAATGATATCGACAAAACAAACATTAGATCAGGCAGATACTTTAATGGCTTGGTTGACAGAATAGCATAAGAATAGCAGCCAAAAGACTCATTTAATCCCCAGTTAGGTCACTGATTATTATTTATTTATTATCAGAACATCATAATTAAAGAGGAGACTGATCATTCATATTGTACAGTTCAACTGGTCATTTAAAGAAAGCCAAAAAATTAGATTGTTGATTGCTGATAACTGAGCTAATCTTCCAAGCTATTGGCATGGCAGGCAGTATTCCTTTGACTTCAGTCAAAATTTTCAACAGGGAAACCCTGTGAACGTTCTCTTTCTTCTGAGAACTTGGTAGGAACAACACCCTGTGGACATCTGGATCTCGATCAGTAAGGCAGAAGGTCACTAATGTCTTTACCAAGGCACTGTGCTATTTCAAATTAGCGCTTGGCATCCCTCGCTATAGTAGACAGGAGTATAATATAGTGTTTAAATCTATACCCATGTACTTGTTTAATAACCTAAAAAAATATTTCAACAATTGCGTTCACTCACAAAATCTTTGTGATTGGTCACAAATAATGATATCCATATTTAAACCTACGTTTTGGAACACTGGTACCTCTTATGGGCAGTTTTCCATTAAGTTTGTTTTAAGGCTATAAAGCTTGACATTTCTGATTCTCCAGGCCACAATGTGCACTTTCATAGGAATCTATAAAATGTATGAAAAAGGTTACTCTTAGAAACATATGTTGCTTTTCTGAGTATATAATGGTCAATTTAAAACAAAAAAAACAAAAAAAACACCCAAAAAATAGTAGAAAGAGCTTTGGGTGAATAGTAGGAAGTTCTTCAAGCGCTCAGGTCTCTATAAAATAAATGAAGTAGGCCAGGATATTTGTTGATTGACTTCCTCACCAAAAAGCTGAAAGTAACTAGAATTCAGGTATTAGCTCTGCTTTACTGTAATCATACCACACATTGCATCAGCTTTTCCAGACAAAATTTAGAAGCTAAATTTTAAGACTCATGCATTCAGTTTATTCGTTCAGTAAAAAATTCCAACTAAAATAAAAAAATTAATCAAGCAAAGGAGAAAGAACAACAATGAATTTCACTAGAGGATTCATAAAACCTTCTGTAGATCCTGCCTTTGTTTGAAGGTCTTGTCCTCTTTTTTTCCCCTCTCCTTTTTTTTTTTTAAGTGTTTTTACAGGACCTCTACATGTTTTTTACAGGTCATTTTTTACAGTTTTAAGGCTTCTAGGTTAATGCAAAATCTGACAGGGATATACTCTCCAGATGTACTGTCGTGTGCAGGTAGATGACTGTACATGTAAGGTACATGACTGTACCGTAACTGTCATTAAGGTATTTGATATGAGCCCAATTTTTTAGTAACTTGTTTTATTTAATGGATCAAATTCAGTCTTGTTCTAGTTCAATCAACAATAACTTGGAATCTTGCAAGGGATTAAGTTAGTATAGAGTGCCATAAAGTGACCTAGCTAAATTCTTTTGCAGGCTAGTTTAATTGTATTTTTCTGCTGTATACCAGAAACAAAATGTTGTCTTTGTGTTGTTCACAGTTCTTTAAAGAAGGCAGCTAGCTTCTCATTTGTTTCCACATTTATCTACAACAAATTACTGATGCAGCTGATGGTGTTTGGGTATCTAACTGAGTCAGTGCTAGATGACTGAATCTGGAAATTTAGATACTTAAAATTTTTTTCATTTTGGCCTTCCTCTAATAAAAGCAAAACTTAGAACTCATTAAAAAAAAACTTCTTAATTTTTTATGAATTAGTTAATTTTAAAAGATGAAAAAGGGGTTCTTCATAGTTTGTCCTGTCATAACATTTTGCATATTTATGCAATGTATTCAATAGCCAGAGAGTGAACGAAATGCATCGTAAATGAAAAATTCAAAACTGTCATGTGCTTTTTTCCTGTGAGTTACATTTTACTGAATTGAGGAAAATAGATCATTTGTTGTGCAGTGTTTTGATTTATCCAGTTGGTGGATCTTGGTCAAACAGTCCTGAACTGAAATGGTGAAAAAAAGCGAAGAAGCCATGGGTAGCATAGATGAACAAAATCTTCAATTCGTGAATGCAAAGAGAAGGCTTTAGGGCCGTCTGTTAGCTTAAAGATTCCATAACACTTTTCACAGGAGTATGGGTTAATCTTAGTGCCTGTTATTATTGCGTTCTACCTATCTAAATCTCCCTGTCACGTCAGTTAAATACGTCATTCTTTTCTACGTCTTGTGCTGAGACTTTTATGTAGCGTTGCTAGTATCATTGTACTCACTGCCTACGGGAGGCTGCCTTTCCCTAGCCGGGGGAGCAGTAGCTGTCTGCAGCAAGGGTCTAAAGCTTTCAAGAGTCCTAATGAATGAAATACTACATGCATGTCAAATGCAAAACCTAATAATGGGCTGTAAGGTATACATTTGTTTTTGTTATTTCAACCATTCCTTGACCATTCTCTGGTAGGAGAAAATAAGTTCTGTGCATGAGATAAGGTAGGTTTAAAACAAGGCATACGTTTTTTACAAAGGGATAGTTAACCACTGGAACACACTAGCAGAAGAAATAATTGATTCTCCATCTCTTGATGTTTCTAAATAAAGAATTGACGTTTTAGTGAAAATCACACCACAGTGAAGCACAAGCTACTATGTTCAGAACAGGCTCCCTGACGTTTAATAGCTTGTGATATAGGTAGTGAGAGTAAAAAGATGTGGCTTGTGCTCTGTTAGAGGTCAAGCTAAATCACTGTGCCCCCTTTGGTCTTTAAAATCTGTCATGAAAAAGTGAAAAAGCCCAACTTTGTGAGAAGAGGAACAGCAAACAGTCAGAATATAGGGCACTGATCCCAACCTCAACTTGGCTAAGAAAGTCAGGATGCTATAAACCTATTTCTACATGTCATAGAATTAATGGTCAAGGTATCTATGTCTTCTTCAAAAGATACAGTGCCACCTCTGCCTTAGTTATGGGAACATTGGCTCAGTATTAATCAAGAAGGTAAGAGAAGCTCCCACTGAAATGTCTTTTTCCTTCAGCATCATAGCTTGCAGTCTTACACGCCAGTATTATCCTAGCTCTGCTGCAGACCTAGAATATGTCAACAAGCGTAAAGTAACAAAACTGAGAAGTCAGATCGAATATTTTATACTAATGTCAGAGCAGAAAGTTCTAGAGATAGTACAACTGCAAAAGCGCATAGACTGATAATCTGAGTACGTTTCATCCTACAAGGTATTCTGGAGCAATTTAAAAAATTTAGCTGACATAACTCACCAAGGTGGGTAAGAATGGGAATTCTTAAGAAATAAAATTGTGAAAAAGCTGAGATATTGACAATATAAACAATATACAGTTAAGAGCAGGTGTTGTTTCTAGAATCTTAAAAGCTCCTATATTACTTTTATTGTATTAGTATGCCTGTTTAAGAAAGATCTAAGAAGGTTTTTTGGAACAACATCCATTGTTGTTCCATCTCAGCCTCATCACAGTGCTGGGGGAAACTGCCAAGTTCAAGTAAACATAATATAGCCTGACAGGATTTGGGTAGGTTCTAAATTCATAGATAAAGACAACCTGGGAGATGTAATTTATATAGATTTCAAAAAGTGTTGATAAGAAATTAATAAGGAAGTCAAATAACCATGGATCATTGCGCAAAGGGCTTTTATGGATTAAAAGTTTATTAAATGATAAAATCAAAGTAGTAATGCACAGGTGCTCTTCAGAGTGAAAAGAAGCAATAGTAAAATATGCCAGGTGCAACCACGGGCAGTGGTGTTATTTGATGCACTTAGAATTCATGACATGAAAGAAGTAGTAAACTTCAGGACTGAAAAGCGGTCTATTCAAAGACAAATACCGACTGGAGAAATAGGAGATGTAATCTATTTGGCTTTTTAGAGGGTGTGATAATAACTGAATAAGGAAATAAAGTACACTTGGCTTTCCAAGTCAGATTTTTTTTATTAGAATGAATTAAAAATGGAAAAATAGCATTGGGAATAGAAGTTCCAGCTGCAATTTCTCATTGAATTCTTGTACCATGGCTGGAGGAGATTGAATACTAGAGATTACATCTATTTTGGGACTTACATATGATTAATCATATCTACAAACACCTCGTATCTGCTGTCAAATCTGATTCTTTGCAAAGAATGATACAGAGCCACAATAAAATGTCTTTCTTGTCAGCAGCTTAAATTAACAATATACTCATTTGAGCATATAGGGTTATTAAAAGCCATACTGTTTTACCTATTGGTTGTAACAGAACTTGTCCGTTGTCCAAGGCACAGCACAAACAACTAACAAAGATGCACTCAATTCTGGTAAAATGCCCTTTGTATATGAGCTTACTTTTACAGTCCTATGGTACAGAGTGAAAAGATCGATAACAGAGTTTAAAAGGTCGTAGATAAGTGCAGAGCTTGTAAAGAAGAATATGATTTTTGTCCTAAAAAAAAAAGGCAACTGACTGAAATATTCAGAATTATCAGGGATTTCATAGAAACTGGCCAGCCCATCAGCTGTCCCTAGCTGTACTACGGCAGACCAAAAATGAATAATGTAAAGGCAGTGCATTTCTGACAAAGAAAAGGAAATATTTCTTTCAACAGTGTGTAGTCAGACTGGAATCCAACACTGCAGGAGGTAATTGGAAAGCTGCTGCAGTTGGATTTTAAGAAAGGGTTGTTCTTTGGTTGTTTGTTCATTAACATTTGTAGCTATACAAGCCAACCGCATGATAAGAGAGCTCCAGCTTCCTGCTTCAGGGCATAGGAAATCAGGACTAAATCTCCCTGCATACATAGCTTTCAGCAGTGACAAGCAATACCTATTTGGGAAGATTCTTAAACTACTAACCCATGCAAATCTGATAGTTTTTCCACCTTAAAACCTGCTCTTGGGACCAGACTGCCTGTGTGAATTGTTGCAGCCTCAGCTCTCAGGGTTCTCCCAGACTGGACTTGTGTGAATCCAACCTGAACCATGGACACAGCTTAAAGTTCAGTTCCCAGAGTATCACTGTAGAGAAGGGGGTATCTCTGCAGGTGGATATTGCAGAGTACATAGATGGGAGAGGAAGATCCAATAGTCGTCAAACAATGCAATGCCTGCTTAATTTTCAAATGCTCCTAGAATTATTGTAATATAAATAGTGTATATTTTATATATATAGTTACAATATAGTTCAGAATAGCTGCTCCAACGCTCAAATGTTGCTAAAATTTTTTCTTCTCCCTTTCTATTGTCCAATCTGAGCTGTTCTTCCAGATGCCAACTGCTGTTTTCTTTCCCATTACATCATCTCTTTCCAACTTCTAAAATTTCCACCTGTGCCCATGATGCAGAAACTCAGTGCCCGGTTTCATCAGTTGCCATCTCCCCATTTCCAGTGCTCTATTTTCTGTTCACACCCTCTTTATTCTCCATACAAACTCATTTCAGTTTATTTTCTTTTTAATCTTAAACAACATTGCCCAAGGACTTTTTCTGCTTTCCCTGTTCAGCATTCTCCCTGGGCATGAAACTAATTTTATTTTCCTCTGACATTCAAAATGAGAAATAAGGGTATACGTGGAGTGGGAAATTGCACCTAAAACCTAGTCACCTGGAGCTGAATTAAGTTTAACAGTTCCTGCATTCCAGCCCGATACTTCTATCATCTCATAACGACTCGGAAAAAGCTGTGACACTCAATATATTGCCTGAATAGGAAAATATCCAGGTATGTTTTTGCCTTTTGATTAATTCCACATCTTTAGGCTTAAATTAACCTGTTCATTTTTTATTATGAAAATAATTGCATTTGTTTTGAAACTGTGCCTGTCAGGAGTAATTCAAGAAGTATTGCTGGAGATCGATGTTGAACTTGTTATATTCTCCTGGCTCCTCCTTATTTCCAGCCTTTAACTCATGTTAAAATAGATAAAAGACACTTTATTTTTTCATGTAAGCATTACTGAATGCTGAACACAGAGCAACACATCAATGTGCTAATCTCTCACTTTAGAGATGTCCATGCGAAGACCACTTACACCTCTGCCCCAAAAAATCAGTTTGTGGCTCTGAAAAATAGCTGAGAAGAGCTGAATGAGAGTGGATCACACTGACTAGGCAGCCCCAGCCATTTCCGGATCTCAGAGGGGTTCAAGGCTAGAGGGGTTCAAGGCTAGAGGATTTACTTCTTTGTGTCTTGCACATTTTAAGCTTTTCATGGCAGGATCTCTGCTCTGCAGCGCTGTGTTAACTTATGGTACTAAACAAATGATTATGCCTCCTAATAGTATCCAGAGATGAAAAATGAACCAAGATTTAATAGGGTGCAAGCTGGCAGAGCAGAGTAGCTCATGCCCAGAAAAAAGTTGTCTCTAGGGTCCATACTCATTAAATTCCTTAGAGCTTGCATGAAACTACAAGTTGGAGGAAGTGATTTTGTGGCAGAGTTGGATGTAAACAATGTCAGCATTGTTAATAGTTTATGTGTTCCATATGATTCCACGAGTTTGCAAGTCCATAATATCACAGTTTCGCCAATTATTCATTGTGAAAAGTACTAAATTGCACGCATTCACTATGCATGTAAGTGAAGATATAGCAAGTAATAGCTGAACCATGCCAAAAAACCTTTTTTTGCCAGTGGATGTTCTTTATTTATTGAATTAATTTACTATAATGCTAAGTCTGCAGTAAATTCTGCACATTGCCTAGGGGCACATTGTGAAATTGGGGTGAATAGCTCAGATACAACCTTACAGATCAAACCCAGCTGTTGAACATAGTTGTGCTGGATCATCGTGGAGATGTCTGTAGCAGCAGCAGTGTACTATGGGCTGCATCACAACTTTAAGAGAGAGAAGAAAACAATCGCAATATTCTCAGTTTAAACAAAAAAGGGTAGTAAGTGCAGCATTGACATGTGTTCGCAAGGTGCTTGTTAACTGACAGGAGCTCCGTCCCTTAGGACAAACCACGGCAGACTTTATCTGTAGGAGTCGCCCCATTCTCTAGGTATGGCAGTACACGTTTCTCGGATTTGTTCAGAGCCAGCAGCAAAGCCTCTGAGATGGAGTTGGCCATCTGAAGGAATGGGATTCCTTTTCCAGGTTCTGCACGCCTATGTTAACAAGCAGTCAGTCATAAAAGTACAATTATTCACCACAGTGAGAACAGATCCAGAATGGATGGTCCCTTGGATCCCAGTGAAAATGATGGTAGAAAGAGAAGGGTCTGGTTAGTATCGCCCACCTTGAGTGTTTGTTCTGTGTATTGGTAGCAAGGCTAAGAGGTTGGCCAAACGCACGTTCAGCGTTAGCAGATCTCAGGGAATTCTGGCACAGAACCAAAACCAAGCTAAGACATGTAAAAGGCAGTAAAGGTTAGGTTTTTGACATCTTAAAATTTGGCTAGTTTTGAACAGATTTACCAAGTCCCCACAGAAAGCATTTTATTGACTCCAAGACTATACCACTGCCAAATTTCAAAGCCTAGTTGAAAACCATGAAGATATAGAAGCCTTTCAAGCAAAGGTAATGATATTTTTATGTGGTAGAAAGCATTAGTCATCCTAAAAATAAGGAGACCTCATAATACCTCTGTGATACAGTTCAATGTTTATAAAACAACACAGCAGAGATCCTTAGAGAATAAAGTTAGACTTCCTCTTCTTAGGCATGATATATCTTTTTTTCAGAGCTGCTGTAATCCAGAAATAAGCAATTAGACAAGCAAGCAACCATTTCAACACTATTATATCTTATGATAGACATTCAGATATGCCTATGAGCTGCAGTAGAAAATATAGAGTGAAGAGGGCAGGGTAAAAGCATAGATACTGATACTACGTAAAGCTCAGGGATGAAACTCTTCTCCATCAAAAACGTTTTGCTCTTATATAGTTAGTAGCAAGCAAATCAGGCAATGCAGAGGGAATTTGCAGGGAAAAGGATCATTTTCAGTCTATATTTCATGGTTCTCTTTAATGAGCGGTTCCCTCTTTTCTTTTACTTTTAAAGCAATTTCTTTTACAGCAGTTCTTATGCTCCCTGTCCCCTCCACTGAAACAACAGGATGGGTTGCAGTTTATCCCAGTAGGATACCAGCAGCCTGGAAGCCAAGTGATGGGATATCTTTGTAACTGTTTGGCAATTTCAATCAGGACAAAAGTTCTCCAGCAGGTTAGAAAGATGGATTCAACTTGTATAGGGCCAAAACTAACCCACAAGCGGTGGCCCAATTAATCCTTAGACATAGGGTATTTAGCATACTTCAGCATGATGAAACCAAGGATGAATCTGGCACCTGATGCCTGGCAGTTCTGTCTCGAAAGAATACTGACCGTATTTGCTGAAGGACCCACTGCTCTTGCTGGCTCCTGTGAGAGATACAATCACCCAGCACACCTGAAAATCTGGCCAGCGATTTACTGTCGTTTTCCCACAGTATAAGATGCCCTTTAAAAAGCTTTCTAAGACAGTTAAGATTTTCCAAATCTAGGAGGAATTTTTGGTGGGAAAAGACTGCAGGCTGTACATGCAGTGCTCCTTTGGCTACTGTGTGAGCTGAAATCAATGGAAAAACGGAAAGTTGTATTATTACTGAAGTCTCTAATTCACTTTCTGTACATATATCAAATATTTCTTTGAAAAAAAAAAGAGGGTGCCACACCCAAAACTTATTTTTTTCTCAAGATACTGCCTGTTTTCTGGCTTTTATGGCCAGATAAAATATATTTGCATGCCTTGGGGCAAATATGCACCTGCCACAGCTCCTGTGCCATTCCCTCATTGAAATTAGGAGATCTTTAGTTGTGAGTATGTTTGTCAGTGAAAATAAATGTATTTATGAAGTCAAGGACCAGATTTGCATCTTTTAGGCCTCCAGGTAGGTTGTTATGATCCACGGAAGCCACTGAGGAAAAAGACATATTTAAGCTTCAGAAACATTTCAGTCCCAATACCACTGCCATTGACAAATAAGTCACAGAAGCTGTACCCATATATTGGGTTATCCATTTACTGGACCTAAACCAAAATCCTACATAACAACTAAAATTTCACTTTGTCTAACATATAGATGTTTGCACATTTACTAATTGCTAGTAGACTACTTTTGTGCTTTTTAAACTACTTTTGTCACCACACCTTAAAAATGCTAACCTTCCCTTGTGATACGGATTTAGTTTTTGCCTTGGGCAGGAAAGGAGTTCCTAGTTCCCCAAAATTTCCTCTTTATGTCTTTGTGCATCAAAGTCATCACTGACTTCAGTAGGAATGAACATGATTCCAGGAACAGTGCTCTTTAGAAAACTACTAGTCCAGAGCCAGAAGAGGGAGCCCAGAGAGCAAAACATTGGTATTGTTTGCCACCAAATTCAAGACTTTTTTTTTTTTCATAATTGTTCCACAATGGATCTGCATAAGGGCATAGAAATAGGAATAATAAGAATTGTCCTGCTGGAGTTTCACTGTTATGCAAAATATCATCAAAGAGTAGGATGATGCATTGACCTTTGATCATTAAACTTTGGAGAAGACACGTAGACATCATAATGCAAAGCTCAGACTTTTAATGTGCACTTCAGTCACTCCACACATCCTACTGCCCCCTTCTTTTCTAGATGTTGGCAGGGAGTAAAAAGCATTTCTACTTGTAATCTTCATTTTCTCCAGCCTCACCTCCAAACCTTCACTGTTGTTATATGTTATTTTTTCTCTTTTTCACTGTCCTTTTCCCCTTTTTGGCCACTTGAAGGAACCGGGTAAGGTCCTCCCTGATGCCATCTTTTTGCTCAGCTGTCCTTGTCCTGCTCTGTGTGGGTCACGGGGAGCACTCTTGCAGCAGGTACAGTTCTCCTGCAGTTGACCCTGATGGTGAAGAATCCCCTCAGCTCCTCTGGGTACCATCAGAGCCACATCACATGCCCTGAAGCTGTGTCTGCGGCTCCAGAGCCACACTTTCAGTATCATTTTGTGTGGTGAGAGCCAATGTTTCCTCATAAGAAACAAGTATCTGTAGACTGGATGTAAAGTTCACTAAAATCATTTTTCCTCATGGCTGAGGGCCGTTGGAGCATCAGCATCAATCAAGAACGAAGAAGAAGGAAAGAGAAAGAAGCCACTGATGCAATCCATCCAGAATGCTTGCTTCACAGAAGTGAGACTTACTTTTGTGAGTCCCGGGTAGGAACCAAGAATAAAGTGTTTCTTTCAGTTAAGCATGCACAAATGTCTACAGATAGGATGTAAATAAGAAACAAGTTTAGTTTTTAGACATATTTTAAATTTAATAGAAACTGAAAGGTAACACTTTCTTCCCAACTAGTTTGATTTATGATTTTTGCTATTTTGAAAAAGGTATTCAGCCTTCTTTTGCTTTTTGTTTGTTTTCAGCATCATACTACTCTGTTTTTTCATTTCCTTAGGTATCAGATCTCAAAACACCACAAGAAAGATTCTCTGACAATTCTTTTGGCCCAGCTCTTATTTTTTCGGTGCTGCAGGGTGATTTCTAGCTTAAAGGAGTTCAAAAGAAGGTATCTGGCTCAATTGTGTAGTCAGAGTCACCTGGAAAATAGCTGCTTGCCCAAGCTGATCACAGAATATGGTGCTGACTTCAGCAGTAGCTCAGATGCTCACGGAGACTGCATCACCGTATGGTTTACTACAAAATATTTGCATTTCCTAAGCTATATGTTTCAAATTATTACAAAACCTTACAATATCATCAGATTTTGCAACTCGCCCTCTCATCACCGACCACTACCCAGTTTGCTTCACTGAAAAGAGCCTGACTGAAGGAATCAGTTTCATAAAAGTCTGGTTTCTGCTCCCCTGGCAAAAGGCTTGAACTAGGGGCCCTATATTTTAGAATGCTCTGTTGAGTTAGATAAAGCCTGTTCCAACCAAAAATATCAACACAGAAATAAATGATGCAGAACCTAAGTGACAGACACTATTATAATTCATACTTACTATAAAAATAGATACAAATATAAAGAAGTTTCATTCTTTTACTAAATGGAGCCAGCTTTTGAGCTGTACTCTTTCCAGCTCTTCGTGCAGTCAGTGGGTCTGCCTGAGACGTAGTCTAAAATTTTGCCCATAGAGTGCTAGTATTCAGCTACCTTTTTTGGCACATTTTGAGGCAAAGCATTTTTTCCTGTTTTCTAACATTAATCTCCCACTACTGGATAAAATGAACAAACTCAAAAAGAACGGAGAGTCCTGGGATCCATTTCAAAAGGCAGTTAGTGGGACTGGGAGCTAAAAGCAAGCCTTTGATAAGAAACAAACTACACTGATTTAAAATAATGTTTAATATAATAGTGGATGTTCTGTAGTTCATAACCTCTACTTCCTTGAGCCTAAAGCATTCCTTCACCTTTTATAATTCACATTTTCTCTTCCGAGGTTCATGAAAGAAGATACCTTGTTTCATCTTTTCTCTTTAATAGGAAAACAACAACAACAACAACAACAACAACAACCCAACCACCCTGGAATTTTGAGAGCTGCCTGAAAGTGGGAGGGAACTAGACACTATGGAAGCATTTGGGAACTGCATCCCAGAGGCTACTCTGAATAACCTAGTTTTAGGCTTTTAAAAAAACTATTTGGGACCATGCTTGATTATTAGAGATGATCAGAAATCATGCTGTTAGGCTGTGTATTGCCACCTATTAAAGATTTTCAAACTGAAGCCATTAGTAACATCCTGTTTTCATTGGGATAATAATAATGAGTCTCTTCAATTTTTAAATCTTCTGAAAAAAATTGCAGTGGTCAAACCTACCCCTAAAGGTCCTAGGCACAGGCTTATTGCCAGTACCTCAGGTATCAGGGTTTTAGAGTCCAGCATCTGATGACAAGGTTCCAAAGCTGAACTGCTCAGCTTGGTCTCCTGATTTAAATCCAGTTCACCCAGCCACATATGGACTAGCTGATTTTCCTTCCCCACCTGGACCTTACAGAGCAGGCTCGGTGTTTTTTCGGTAGCCTCAGTTCCCTTCAGGAAGGCCACATTCTGGCAGACACCGGTCGGGGGATTCATCTCACCTGCATTTGGTGATCTAAAGGATAGGTGTGTTAAGTCTAGAAAGAGGGAGAGATTCGTAGCATGAGTCATCTTGTCTTAAGATAGGTAATTAAGAGCAGTGTGTTGAATCATCCTCTGGAAGTGCCTAGTCTCTATTAACTGTAGAGGGAAAATAGCCAATTTGATTAGAATAGGTGCCTAACTTTTAGATGGCTAGAACTGCGGGAGATGAACTTGCAGTATACGAATATGTATATATATTTGATAGCTGTATATCAGATATATCTCATATATGTCAAAGTAGACAAGCCCTATCAGACAGTAATCTGCAACTATAAAAAAAAATAATTTTGAATATGCCTCTGCCTGATGAAAATAATAGTTGTTAGACTGGCAGGGAAGGAGCAGCATTTGTAAACTTCCTGGGGGTGGAGGTGGTACATGTGGGGAGCCAAGACACATCCATTGCTGCCTTGTATATCCTCTGTGCTAGATAGGATGTTTTACAGATACATGTTTGTTCCTTTAGGTATGAAAATACTTGTTTATTTCATAACAACATTTATTTGTATTGCGTTTTTAGTCCAGGCATCTTAAAGCACAAACGGGGAAACTGAGGTTTGAGGAAGATAAGTCCCTATTTTTTCCTCCGTTTCAATTCGTTTTGTCAACTTCCAGAACCTGTTTCAATCAATGAGTACTGCTACGTATGCCTGAGGCAACAAGAAAGGTCTAGCAGATTTAAACCGCCTTTGACTTCAGTGGACTTCAACAGTGCTGTTTACCCCCAGAAGTCTGGTGCTCCATTTTTTCCTCAAATGTTTCCCCATGGATCCAACTTTGACAGTTGTAGACTTTTAACTACAGGTCTCCAATATGGAAACAGATAAGGATTTACTCATCTTTTATATTCCAAATGCTTGAGGTGGTATGGATGTACTGCAAAAGTGGTTTTTAGGCTGCTTTGGCTGCCAAGGAAAATGCTAAATTCACAGTGACCTCCATTGCTACCTTTACAATTCTAATTGTGCAGATTCGGTGCAATGGGTAAACTTAGCGGCAGCTAATATAAGTTCTGTTTTGTTGAAGAACAATACACATTTTTCTTTTTGCTAAAAAGGTTGAACAATTAGGAGAAAAATCATTTTCCAGATATCCCAAGTCCAGTGCCTGGGAAGGCAAAGGTACTTCACATCAGCAATTTTTGTTGTCCTCTCAGTACCAGGATGGATGTTCAGAAAAACACTTTGTAGTTTCATTTTAGGTTAGTGCATTGGTTATGACCCTGCAGCTAAAGGCAGTTATATGCTTAATCTGTTGTGTGCTGCACTGGCAGCTTACTTTGCTGAGTCAAACTTCTTGTTGTGTAGCTGATAAGCCATAACCACAGTTACTGGTTTCATTCCTGTGTTTTTTCTATGCTGAATCATTAGCTTAAAGAATTGATATAATGCTACTGAACAATAACTCTGCTGCAGCACTACTAAATTTCAGTGTCTTTTTAGTATGCTTTTTGGATGATGAGCACCAAAAAATCCCTTGATGAATAATAAGTGAAATTAGTCAGGAATTTTTATCCTCAGATCTCTTTCTTTTGGTGCGTGAATAAGTCCTCAACTCATTATGGAGATATAAAACATGACTTCAGAAGCAGGAGCCTCAAGTTAGACATCTAAATAATAGACCTGATTTTTAAAATCTTTAGAGTCCTGAAAAGCCTCTGAGTTCCCAGCAGCTCCCCTGGAAGCTCATGCAAGCTGCTGGATGGACTTTTGAAAACCAGGCCTCCCATTTGCATGCTTTTCTCCCTAGAACTTTAAATAGTTTTTTTAGAGGAGCTGTCACATCCCATACAAAAAGCTGTCGCTTTTGATGCATCCCAGTGTCTGTAGCTTTCCAGCTGCTTTGCCTTCCTCTCTAGTTATGGTCGTTCCTACTTAAAAATAAAAAAAAAAAACATTTTAAACATCATAACTACTTAATGCAAATAGCCTTATTAACTAACAAAGCGCAACTTAACTGTTGGTTCAGTCCATAACAGTGCTGAGCCTCTTCTGGAGGTGCAAGAGCCTTGAACCTTCTTTGCCTTTAGTGAATAGAAATTCAGCCCTTCCTCACAGTGTGACCCTCCCCAGAACAGAGTTTTGTGGCAGGCTGAACCCAAACTCTTCGAGAATGATTCCTTTTACTCTAGTGCATTAATGCTGGGTCCTGTATAAAGTGAAAGAGTCTTTGATCTGAGTCAAAGTGGCAAAATTCAAGTTTTTCTGCGTTGTCTCTGCCATGGTCTAGTCTTTTTGTGTCCATTTTCCTGTCCATAAATTTTATAATGTGTCTTTACAGAGTTTAGCAGTTTTGCAGGGCTTAGCAGTGTCTTTGTAGAGTGCTCTGAGATTAGGTACAAAATGTCATTGCCTAACCCTCCAAACTCCCCTGCATCTTTACCTAAAACCCCAAATCCGATTGCTTTCAGGCATTTTCCAGCTTTCCTTAATGCGGGGCTCTGTCTCAAATGTTTATTAACAAGATGGGGGGAACGTTGATTTTCTGCTGCTTCCTCAACTGAAGTATGGCCAAGAGGTTGTTGCTAAGGGAATGAACGCTTTGGCCATGCAGCGCATGGTAAGGAAAATGCAGTAAGAAGAATGTCCACCAGCTGATCCCAACCTTTTACACGGTGTTTAGAACAGCAAAGAAAAGACGGATTCAGATTTTCATAAGGAGAGTAATGCTAGTGAAAGAAACCTCGACAGGAGCAATGTTTTCTGTGATGCTGCATGACTTTTTTTCCTTTTGGCATGGTTTCAAGAGAAAAGGCAGTTCTGTGCAGCACATGTGTATTTTAGCCACTGCATGCTCATGCAATAAAGAAGTGAGAACTGCAAGATTCTTATCTTGCAATAAAAGCCTTTGGATAATTAGTCTCTGATAACCACTGTTTTGAGTATGGGAAAGTACGCTAGCTATACAATAAATGTAAGAACACCTTTAGATTTTAACAGCAACAATCTGGTTTTCTCTGAATGGCAGGTGTTATGGCAAAACTGTTACTAGCGACGGTTAAGAGCTTTCAAGGACCGTGGAAACAATATGTAAACGTAGGCTTGGAAGGAAACCAGTCTAACTTCTACCTTCAGTTAGACTCATGAGAAGCCCATTGTTCTTAGCAGATTTAAAAAATTACTATCTTAATGACTTTTGTACTGCATTACTATTGGATATTTCGGGAAATATCTTGCATTCAAACTGTATCCGCAAATGTAGAAACCTGAATTACTGAATTAAGTGTATCTAAGCTTAGGCAGTACATGAGTGGGAGTTTTCAGGACAGTGATTATAAATCTGGACATGTAAATTCCTTGTAAGACACATTTTGATGCATTAGTCTTTCCTGGAATCTTGCCATATAGAAGAATAAACCGAAACATTCAGTCATAGAGTCAGCGTGGAGAAGTTCACTTCTGAACTCTGCCAGAAGAGATATTTGCATTTGTGACATAAAAACAGATCAGTGAAATTTAATCAGTGAAGATTAAAGACTTACAAGGACTTCAGTAAGATGGGCTCTTACAGCAACAGTGGGTGCTGTGTGAAGCATCCAAGGCTGGATGAAGCAGCCTTATCTACATGTGTCTTTTTGTTGCCTTCTGTTCTTGCTTCCATTTTTTTTTTTCCTAAGTATTTACGAAATAGGTGCAGTAAGTTTTGACATGGTGAAACTTTTAAAAAAGAAAAAAAAAAGAAAAAAGAAAAAAGTATCCGTTTGACTCAGGTGTTGCATATCTCAGGAGTACGCCTAACCCTCTCTGCAGCGAACAAGTCCCGTAAGTCAGCGGGCTGCGTCTCCGAGTCCCGGTGGGAATGTGCCGCAGGTCGTGTCCAGCCCACAAGCGGAGCTCTCCTTTCTGCGGGAAGTGGGGCACAGAGGAGAGGCGAAGGAGGGGGAGAGGGAGCTGTACACACCCTGGTCTTGCCCCGACATGGAGCGCTCCCGCGCTCCCCGCTCTCTCAGCTTGCCCGTAGCCTAAGTACTCGGTACAGTTGTCTTCGTAACTTTGTCATTTAATAAACCTGGCTTCAGCATATTTAAGTTGCCACAAAATACCTAGTTATACAATTCAACCCTCAGGTAATTATTTTGCCTCTTAACGTTGTCTCTTTGGAAAGCTTCGCGAGGTTGTGCCAGTGGTGTTAGATCTTGTTCAGAGCAAAATATTTCGGCTGCGTGTGTACGCGCATGTGCACCCGTGTACACCCACGCTTGTGAGGTGATGCAATTTCCCATTAAAGTTTAGGATATTCTTAACGAGGAAGAGATAAAGAATGACTTTGTTTCACTGTCATCCGTAATGGCAGTGCCTCGCCCGGGGCAGGACCCGTCGCAGTCTTGCACCCCGTGAAACAGGCAGAGTGGAGGTACGCTAGCAGGGGCTGCGCTGGTGCGCTCACTGTTTGTGACTTGCTCCGCTTCAAGTGCGCCTAGCAGGTAGAGGCGAGGCTGGGCTCTTGAGGCTGAGGTTTTTAATCTCCTGTTGTAGGCATCAGGCAGCTTCCTTTATTTGGAAAGAGTAATAGTAGAGCAGGGAACCGATAACACTAGGCTTAAGCTCTTCTCCTAGGCATGCATTATTAACCACTGTTAGAGAAAAAAATAGGGGCTCCAGAGACCTTTGTTCTGATCCAGGGCAGCCGTTCATATGCTTTTAGAAAGTTACCTGTTGCAGTTAACTGGTACCTGAAACCCCATGTTTATCTGTCTTCTCCACTTGTTATAGAAATCAAGACTGTGGCATCCTGACATCAAAAGTTGGATTTTTAGTAACTACTGCACGTTGTTTGCGC
The DNA here is from genome assembly GCF_040807025.1 of Struthio camelus. NCBI lineage: Eukaryota > Metazoa > Chordata > Aves > Struthioniformes > Struthionidae > Struthio > Struthio camelus. Next base: position 27,496,075 of record NC_090943.1, on the reverse strand, counting down.
CAGGCATGAAAGCAAAATGTTAATTTTCTAAAGCAGTCAGTCTAAGGAGAGTCTCTCCTGACGATGGCCAGACTGCACGCTCAGAACTGGCCATCCTGTAATAGTGGTCGTACTGGTAGGGGAATACTGGCAGCCATCCATTGCACATAATCTGCTGCATAATTCTGTTTGATAGAAGCTCTCTGGTATGTGTGGATAATAAACAGCTCATGTATTTATGAATCTGGAATGTTCCTAAAATGAGTTACTGTGTACTCAACATTAGCCTCCCGAGTCTTTTTCGTACTGCCGTATTACATTACATTCACTAAACAGATTAAAATGTACTGCAGCCTTAAGGGATATGTTATTCCTGCAGACAAGCAAGGGCATTTACGCTACTAACATTGACTGGTTTTAATAGGAGTTATGCATGTAAATCTGTGTGCCATGAGATCACATCATACTCCACAGAATGCTGGCAGAAGTGTTTTTATGCTGAAAACACACCTGCCTGCTACTTGCAAAGCCTAGTTTTCAATTTTCACAGTGGACAGCAACATTTTATAGCCACCAGTCTCCATGACTTCAGAACGTATTACATGTTGTGCCTGCTATAGAAATATTGAGATCTGCAGAAACGTGCAGAGTGACAATTTGGATCCAATAGCACTGTATTTCTAAGGCTACGTTGCAGGCAATATTAAAGGAGCATTTACCAGAAGCCGTCAGCCCCCAGCCTATGGCAGTAGAGTGAGATGAAGAATCCACAACAGCAGAAAAGCAAGCAACAACAAGAAACACAACTAGACTCGGAAATCAGAAAGAGAAGAGAAAAATAAAGATGTGAGGAACACTTCCCCCCAATAGTTAGATGTTCCTAATCACCTCAGGAAGTAGAGAAACGAAAATGGGTGTTAACTGGTTGTGCTTGTTGTTTTTAGGTGCTCAAGCACCTACCTATTCGTGAAAAGTCTTACACTAGTGTAAGCAGAAATCTATTTGGGGGGGTGGGGGGGGGAAAGCTGAGGTTCTTGGTCTCCATTTAAACACTAGCCTTTTACATTTGAAATGCCAAATGAAAACAAGAAAACTTCATCCACCCTATGATTTCCTACAGATATTTTGAATAAAGATGTGATAGTTAGAAGTGACTACATTTAAAATTTGAATTCGTGGATATCAGCCACCTTAAAATGAGTGGCAGTTTCTCAGCCTGACAGACTTACTGTTCAAACTGCCCCCAGATCTGAGAAGACACAGCAATGATAGCTACACTTCTAGGAAAATAAAACGTGGTACTAAAGCTTAAATTCTGCAAAACATCAAGTTGTCCACAAAGAAGTTCCAATTGAAAAAAAAAAACCGTAAAGCAGTCCAATCTGAGCTCTTCTGAGCTTATCTAAAGTAGATCTGTAGTGAAATCAGGTTCATTAATTCAGCTCTAGTTTTTGCCTATGCTGATCTTCTCTCAGCGTTGTAGTGAAAGAGCATGTAAAATGCTGCTGCCTTTTCCCACCAGCTTCATCGTTGCTATGGCCAGAGCCCAGTGGCACCACGCATTGCTTCCTACAGTGTGACTCCAAATGGCAACTATTCCTTCAGCGTTAAATAGTTATCGCTTCACTGAAATAAGAATAAGATAGCCAGTTTTGTAGATAGGGTACATGCCCTATTTATAGGCATGGGTATTTTCGGTGATGTGATGGGTAAGTATGCTGACATCACTCGTCAGCATTAGCAGCACTGTAAAAGGACACACTTGTCATTTGTATACAGTGTACACGTGTGTTACCAAAGGATGCCAAATTCATTAGGGGTTCATGAGACTGACTGATATAATTTGTTGTCATTTTTACTAATTTTGATTGCTCTTAAAGTTTTGCCTTCCTTCTTAACCCATGTTTCTAATCCACAGAACTGTATAAATCAGACCCAGTTTTCCCCCTTGCAAATTGTTGCTATGTATTTACAAAGTAACTGGGAATATACAGAGAGGGGTGCACTGATGTGACACTAGGCATAGAGTGATCAGGATGAAATGCTTGCTACTAAATGGTTGAAAGTAGTTAGTAGTTAATAGTTACAGGGTTTCCATGTGCCCAGTGTTTTTCCAGAACATATAAAATGATTTTCTCATGCGAAATGTCATGCATTCCATGGCAGCTGTTGTCGATACTCCTATACTGTTACTGCCTTTGTACTCGGGAATGGTATGCAATCATAAATGTATAAAGCTGGATGGGAGATGATCTCAGAATGACCTAGTCTGTCCCAGCTCTCTGGAGCAGGGTTAGATCATTCCCAGAAGATGTTTCCCTCCTTTGGTTGCCTGCCTATGTGCTGGAATACTTATCTACGTGCTTTATCTTTAAAAAGTGTACTTTAATATCTAACAGAGATCCGTGCAATAAATTAAGCCAATTATTTCTTGATCCATCCCTGACAGACCTGGATGAATTCATCGCTGATACCAAAGGTAACTCTCAGTTATTGCTGCATAACAGCGCACAGCTTCCTAACGGGAACAGCTCCGTGGCAGCCATGCCCCATCTGCCTCCATCAGTTGACTGATAGGACGCGATGCATCTTTGGTGCAGCAGTTTCTCACCATCTCCCAGCCCTTCTACACTACTCTCTTTTTTTCTGCTGTCAAATGTTACATAATTTCAGTTTAGTTTTTCCTTAGGCTTATTTTTTACTGCCTGACACCAGAGAATGCATACAGCACTATTTCCATTTGATTTATTGGCTAAATGTTCATTAACTTACAGTGATATCATACATTGGGTATGTTCCTATCTGCTACACCAGTTTTTCTTGCACGCTATAGCAAACATGCTGTTGCAGTTTTTATTAAGCAGAAACCAATATGCAGTTCCTCTCTGAAATACGATGGTATAAACGGCATGCTGCGGTTCTGGATGGACTGGCGATTTTCAGATCAAATTTAGTTAATTCCCAAGCAAAACACAAAAAAAGGTTTATTAGCCACCCACCCTGTAAAGGCAGCGCAGGCTCTGGGATAAACTAGGTAGGTCCTTTCTGCCTCACGAAAGGAAGCCGGCAATTGGAACGTATTTTAGAACTTGGTCAATGTGTTACCTCTATTCAAAGCCTGCTCGCTTTCTGTGTAATGCTAACTGAAGAAAAAATTATAAAATCTTGTGTTAGTCACTGTCACCACCAGATAAGGCTATGTTTACTAGGGGCCAGATCAGCTGAGTAAAGTCTTATTTTTTGCGGCCAACTCTTCAGAGCACAGCTACACTCTAAAATAAGCCATCTTGTAAGTCACTTTTTCAGGCGGGAACGGCGTTCCACAAAGAGTCTAGGGTTTTGCTGTGCACATCCAACGTGGGGGTTTGTTTGGAAGTTTCCATGGCCAGCATCCGCTTACACCGCTAAAGATCTGGCTCTGCTTCTGCTCCTCCACTGAATAGAAGAAAACATGGATTAAGAAGAAGCGGTCTACAAAATGTGGGAAGAGAACAGGGCATGGCCACGCGCTGCGTGTCTGTACATGTAAATAGTTACACCTACTTAGCTGAAGCAGGTGTAAAAGCCACTACAACAAATAAGCAAAACAGAAGGGAAGAGGGAAAACTCCTACCCATGCCAAATATTGCTACGAAGAGGTGTGGAGGGGTACGGTGCCAGCAAGCAGTGACGGTAACTTAGGGAAAACACTTGGAAGAGAATAAAATACGGGTCAGCTTTCTGCCGTGTCCCTAAATCACTGCCTGTTGCCAGCTGCGGGGTGGTCGGTACGTCTGCCCCGTGAGCCCCGTCCCAGACTTTTAATCCCGCGGCCGAGGCAGCCCCTGGGCTGGGAGCGGGAGCGGGAGCGGGAGCGGGAGGAAGGGCGCCAGCGAGGAGCCACAGATGGGAGATGGCCGGGCTCCTCGGGAGTGCCACCTCGTCCCGCCGGCCGCGGGGTCCCAGCAGGCGCTGGCAGGCTGGCCGCCGGCAGGCCCGCTGGCGCGCTTCCCGCTGGCCCTCCTGCCGGGGATTTGGCGAGTCCGGCAGCGTCCCCAGCTGCCGGTCCAGTGGCCGAAAATGTGCCGCTGGCACCGGGCTGCTTCCGGAGCCCCGCGCTTCAGCTAGATCGTAGGAGCAGGGGTCCAGGCATCGGGATTTTTTTTTTCTCTGCGTTTTTTTTCACTGCTCGGCAGCGTGCTCTCCAGCACGTCTTGGCGCTTCTCGAGGCTTGGTTTCCCGGGCTCAGCCCTGGAGAGGCTGCAAGCCCTCTGGTGCGAAGGCTGCCTCGGGTGGAACGCCGGCTCGCTGCGCGGGGCGAGAGGGAGCCGTGCAAACACCGGCCAACGAGCTGCTTTCTGGAAAGAACGTCTGCGTTTTGCCCTTGATTTTCCCCTTGCGTAAGAAACCCAAAAGGCAACTTTCTAAAGAAAGCCGATGAAGCTGTGTGGCTCTCAGCTGAAGAACTGGACGAGAAAGTGCGCCCGGTGGCTGCAGCCAGGTGCGCTGGGTGGAACACGCAGCCCGCGCAGGGGCGAAGGCGCTCGCCCTGCTCGCAGGCTTGCTCTGCACATGGCGTGCTTCTTGGCCGCTCCTGCGACTAGCAATTACTAACGCATACACAAACAAATACGGGGAAGTGCGTGTGTGTGCTTAAACCCCTAACATTATGTTATGGTTCTTTGTACGAAGAAACAATAGCCCCACAGTATAGTTTATTGCTATAATAACGGAAAGATACAATTTGTAAAACATAAAATTATCCACTCTAAACAAAGGCTCTGATTGAAAGAAAAATAAACTAAACAATCACACTGTAATTGGCTTAGATACCTTAATCACTGCCAATTATACAGTGGTTGCATACATTTTACATGGATTTAGGCAATATTTTCTCTCACTGGAATTAGTTAAAACATTATGTGACTCTTAATAAATTATTTTTCTGTAAATATGGCTTAGATTTCTTTGTGTTCTGATTCAACTGTTTAAGAAGGTACGTGATTAAACTAACTTAACACTTCATATTGGAATTAATTGTTAATGCTGAAATGTATTAAAAACACATTTCTTATTGTACCTATGCTTCATCAAAAGCAGCTGCAAAATATTTAGTATATATTTATAATGCATTTGCACACATATTTAACACAGCTAGTGATAGATGAAAATAATTATTTCCCAGGTTCAGTATGAGATGTGATATCTGAACCGTGTTCTTAGGGATAATTGCCTAAGAAATATTACTGCTAACTGTTTTGTTTATAAAACCACTTTCTGTTTGCTAAAGGGACTTTCTAAAAAGCTACATTTATGCTACGATATTCAAACAAATTCTAGCTACTGCAGGTTCTAAATATTCATGTTCTTAATTGAGCTCTGTCACTTCTGCAAGAACAATAGTTATTCTCTCATCTCTGTAGGTGTTTTCTTGAGGATAAACGCCTAGCAAAATCGGTTAAAAATCCTATCCACTAAAACTGAAGATGCAAGTTAATAAACAAAACCTGACAGTACGAATAGCACCATAATCAAAGTGATTTTGTTTCCAAAAACTTTTCTGAAAATACTTAGCTTGAAGAGCAAGTTTCACACTGTTTTGTCTAACTCTTCTTGTAAGATCAAACCGAGGAATCCCCAGCAGAAGCTTAGCTGTTCCTGAAACGCAGATAAAATGCACAAAGCAAAACAATACAGTGCGTCTCATCCTTTTTGAAAGTCTTAGTCTATTCATAACACTTCTTGGTATTGCCCACTACCAGCTCATTTTAATCAATTGCTGTACACTCATTCTGATAATTGCTTGTTAGCCATTTCACGCCACTGGCTTATTCATTATTTCCAGCAAAACATGACAGACCTCATTTTATGAATATGATTATTATGCATCATAGAATATGAATTTAATCTTAGTTTCAGTGTGGTTTAATTTCAAGTTTTATTTCATTCAGATGACACATTAGACTTTTCCTGTTTCAAATGTAGTTCATTATAAGTTGTTTTTCTTTTTCAGTGTTATTTTAAAAAAAACTAGAATTAAAAAATGCTAGGATCGAAAAAAGATTGAAAAACATAATTTCACAAAGCAGAAGAAAAACAGGAAAGGTGCTGATGTAGAAAGAGATTCCTTTTCTTCCTCTTTAGATGTGCGTTCCTAAAGTTTTGTTTTTCCAGTACAATAAATATTTCTTATAAATTATTTAGAAATAGCAACAGATGTTATTCTGACTTCATTTCATAACAGTAGTTATTGAACTTATTAAAACATTATTTTCTCAGATTAGATGTAAATTTCTAAAAATGAATGAAGGTATTTTCAGTAATAAAGGAAATACAGGATATAATAATTTCTGTATAGAAAAACTTCCATTCTTGATAGAAAATAACATGTATGTTCACCTACTCTAACTCAGAAATGTTAAATGTAGAGTGTTACTTTTTTGAAAACAAAACATCAAACATTTGTAAAAGATTGTTACAAAAAGAAAATGAATCTCTATTTAAAATATATTGTTTTGATGATATATACCGTTTTTAAAATGTATGTTATTTGAAACATCCTGACTTTCCACTTTAAAACAAAGGTAAAAGATTTTACATTTTCAAAAAATCCATCCAGTCTAGGTAAGTAATTTCATCCTCTACAACAAATTACTGGCAATACAATCCCTATTATTAGATTGTTTATATGAAATTGTGTTTTTAAATTTCTTCCTGAAATCACATAACTTTTAGATAAAGAAAACTTCATTTTAGAGGTTTGTATGGCTTCTTTGAACTCTGTACTTTGTGACACCTAGTAGTTAAATTGCCTGATCTTACTCATGGAGAGAAGGGAAAAAAGAGCCTCATCACTCTGAAAAATTCCCTGAAAAATTCTTAGTATCACATAAAGCCACATTAACCACGCGGCACTTTTGTGTTTTACACTCACTCAGTTTGATAGAATGAGCATTATAATCTCTCACGGCTTCACTCACTACTATTGACTGCACCTCACAGAAACGCAGATAAAACATTTCTAACTGACAGAACCATTACATATATTCCCCCGAAAAATATTTGGAAAGCATGAGATAAAAGGACGAGCTTATGAGGCACAGTGTTTATTAACAGAATGGTAACATTCGAATGCAAGGGTAAATTTCAGGGGATTGCCGAATTCTCTCTTCCATGTCCATCCTGAACATTAACTTGTATATTAACTTGTCCAAAAAACCCAGTGCACCTTCAGTCACTTTTCACAAACAGAGATCGAGTAGAGTCTGGCTGGAATTTAAAGATACCAGAGATCTTCAAGGGGAGACGGGTACCAAGGCTGTTGCTTGTCCTTCCTCAAAAGGGAACCTGAGGATGATTTGCTGGACTGAGCTTGTTACAGCTCCATAAATATTAGAAAGAAGAAGAAGGAAAAAAAGTCAAGCATGATACATTTAAGAAAGCTATAAATATTACAAGATAAGGAAACAGAGCAAGGTAATCTATGTACCTACGAATCTTGTAATGTGATATGACTTTTCGCATCTTTTAAAAGAAGGTTTGATCTCTGTGTTTCAGGCTTTGTTACTTTCATATTTAAAGGTTTGGAGGGTTGCCATTAATGTCAGCATTTTTATTTTTGATAAATCATATACTTTAGCAAGTTGTTGAGGAATTTCTGTGATTTTAAATAAAATATATTACATGCAGAAACTAAGCTCTTGCAATGTATGCATGGTCTTCAGCAAACATTCACACAACAGTGGCCTTTTCCTTGAAGGGGTCGCTGGCACCAGCTCCCTGTTTTCTCCAGGGGAGATCAGAGGTCTCTCTGCTCTGCTCTCAGCCAGTTCCCCCCGACCTCCGGGTGCTACTTCTAAACCTCTGCAAAAAAGGTAGGGCACATGGCATTGCTGGTGTCAGTTTTGAAGCCAGGACAACAAATTTTGTGTGATTTCATGTCAGCCGGGTAGAGCTGTGAATTCCCACAGAGGAAATACTGTACGTGCTTCTTTCTGACTTGAATTCTTCTAGCTGTATCTATTGTCTGTGTCGTTCTGAGCCATACAGCATCTGAGGCGAAGTCTTCAGCATATACCTTCTGAGCTATAAACCCTGGGAGTTACGCTACGTTTCCCACTGTCAGAGGGGACGGGTGTCTCCTCCCTCCCAGCTAAAGCACGGGCAGACTGGCTGGGGTGGCTCCTCTGCCACTACCGCTGGAGCCACCCCGAGGGCCAGGAAAGCATGTGCTGGAAGGTAGTGGCTGGGCAGGAGGGGAATTAGGCTCTCCAGATGTGGGTGCAGATCTGTTGGCATCTGTTACGTGATTTTTTTTTCTGTGGTGAATTGCACTGTTTGTCGGAATTGGCTCTGTACAACACGTTCTGCACGTCGGGGGAGCCGCTTGCAGCGCGCCCCCCCTCCTGCCGGGACGCAGCCCCCGGCCCCGGCCCTCTCTAGCTGCAAGCCCTTCGGGGCAAAGACTTTGCATGGGGTTTTTTTGTCTTCAGCAAAGAAGTTTCTTGCTGCTTCCCGAAAGCATTCACGGGTGCTTACTTCCTGCCAGGGCTCTGTGCTCTCTCTGAATGAAAAGCAGCAAAAGCCAGAAGAATCGGCGTTTATCAGGAAAAAGAAAAATATATTTATTTCCCAGGGGGGAAAAAAAAGGGGGGGTGGGGTGGGGGGGAAGAAGAGGTTATTTATTTCCCAGCGCCTCGCACACCGACCCAGCGCGCTAGGAGCGAGCCCGGCTCCTGGGCGCTGCCGCGGCGGGCGGAGCACGCGGCCGTGCAGCGCCGAGCACGGCGGGCCGGGCCGGGCCGGGCCGGGCCGGGCCGGGGCCCCGCGCCCCCCCGCGCCCCCCCGCGCCCCCCGGCGCGCCTCGGCCCGGGCCGTGCCTGGCCGCTGCGCTCGCGGCGACCCTTGCGGTATGCGGCTGCCTTTGGCAGAGGCACATGAAGGATTTCATTGAGTGTGAAGACAGAGAGCAGAGACAGAAAGCAGAAGGAGGCGGCTGCAGCCTTTGTAGTCGGGGAGGAATGCGGAAATGTTGAAGCACTATGTCAAACTTTTTTGAAACGGGGTCAAGTCACATTCAGCCAGCGTGGGAAAGCAAGGGAGGAAAAAAAAAAAAAAGTTGAGGAGAGGGAAAAAAAAAAAAAAAGGCAAGCTGCTGCTACTCCCAGACTGAACAGAGGCCGAGAGAGCGAGCGAGGCAGAGAGCGAGCGGAGCCGGCGGAGCGCCGAGCCGAGCCGAGCCGAGCCGAGCCGAGCCGAGCCGAGCCGAGCCGAGCGGCCGCGCCGAGGGCCGGTGCCCGACCCGCGGCGGCAGGCGGCGGCCGGCGGGCTGCGGGCGCGGCGGAGCCGCTCGCACGGGGCTCCCGGCCGCCCTTTTTATTCCGTTTTTTTTTCTTTTCTTTTTCTTTTTCTTTTTTTTTTCCTCTCCCCGGGCAGGGTGGGGGCGGGAGGAGCGGGCTGGAGTACGAGCGGCAGCTGCCTGCTGCGGGAAGGTGCAGCCGGCGGCGGCGGGAGGATGCGAGCCGAGGGCGGCCGAGCCGCGGAGCAGCTACCTGTGTGGCCCGGGCGGCCGCTGCCGCGACCTGCCGGAGAAATCGCCATGTGAAGGGGCCCGGCCGGCTCCACACCCCGCCTCGCTCAATGGGAGGTTTGTTTTAGGGAGGACTCACCCCCTCCCCCCCCACACCCCTCAACCCCCCCCACCCCCACCCCGCCCGGGGCTGAAAATTATTTGGAGATTTGGTGGCGGTGGAGGCAGCCGCGGCGCGCAGCAGGTAATGCGGGAGCGCCCATGTGCTCCGCGCACCCCCCCGCCCCCGCGGCCCACACACCGCCCGCCGCCGGGCCGGGGGCGCAGGCGGCGGCCCCCCGCGGGTGGCCGCTGCCCCGCGGCGCCGCTGCCGTGGGGGCGTCCCACGCCCCGCGCGTCGGCGGCCGCGGGGCGAGGAGCGGGGGGGGGGGAGAAGGGGCGGCTCTGCCCTCCCGCGGAGCCCTCGGGGGGTCCCTCCGCGTCCGACCCGCCGCGCCCGCAGGGGAAGCGTGGGGGCACCGCGGGTCCCAGCGCGCTTCCTCGCTGTGCCCCCCGCCGCGCCCCGGCGGAGAGCTGGGCGTGGGGGCACCGCGGGGGCGGCCGCAGCCCCCCCCCCCCCCGCCGCCGCCGCCGCCCTGCGCGCGGTAACTTTCCACAGGGCGCCGCGGCCGCGCCGGGCCCGGCTCGCCGCCCCCGCGGCCACGCACACGCGCGGCGCCGCTCCCGCCGCCGGGGGGCGCCCCCCGGCCCGGCCCGGCTCGGCTCGGCTCGGCTCGGCCCGGCGCCGCCCGCCACGCGCCCCCGCGGCGGCGGTGCGCGGAGCGGCGGCGGCGGCGGCGGCGGGCAGGTCGCGGGCAGGTGGCGGCGGCGGCGGGCCGGGGCGGCGGGGCGCGCACGTCGGCGGCGCGGCCGGAGGGCGCTGAGGCGAGGCGGCGCCTCGCTGCAGCTGGAGGTGCCGCTGGGGAAAACGGCCGCGCGGCGGGCACGGGAGCTTTCCTTCACGTTGCGCCTCTTCTTTGCATCGTCGGCTACGGCGTAAGGTCAGCGCACACTTTAAATTGCTGCTGGCTCTGTGCGTGGGCTCCCGCCTAGGGGATCGCCAGTGCAGTACCTGCGGGGCTGTTATCCTAGCGTGGTAAAAATACAGCGCCGGAGCGGCTCGCAGGCGCAGTAGCAGTATACGAAAAGGGGAGGGGGAGGATCGGTGTGGAGTTATGGGGGGGGAGAGGGTTTGCCCGCGATTCTGCGGAAAGCGGGGATGAAACTGGGTGCAGGAGCGACCTGTTTTGATCTCCAGTCTCACGCACTGCACGGCGGACCACGCTGATCCTGCAGACTGGCTTTCATCCTGTGCCCCATCACACAGCGTCCGGCAAGGGGCTGCCAGTCACACATCCAGGGATAGCCGTCGCCATGGCCAAAACTCTTGCATGATCTTAACTTTGCTAAAGTGTGCGTTTCGCAAAATACCTCAGCACCAAATACTCAGTAAAACATTATTATTATTATATGTTATATGTATATATATATATATGTGTGTGTGTGTTTACTCCCCACAGGCTCTTTGAGGCAGAAGCTTGTCTCGTGCAGTGTGTTCGTGCAGTGTCTAGCACATTGGAGAGTAGATCAAGGCTGAGACTTCCAAGTGCTATAAATAAGTAACTGTAATATAGTGTGGAATATGTTTCAAGGACTCCATCATGCAACACTGAAGAAACCTTTGAGTCCTGCAGTCCTGACATAAGGTCCTGGACATAACTTCCTACCACACACGCAGAGTTAGCTCTGTCATCCACGTCTCAGTGGATATTAGGCCCATTGCTCAGTAAAGTCCCGAGGAGTGCGGGTGTGTGTTGTGCAGACCATGGTAGCTACGTAGTGTTGTATCAAGCATGCCAAGATGTTGATATCTTGTCACCCTCGTGGTTCATGTCCTGCTCTTCCTTTGCCCCATTTTTGCTTTGCAGTTAGCTATCTTCTATATTGGCTTAATTTTCTCAGTTTTAAACCATGCAAAGTAGTGAGGTAAACTGAAAGCACGAGTTGCATGTGCCGCAGCAGGGGGAGGAAGGCCGGAGGGGAGAGAACCCCAGGCCTAACTCACTTTTCTTGCTTGCTTTGTGCTTCAGATCTCCTTGGCTTTGCGCAGACGATGCTCCCCAAGACTGCATGATAGTTCCTGGTGGCTGAGGCAGGAGGCACGTCGGGGCCTGTACAGAGGAAGGACGGGAGCCGGAGGGCAAGGACTTCCTACTGCTCCTCGAGCAGAGGTACCAACCGTGCGGCGTATCTGCGACGTGAGCAAAATACTAGTTTTCGGAAAGCGGGCGAGGGCGGGAGCCGCGCCTGAGGCACTCCAGGCGCAGGAGGAAGAGGAGCGGCGCCAGCATGGATAAGGACAGCACAAACCTGGCTGACCAGCAGTACGAATGTGTGGCTGAGATCGGTGAGGGAGCCTACGGGAAGGTGTTCAAGGCCCGAGACTTGAAGAACGGCGGCCGCTTTGTGGCGTTGAAGCGGGTGCGGGTGCAGACGAGCGAGGAGGGGATGCCGCTGTCCACCATCCGAGAGGTGGCGGTGCTGAGGCACCTGGAGACCTTTGAGCATCCCAACGTGGTCAGGTGAGGAACCGGGGCGAGCGCCCTGGTCAGCAGGGCCCTAGCTGTGGTACGTGCGTGAGAGTCTGGGTACCTGCGTGGAGCAGCCAGCAGGCTGGGCTCGTGGATGAAGCGAGCGGTAACCTGGAGCGCGGTCTGAGGTTTCAGCAGGCGGCGGTGCTGCCTGCCGGGCCTCCCCTCGTCCGTGCGCGCTGCCTCCCCCGCGCGCAAACACCCGTCTCCAGAGGCGTAGGTGTGTGACTGAAGCATGGGAGTGCACGGGCAAGGAGCCATGTGTGCGCTGTCTCCGCGGGCGTAACAGAACGAAAGAAAGCGGCAGCTCTCCCGGTCTCAGGTGCTAGTGCTGCCGGCCGCAGGTGACTCTCAGCAGCTCTCTTCGGGACCAGGACGGCAATGTTTGCCACAGTGCTGATGGCGAGGGCATGCCACCTTTTCAGATGATTTTATAGACGCATGTAGCTTGTCATGGTACACACAAGGGATAGGTTAAGAATTTATGCTTTGGGGAAGGTTTTACAGCTCAGTGCTGCTTCACTGTTACTGATTTCACCGAGTGCTCATGGCTGGGCTACCAAAAGCGAAGAAGAACAAAATGCAGGCCTTGCTTTCAAAATGGTGCCACTGGCACCAGGGGTAAACCCTGAGTAAATGACCCATCAGCGGCAGCACTGGCCCTGACGTAAGCTTGTACGTTTCCATGTAACTAGAAAAGTCGAGCATGTAGTCGCTGGCTGAGTGAAACGGTTTACTGGACTTTTCAGGTTGTGATGAAGGAAGCACAAAATATGGAGGGAGTTTCTTCTAAGGCTTTTTTTTCCTGGAACACGGTACGGAGGCATTTCCTACTGTATGATTTATCTGCTGCTGGCTTTGTGCTTCAGATTTACTGCATGGTCACACCTTAGATTGACCAAAAGTTTTAGAAGATGATTTTGGTGTAGATTTCACTCACAACCTCTAGCAGCCTGTGAGAGTCTTTCTGAATGCTATGAACTTTAACAAATAAGCTTCACTTTGCCGATTGCCAGGTACACAGTGGTTTGAAGCTGGTCTGCATCTAGCGGGTGATGCAGTATTAAGAAGAATACTTCCTGTTATTTATATTATTGTATGCACGCCTTTTATAGCAAAAGGAAAATATTTCATTCTTTACTAATACCAAGCCTCTTTCAGGCCTAGAGAAACAGAGATATTCTGATGCCAGAGGTGATTTTCAAACTGGCTTGTAGCTGTGATCCTCATGTGTGTTTAAGGTCTGAGATGAGGGTTTTTATAAGAGCCACAAGAGGAAAGGCAAGACAGGAAATATTTAAAATGCAAAAGTGAATAGCTAGAGATAAATTCATTTTCTTTTATTTCAGTGCAGTAATTAGTAGAACACTTTTATGTTTTCCAAAACTGAATAAACAAAAAGTGTATATTCTGAAGTATGGAATGAGTTGGTAGAAAGTCATAGGTCTCTGCAGTGAGCAATAGGATGCAGACTGCAGCTCACGCTTTTCCACTGCTAATGAAACAAATCTACTGTTTGATTAATAACCATTATTTTGACTGGCACCTAGCAGTGCCAAAGGCTTAGTCAATAAATTTCAAAAGTGGGCATCTTAGCATGGGCAACATACTGTGTTTGGGCACTGAATCAAGTGACTAGGTTTACAGAGGAGTGCACACAACTTTCTTTCTTGGCAGTAGAGATAATTGAGAGTTCTTAAAATCTCTGAAATTCAGGCCACTAATTTCCGAGAGTAAATAGGGGTTTAGGTGTCCAGGTTTAGACACGTACATATTTGAAAATTGTAATCCTTGTTTGAGAATAATTAAATATTACAATATTTATGATTTTTTTGTCAGTGAGATCTTTCCAGATGAAGTAAATGATTTTTCTTGAACAGCTTTCTAATCTTAAATGCCACAAATTTGTGAAGAATAAAATTTATGAAATGCTTATGCAGATGCAGGCTTATTCTGCTTGAGCTTAGGTGCAGTGCACCCTCTACATAGTATTATATGCATATATTGCAGTTTAAAATATTTTTGTGGGCTTAAATGGAAATTCCTTATCTGCAAGCAGCAAATACTGAGAATGTATTTTCAGTTGGAAATCTTTGACGCTGCGTTCTAGGTCCTGCCAGTGTCATTGTGAAGCCTGGAGCATTTGCTACAAGCAGCATCTGAGACAGAAGGGGTTGGGTTGTTACGTATCAGGATGTTTGGGACCTTGGCTGCACACCTTTTCCAAAAACGGGCAGGGGAGTATAAGAAGCAATTTCAAACATCATCTCTTCCGAAATCGAAGGAAGGCTACTTAAAAAAGCTCATCTCTATTGTGCATATTTGTAATCTGTAGAGCAGGTGAAGTTACAAGTAGCACTTTGGAGCATTTGAGATCATTTTCTTGTAATGAGGAGTTACTTGAAAATATTTAAATGCCTCAGTTCTGTTACAAAATACGGTAGAGGAGTTTGCAATTTATTAAGATTAAAGGACTATTTTTGTATTATGTAAATATACTCAGAAAAGGGCATACTGTGAATGAAGAGCTGCAGTTTTATGCGGCTGACCTAGCTGTACTCAATTACTGAACATATTTTGCTTACAGAAATGCTCATTGTGCCTGCATTCTGGAAACTGGTATGAAAAAGTTAGCAAGTAAAAGTAATGGCACATGCATTGTCCAAATGCTGTATTAAAAGGTACATCTCTTTCAGAGCGCTGGAATGAAAACAAAAATATATGAAATCAGATTTTTTGTGAAGAAAAAAATCTAGCTCTTTTCAGGCTGTTGCAGGCAACCAGCTTGGGACAAATAAGTGAGAAATAAATATATAATGTAGAATCTGTTATCTCTGAGTAATGACATGTATGATCCACGAGTTGTTTGGTGCAAACCAACAGCCACCCTGTGAGTCAAAATTTAGACAACTTCAAAGAACTGAGGCACATATGATCTGTGCTGCTGAGCAATCTTGGCTGTGATACGGTGGCATCAGTTGACAGCAACTGTGGTAATCACAGGCCGCATCTTGGCGTGCTAGAACGGTAGAACTGGGCTCTTCCAGAGCCTGTAGTGAGGAGCTCAGCAATCCAGGGCTTTTCTGTCCCCTTGAAGTGGTGTTGAATGAAGTGGTGTTGAATGTGAAGAACAGTTTGGTAAGGAAAAGAGTCAGCACATGCTAGGTAGAGGTGTAGCTCCGTGGTTTGTTGGTGACGGAGCCGTGATGCAGGACCAACAGCTGCTCTGGCCCAGGGTCGTCAGAGTGGGCTTAGATTCCCTTCCTGTAAGATCCTGAGAAACTCTTAGTGCCAAAACTGGTTTCTAGTGCTTGTCATAGGGGTTGGAACAGAATTTTCTTCATCAAGTAGGAATGTCTAAGTAGCCTGGGATAAATGCATTTTTTCATGCTACTTCTTGCTAGTTATTAGAGATTTGGGCTTCTATCGAAGTCTGCCATTTCCATATTAATGCGATGAACTGATGCATTTGTCACCGCACAGTAGCTTTTCAACAATAGATAGTGAAGTTATTTAAGACTTCACAGCAGAATCAAACAAAAAGAGATGTCAGGTTAGAAGGGGAAGAGGTCTGTTTTTTTAGCAGGAAAGTGATGGTAGTGAAAGTCTCTGAACATTGACCATAAAGGGAGTAAGGGCTGGTGGACTGATCCAGAATTTCATAAAACTATCAAAAATAACATAGAGGAACGTATGAGGAAAGTACAGCAGAAAGGATCATTAAAATATTCTCCTGTTCACATTTGCTCTTCTTTAAAGTTGCCTAAGTCAGGACACCTTAGTCTATTTTACTTACCTTCACAAAACAAAACAAAACAAAACAAAAACAGGCAGCCTTCAAGAACAAATGTGACTGTGAATTGTTCTAAAATCAAGTATGCTATAGGTTATGAAATGTCCTGTGTAACTGAGAGGATGACTGAGGTGCTCCTCTAGCTCATCTTTCAGATAATAAGATGAAATGCTTTATTAAAACTTAACTCCATACAGTAGTTAAATTTGGCAAAAATTGGTCCAGCACTTATGTAATTTAGTGCTCTTCTCCTTGGGAAGAAATGAAATATATGTAGACAAAGGGCAAACTTTGCCAGGAATAAATGACATATTAGATTCAGGAAATTCCTGTGTGTAAAACTGGGAGTATTCCCTGCTGTAATATATCTGTAAAAATTCTTCTTGTGATTTTAATGTTAAATTCAGCACTATATTGTGTCTATTTTATATCTCTCCTGATGGTAATCAGATGAATAATTTTCCTCTAATGTTAATCGCACATCAGACTCTGAATTTGCGCTCTAGAAAGGCAGTATACAGGAAGGAATGCTGTAATTCTTGCAGTGTTTGTTTTCTAACATATATGTTAGAGATATATATGCATTTATATATATACATATATATGTATATATAGTCAACTGTTCTACTAATGTTGAACCTTAAGCCAATAGAGCAAAGCTTCAGTGCCCTATATTTTTGCTTCATGGCACATATTGTTTTTCGATAAGTCTAACTTTTTTAGTATTCCTGTGGGTTAGTAGGTCTTATATTTTAAAACAACCAGAATTGTATTAGAATATAATCTATTAGAATATAATCTGACCTGGGATATTTTTTCAAAGGTAAGCGTTAGAAGTCTTGTCATTCAGTAACACAATAATTACCATATAATAAGGAATTTAAAATCATAGGTCTCTCCTTTTTCTTAACTTGCAGAACAGGTAGCCCAGATAAATGGCTTCTGTTCAACGTAATGGTCCACCTAGCTGGACACATAACTTTATTCTCAATAACTTTTCCTCAATCTGTTTGATACAGGGAAAAGTCTGTAGGAAAACCAGTAGTTATGAATATTTATTTGCACAATTCTGCACTGTTCACGGTTTTATGTTATTTTATATCTGATGAAATATAAATGCCACCATGAACTGCACTCTGCAGTACAGATATATGTTGTTCTTCCGCGACTTTTGCAGTCCGGTGATCCTCGCCTCTTATCTTTTGGGTTGCGCATGGATGTTTCATGGAGCCCACCAGCTGATTCCCTTGGCAGGGAAACGTGAGTGTGGAGGGCAGAGCCTGGGGCATACTTGCCTCCCGTCCCACTGGGCACAGGCATGAAGACCAGCGCTTGACTCTGCCTAAGGCCCCCGATGCGTGTAAAGGCCTCGTGTTTAGCACGGCGTGTACTAAGATGGAGGTATCCTTTTCATACCAGAGTCTTAAAATCCCCCCTCTCACTTGATACAGACAGCATTCAGAATATATGTGTGATAACTCACCAGTGCATAAATGCTTTTGCAAAACAATTTGAAATTCTAGTTGTTTTGCTTCTTCTGTTTGTCACACTCAAATCACATGGGAACGAACATACAGTGGGAGAAGCATTTCAGTAGCTAATTCATGTTCCAGCGTGTGGTGACGTTAGTGTTGGCTTTGTTACCGTCCTGTTAATAAGTTTGAAGGATGATCTTCTCAAATCATTGAGGTGTTCCAACCCTGGAACTGAAACATTTCTATTTTAGGGGGCGTTCGCCTCCAGTGAATTCTGCTTCCTTCCTTACTTCCTTTTTCTGCCAAGCTAATGTTGAACTTCTAGTGTATGACATCATTCCTACAGATCAACAGCATGCAATGCAAGTTATTTTCGTGTAGCACCACTTTTATGGCATATGACAAGCCCCTGGAGAGAAAGAAATGTTACGTTGTTAGGTGCAGGGGTTATCGTGTGCGCAGAAAGAGTAAAATAAGCTGTGGAGCTGGAGTAAAGCAGAAGAACAGGAACTTGAAACTTAAAAACTGCCAGAGTTAAAGAATGATTGTGGCAGATGAGTCTCAGTTTAGGCAGAGAAGGTGGATGAATAATGGGAAGGAAAAACTGAGTGAGCTTCAGAGTCAGTTTTAGTCTAGCACAGGCAGGATGGTCTTCTAGGCAAGACCTAGAAGATGGGAAGTGCCTTGGTGGAGAGAGGAACTTCCAGGCTCAGGAGCAGCGCGAGAGCGTGGGAGGTGCTCCCTCGCTCCGAAGCGTGCCAGGGAGGGCAGCCCTGCAAACCCGCTGCGGAGGGAGACGGGGCTCACCTGGAGAAACGGCATCTCCAACGGCCAGAGGGCCCGGGGGAATGATGTGGCCGATACTGGATGGGGTGTGATGGTAGGTGGGATTGGGCAAAGTTTGTTAAGTTGCCAGAGGATGTTGTGAAATGACTGCACGTGAATGCTGGCCTGTAATCAGCTATTTGCAACCCTACAGCGCAGAGAAAAAGCATGTGCAAGGAAAATAAGTGACATTCTTCCTGTCCATCTGGATTGTTGGTTAGGAATGGGTATGATGATTTAGTTTGAATACATGGTCCACCAGAAACAGGACAAGATAAGAGTATGTCGGGAAGGAAAGGCTGAGTACAGAATAGTGTTTTAACCCTAGGAAATTCATTTTCCGGAGTGAGTACAAGCTTTTTCAAAAAGCACTATATCTTATACTGAATCTAAGCTTTCTATAAAAAAGAGGTTTCCAGTCTTTGTGCGAGTAAACGTTAGATATTTTAGATCATGTGCAGCACTGCCTTCCTTCTGCATGTCCATGGATGGCTCTGCCTGTGCTGTTCTTGGCGAGGTGCAGTCTCCCCGTGTACCGGCCAGAATAAAAGCCAGGTCATTTGGCCGCAGTCAGTGCTGGTGACAGCCTGCCACTGCCTGGTGAAGTCGTGAGAGCATCCACGGGTTAATGGCATGGGAGACGAGATTCGAAGCGGAGCCATGGAAAGACCAGGAGAGCAGATGCTCCATCCCAGCAAGCAGGGGCAGGGGTTAGGTTAGCGGGGACTTTCCAGGTTGCTTCATGGTACCTCGATGCCTACTGAGGTGTGGAGTAGAGGAGAGAGAAAGAAAGAAAGAGCGGTCCTTTCCAGGTGTTTGAAAGAAAGTAGGCTGTAGGCTGTCACTTAGCTATGTACTAAATGAGTCACTCAGGTACCGTCAGTGGGATTTAAGTAATTGTTTGAAGTTTGTCACCTAAGTTAGTGCTTTATCAAAGTGGAATAGATAAGGTGTTAAGTATGTGCTGAACTTTAAAGTGCTTTTCTGAATAGGGCTCAGGGACAAAGCAGTTATTGGGACAATACACATAAGAATATGAATCACAGATATTAATTCTTATTCTTATATTACATTAACTGGAGCATTATTTCTAGAGAAATTTTCTCTTAAAAGTTCAAACAAGTTGTGGAATAAATAATACAATTATCTTGATAGAACAGAAAGGCTGTGTACAGTAACATGATTTTGGTGTCAAGAGTGGTTGTTATCTGTGTCTTTGAGTTACTTAGGAATTGTTACTTGACTTAATTCTCTTCTGAGGTTTTAAAATTATTTCATAAAGCTTCTTAACCCTAAATAAAATGCAAGTTGCTATCCATACCAAAAATTTGTGACTGTACGTAGAGGATTTAATTTTTACTGTGTGTGTGAAATCTAATTGGTTTCCAGTTCTGCCAAAGAAGTGCATGCTTAATGATCTAACAGATGGTCATAAGGTGACGGCACTGTTATATACATATATGTATAACTAAGGTCTTTTTTATGCATAAGAAAGGAGATTTTTCCTCTATCAGGTCTTCATATGAATATTTTTCTAATATTCTCAAAAGTACTTTAATTAGAATTGCGTGATTATTTAGCAGCTATACCTTTAAACTAAAAAAAAAATCCTTATTAGTAGATGAACTAATTTAGAATTTTCCAAGAACAGAGTAGTATACTTTAATCTTTTCCAGTTTGAGAGGTTTTTGATGAGAAGTTCATCGAATAGTGGAAATGTGACGGTTGGCTTCCATAATGTTTCAAAATATATCACTGTAGTGCATCCAAATTATTGAATTAATTGCCCTATTTACTTATTTGTCTGTATCTTTAGATTGTTTGTCCCATCCTTAGAGAAGGTGCACAAAGAAATATTCTTCTAAACAAGCATTTAAAATTATGCCTTTAATTTTTATAAAGCCCAGTTGGATTTTTTCTAGGCAAATGAATACTGTATTATACAAGTAATAAGAAACTATTCCATATGAAGCTTTAGCTGTGTTTTTAATATTTTAGAAGAAGATGGGTCTCTATCCTAAGAAGCATCCCACATAATTTTAGGACCAGGAGATGATTTCAGACACTGAAATGAAGGCTGTACTGGAATGTGCGAAGTTGCTGATATTAGTAGAGTTGCTTTGGGATAGATTTCCCTTAAAATATCTTGAAATCAATTTACAAACTTAGTGAAAAGTTCCATATTGTTTTAAAAGCATTCATGCTAACACTGACTAGATATCACTCTCGTTTATCATGAACAGGTAATTGATCTTTTCTTAGTAAAAGAAAATAAAGCATAATTCAGCTATGAATTCATCTTTGCAGGAATTTCCCATATTTAATGATTAAAAACCCCGTTCTAATGCAGATGAATCATACTCAGCTTAAAGGAAACTTACTGCGTTCAGACTTTTGCAACATTAGTCAGTGCAGAATGTTACATATTTTGATAGAGATAGAGAAAGGAAGTGAGAAGTAGAATGGAAACGTCTATGTGATTTTTTTTTCTCTTTTATGTGAAGTTTTGGCTAGTCTTTTAATATCTGTTTGAAGTGTGGTCACTGCAGTAAATGACTTAAGGTGTCTGTCGCTGTTTAACACCTTCAGGGAGTTCCTTTCTCCCTGAAATCAGTTAATTATAAACTGGAAATTTCAGTACTTTGTTTGCTTTTTCTTAAATGAGCATATTTCTAGGAGCGTTCTGAGAGTGTAATTCCTCGCTGCGCTGATGCTTTTGTTTCTCTTCGTCCGCGGAGCCGGCGCTGTACTGTCAGGATAGAATTCTGTCACTATTTTTTTCACATTTGATGTGGTATTTTGCATACAGCTGCAGAGTAGACAGTTACCTTTGAAAGGAACATTTGGCTAGTTTAATTTGATTAGAGCAAACCACCTCAATCATTTCTGAACTAAGACCGTTTGCATTTTAACTTGGCAGTAGGAGTTGGGAATGTACTGACTGTACTTAGATACATGGGGGAGTACTAGTCTGGATACACATCGACCTCTGAAACAAAACAACCTTGGAGGACTTTGCGCACTCTGCCCCTTCCCCACAAAAAGGGAGGGCTGTGAAACCGTTGATTATCACATTTAACTTTCACTTATTGCGGCAAGGAGTCATAATCAGTCTCTGTGAATGTTCCTACAAGAAGCTGGAAATATTTAGCAGGATAGAAATGCATCATCATACATTTGAAAAAACATATGCGATGTTAAAAACAGATATAGGATATGAAAGTCTTCTATTTACACAAACTTAACACCCCCTAGCAACAGCATTTTGAGTAAAAATAGGATAAAATGCAACGTATAAATATAAATGTGGTGGATTTCTCTTAGGTACATTGTATCAGTGTTAAAATTCTATCTACCTGTTTTAGTAACTCCCAATACAGTTCCCCCCCATTCTGCCATTCCTCTGGTTTCCATTTTTTGCTCTTTTCCACATCATATAAATAAAAATTACCAAGGTATTATATATTGCTTATTAAAGATTAAGAATCTTAATATTTGCAGTATTATCTGTTATTTTTGCTTTTCAGTTATCCTCACTGATGACCAAATCATTTTCATAGAAAAGCCCTAGTGTCTATCTCGAATATCAGCGTGTCTTGTAATAAAGTTTAATGCATTAACAAATGCCGACCCTTCAATAAATGATACCTGTATGGCATTCCCCAGAAAAGAGGTTTTTGACCTTTAAGCTCTCTGACTTTGCATTAGTAGGTCATTGTATTTAGAATATTTTAGACAGAAGATGACAGTTGAAGGAAAATCTTTAGGCTACTCTTGTGCTATATTCTGAAAAGCAATAAACACCATCCACTGTTCATCTATGTGAGCAACCTAACCTACATTACTAGGGGCAGAACCGCATTCACATCTTTCAGCTAATTCAGTAATACAGTTGTAAACTTCAGGCTCGAGTTTCTGCTGATGAAGTTAAAGTCCATAGAGTTACAGGGATTTATACCCACTCTGGCTGTTCAAATCATAAACTGCTAATGTTAAAATGAAAAAATATTTATTAGAGCTGTGTGCAGAGCTGTTCTCTCAGGAACGCACATCTGAGAATTTTCCGTGCAGATTTTAGATTCACAGCTACTGAATTTATGAAACTGTTTTGTGTGATATAGATACTTCTCTCATCAGGAGGTTTTTCATTGATAAGGACTCAAAATTGCTTCTGATCAATTTTGCTGCTCCCATTTATCTTCCTTTTTAGCACCACAAAAAACTCTTCTCTGCCTTAATATTGCATTCTCAAATATATGATGCCTATCCCCGAGTTGTCACCTCTGAATTGTACTTCACCCAGAACTCCATCCTACGTCACAAATACTGCAATTTAAATGCTATATACATCTCACTACTTAAAGAAGAAATGCTTCTATATCTACAATTTGGGACTTTTTGTTTGCTGTGCTGCATTGGAAAAAAATTATGTCTAATTTGTTACTTGTTAGCACAGCACAAGAACCTTTATTCTTGATTTGCAGGTTTCTTACTGACAGTGAAAGTCAATGACCTACATTATTTTTCTCAAGTAGGAAGTAGGTTACAAGGTGGATCTCCTTTGATAATTGTTTCTAACCTCATACTTTGTTTGTATTTGTGACCTTTACAACACTGAGATTGAGCAGCATCTGCAATGTTAATTAGTGCGTTGTTTATCCTTAGATAAAGCTTCTAGATTGTTAATGGAGATAGGCCTGCCACCAAGCTTTGTGGTTTTCTCTTAGACATCTCCAGTCAATTTGTTGTCCTAATGTTCATCTCTGCTTTTTTTTAAAGGCTAAGCAACTGGTTTTGATCAAAGCAGCGATACCTTTATCCAGGCAGGTTTGAATCAACGACTGTAGTTTGAAAATCAGAATTAAATGTTCCATTAAACTTCTAACATTTGATATTTTCAAAAGGGCCCAGACAAGTTAGTGCTTCTGCGGGACAGAGCACCTGTATCTTTTCATTCCATTGAATCCCATTCATCACATTGCCTTTATGTTTGTAACTTAATTTAAAAAGAAAAGAGAGAGAGAGAGTTACCTGGTGTTACTTAATACTGCACTGCTTATTGTTCATGTTATCTCTATCCTCAAGAAAACTAGATCTTTTTAATTACTTTTTATTTCATTAGGTCTGACTAGAACATCTGTTAGGAATGACAGTAACACAAAAGCAAGTCTCTATCCAGTGGAGGAGAAATACAAGCAGAACTGAAGGAGAGACAATAGGAGACCACAGCAGTACAAAACCAAGAATAGGTGCAAAAAAGAGTTAGGTAACCAAAATGAAAGGTATTTGTGGCTATAGATGAAACCCAGACAGGTAAATAACACTGATGAGAGAGTGTTTTTAGAAGTTTTAAATATGTTGGAATGCCCCAGATTAATGGGATATTGTGATATCTGTAAGCAAAAGCATTTCAAAGACTGCTTAGTTTTCAATGAGCTGAGGCTTGGGTGGTCAAGACCATTCTGCAGAAACAGAGCTTAAGTCCTAAAAATCAAATAGACATGTAGGATTATTCTGCCGTCCTCTGGATCAGTAAAAGGATGTTGAACCTTAATTCTGGAAGAAGTTGGAAAGTCAACTAAGTTTACTAAAACAGTAGTAAAGAACAATTTCAGCTGCTGTTAATAAAGAAGTGGACAAACGGGACACAGTTTAAAGAACTAACTTACAGACTCCTCCAGTGAAGGAGCTATTCTTACAGTACAAGGAAGAGAGACCATTTTCTGCCTAGTCTGAAGTAACTTGCAACAGTTGATTTAAGAAATTTTTACAGTCAAGCCACAATGTCGTAGTGGCCACAAGATAATTACGTTTGATAGCTTGGGAGAAGGGATGGTTCCAAAATTCAGTAATAACAATAGGCTTTAGAAAAGAGAGATTTAGAAAGAAGAGGTAGTTAAAAGATCAAGGAGGAGGATATTAAAGCACTTAGATTTCTCCTGGTAACTACTTAAACAGAGGTTTGTAGCAGGACATTTTGTCACTTCAGACATATATCTTTCCTTGGTCTGATGCTCTGTCCAGCCATTGGAAATGCTAGCTACTGTTTTGGATCTATAGCCTCTTTCTGGGTACCAGATACAGGATGGCTTAAACATACTTGTGCCTCTTTGGTGCCCCCAGCTCTCCAGAGGAGGGTTCAAAGGGGAGCACCAGATTTTCTCCATCACTTTTTTAGCTCTGCTCCACTCTGTCACTGTGGAGGCACAGAAGGTACCCATACTCGTGCATAAAAAAATGAAAGAGGAATGCAAGATTTGTGAGCAGTCATCTAACTTTAGCCATCAAAATATTAGGCCTGTACTTCAACCTAGTGATTTAGTTTTCTCCAGTTGTGAATGGAGAGAGAGAATGTGCTTTCTGCTCGTGATTCATCCCAATCACCTTCAGTACCTGCGCTGGAATGGAGTTAATTTCCCTCTGGAAATGCCTTGTCTGGATGACTAATTCAGAGTGGACTCCCAACTAATGTTAGATGAGATTAATGCCAGTCAGTATGGTTCAAAAGTTTAAAGGTGGGTAGTGGAAACACGAGTATGGAACTTGCACAGCAAATAGGAAATTATTTGGGGTTAGAAGAACAAGAAGCTAGTTTTGAAGTCAGAGAGCGCTTGGACTATCAGAAATTAGAGGAGATGATAGATAATCAAATAACAAAGGAGTATTACAACGGACCTTATTTTTTTACCTAAGCCTATAGTATAGGGATTGCTGATAAGGGTTTGTATAAGACACTTTTTTTTTTTATTATAAGGTAGCAAAAACATACTCCTCCTAATAACAGATTGTGGGTTTCTGTGAAATGTACTGACTTCAAACACTCAATCTGCTTCTAGTTTGGGCTTGGCACTGAAGTACTGAAGGGAACAGGATGTAGCTGGAATGGGTAGTCACATCCTGGTTACCTTGTACCCAGTCTTAAACTCCAGCACACAGAAATCATTTCGGTCAAAACTTGTTAATCTTTTCCAAGTGGAATAGTTGAAGATGTGCATCAGAGACAGCCACTTCTTCAGGCTGCAAGTGGTTTAAGGCGCCTATCAAAGTCGTCTCAAACGTGGAGTCTCTTTCCTATTTTTCTTGTTTCCCTTCACCCTGCTCTGCTGGTCTGGTACAACATTTGCCACTAAGTGGGCTAATTATCTCATTATTAATAACATTTTGATGCTGCACACAGTTTTCCTTCATAATTGCCTCAAATACCTTTAGAGCAAATTACTTGATGATACAATTGCAAGTCGCTGGAAAAATTCTGGTACCTAATTTATATTCCCCTCTGAATTATCAAAGACCTGAAGTCTTTGATGACTGGTAGTGGTAATATACCTTTAGCTTTTGGAATAATGTTTTAAAATGTCAAGCTTTTTTTTTTTTTATCGTCTTAACACATGCCAGCTCACATTGCTGGATAATAGCCTGCAAAATTAAAATCAGTCTATTCTGTTAACAGGTTTTCCTGCTGTTGTTTCCAGATTGAAATGTTTTATGTCACTTGTCTGTTCTTTCATAGTTCTAGTTCTTTCATAGTTTGAACTACAAAGCTTGAAAACAGCTTTTTTGTCATGGAACCGCTAACTGAATATAACTGTAATAAAGTAAATAAACTGCTTTATTAAGTTGTTTTGGTATGTATAATTACATATGGATGTGTATGTGGAAAACAAAAGCCATGAAAATTTCAAAATTTTACTGCATTTATTCCAGGAAGTTCAGAATTATTATTTTGTAACAAGAATGAGGATACATGTTTAAACTAACTGCAGTTAGTTTAAAATTTGGGCCCTTAAAATGTCTAAATAGATTTCTTATTGAAAGTTAAAAGACAAATTTGAAAGGGAATGAAGGCAAACCGGAAAAATCATCCCCAAAGCTAATTGTTTTTCAAAGTTGCGTGAGTGAAAATTGGAGCTTGGAGCTAAAATGTCATCTCATTCCTAAATATAATAAGATAGTACATTTTATTAAGAATACTTTGGAAAAAGTAAATAAAAATTATAAAGCTTGATGTGAGTGACAAAGAGCCCAGGCAATATCCAAAAGAGTAAACATATAATGGCTTAAAGTAACTGCGGCCTATCCATTCCAGCAGGTAACTGAACAGGGGATGTCAAATTTAAAAGACTAATTTTTGAAATGGATTACTTTTTTTTCCTCCTGTGTGCAGTAGAAATATCATTTTTAAAGGCTTTGGGGGGATATTTTGGTGATGGAATCATGGTGTCTTCATTTAATATTGACCATGTCTATTAAATATTTCAAATCTTGTAAATAGATTCAACATATAGATGCAAGTTATGATGTTTTAAAACCAAGCAGTGCATGCATGAAAAGCGGCTTAGGAAAACCACCTGAAATTGTGACGTGTATTCGTCACAATTCTGTGATAAACCAGAAAGTTTGATTTATGAATGGACCTTTATAAAAAATATCAACTAAGTCACTTGTAAGTGGAGACAGTTGGGGTCTATTTAATATCCTATGTAAAATGGTAGAGGTCAGCTTCCTGGAATAACTTAGGAATTTTGTTTCATGAATATACTACTACTGCAGGGATGTGGGATGATGGTGAGACTCTTAAACTAAAATGTGGCTTAAGGTAAAAGTGCTGCGGCCATAGCTTTCATTTGAGCTTTTGTGTTTGGTGCAGAGTAGTGGAAGTAATCCCTTTGAACCCTGTGGTGTCTGGGAGAGAAGATGCTCTGTGGAGCCTTACAAGTATCAGCAGCAGTTGGGTGGCTGCTCATTTCTGCAGGCAGCTAGTTTCAGTGTGTTCTTCCGATCCTCTGTTCTTACGATTTAGGCATTAGAATATAGTAAGTCTAGTGGTTTGCAACTATACTGAAGGCCCTAAATGTCCAAGTTGTTTTTTTAATTTGGGACACTGGTTCCTAAATCGTTTAATCTGTCTTGACAATTTTATGATGTCCTTTTCCCCCCTGCAATTAATGCAGCCTTATCTTTACTATCTAAGATCATACGTTTCCTTAATGTATTCTTTGTATCCATTTGGTTCAACTACTCTTCACTCCTTAAGGTTAGAATTTTATTTCATTTTCTAACTCCTGCTATTGCACTGTACATTGGCCATATGGGTGAAAATACATTCACCTTTGTAGGCCAGTTCCAGTGGCAAATGTTCGTGGACAGAAAGAAGTAACAGTATACAGCACTAATTGACAATCCAGTGACAGCTTTAAATTATAAGGCTGTGGTGAGAGAGAATGAATTGTCTGCTCGCAGTGGAGGTGAAAAGCTCTTTCTATACCAGAGTGGTGGGAATGATTGAGGAAGTCAAGTACCTTTGTTGATAACTGATAACTTTAATATTTGAGGCTGAGAAGTTAAACCTACAGTATTCCTTAAAGTGTTTGTAAATAGCGAGGGGAAAACAGATTGGAAGAAGAAGGCTGGAAGGATAGGGGAGCAGAAGAGAGAGATGCAGAAATGAAGTAAAAGACAAGAAAAAGAGAGAAACCTGGTACAAAAATGTAATAGAGTTTGCAGCAGCAGATAAATTCTGTATATAAAATTACCTGTTTCAATTTTATCATATCTGTACATAAATAATGTTGTCCAGTATGGTTAGAAATATGGTGGAAATACGACTTTTCCTTGACTGCTTATTTAAATGGAAGGTGAATGGAAGCTTTCAAGGAGAGCTGAGAGGCAAATGAGAGCACACAATTTAAGAGAGATAAAGTAAGAAGTCCTAAAATGAAGATTGGGTAATTTTTTACGTTAGGTAGAAAAGAGATGGAAATTGAAAAAATGTAATGTGGCACTGGAATAGATGAGCAGACAAAGGCCAAAAGAGGTTTTTGTAGGCTGTGCTGGTTCTCTGGAGCCTTGCATGGTGTGCAACCATACCAGTTTTGTCAACTCTGAAAACACTGGGAACCCTGGCTCAAGACCCTAGCGAGGGCACGGCCTACGATTCTGTTCTGCTTCTCAGAACAAGGAGGTAAATAGGATGATTGCAGGGTTTTGGGATGGATTACAGAAAATAAAGAGGAATAGAAGTTCCTCCTTCAGCCCTCCTTGTTTTTCGGTATCTCCGTATTGCCTCTTGACTTATTCTTGGAATAAAACTAATTATATAAACAAACAAGAGCAAAAAAAAAGGCCGCTCAGGGTTAGAACAAAATGCATCCAGCCCAGGATTTTTCAAAACGGGAAAAGAGCAGATAGCTCAGGCCATGGCGTGAGAACCGAACAGACGTTAAGTGAGAATGTCTAGCAAACTGAGACTCTGCAGTTTTGATGCTGACTTGCTCTGTGATCTGAAGTGATCTCTGTCCGCTACTTTGCAAGCCCGTGCAAAAGGCTTTGCAAGCCCATGCAGCATCTGCACGGGGACAAGAGCCAGCCCGACCTCGGTCCCCCGCAGATGCCCACTGGCTCTGCCTGCGCCGTGAGCCAGCTGGAAGCTGCGTAGCCACGTTAGCACGGCTGAGCCTCAGCCATGGCGCTGCCTGGCCTCAGGTCTTCTTAAGCTCTGGCTCAGCTGACACCGGCTGCATGGATGGGGCAGAGCACACTTTTCTTGGTTTGCAAAGATTGCACAGATAGATACACCTTGTTTTCATTTGCCTCTATGTAAAATTGTTCTAGCACTCCAGCAACCAGACCTTACTTTGCAAGGTTTATTCAAGGTTTGTTCAATTACTTCAGAAATGTGAGAGACATGTTGTTGCAAATCAGCCAAAGTACAGTTTTGTCATTTATTTACATCTGACATGTCCCATCATTTACAAAATAATGAATCCATTCCAAAATTATCCTTTCATTAAAATGTAAATCCTAATCTCCTGCTGCTAAAAGACACCCCAAAAGAAATAGTTGCCTTTGCGCTGAAGTAATAAAACAGTCAAATAAAATTTATTGCTAGCTCAGAACGCTACTAACACCTCATTCTCTTTGCCAAAATCTGCAAATAATCTTTAATTTGTTTTCTTTTACATATGTATGCAAGAGAGTATAGGAAATACTTAAAAAGCTGTACAGCCTGTACAATACTTAACTCAGCATGCATTAATCTTTAAATGACTGGCTCATAGTATCATGTAAACTGCATGGAAAAAGAGGAAACGTATTTATTAGACAACTACCTGATGAAATGGAGGATGAAAGCACCTGAGAATAGATACTTTTAGGGTTTTTTGCATGTGCTGTGAGTTGATTTAAAACAAGACAGAACGGACAGGACGACTGAAGAGCTTGCATGGCCGTGAGCTGGCTGCGCAGAGCAGAGCAGAGCGTGAACCTTTCTGCAGAGAAAAACAGCTGTGAAGCTCCATTTTTAACAACCTCTAAAATGCAGTGTCTTAACTCCTGACAAAATGTGAAAGGAATTTGCATGGTAATGGAAACAAGGATCCCCTTTTATGTATTGAATGTTTAAGAGCAATTGCCTTCTGGCTAAATTTATTAAGCCAGAAAAATCTTGTAAATTTCTATTGAAGATTTATTAGTCCTGAGTGTTTCTTTTCTGTACAACATGAATATTAAGCTGAATCCTGCGAGTTTGTCACAGGTGAAACTCCCTTTCAAATTAAAGAAAATTCTGGACCTGAGCCAAAGCCAATTAAATGCAAGTACTAACTTCATGAGGCTTAGGTTAAGTCTCTTCTGTGCAGAGCTTTTTAGGCTTGATCAGGGCCTGTGAGGTTGAGTGAATAGGTCAGAGGTGTTTTCAGTGTCTTTTTTTTTTGACACCTTTCATTTTCTTTTAAGTT
This sequence comes from Struthio camelus, assembly GCF_040807025.1. Classification (NCBI taxonomy): domain Eukaryota; kingdom Metazoa; phylum Chordata; class Aves; order Struthioniformes; family Struthionidae; genus Struthio; species Struthio camelus. Next base: position 27,466,130 of record NC_090943.1, on the reverse strand, counting down.
CCTCATGAGAAGAAATACTGCTAAGTCTCTTGAAAAATCAACTGAACGTAGCCTGGAATCAAACCAACTAAAATTGCTTAATTATAGTCTTCCTGGGATAGAGTCATCTCTCCTAAGTTCAGCTAAAATCAAGTGTCCGGTCTAGATCAATCATCTAGGCGTTTTCTATTGCCAACAGGGAGATAAAGTACCTCCACAGAGTTATTCAACCAACCTCCTTCTTTGCCTTGACTATCCCAGAGGCCTACATGATCAGCTTAGGCTAACCACTGAATTTCTGAACAGCTGAATTATGTGGCAAACCCTTCTTTTGTGGTAGCCGAGAAGAGAGCCCAACACTCCATGGACTTCACTAGGCTGTTAATTTTTAATGGATAGCACTTGAACTATCTGATGATGGGTGGCCAGAGAAAGCCACATTCAGTGGAGTCGTTAAGTTTTTTGCAAGTTTTAACTCTGCCCTCTGTACATGATGGAATTTCTTTTAAGTGTAACCTTAACTTTGTATTTCCTTCGTTGTGATGCTTTGGTATTAGAATAAATATCCGCTCACTGCGGGGTTTTTTGCATTAGGTTACTGACATAGGAATATGTAGCTCTATGCTACTCCAGTTTTCTTTTAGAATACACGAAGAGGAATGCAATGCTTAGATGCATAAATCTGGCTGCTTTCCAACACACGAGGCCAGATCCTGTCTGTCTGTCTTACTCGTGTGAGCGATTGCCATTGTCTTGGGGTTTTCGGAAGTGACTGCACAGGGTCACTTATTTTGAGGCAGATGGGGAAATGATTCCCAGCACATTCAGCAGAGGTGATAGGACGCAGTACAGTGCCACTGGAAGCTCAGCTCTGGTCATGGTGCTCACTTCAGTTTGTGCTAAAGGGAGTGGAGGAATTCCCTTGGTCTCCAATTCAGAGTGCACTTTGCCTCATGGCACACAGCCTTCTTGGGAGTAAATGTGGCATCAAAGCCTGATCAAAGTCACTGCTCGTATGAAGTGTAGCCAGAAACTGTTGTGAACTGCATCTCTATTCTTGCGTCTTTTTAACCTCATGCAGGACAAGCATGTGTGGAATTTAATAGATAAAATCTAAGACACGTTGTTAGTTTTCACTGTCTATTGCCATGCAGCACAACTGCATCTGCTGCCTAACCAGCATGCTTGCCTTGGAAGTGGGTAGATATGTCTGCTCCATTTTCAGGAGATTTTGAGCAGTGTGGCACCGTTTAGACATTTTTCAAAGTTGTTTGCATGCAGTTTAAATAACTGGTGGTAAATCGATGTTTCCATTTAGAGATAACAAAGCCTGTGCATGTCCTTTGCTGTCTTCCTAGTCCCCCAGGTAAAGACTGAGAAAGCAAAGGTTCACAGTTTTGTTCCTTTGAGAGTTTAAGGAAAACAAATGTTGTCATGAACTCTTTGCAAGAAATCACAAATATCCTTCTCCAAGAACTGCAGCCATATTCAGGAATTTACGTGAGTCATAAAGCTAATAAAAAAGTTAGGAGGAGGAGACTTTGTATACAAGTAAGGACACTGAAGCATAAAAGAGGAACTTGACATGCAGCACCCCAAATTGTAGGAATCCCCCTGCATGAGTAAGAAAAGCAAGACCAGGTTTCCACAAATAGCAGCTATCACAGTAGATAGTTGTGCTTTCCTGCACATACCTAGAGGAAGAGCCAATAGGCTCTGATTTGGGGAAATAGTGAGTGCACGTGATAGGAAAATTGGCTGCAAATTGCCTACTTCAGCCCTACAACTCAGATGCTGAGGTCAGCGTGCATTTTGGACCTCCTTGAGTGGTCCCATAACTGCAGGCCCATGTAGCGTTAGCACTTAGTCCTTTTCATAAGAAGATTATAATTTCTTACATAACAAATGCATAGTTTCCCCAAGTATGGACCACAAACGTATGGGTTTAAGTGGCATGGAAGGCTTCACAATGCTGCCTGCCCACTGAATGGCTGGCTAATTACAGGAGAGAAATGACATTTCTTGGCCTTTTGTCTTCCACACCATGTGCATAGACAATGGATTCTCTGCTTTCTTTTTGCTCTCTGCTGTCAGTTCTGAAAGACACCGGGCATACAAGGGACACTCAGCTTGAGGATGATGTGTATGTCTTTAGAAATCAGGTTATTTGCATGCTGAAAGTTATGCTGAAAGCACAGCAAAAGTTCTTGGTAGTTTGGGGCTAGTGGATCAAGATCTATGACAGGTACTCTTCCTTTTTTTCTGCCCACAATTACCTTAGCTCCAAAATAGCACTTTTACGGACAGATCTAAAAACATTTCACAAAATACGGCTCGAAAGGTGTATCATGTCAACTGACAGCGCTGTCACAGTTATAAACAAATAGACTAAGAAGTTTGCACCTGATTTCCGGGAGTGGTGCTTGTTTCATTCTCTTATGAAGGGTTTTCTTTGCTATAGTGTCATCTAGAGAGCTAAGAACGTTGTATTTAAGAAATAATATGTAATAATAAACTCAAAATATAAACCATGGATATGACAGGGAACTATGCAAGATTTTACTGTTTTACTCCTGTGTGTAGTAATTGCTCTCTTTTTCATGCGTAGATATGTATCGTTATATTAAAAAGCCTACAGATTTCCTTAATAATTCCCTAAATACCTTAGAACATTGCAATTCAAAGGACTAAAAAGAATGAGTTTGCTTTTCAGTTTAACAGCTGTCTTTACTAATATTTATCCTATTTATTTACTTTTTACATATCAGTACTGTCAACTTCAGCCGATTCAGCCTTTTATTTTCTTTAGGCTTTTTTTTTTCCTTCCACTGCTCTCTCGCTCTTGCAGTTGAGCTCACAATCTCATAGACCTGTGGAACTTTTTTCCTTTCTAAAAGTCACCTCTTGATCCTCCCTGGAGAAACGCGGACCATTCTGTTCCATCTCTTCCTGTAAAGCATTGCAGAGATGTGTTTAGTTACAAGGTTGTAATGTGTCATTGTCTCACAAATCACTATAGCAATACTTTTCCTGCGGGTCTTAATCTAAGCTGGTGTTACTGCCAGTAGGAGAACCACAGCAAGACATTGTGCACTGCTGCTCTCTCTCCCCCCAGCATCAGCCCCAGCTTTGCCATCAATATTTTGTAGTTTCTGTATATATTAACCTAGCTATGGTAGCAAAAAGAAGCTATTTTGTGAGGGACTTTAAAAATTCTGGCTTGGTTTGAAAAAGTAAATGACTGATTAATTGATTGACAATGCAACATACATTGGGGAAGAAATCAGTTACAATATACACTTAATATGTGATTCTGTTGTGCACTTTGTGATGCATCGTCTCAGTCAAGTCTCAAGTCTCGTCTCAGCTGCCGCCGGTACCAGCCTCGTTTCCTAGTGTCAGGGCTTGGGCGTATTTGCCCCATTTAGCATGCCCCCTTACCTTGCTTGTGCAACCGCTCTGACGACTAGATTTGTCCTTCAGAAGTATTAACCGTCAGGTTCTGGTTACTTGTATTACCAAGGGCTTAGAGTACTCTGGTGAGTTAATGTGGATCCAAGCAGAGGATGAATTTTGAGTACAGCAGCTATCCCTGAGTAGAATTACGGCTGCCCAACAACCTTTCATGCCTGGAGGTCATTCGGGAGTAGCTGTTCCCGAACTTCTGAGAAGTGATACAAAAAATAGACCTCTTCCATAGTCTTCTGTGCTGCCTTCCTCTTATCTTTTTAGGTTTTCCCAAACATCTCTGAAAAGCAAGGGTTTGGAAGCAAATTTGTGTTGGAATTACTTACAACTTTTAAAATGTTGAAAAAAACACATCAGGAACTGCTGTGATATTGCAAGGGTTTTGAAGACTTTATGAGACGGAACATTTGATTTGGCGCTGCGACTACTTTTTATATCAAGTTTGGGTGGTATTCTTTCCTTTGTTATTTTTGATATGCTCTAAGTTAATTGTCCCAAGTGTAGACAATTTCTAAATGGAAACTAGATTAGATTATTAAGCTGTTAAAGACAAGAATAAGTGATAATTTATATATAAAGTTGTGAAACTTTCTGGAGATCAGTTACTGGTTTTCTTAAAACCCAGGAAGGAGATGATCTGCTTAGACATGTCACAATCCTGAATTCAAAATGTAAGCTGAAATGTGGAATTTGTAACAATCAAACTGATTGTGGACTATACATGAATAAAGACTGGATTTTGCTGTGTCCCGTCTTGCGCTTGGCACAGCTGGGAATCAGGGATAACTTCTGTGGTCCTTTCATTTGAATTAAACAAAATCAGTATTCAGACATAAGTTTTATTTACATGTTGAGCAATTTAAAGGATGGAAACCATCTTAGAAGGAATGCAGCTTTCCCTGAGGAAGGTATTCTGCAAAAAATTTAAAACATTTAATAAAAGATGCACGTACAGTACCAATGAATCAGAGCATCTTTAATTTATACTCTAAGCTGGGAGCTTATGCATGCTCTCAGCACTGTATAATAGCAGTATACGTAACTCTGAAAAGCAGCGTACATTTGCATGCCTGAGGACCGCATGAGAGCGATACAAATAGGTCAGACAGCTATTGCTGATCTTAAAGAATCTATCGGTGACTTTCTGCAACAGGCCATGCTATTTTTCTGATGTGTGAGTGACATGGCACGTCCCACATGGAGAGTCCAACAGCCTATTTGGTAGGGCAGTACAAAGAGTAAATATTGTCATCAACAGGCTGATACTTCCTCTAGCTACTGGTAATTGCTCAGTACATGGCCAAGTTTCAGTTTAAAATCAGTTCCAGTGAGATGAAGGTGTTAATGGACTAGTAAGGAGGAGGTGTTTTGGAAAACCGGTGGGTTATAGGGTGAGTCCTGAAACTGCAGTTCTGCCAGTGAGAATATTGTTTGAATTATTGAGCCGTACCAGATTCACTTCTGTTCCGTGGCTACTAAAAGTAATCCCCCTTCCCAAAGAAGGCGAACAAGAAATGGCAACGTTAGGGCTAGAAAAGACAGCATTATGCTATAAACAAAGAGAGGTGTAGAGAACATCTTGTCAAACGTAATATTTGTTGCAGTAAAACTCTAACAACTGAATCCTTTAGTGACTTGGGTGGCACAGTGAGTAAATTTGTCCTTTTCATCTTTTGGGCACAAACTTTGGCTTCTGTTGAAAATGAAAATTAGTTTTGGTGGTTTCATCTGAGCAGACGTTTGTCTGCATCACAAAACCGTTCAGTCTGGCACCGGGGCTGGCCTCGGCTCGCCTGGGGCCCGGCGCAGGAGAACGGGAGTGTTACAGGTCAGGGCTGGAGTCAGAGCTGCGCGTTGAAAGCTTGCCCAGGCAGCCCACACCATCGGACCTCCGCCAGTGCTATTTACTTCGCTTTCAAGAGCATCTATTTCTCTCTGTCACTTTCTCTGTCTGTCTTTCTCACACACACTTAAAGAACAAGAAGATCTTTTATGAAACTAAGCATTTTAAATAATTTTTCCGAGGCAGAAAGGGGAGAGACTGGAAAAAATTACAGCACAAAGCTCAGCTTGCAGATGAACGATTGCCTTGTCATCCTAATATCCCCCTTCCTTCTCTTAAACCTCACTGTTGAGTGGGCTATAAGAAAGCGTATTGGCCAGGCCCTGCTGGAATAGGTCTCTGGACCTGTATCGCTGGAATCATACGTTCTGCTGCCTTGCTGTGACTGGGCAGTGACTTTTACGTGGTAGCTATTTCTGGTCCGTACGCAACAGGTAATGACTAAGTGACCACAGAGTTGAAAACATCTGTCTGCGTGACATCTGCCTATCTGAGTTAAATTCTTTGTTATATCTGATGTTACATCGTTCTGCCCTTTTCTGTTATTTTACTGAAAGAGCCGCATAATTCTTCTGAAGGCGAGAGGAGATTGTGCTGCTCTTTCCTGGGAGGGTAGCAGAGCAGGGAAGATAGGCTGAAACCCCCCCAAACTCAGCAGAAATGCAGACAATAAGGATTCTAAGTACAACTGAGCTGAGGCTGAAAGTTGCCATCAGCAGTGTACAGGTACCGAAGCTTATTTTAATTAATCAGGATATACTCCTGGAATCTGACTCCGGTAAGACAGAGCTCACTGTGGGCTGACTGATGGTGCTACCGGCCGTGCTGTGCTTTCACGCCAAATGCTTTCAGTGCAGAGGTGGGTCAGTTGGGTGTTCTCCAAGTGTCTCTGTGTTATGCTGCAGTCTTCCACGGGGCATAGCGTAGGTGTTGATGCACATCAGTGCAGCTGCGATTAGCCTGACAAGCTCATTGAGAAGCTCCTGAAGACCCCGTACCTTTTTGAAAATGGAGCTTAGGTCTTGCATTACTATGTGATTTTAGAAATTTTGTTGCAGAAATAACACACTTGAAAAAATGTAAGATACTTTGAATTTAGAGGCCAGTGCATCTACATGTGCTTTTTTTTCATTTACGAGTATTCTTCTAAAGCTGCTTAGAGCAAGTAAACTCTGAAGTCTGAGATACTGGCTTACAAAGGCATGGAGAAGTAGGTGATTGCTGATGAGGATGAAACAGAGAAGGGCGTCCTGAAGAAAGGGAAAGACATTGTCGTACATTTTGGAGTATGAAGCTCTTTTTCTTGTTTTGCTACAAGGAGCGTGGTTCTTGCAGTGCACATGTCCCAGTTCACTTGCTCAACTATTGCGTTCATCTGCCATACGGCCCCTTTGTTACAATACACTTGGTAAAAGCGAGTCCAAGTGGAGACTGGTTTCTGTTAGTGGAGTCTTTCCCTTCTTCAGAAACAAGAAAGGAGAAGGTAGCTAAAATAAAAAGTACAAAGAAAACAGGCTTTTTCACGGAGTACATACATAGTTTAAAAAGTTGGGGTGGACGAAGGGGTTGCTGCTGGTGAGGGGCCAGGTCTTAGAAACTGAGTGGCTTCCAAAGAACAGAAGAGTCTAAGGCTGCTGCTGAGATTTGGCATCAAAGGATGTCATTCTGCAATGGTTTTAGGTATGAGAGGCTGAAATTTTTTTGTGCCCATGAAAATTATGGACTCACAGGGCTAACTTGAGCCAAGTGTAGTGAAAGCAGAAGCTATTTGGGCTCTCCCACACATATTCATCAATACACCTCAATCATGACCTGTAATACTCCTGGTATTTTAGTCTTGTGGTTTTTGTGCAAACACTGTCAATCATACATAAATACTGTCATGGTTTTCTGTCATCTGGATAAATATCTTTCAGAGTTAGGTTGAGACCACCAAACTCTTTCCCTCTGAGACTTTGTCCAGACATATAAAGTCTTCGAACCGTAGCTTATTCCTATGCCACTAATTACCACACCATGGTTTGCTTAAACCTTTTGCCTTCTCATAAATCAGTGGCTCCAGTTCGTTCTTTGTCATGTATAAACCAGGAAGCAGCTAGGCAGAGACTGTTCCTAAGAAAATTAAAGTAAATCCATGTTATTTGAAAACTTTCTGAGGGCAGGGACTGTCTTTTTGTTCAGTGCTGTGAGTGACCAGCACAGTAACAGGATCTTTGTTCGTGTTGGATTAGTCCTACTGCAATAAAAATAACAATAAGCCTGTGGATGCTTTGGCAGCAACTGTCTAATTCTTTGGTCTTCCCTTTGACTCTATTCTGGCTAATTTTCCAGTTGTACTTCCTCATCTGTATGACCGTAGTCAGGGGAGCAGATATCCTACAGTTTTTCAGGTCTTGGTGTCAGATTTTTTTGGTATTTCAGATTCTTGCAGGTGGCTTGAACCGGAGGTTTTGATCTCCATCACCAGAAAAATGGCTCAGGAAAAAAATGTTTATTCCACTTGAAAAGGAGGAACTTTAGAGCAGTCGCACAGAGCATCTCAGAAACAAGTCCAGTAACAATTAAGGGCGGTCTAGAAGCAGCTACCAAATTAGCACCAGTTGGAGAAGATTCAGTAGTTTTCAAAGGAACTTGCAAATTGGCTCATTTCTTTTAAAAGCGTTTAGCGTTCACACTGTATATTGTAAAGACAAAGTGAGATTGCATTTGTCAGGTTACATACAGGAGCTACAAAGACTTGAAGATGTATCATCTAGTTTTCTGCGTTCAAAAGGCAACATGGTTTTGTAAAAAGGCAGATATTCTGTTAGGTTACAGCAGGAGCCACTAGGTGCTAGAAATATAAAACAAAACAGAAACATAGATTTGCAAGTGGTAAGCTTTTTTACTTTACTACAATTAGCTTGAAAAAATGTCTATAGTAAAAGACAGGTCTTCAGTAAATATCTGTTCACCAGCGTCTAAATTCGGCTTGACTCATCAGGCCGTGTATGATTTCCAGCCAAACATCTTGTTAAATGCTTGCAGGATTTCCCATAGCGGATCTTACTGTAATCAAATAATTCAAACGTTTCTTTTTGTAAGTACAATAGAAGGGCAGGGCTTGTGTTTACAAAGTGTTCAGTATGGAAATCCTGTATTAATTGAGGTGGATTTACTTCACTTAGGACAGCGTCCACAAAGTAACTCTTTAAATAAAAGGCCATATGCTGTTGCCTGTGCCGGAGAAGCAACGTCTAACAGTTACATACAAAAACTGGTGAGGAAATGGCTCGAAAGAAGCACAGCGCAGGCGGCGGGGTTAATCCTAACTGGAGAAGGCAGCTCTGTGGAACGGTGTGTATGGGTGGTTTTCTCATAGTGGATGTAAAAGAATATAATTTGTAAAAACTAGTCTTATCCCTATGGAAGCTATCAAGTAAAGAGGCTGTATCATGCTCTCGTTTCCGGGATGACTAGCACAGGCAGTGCCAGATGTTACTTTTTGTAATATCAAGGACTTACTTACATAAGCAGTGCTTTTAATAATTATCTTTGTAAGGCAGCAGCTGTATTTTCTGTGAGTAAACACAACTCTGTGCTTTCTACCCAGCCTGGTGCAGGATCAGGAGTTTTTATTACTAACAGTAAAGCACTTCTCATTTCACATAAAAGGTGTATAAAAGTGAAAGATGCATCATTTTTGCTCAATGGTGTGATTATAGGTGACTAGAGTTGCACTCCTTTGAGTTCCTAATTTTGCAGTGCCTAAAAACACCAGAATCAAAATAAGCCATGCACATGAGAATTTAAGAGAATCAGCATTTGCTTTCTTCTAAAGTGAGTTGGAAGTTATATGTTGTTTCTATATCCTACACAGCGAAATCTTTTTTCCTTTTTTTTTTAATAGAATAATAATTCTGCTACAGTTGAAAAGATAATTTTGCCAGTGTATTAAATACCTGGCAAAAAAGGTGTTTTAGAACATTTTTAGGTAAATGTAGGTCAACACAAAGGAATCATACAGTTGGAAATATTTTCCAGTGTTTATGTTCAGATGTTCAGACCTGTCTGGCTCCTCTCTATTTGCATGTGTTGGGGTTATAGGCAGTCCGGCTACATTCCACATTGATTTATATAAATATATTGCAGATTATAAACCTCCAGCCAAATACGAGGAAATTTCACTTTTCAGGGTGGTGTGTGACTTTTCGCAAAACTGATTTTACTCTGTACCAGGCATCTATCTTCTGTATAATGGTCCAATAAGAGAATCATAAAGAGAATATTATTTCTCTGTGTGAGAAATGTGCTGGGACATTTGCTGTTAAAGTCACTTTGATCCCATACTCATTTAAGTGATATTTGTTCATACGCACAGATTAAGGTTTTTTTCAGAAGAGGTTGGGTGACACACTCTCCATACCCTCTAGTTCCAGTTCTCAAATCATTTTTCTTCCGCAGCCTGTAAGCTTTGTCTTGGAAAATTCTGAAGAAAATTTAGCAAAGTAGAAGTAGAGGTTGTGAGGTAATCACTCTGATTTCAATTATTGGCTTTTTTAATGTGAATATCTTTAGGAAAAAAAAAAGTTAAACTGTCTCTTTCAACTTCCCAAAAAGATGGACCCTCTAAGAAACTACTTCTGTAAAATATAAATAGTCACAGTTAAGAACTGTTAACTGTAAATTGTTTGGGGCCCAGTTTATATCCCATCAGTATGAAAGAGAATTTTTTTCCCTGGTGATTTTAGAAGAGAGGGATATTCTCAGCCGGTATAAATTTTCCATTTGCTTTAACTGACTTGCTTTGGTTTACTGAGGATTTGCTGAGGATGTGACCGCATCTGTGTGCGCGCGCCTGCTGCTCCATCTTTCCTTCTGTTGTTGGTTGGCAGCATCCTAGCAAACACACTGCTATTTCTGTAGTGAACTTTGAACAACAGTGGGGTTTTTGACACACGTAGTGAAGCTGGATTATTAGACCTGTAAAATCTGAGCAGTATTGTCAGTGTCTTCAAATGTGTCTTGTTTGTAGAAAATAGATCCTTTTCTTCAGTTTCATTATAAAGCAGATTTTTATCCCACGCTTCCCTGCGGAACACCAGTTAAAGACTTCCTTATTTTTTGAGGTAGTCTCAAAGACTATTAGATTGTTTCCTGATTGTTTTTAATTTAATAAAGCAAGGAACTTCATGGATCGAAAAAAACCAAAATTGTAACATTCACCCCATATTTATTTCCATCCCCTCATTTCTCCAGTGAATGATAACACACCAAAACCTGAAATGGCCCGTACTTGTGCAAAGGGTATACTTATATATAGATACTTATTTATAAAACTGCCATGACTTTTCAGGTTGTGGTTCAGTAGTTGCTCACTGAAAAACTTTAAGCAAAAAGGAATGTGCACGCCTTCATTTTCAAAACATGAAGTCTAATAAGCAATTTGTCTATTCAAATATGATATAGCAAATGCTGTTTAAAGTGGGACCCGAGCCCTGAAATGTTAGATCTATAACGTATGGAGTAAAGCATAATACTCTCTTAAACTTTGATTGCAGCCTTCACAGACAGTTATGCCAATTGTTGCCTTCCTTTCTCTTGTGAAACAGTTCAAGATTTAAGATAAGAACTAAAAACTTAATGCAAAATATTTTCCTAGTCTGTTTTTCAGATGACCTATTTAAAAAGTAATGGCCCCCAAGGCTTTGTGCCTGAGCTGTTGGCTACAAATCCGGCATATGAATTGTTCCTAGGACTAAGAGCAAAGATATTACTTGATAAAGTTATCAGAAATCTTGCACTGTCCACAAAGTAAATAAGCAGTTATTCTAAGTATGGGGATAAAAACCACATGTAATAAAACAACATAGCTGCGTGATGTTGACCAAAATAAGCACTGTTTTCAGTGCTACTTTCAAGTGTTATCAATGATACGTTCTTCAGTTTAACTATGTAGTCTTCTTTTCTCAATAACGATACTTACATTTTTGTTAACTCTACTCTCACCTAATAAAAGTAGCAGTTGATTTGCTGCTTCACTTTAGAGGGAAACAATCTGATCTGTACAATTTTAAAACTAAATGAATACATGCATTAGTAGACTATGAGAGCAGGGAAAAATCTCTTCCCTCCATCCGTAGACGGTTTTCTATTGTGATTCTGCAGAAGCGGGACTTGAGAAAGGAGTGTGAAGGTGATGGTTCCTGGTTTGATGATAGGAGTGAGTTCTCTGAAGGAGGGGAAGCACAGAAGGAGGGACAGGTGTTTGTGAAAAAGAGAAAAAGGTGATTAAAGCTAATGTGATAGGTGAAATGGGGAAAATGGGAGGAATCCTAATGAAAAAGAGAGAACGTTAGAAAATAATCAGATAGGAATGTGACATTCCAAAGAGTTTTGCGAATGAGACCAAGTAACTGGAATTTGGTGTTGTTCAACAAGGTGGAATGATTAAGAAATTCTAATAAAGTGACAAAAAGCAATGAGAAAAGAAGGCTCTCTTAGCAGTGGCACCTTCTGCATAAAGTTTTTTCTAAACTGTATCCTGACTCTGATGATATAACTTGCTTCTAGAAAATTGCAAGCGTAATCAGCACAAAAGTTGAGTGTCTACCAAAGAGGATTTAATTCTAAAGACATGTAAGGGTGAACATGGGAATTGTGTGGAAAGAAACTGAAGGTGTGTGTGAACACTCTGTATCTTTGTTTCTCAAAAATGTTACTGTATTTGTTTTTCTATTTTTGTAAAAAAGAAGAAGTGCGGTTGATGAAGCAGAGAACATGGATAAATATCAAATTATTTTCTATATTAAGCCTGGCTGCTCTGTCAAAAAATATTTTCCCTTCCTATAATCATTTTACTTTTATCATCTGATGAATTCTTAATGCTTAATCCTGTTTTAGGAGCCCCACATGAAAGAGGAATCAGACGTCGTCAATAGTTATCTGATGAATCAAGAGCTCAAAGATTACTCTGCCTTTGGAAAGTTCTTTTTTCCCCTTCTGTATACTATAAGAAATTTAAATATACGTCTGTGTGCTGGAAGGAATGGCTCTACTGGTTCCTGTGTACTTACGTCCTTTTTCTTTTTCCTCCTCTCAGACTGTTTGATGTGTGCACCGTGTCACGAACAGACAGAGAGACCAAGTTAACGTTAGTGTTTGAACACGTGGATCAAGACTTGACTACTTATTTGGATAAAGTTCCAGAGCCTGGAGTACCTACTGAAACTATAAAGGTATTTAAGAGGAAAGGTTTGGGATAGTCTTTCAGAAATATTCCATAGGAAGGACAAAGGGAAAAAAGGGAAAAGGGAAGACCTTGCTCAGGCAAACTACCTTGCGCTTCCCTCAGATTCTGCCGTATTAAAATTGAGTAATGCTCTGATCAGGGCTTGCAGTGAAGTACGAAGTTCTGTATTCAGTAACTGATGGATCGATCCTCCATGTGGGAATCCTGTACTTGTTTTCTTCTCTTTTAGATTTATAAGTCCCCTGACTCTCAACTGATTTACTGCAGTCCTACCAAATTTGGCACTGCAAATCAGTAAGAATGACCTCTGCTTGTGGCTGTAAGCAAATTACTCCATTACTCTTTAGTCCAAGACTACTTGAACCTTCTCTAAGAGGTGCCTGTTAAAGTGCTGGATATTGTTAGAATGGACAAGATGGACCACGGGGAAAATTGTAAATCCTGTGCTCTTGTTCCCTCACCTTTATCTTTTGATCGTTATTAATAGTTTACGCTTCTCCTTTGTCCGTGTATGTATGTTTTCGTGGGGTCCCCAAGAGACTGCTTTTATTTAATGTCCCTCTGACCAGAAAGGTGCCTACTCTTCTCAAGAGCAGGAGATGTTCACCAGTGACACATGGGGAGGGGGCTTGGGCTCAGTACCCACGGAGGAGGGGTCGAGCTCCAGTGGGCTACTGCTGCCATGTGCCTGGCGCAGCAGGGCAGGTTGTTGGGGAAGCTGGAAAGGCTCTCCGTACCGGGCAGGATGATCATGCAGTTTTCCCATCACGGGACATCTCATGCTCTGCATCTGCAAGGGAGGACCTTTTCCCAAGATAGGAAATGCTTGTATTGCTGGTATGAAAATAGGTTTTCCAAATCCCCTTTTTCCTCTACTGGGAATTTCATAGTGAAGTGCTACATCAGGGATCATGGCTTGAAATGTTTGATAAAAAGTTCAAGCCTGAGAACAGAAGTAGAGGCACTGATGTTCCTATGTTTTGGCTACACCTATTTAACATTTCTTTTGTTTTTCTTTCTTCACCATGAGAAATAATTTATGCTCTCAAGGAAGGATTATTTTGCATTTGTATAAGAACTTCTGGAGATACATTGTGTCATCTTAGTCTGGCAGGAATCCTGAGGGGAAGAGGTGGGAAAAGAAAACATGAAGCCTATCTGAAATTTAGCTATTTTAATAGGTTCTGTTAACAGCTTCAGACTTAGGAGTTGTTTGATCTTTCAATATAAAATTATACATAAGCCTGATAGATATCTTTTTGCTTGTGTCAAAGTCCACAAATGTATAACAGCGGTCAGCTCCAGCCACTATGTTTTTGTAAGCAACCTTGGTGCATAAAATAAAATATAAAAAAAATGGATACAGCCCTTATTCAGCCCCAGCAGAAGACTTGGGTTGGAAAGGCTCTTTTATGATAATACTTTTAGGATTCTCCCCTCTTCTGGGGCTGCCAAGTTGCTAAAGGGATCTGTATTTGAATGTAACTAACTTTATGAAATTAGCAGACAAGGTAGCTAACATACTGTGTACCTAAATCAGTTGACCAGAATGGGAACTGATGCCCAAACCCCTAAAGTGTCCTTCTAGTTCCATTTAGTTTAAAGTGAATAGAAGAGGTGAGTATTGGATTAAAACTCTTCTTGTGATCTTCTGAAATCCTGTTCTAAATGTGCACTAGTAAGTTGTAATGTACATGTGCAAACATGCATTTTGTGGAGATTATGTACTTGTGAAGAAAACTGCTGTCTTTATTTTTGAAAAGCACTATTCAGCATACACGGTTGACTAGTTCAACCCAGTTGATATAGCTGATAATTTGGCATAATAAAAGAGCAAAATTTAGCAGCACAAAAACAAGGAGTAGCAATTCTGTCCTTTTTGGCACACTGCAGCCACTGAAATTAATGAGAGTGAAACTCAGCTTGTGATATGTGCAGCTCTTTTTAAATGGGTGAGGAAAAATGTAAAACTACTGTTTACTTAGTCGTCTCTGTTGATTTCAACATTTGCACAGTAGCTGACATGCTATTTTATGAGTACTGTTCAGCACAGGAAAAAGGCGAGATTCATTTAGCTTAATTTGTACCTCGTTGCTTGATTATTTATGTAACTTATCCTGAAAACACGCAGTTTATGCGGGTGCTTTTTTGCTGGCAGTCAGTTGGGGTTGATCACGTGAGGAGGGTTCTCAGGACTTATTCCTAATGCGTTTTGATACCTTTCTAATGATACTGCCTTTACCGATATTCCTAGTAGACACTGACTGAAAGTGTATTTCTTTTGGCTGCAGGGAAATAGTGCCATTTTGCAGCAACTGAACATTTAACCCAGAGCGCATACATCGGTAAATGACTAATCTGACTTTTTATAGTTTGGCTTTTGGGGTTAATAGGGATTTGTACTTCATTTATTTTCGAGTATTGCATACAATTTGTGTAGAGTATTTCCCCCCACCACTTGCACAGTACAAAACAACTGCCAGTATTGTAAGACCATCTGTTAAAGTTCTGTGCATGTCAGCAATACAGAGGTAGCAAATGAGCTGAGTAAGCTCTGGAGAGCTCGAAGCTGAAGGGTCTGATATTCCTCATGGGCACCACGGTGTAAACTCAACGGTTGTTAGTGGAAGTTGAATGACATGAAATTACTGTGCGAGAAATATCAGCCCCAAAAGCTCTTTTCGATGTGAAATAACTGCCATCATTACAAACCATTTTATTTTGGGGTTCTGCTTTTGCTGGTTTGGGGCGTGTTCAGGGTTTTTAACTGTCAAAGAATTGAAGTGACAACAGTACCATTTTACAAATTTGTCTTTGTGTTTAGCAGATAGCAGTCCAACTGTAGTAGTTCAAAGAAGGAAACTGTATCGATCATTTAAACACAGCTAAGGCTTTAGTGTTAATGCTGCTCAGCAAGGTCTTTCTCATGTCTAAAGCCTTGAGAATAAACAAGGTGCACTTTGGCCTGAGTCACCCGAGAGGGTATTTTTGCAACATATCTGTCATGGCCCATAAGATGATGGAAGAGAGGCATTTTTTCTGTGTCATTGCCTGGTGGTTAGACTACTCACAGAGGATGTGGGACATACATGTTCAGGTCCCCTCCCTGTCTCCAGGCTCGTGAGTGCAATGCCATGGCCCTTTTCTGTGGCTATAGCTCCGGCCATCAAGTCATTCTAGAAGGAGGTACTTTCAGTCGTTTCTACTGAAGTTCTTCCATTTTTCTACAATGGAGTATTCATTGGGCTGGAGAGATGGAGAACATGACTCAAAATCTTTATAGACATGTCACTTACCTTGGAAAGAGGAGACCTGCCTTCCAATCCTTAATCTAGTTAATGTTGTCTTTGTAGCTACTGGATTATAGTCATGCTCACTCTTGTTTGCTTTCTCTGTCATATCTGGTTAATATTTATTCTATACAGGATGAATCAGAATCAACAGTGACAAAATCTTCCTTCTTTCCTGCCTAACCAACTTCTCCTCCCCTCCTTCCTTCCTGGGATACTCTTTAACTTTAGGGCAGTTTCTCTGGAAATGGAAGGTATGAGTTCAGTTTCCTTAAGACACAGCTGTTAGTCATACATGGGTCTTTGGTAACGTTAATGGCGTAAGCAGTTGAGCCTCCGAGAGACTTGGCTCATTTAGAGCTTTTATTAGTTGACATAAGGGTAGTGGAAGTAGGACTGACGCGTCTCGGCCACCGAAAAGGGTTGTTGTTGTTTTTTTTTTTTAAACCGGCTAATAGGACACTAAAGCGTTACGATATGTTAATTTTGGGGACTGAAACATGTTTAAGCTGAGTGACCACGTTTTGACAAGATGCTTGTGAGGCTGGCAAGTGTTTTTGTTCTTAAAGGATTTTAATAAGATATGGATACGGTTGTTATAACCCTAATTACATTTTTAATATGGAAATCATGTGCATGGAAATGCATTGACGTTTAACCACTTAAGTTAGATATACCTAAGCTATTTTAGTGTATGTGAACATATTTAACTTTAAATTAATATATGCATGAGATAGTTTGGTATATAAAGCTGTAAATTGAGTGGTTTAGGAATGGTGCTTTGCAGCTCCCTCTGGTCATCTTGTTCTGCCAGGCCAAGGGTCTGAGAATGAGGAGGGATAACAAACTTGCTAAGGTTCTTTAATTTTAGTAATGAACAAAGTTAACTTTGCCAGTTAATGTCTCGGTAAGTAAACTTGTGGCTTCTTGTAGTAGTTTTCTTTTGATTGATCAGAATTTAACCTACGCAAGTCACACTGGCTGTGTATGCTTTCAGCCTGACAGTCAGCAGAGAGGGGAACCGAGCAAGGGCTCTGGTACGCTGGGTGCATGCGTTATCTGCCATGGGGTGCTGGAAGAGTGGGAGAGACCTCCGTCCCGGTCGGTAGTCTGCGAATCTTCATGGTGTTCCCCGAGTCTGGAACAGGGCGGCCAAGTCGCAGAGGTGACAAGGTTTAATATAAATCCTTTTCTCTGCTCTTTCTAGAATCCTCACTCAAGTGAATGACTTTTCTGGGTATTATTACCCTCTTTCCCTTTTGCATAGGAAGCCTAGATCTCTGATTCAGGGATCCAGATTTTGCTACAACAAAGGAACCTAATTTCCTTTTGTGAATTTACCTGATATCAGTAGGTGAAAGCTTGGAAGTGCCTAAATCAAATTTTAAAGTACTACCCCAAGCCATTGTGCCACAACTGGAGAAATATTCAGTTGCAATATTGCATCCTCTAACTTACGTTACCTGCCAGCAACCCAGGCAGACTGTATCACATCTTTGTGTGACACTTAGACAATTAATATGAAGATGTTGCTTCTCAGAAAGCAAAGCAGCATTCAGTGTTATGAGGTGAGTCATCAGCCATCTGCCACAGTTGTACCTACTCAGCCGATCACATTTGAGATGTGGAGCAGATGTCACACAATCATGCAGTTCTGAAAACAAAGCGAGATATTCCAGGAAAACAAACCCTGCAGTACAGGCAGTCTTCAGAGTGTTGCCATATTTAACAACACCAAGTTAAAAGTAGCTCCTTTAAGAGCAATTGCACTAAAAAAGAGCCTGCTCAAATTAGTAAGTAAGCAGCATACTACGAAAAGAGTTTTTAATAAAATTTTCCTGCCAGTACTTTTGTCAGAAGGAAAGAAGCAAAGCTTAATGAGGAATTTGGGGTCCACAAATAATAGATCAGATCCCCAACTGCTAAAAGGGGGTGTAAATCCCTCAGCTTCAGTGAAACAGTTCCAGTTTATGGCTGCAAAAGATCTTGCTCTTTGTGCAGGGTTTTCCAGCAAATCTTATTCTGAAGCCATTTGATGAATTAAAGAAAAGTTGTCATTATAAATGCATGAAAAACAAAATGACCGAACTGATATGTTATTGTGGGAGACAACTGCACATCTTCCATTATTTCCTCTCTTATCCTGCTCTCGGCCGTCACGCTGCTGCGTGGAAAGGCAGCAGCTGCTCTGCACAAATGGCAACTCCTGAAGGGACTAACCCTTAAAAAGAGGATATTCTGCAAGTGGTGGTGGCTCCCGCTGCTACAGGTGGTGACAGCGCTTCCCTGGACTGCTGCTGCATGCAGCGGGCACAGCCGCGTCTCCTTCGGTGCAGTGGCACAGGTGGTAATGTAAGGCCTGACCTTACCGCGGAGAGTCATGATGTGAGTGAAGAGACAGCGCAGGCCAGGGTGCTGCAAAATACAGTGTGTTAGCAGGACGCAGACACCCGTGGGTTCGTGCTGGTAGGGAGCTGCTGTCCCCCGGCTGTGCCCACGGCTGCCTTTCGCGCTGCCTGCCCGCTGGTCAACCGTGACTCCTTCAAAGTAGCCAGCACTGTTTTGTCTAGGCCCTGTGCTCTCTCATAGGGCACCTGCACAGTTATTTCCTTGGCTTGAAACTTTTATCGTCAGTGTCCAGCCACTGATTTTAATGATGGTGGAGTGAAATACCACCAAATCCTTACCATTCCCAAAGTCAAATGCGAACATTTGCAAACTGACCACAACGTACAGTTGGTTTTTTGCAGCGTTCTAGCCCAGGAGTGTCCAGAGCTCTGCTGCTTGCAAACTGAGAGCTCATAAAAATGTGAGGCATGCCAATGATTTTAAATCACTCAGTCCTGAGTAGAGTGGTTTAAAGTCATTGGAGCGCTTCACATTTTTTTGAATTGTTCCAGTTTGGAAAGTGATCAAGCAACATTGTAGCATGATGCATGAAAGCAACCTGACTGAAATAATAATTTTAGTCTCTCAAAACAATGACACTGAATTACAAATGTCACTGTGAGAAGATGTCTGTCAAAGACTCTCTGAATAGACATCTCAATCTACTTTTCTTTTATGGTCAAAATTCTTGTAGGCAGTGGCACAGTACAGTATGTCCCTAAGGGACGCGTCCTCCTTTGAAGTCAGAAGGAAGCCAGGGGGCCTCCATTGTTTGCAATAGATGGAGGGCCAGAAATCATCTTTATTCAGGAAGTTTAAGGGAATTAAGAAACTGAAGCAATTCTAAATTGTGGTCAGGAATGGAGATTCTCTCCTTCTTTGGTGGAACAGAATTTATGATAGAGTCATTGCAAAACTGCAGTATTACGAACGCTGGAATTGAAATGTCACTATCAACTCATTTAATTTCTGTTAATTCTGTGGAGATGGACATTGATGTATTGCAAAAAAAAAAAAGAAAGCTTACGAGTCCTACTCTTCGAATTCCCTTCAGATGCTCTTGGAGTATTAGGGTTCTTGCTGTTGAATTATTGCTTTTCATATTATTATATTGTTTAGTGCTCTTGAGTTATTTGAGGTTTTGCTATTGGACTATTTTGGTTAGTGCTCTTGGATTATTAGGGCTTTTCTATTGGAACGTCAATGTGGTAGCAATTGCTATGTGAAATGCTTTGATGAAACTGAAAGGAAGAAAGAGAGCGTGCGGTAGGAATAGTTCTCAAGCAGATGTAAAAGTGGGGCTAGACTGCCGGGCCAAGTGGCAGAGACGTGGTGCCTCACTGCTCAGCCACGGAGCCAAAGGCAGATCCTAGGAGCAGGGAGTATTGGAGAAGCTTCCCGTTGTGTCGCTGTGGTGCTATGGTGTTGGAGAGCGGATGCTCTGCAAATAATCCTGCCTCAGTGATGGGCAGAAGCATCAGTCATGTTTTCAGAGGCTGTCTTTCTCTTCATCAAAGATGAGATGCTACTGTTGAAGCAATTAAGAGAATCACAGAATCACAGAATGGTTGAGGTTGGAAGGGACCTCTGGAGATCGTCTAGTCCAACCTCTCTGCTCAAGCAGGGTCCTCTAGAGCATATTTCCCAGGATTGCGTCCAGAAAGATGTTGCAGTTCACAGTGCGTGCAAAGCACAAGCAAGACAATAGACTAAAGCGTTTGGATTTATCCATGCTCTAAATTTTGCTTGCAAGCCAGATGTTACTTTTGACCACTGATTTGAAGGTCACACTGCAGCAGGTGTGAGACAGCAAGGAGATGTTCATAGGGCCACTCTTGATTTTTAGAGGGGGGCAGACAGAAATTGCTTTCTCAGCAGTGGTTTCTGCACTTGAGGGAAATCAAGCCCTTATGCATCTACGTATCCCCAGTGCTATACCTCACCCCAGAATAAGCAGGCAGAGACAGAGAAGAGGAGGTAAGGTGACACAAGTTGCAAAGCAGCAGGTATTTGGGAACCCTGACAAACATATTTGTTCTCATTGAACTCCAGACTCTTAAGAATTGAACTCAGCTGATCTGGGAAGAGAAGCATGGCTACATGATACCTTTCCAGTCACAGCCAACCCAAGGGATTGCAGCTCAGGTTCTCTATGCCAGGACAATCACAGACTGTCCGTAATTATTCATGGCGACTATACAGCAGTGGTTTTACAAAAAAGTTCATAAGGAGGCTGTGGACAACGTAGTGGCTAATTAGCTAGACATGGTAGCTAACAGAAGATAGTACAGTAATCAAATAAATTAGTTGTTAAAAAATGTTTTCTCCAATCGACCCAAGATAAATGTAATACACTTGCACTAGCTATATCCACTGTTTTTATGCCAATGAAAGTCATTGCCAATTTTATGCCAATGACTTTTTATGCAAGTTATTGTATGCCACAATAAAAAATAATTTGAAGTGTGTAACTTTAGTGGCATGCTGATTTAATCCAGCTATGTTGTTTTTGCTTCTTTCTTCTGTAACAGATGTACTTAGCGCTGTGCCAGAGAAGAAAGCCCCATACAAATGCATAGGGACTGAACTTCGTTTGCGTATTTTCATATGTAGTACTTAAAATTAGCCTTAAGTTTTTTTAATTATTTTTGTGTGTGTATATAGATATATGCATACATACATATATTCATACACCCCCCCCCCCAAATCTCCTCCTGGGGCTATAGAGTAGTTTAGTGTATGTTGTATTTATATGTATAAACATAAATGCACACCTACACACATATGTAGGCTCCCATAGGCTTATATTTCAGCTGCAGCATCAAACACGGTGAAGCTGGAGTACGGGCTGTGGCAGTCGTTAGGAGAGAATAAAATGGGACCGGCCGAGGCTCCCCCTTTCCCTCCTTCCCAGTCTTTGGGAGCATGCGTGCGGCAAGCCCCCGTCCCGCACCCCACTGCAGATACCAGAACCAG
Source organism: Struthio camelus (assembly GCF_040807025.1). Lineage (NCBI taxonomy): Eukaryota > Metazoa > Chordata > Aves > Struthioniformes > Struthionidae > Struthio > Struthio camelus. The sequence continues at coordinate 27,444,955 of NC_090943.1, read as the reverse complement.
AGCAGTTCCTCTCCCTTCCCATCTGCTCCCTTCCCATCAGGGATGAGACTGCGGTGAAGAACCTGCCGGTGGCTTCAGCCAGCACCACGCAGCCGCGGCGGCAGCCCAAGCAAAACCCTCCAATGCTCCAAGCACTCCCAGGGATTTCAACCCATTTCTCTCTGCTTGTGCTAATCTGTTTTTCCAGCTCCTTCCTTCCTTCCTTTCGTCCTTCCTTCCCTTCTCCCTTCACTATTTCACCTCATTTTCACTCTATATTTACATTGTATAAAACTCTTACCTTCTGTTCTTTCCCTCCCTCCACAACTTCTCTCCCCATCACTTTTCTTTCCTTTTTGCTTATCTCCTCATAACTGAGTCTATTCCCATAAAAATTAATATCATGGAAACGTCACACTGTTTCTCCACCTGGGGTCTGTCTTGTCCATTTTATTTGTGAGCTTTTAATGGAAGAGACTTTGTGAAAACTCTTGACTGTACAGTGCCCACCATAGTAGGTCCTCCTTTACTGTGTAAAATGCTGGCCTTTACACAGTACAGTGTTAAACATGAGTCGTGATAATCCGGTCCTACATCAGCATTATTTGTCTGAAACAGTGCTTCTCCTCTGCTCTGCTCTTTCCCCACCACCTCCACTTCACACATTTACACAACTGCTTCCTTTATATATGTCAGTGCTCTGTAAGCAGCATACGGTTCGTGTTACAAGTTGCTCAGGTTTCAAAGTGAAATAAAATGAGCTCTCTTCCATTTTGAGACTATCCTTCTTTTTAAGAAGTCCAAACAAAGATGCACATTATTAGTAAGTTAGCAAGCAGCTGCCAGAAAACAGAAAATTAAGAACGGACTCATGAGTGAAATAATAGAAATACTGTTTGGTGTTGACTCTTTGTGAGACAGCCAGGGAATAATAATTAGAAATGAAAATGATCCATTTATTTGTAGTTTTAATAAAGCAGACCTGATTTGGGGTAATATTTGCCCATGTCAGTGCTCTAGAGCATGCCAATAGGTCAAATCCTTCTATGGTGTAACTGCTGGCTACGTGGGGCTACTCCAGGCGGGAGTGTGGTGCAATGCTGCTAGCACTGGTGCACAAGCAGCCTTTCATTTGTTTTCATATAAAGCATGAACAATTTGCAATTAAATAAGAGAAAATTAGAAAGGCTCAAGTTCCTACATCAAAATCTGTCCTTAATTTTTGAGTTGGAAGCCTTATTTAAAAACTCATAAACATTATTTTAGGGAATTTTTGACTTCTCTGTTAACATTAGACTTATCCAGTCTGACAGTTATGTCGGTATACATAAAACATTGAAAATCATGTTGGAATATATACCTGAGCCTTCTGGTTCAGTGTCAGGCCTTAAAAGACAAACCCCAAAGGGAGCAGTGGTGCTGATCCAGCAGAGCACTTAAGCTTCTGCTTAATTTTATGTAAACAGGTCGCTGCGACTTTATGTGACGTCAGGTTGAAAGGCTGCAAATTAGCTGATTCTAATGGAGGAGAATCAGTTGGTATCCATTATTACTGACCGGATGCATTCAAAAGTCGGAGCAAAGAAGAATTGAAACTTGTTTCTGTAGTCTCAGATTAGTCATTAGCATGTATTTTGCTTCTCTTTGAATGCTTTGTCAGATGAAGGAAGTAGCGTCCGACCAAAACTTATGCGTGAGCAATGCCTCTGTCTTTGGAGCCAGACTCCTGGCTATTTACAAAGCTGCGTTGTAGTAGCTCATCATAGTAAAAAGATGCAGAAATGGAAGAGAACTCTGCAGATCACAGGTTTAACAGGCTGATTTATTAAATTATTTTAAATCGTAACTGTTCTCGCCACAGCATTTATCCCATTTGCCTTTGAAAATCTTGACCCTTGTGAATACCCATTTAAGAGAAACTTTTTTTTTTTTTAACCTTTCTGGCCACCTCATTAAAAGCCGTAGCATGATATCTTTATTGATGTTGAACAGTAAACATTCGATAAAGAGCCCATTGGAATTAGTTGATTAATTGTAGAGAAAGTTGCTCCTCAAGAGTTTTTGCTGCTGCTAAATATGTGACTTTGCAAACTGCAACATAAAAAATGTTAGATACTTGTAAAATGTCCTGTTTCTTTGATCTGTGCAATAGAAAGCATTGCACTGTAACTTTAAAATGCCAAAAATAATGAAGAAGACATGTTAGCCATCTTTTAAGAGCGTTTCTGTTCCAAACCAATAAATTCAGCTGCTGAATTTTTGTCCTTTGTTTTAGGATATGACAGTTCTGTTGCATAACTGCAATTAAGGAATCTCAGAAGGCTCCAAAATGTTACAATATTCTGTGGATGCAAAGGCCAGAGTCGTTTTTCGTTTAGTTTTACAGCAAGAAAGGGGCACAGGCATGGTAGTACGTTGCCTTTTTTTAACATCAAGTTTATGATTCATTCTAAAATATTCTTTCATTTGCAATTAACTTTGGATATTCCTGTTCTGACAAGTAGAGTAATATTTTAGCAAGGACTTTTGAGAGAGAAATTTTGACAGTAGCTTACTCCTCCCTTAGTGTTACAAAGGAAATACTTGCTATCCAAACACAGACACGGCATTTTAATGGAAATGGTTCCAAAAGAATACGTAGGATATTACAAATGTAAAATGCGTTTAATGAAAGAGTATACAGATGTCTTTCATGTATTTTAAATACAAATGTCTAATTTGAGACTTGAGAAAGTCAACAGTGATCTTTGAGCCATATGCTTGTTATTACAATATTATGTTGTGTATAACTCTCGTTCAGTGAGAAAGAGCACAGACCAAAAAAGAGCAAACATATGAAAACCTAAAGTGAAGGGAGGAGAGACCATCGTACAGAGCATTTTTGATTATGTTATTGCCTTGATTAGAATATATCCCTTTTTTGCTTTTTGTTTGCTCACATAATTTGTATTGATGTCTATAGGGCTTATTGAAGACATACATAGGAAAAGGAGAACAGAGGCCAAGCTGCGTGGGCTATAGTGAACCAAAACTGCAAAGGGATGCATACTTGACAGAGAGTTTAAAATAAAAATAAACCACAGTTTCTTTACTTGGTTTCTGGAGCAGAAAGTCGCAAAACAAGCAGAAAAGTTTTGGTTCTTGATGAAATGGGTAGTTTAGTTTCCTTACCTCAACTGCTCTGAGTGTTTCAGGCTTTAATCTTCATTTCAATGAGAAGAGCTTAAACGCAATTCAGATTAGGTTTAAGTCTGTGAAACTGGGACGCTGGAAAATGTTTCAGGAGTAGCCTTTAGCCTTACGGTTGCATTTTGTTTTTTTACAAATGTGCTGGAGGTAACCTTGATTCGCGAGTTAGTGGAGTCACGCTTTATTGTGACAGAAAGCTAAGAACAGTCCTCCAGTGAAAATAACAAAGACCTACCCCATGGTGATTGATGAGGACGTTGTACAAGTGAAATGAGCTGGAAAGTCATCATCTTGTCTTTTCCTTTGCCACAGGAAAAGCATAACAGAGAGATTTCTTTTCTTCTGGTCCTGATAAGGAGTCTAACGAAGCATAAGGAGAGGTTACACAGCATGGCAATGTGTTACACCCAGCTGCTCGCTAGCTTGCAAAGCTGCAGTAAATAATACAGTTGCTATTTAATAAACAAAAGAAAACAAAAGTCCTTTGATAGTGATCCCTAGCCTATTTCATTTGTTCTTCTGAATATACGGCGTGTTTCTACTTAATTGACTGTCATTTTGGAATAACATAGAGTTTGATATTGTATTGTGTGATTTGTAATGTCTTCTTTGTTGATAGGGAAAACAAAAGACTTATCTTTCTGGGGCCTGATTAAGCAAAGCCTGCGTATATGTGCTTCAGGTTGTCTGGTCTGTAGCTAGTTTTATTCTCATAGCTTTTCCATGAATGGTTGCAGTGAAGATACGCTAAAAGACATGCCGTTTCCTTTTCCAAATTGGCTTACGTAATCAGTGCTGTACCTTTTTGCTTGTTGCAAGTTACCCTTTTGAGAAGCAATGATGTATTTGTCACATGTATCATTTGTGACATTTTAGTTTCAAAAGATACTTCTTCCTGGAAGTGATTTGCTCCACTGATCAGCCCTTTTTACAAGTTAACTTCTGACATACCTTTGGCTTTTTATTGAAGTGTACATTTAGTGGCGAGGGGGAGTACTGTGCCTGTGAAACAGTGGAGGCAACCATCTCCCCTCCCAAGGAGACTCTCATGTTGCACCTCTCTTCCCCACCCCATGCCTCCTCCTTATCCTCACGAGCAAGGCTGATTCTTATCTACTGTGCTAAAATTAATGTTAATAAATAAGTAAGCTTACTCCTCACTGTATCACTACCAGTTGAAGATTCCTTGTTTTTAAGAACTAGTCAAGTGTTCAAACGAAAACAAGGCCAGCTCCTCAGCTAGTGTAAATCAGAGTCATTCCACTCAGAATGAGAGGGGCTACTGGCCTGTGGTAGGTCGGAGGGTGTCAGCAGATATGTGGGACCGTATCCACTCCTGCAGCCGCTCCTAGTAGAGCTGGACAGCCAGACCAGCTTGCTTTTTACAAAAGAGGACTCGCTCTGAGCAAACATCTCCGGCAGATCACCGCCTACTACAGGGCCTGCTCTGTCTGAGATCAGATGATGAGCTGCTGAGGCTTTGCTAATAGCAGGCATCTTCTGCTTACCTACATTGCTCAATAATCACCTGGTCTGTGGGAGGCAGCACCCCAAAGAAATCAAGTAAACCCACAGAGCGTGAGAGCGAGGGTAAAAGAGGGAATGGCCAGGTGAAATGGGGTGCAGCGAAGGCGGGAAGAAGGGTCAGTGCTGGGGTGGGGCAGGAAAGGGGAGCAGAGTACCTCAAGGGAGGAAAGAAAGAAGAGAAGGAAAGGTATATCAGAAAAGAAGGAGAAAGTGAGAGTCTGATGCTCTTGGCAAACTTCTCAGGCAGTCAGTGAAAACAAAAGACTGTGCTCTTGCCTGGCTCCTGTTGCCATATCTCTTCTCTGTGCTTTGTCTGTAGGATAAAGTGTTTGGCTGTTCACCTTGTAAAGCTGGTGGTTCAAGAGCTATTGATTTTTCAATTCAGTGCTAATACGATTGCAAATGAATAGCTTCAGTAAACACAGAGAGCAAGTCAAACTAATGCGTATTTTGAAGAAACAATTCTCTTTTTACTGTTTTTGGTTTAGGTATACTAAGGCATCAGTAAGACTCTCATCCTCAAGACTATTTTGACAGCTTGTAGTACTGTAATAGCACTGCAAACTATGCAGATCTTTGCTTGGGCTCCTGACCAGGCTGGTTCCCAGCAGACCCCAGCAGTCCCCTCTGAGCTCTTCCTTGAAGCCCATTTCCACCTGTAACTTACATCCAGGAAATCTTTTCTCTCATATATATCCTTGGTTTTCTTGAAGGTTGTTATGCCTTTAGAACTGAAAGCAAATTCTGGATCCTGGAGTACTTAACAAACATTAACCAGTTAATCTTTGTTAACACCCATGAGGTAGTTAACCATTATCCCTGAGTTTATAATACAGGGCAACAGAGGCAGAAAAGGCAAATGAGCTGCTGGGACTAGCGCTCAGGTAGTGATTGACCCCAGTGTTGAGCCACTGCACAGCCCTGATGAGCATCACAATGCTTCTGCCACATGGGTACATTAGAAGCAAAAAAATTTATTAGAAAGTAGCTTTTAAAAAGTATACAACTGACCTTTGTTTACTATGTGAGGAAGGGATTGTCTTCCTACTTTTTTCTATTTTCACAGCTTTAATAAACACTCTTAGATATTAATAGAGTGTGTAAGAGAATAGCTGTATTTCGGTGTCCAGTGTCATACTGACACTTATGTCTCAAAGAAGATTGGCTACAAATGTCTGAAAGTCCTGCCAGTTCTGATCCGTGCGGGAGGAGAACGGACACATTAAAAAGCAGTGCGGCCAGTCCAGGTCTTGGAAAATTGATGGATAAACTCCCAGTGACTGCACTGGGTTTGGTTGTGCCTGATGTGAGGCCATCTTCTCCCTCAGCTTGCAAGTACCATTTTTCTGCTGAATTCCTAGGTATTTCAAGGAGGGAAGCAATCAAAATGAATTGAAATGAATGAAAGTCCAAACTCTGCAATAACCCCAATTTCTGCTCCACAGCACTGACTCAGCTATCCTTTTGCAGTGCCTAGAATGTTCCTTATATAGCTGGAAATGAAGCAGGCCTGTGTTACGCTGTTTAAACAAGTTTTCTGTTAAACACAAATTGCAGTCCTGGGTGTATTATCTTTGAAGGAGCCATAGGAATTAGGTATCCGAGTCCTATTGATTTTAAATGCTATTGGGCTTTCTAATCCTGTAGGATTTTATTAATTGCTTTTTCTCAGTTGAAAAACAAAACATATTTATTTTGTTGTTCCTATGCAAATATTTCATAGAGATTATATGTATTTTTAACAGATACTGTTTTTTTTTTTAAAAAAAAAAAAGGGAAGCGAAATTAAAGGAACAGTCTTCTCCAGCCTTTTGTATCTAGTCAAGGGTTTGACAGATTTCAAAAAAGTCTTGGCTGAAATGTTCAAAGGTGCCTTGGATGTAGGAGAAGTGGTCATCCAAATCCCCTGGGATCCTTCCAAAGTCTTAGCCTTTGTTGTTATTTATCAGCATATAAACAAATCTCAGCCTTTTTGATGGCATACTGCGGACAAATCCAATGAGAATTTCCGCAGAAATGTCAGCAATGTTGCCAAGGTGTTGACAGACCGTTAGGAAGAGTGGTCTGTCAAAAATCTCTATGTATTTACATAATTTGAATGCTCCTCTGGACCTGAATCAATGTGGTCTAAGTTGTTTGCACGTTATTTTGAGCATGTTAGTTGAGTTAGTCTTTATTCTGGTTTTAGCCCTTGTGCTCAGGTGAGAGCGTAGCACAGTCATCTAACAGGACCTTGCACCTCACCTCCAATGTTAGCTGAAGTTAGCAATCCCCAGAAGGTGAATTTACAGATTTACCCTTTTAGTAGACTTTACCTCCTGAGTCCGAAGCTGTTTGTAAAGCATTTTTCTTGATGTATGTGCACAGCATTGTTTCGGCTTTCTAATCACTGACCAGCTGGCTTGTTAGTGAATAGAGCTGTGGGCCCCTTGCCATGTTTCATGTGAGGTCTTGGCTGGGTGGCCAAGCAGGCAGCCTGCAGCCAGTGTCAAAGCAATTCAAGAGGTATTGGCACAGCAGTGTCCCCATTAATTTCTGCTTGTCACATGCTGTCATGCAAGTTACACCAGAGAGGAAATGACCGTTAAAAAAAAAAAAAAGTACGCTTGTGGCACTTGGTCCCCTCCAGACGTTATCCCTGAGGTTAAACAAGTGGATACAATTAGCTGCTCTCCACAGACAGCTGCAGGGAAGGAGAAGTCTCGATTGGGGCCCCACAGCGACGTGTCTTTCCTGCGAGTCAGGAGCATCTACTGTCAACATATGCCATAGTTTTAACCCTTCACACAGTTTGAGTAAAGTAAAAAGAGCTATTACACCCAACAGTATCACTGTTAAATAGCTGTCGTGCTGATTGAGTAGCGTTATTAAGGAGGGATTTTTGGTGTTTTCTTCATAAGGAATGGCGATAGCGGCGCTTGAGGAGAATTAGCTCTTCAGTTGTCAATAATGTGCTGACTGTTGATTCTGGCGGGGAGCGAGATAGCGATTTCGGTGAACTGCTCTCAGAATCATGCTAAAGTAGTTAAAGGGAGACATATGCAGCTTTCTAAATTTTGGGTGGACTGGTCTCTCTGACTACACCTAGGGGGCTTCCACAAGGGTAACCTGAAGTGGTGATACACTTACAGTGTCCCAAAATGCAGCCTGGGAAAGCAGAAGCAAAGTCTTAAGAAGAGCAAATGGAGATGTCCCAAGATGAGAGAAGGAAGTAACTATCAAACGTATTAGAAGCAATCAAAATCTTTTTTAAAAACTAAAAGTCTAAAACTCTACTGATGTACACCCGAGGGGGTGTACACAGTGCTCCGAAATAGATTGAGTTAGCCAAGTGAGAGTCTGGTTTGTAGCCCGGAAGGAATAAGGTCTAAGACTCATGGCATCAGTCATAGGAAGGGTGGGTGACTTTGCATGTTGAGAGACAGCTGGAATTACATTAAAAGGGCACACCAAAATTCAAACTGCAGCTCTGCCCATTCTATCAAACACGTCCTGTTATTGCACTGCTAGTTACTAAATTTTGAGGGCTGTCAGTCCCCAGATAGATGCCAGATTAGGCTTCAGAGCTAAGGCACACAAATCACGGACACTATTTCAAGTCATTTGTATTGGGCTCACCAATTTGGTGAGCCAGTGATCGGTTTGGGGAGTTTCTTGGTTCATTGCAGTCCTTACCTCTTTTTCAGATGTTGGGAGGAATAGAAGAACAGAATGGGTAACAACCACCAAACCAGGGTGTGCTGTAAGATACTGCTGTCTCCAGTACAAGAAGCTTGTAATGGAGGAACAATATTAAAAGAAATTTTCCAGAAAGTATTTGGGCACCTACAAAACTGTGGTGGTATCATCCAGAGACAGAGGGGAAAATGCTGTTTGTTTATTTATCTAGGGTCAGATCTATGAATTCTGTAAGCGTGGTGCCTCCTGTAGGTTTTTCTGCTGGGTGCAGACAGTGGGAAGATTTATGAGTGGAAGAAAAGTTCATTAATTACAAAATTACTTTTAGCTGCTGTGAAAATTTCATACCCAGGGCAGATTTTGCTATTAGTCCCACATTTGCCAGTTTCTGTCTAATTGTTAAAGCAAAATTCCCCTGTGTTCTCATTTAATTTGCATGTATTTTCTCTTAAAAATACCAGTAGCCAAATAGGAAATTTTATATGTCTCATTTGCATGTCTGGTAATTCCATTTTGATAGGAATTTTTGGTACACTGAATCACTAAAGGTAAGTAAGCAGGACAAGAGTTACATAGGTTTCCTTTCAGTCATGCAAATTCTTGTCATCAGTGTGAAAAGTTAACAGCTGAAACAATGAAACTGGATTGCAAACTAGCTTCATGGGTGCTAAGCTAGAAAATGAGACATCACTGATGTGGGAAGGCTTATAGACACAAACTAATTTTGATCTGTCTGAAATGAAATGCTTCGGTACATGTGTCTCTACATGCATATATACATACGTGCACATTTCTTGTATTGAATTTAGTCTTAGGATCAAAAATACTGAGATCAGTGGTGAGTGTGTTTCACCTTTTTTTATATAACCAAAACCTACTAGGTGGTTGGAATACCGGGTGATAATCTGGCAGTATTAAGATACTGATATCAAAACTGATTTTTTTGTAGCATCCTATGAAGGATTAATCCAGGCCTCCATTTTAAGGAGAGCAGACGGTTAATTTGAACAGTTTCTTAAACTGCTGGTTGAGCCTGTTTGTCTTAATCTAGCTTTAATTAGGTAGCCTTTCCTAATAATCAGCAGTGTTATTTGCGGAGCACACGTGTCTGGAGTACTCCAGAAAAATGCTTGGTTAGTACCTTCTACAGAGGTACAAATTCAGGGGTACACTTCTAAAGGAAAACCAGAAGAGACAGCTACTGAGTTTATGTAAAGGGACTAAAACATGTTTAAGTTGCTCTAGTGGCTCTAAACTGAGTTCGGTCTACAAACAGGAGCATGGCAATAAAAAAGAAATACTGCCGCGGTGTATTGAAAGATATAAATCAATGTCAATCATAAACTTATAACAATAATCCAACATACTCCTGTTAAGACTCAACATTTTTCAAGAATATCATGGGCCATTTATAATTCAATTAGAATTTTGGCTTTTTCTGAGGGTTTTTTGCAATGTATTCTCTTTCTAATCTCCAATTTCAGACAAAGGTGAAGTGAAGTTGGAGACAGCTTTTCACAGCCTCATTGAAAGACTGGCACCTAAGTTGATTTCTTAACAATTTTTAGAAATTCAGAAGTTCAGATATGATTTTCACTTCCACTGAGACCTCTGGCAATATGAAGTGGGAGTGAGTGGAAATGAGAATGGTACAATGTGAGTAACTCTGCTTACACCAAAATGTGTGACTCTTCTGTACACTTGTGGTACTTTTGCATGAAACGGGCATACAACGTTCAGGGTACACGAGCAAGTCTGCAGAACAGTGGCATTTGCAAATTTTACCAAATTGACTGGTTATCAGCTGGTTGGCTGAATATTGTATTCCGTGCTAACTTGTGTAGGACTTTCTACTCTCAGTTACCTCACTGCTTCTAATATAACTAAATTAGTCTTCAGAATGGTGTTTTAGAGACTCCAGTCTTTCAGATATTTTATCTTTTATATTGTTTTACAGATAGTTGTAGCCATTTGAAAAAGAGATCTGTTTATTTTACTGCTTCTGCTTTTTCACTGGGCTGGTATGGAAAACTGCCGTCAGTGGGCACTAAACACTAGAACGTATGCATGCGTGCATACTTGCATGTATGAAATACACGACATAAATACTATATATACTATGTATGTATTCAGGGTTCTGCAGCAAGAAGTCCAAAGTTATATGTATACAGTGTAGCGTGTCCTCAGGCTATGGCAGCGGCAGTGGTCGTCCTTTGGACCCTGCCCCATCTCAAGGGGCATTTTTGAATGCTGCTGCAAGCCACCTTCATCCCGACAATTTGATAATGCAGAATCACTTGTCTGAACTGTGCTTTCTTCCTGATGAAAGCAGTTTGATCAGAAAGTGTTGATCAGAGTATGGTTTAAAATGTTCCTTGATCTACTCTGACTGTATGAAGTATCTTTGATACGATAAAAAAATTTTTACGTTTCAAAAATAGCTATGCAAATGTTTATTTCATATTTAAAAATAAATACAGCTGTGAATTAATTTGCAGCAAATCATTTACATCTTGGGCAGCAGCATAAAAAACCCCAGCAGCAATTAGACCAGTTCCTTGCATGAGCTTGGGAGGTGTCAGTTCCCTGCGCGGGTCATACGGGATCAAATTTGCTGTATTTTTCTCTCTCTGCAGAACTTTTTATTCTATGAGCAGAAGACATTTTGTCTTGTATAGTAAAGGTGATGAATAGGACTGAATGGATAGGTCATTGGGATTTACTGATCTCCTGTCGGACAGTAAACACTTTGAAGTTGAAGGGACGGTGCGGGGATGGCACTTGGGAGGGGGCAGCGGGGCTGGGGGAAGGTAGGAGGGCAGCCGCCTCCTTCCCTTCCTGGGCGCCCCGCGGGGAGCCTGGGACGAGGACCTTCCCGGCACGACAGGGCCGGAGGAGGAGGCAGAGGCAAGGCAGGCGGCCGCCTCTCCCGGCCGCCGACCCCGCCGGCGGCACGCGGGAGCGTCCTGCAGCCTCGCTGCCCCCGTCGCCGCCGCCGCCGCCGTCCAGGTGGGCTTGCAGCAGGGGTGTCCGGCCCCGCGCCAGGACGGGTTTAAAAAAATATATATCACTGCATTTAACAGGGAGTCGCTGAATTATTACTAACGCCTTTGGGATTCGGCGTAACAACATTAATCACGTCTTTGGCTATTCGTGTATCTGTACTGTGTAATTCCTCAGGAATGCCATTGTTTTTTTGGCATTAATGAATGTTGACTGTTTGTTACAAAGTATAACCATAGAAGTGCTGTAATTACTCTGTTTCCAAAATAGGCCCCCAAGAACGTGAAGCCTCTTTAAACTTTCTTCCAGCACGTTTAAAAAACACCCTTTAAAACGAAGGCGGCTGGTGGTTGGGAGTTTCTCCGGGCTCCGGTAAGGTGGTGGGGAGTCTCCAGCCGGCTCCTCTGCTGCTCCGAGGAGGCTCTGCGGTTCGCTGGAGGCAGCGCGAGCCCTTTCGTCCCACCAGCCCGCCTCGTGCCCTACCTATTGCTCGGTGCTGCCTTCGGCAGCCAGCGGTCGGCGCGAGGGTCCCAACACCCGCCGTCGGCAGCGGGCCCGCGCCGTCCGGCCCTGCAAGAACGGCCGAATAAAACACGGACGGATAGATAGACGCGAAGGGCCGGGGGTAGAGGAGGGAGGCTGTTGCGCGGGCGCGCGTCGTGCGCCGCGGAGGAGCGGAAGAAATGTTTTTGTAGGTTCCCAAGTGCTGCAGTAAAGAAAAAAAGAAAAGAAAAAAAGCGGGCCCAAAAAATTGCTGTAAAAAGCCTGTGCTGTAGCACAAGTTCAGAGTCTGTCTGCAGCTGAGAGAGCAGCTGCGCTGCGTTGCTCTGGTCGGCCACGCGACCAAGCACGTTTCCCTGCTTCCAGAGCCTTTCTTCCTGTGGTGCTAGGTCCTCGCATCCCCGCGGCCTGGGGGAATCCGCCTCAGGGTTTTTTTTTTTGCAGACCAGTGAGTAGAGGGGAAAAGGTAAGCTCCGCAAAAGCTCGTGTTCGCGTGTGTGCCGTCCCTCTTGGTGCCTGGGCTCTCAGGAGACCTCTTGGTTTCGGTGGGTTTGTTCAGGTTGCGTAGCCCTGTGGCCCTCTTTACAAAGACAAGATCCAGCCTCTGCACATTTCTGTGTCATTTCTGTTTAACTGAATAGATTCCTGAATTATTTAGTCGACGGCCATGCCATCCTCTTTTGGCTTAGGCAGGCGCCACAACTGCGTCTAGTGCCGTCCAGGGTACAAGGCAGTTAAGCTGGAAGCCGAGTTAGCTGTAAAGTCTTGTGCACTGGAGCCTTTTTGACGTGAGGAGCCGTAGGGCTGGGTCTGACCAACGACAGACTGCCGCAGCCTTAAAAAGCTGCGAACCCCCAAAGCGATGCAGCCGCACCCAGCAAGTGCAGAGGTAGCGCTGGAAGAATCGGAGGCAGTTTTCTCATACTGCCAAAAGTCTGGGTTTCACAACACGGTCTGCCCTCCGCGTGTAGGGTTTGGGGGATTTTTTATCCCGTACCGATGCTCCAGATCGGTGTTTGGTGCTCTGTATCTCTGTGTGCCCGTAGCCTCAGGCGCATTCAGATGCTACGAGCCTGAATGGCTTTTCCGTGCAAAAAAGTTTCATTACTTCTCTCTGCTGTATATTTGGCCTAATAATAAATTAAGATAAATATGGATTAGTTCAACGAGCTGTCTGGAGAATCTGGCTGCACTTATACAACATACAGCTTACTACAGCCAAACGCCCGTTGTTATTGCTAGAAGCCAAGGTGGTGGGTGACACTTAAAGGATCAGAGCGGTATCCTGAAACCAGTCACTTGGCGGGGGGGATTTCTGGATCCGAAGGCAGAGGCTAGGAGGGATCAGTGAAGCAATAGGGCACAGGGAGACACAGATCTGCCGGAGATGGAGGCTTTCTGCTCCTGCTGCCCCCGAGCTCAGAGACCTGAGCGGTGGGTGACGCTGCCCGCGGCACAGGCAGCAGCAGCAGCTGCTCAGCCTCCCCCAAACCCAGCCCTGGCCTCACTCACCCCCGAAGCGGAGTATGCAGGACATATTTCTGCGCATTGTTGAGATTTACGATATAACAGGATATTACTTGAAAAGTTCATCAAAAGTTGCTCCTGACATGCAGTGCTGATAAAATACCAGACTGAGGGATGCCATCACTGATACCATATTTGGTGGAACATGGAAAAGAAGCAGCATTTCCATAACAAATTTCACCTCCAGCTGTTTCCATTGCAAGACTTCTACAAAATTAAAGCTACGTTTTGCCTCTAAGGAAAGCGTATTTGTTCATTGCATCCCAAAATAGCTCAGTTTTCATCTGAATTACAGATAAATATTTTACACTTATGCATAGACCGCATTGCAAAATGTAGCCTGAAAAGTGAAAACATTGTAAGGTCATGGTTATCTGAGGGCAATCACAGTGGACTAATGTGTATAGCCTCAACTGTGGCAACAACTCCCACAGGCTTAGGGATGTTAGAAGCAAGGTAGACACGTCTCATCTGAAGCAACAGGCACTATTCTGTGTCTGTGTTTGCAAACATACGATATCCAAAGACCATTCAGAAGAGGTCATGAGCGGTTGCTCGTTGCTCATTAGAGCTTGTTCCTCAAGTCTGCAAACGCACGCGTCTGCTTCATTTTTCACTTAACTTCTGAAATACGATTTTAACTGTAGTTCAGAAGTATGGCATGCCTGGGTACTGCAGAAAGCTTTTCAGGGAAAAGCAAACATGGAACAAACTAGAAGCACATAGAAGACTCTCTTGCTGCTATTTCTAGAGCTTGGTAATTGTGAAGATACTGGTTAATCATCAGCTGATAGAAGTGAATGTACTTCCATCACATCAGTGGAATTATCCTGACTTAATCAGCTAATAAATCTGGCTTGTGCGTGTTTACAGCCTTTATCCAATTTGCTAGCAAAGGTTAATGTATTTTGGAGTTAATTACAGTATTGAACAAAACACATGGCCAAGACCAAGTCTGGTGTTTCCTGCAAGTAGTTGACTAAGAGTATGAAGTAATTTTCCAAACATGAGGCCTAGTGGACTTGACTCTAGGCTTCTGTACAGGACAAAATTAAACATTCATTTTGGGGAAAAAAAAGTAATAAAATGGCTCTCTCTTTTGTTTGCTTTTGGATTTTGAACACCTATTTATTGCTCCATTTTTTTCTATCAATAATTTGTGCAAACAAATATCAAATTCTGATCTGCATGATTTGATATTCTGTATTTAAAGCATGTAATAATAAGCCTATGTATGTCATGCAATTTTGGTTTTTGTTCTTTGCGTAGTTAGCTGAAAATTTAGAAACGGGATTATAATGGATCGCAAACAGCACATGGTCCTTTTATATGAAAATGCCCCCCTTTACACATGCAATTCTTTGGCTGTTCCCCCAAGAGAGTTTTGAACTGAAATGTCTTCATATGTATAGCAGTAAATAATAAGGGACACCAACAGAGCATAATCAGTTGTCTAAAATAAATAGTAGAGAGTAGCCTGTACAGACAAACTTTAATCTGCTAAAAGATGAAATAGGAAACACAGCTTTTTCTTTCTCAGTTTTCCTTCTTAATTTTTAATATCTTTTAAATTTACACTTTCCTCGTACACTTTGCTGCTGCCTATCTCATTTTTTGTGTGTGAAGAGAACTTCAATAAATTGTTTTCATCTTCTTTCCCTTCTGTGGGAGGAGGGAAAGAGATGTCCAGTTTCCAATTCCAAATGCTTTTTACTCTTTCTTTTTTTAAGCATACCTGGAAGAAAACTCCGAATTCAGAAGCTGATGACATTGCTTGCAACTTGCGGCTAGTGGGGCAGAATTGCCTTCACTGAGCTTGAGGAAGAAATAGGAACCAAAGCCAGTATAAGTTATGGAAAAAAAATATTGTAGGTGTGTTTGGTAACTGCAGGAATGAGTTTATATTCATGACAAATGAGTATGATGCAGAAATGTCACAAAAAAGGGACTAGCCAGGGGTCTAGCCTAATCCTTACGTTGTTTAAATTCATTTCTATCTTCATCTGGTATTATGTCTGCCTCTTGAATAAAATAGTTAGGCAGTGAAACAATTAAATACATACTTGAGATAACCACATGCTTAGACGTGTCTCTTTCTGTGTTCTTTATCTCTGCAAGATTGATCCAAACACTGTTGCGATTTGAGCTAATTTATGATAGCACAGACTGACCAGATATGGCATGTACTAGTTTTGTCAATGCCCGAAGCCTGCAGAACTGTAGTCCTGGCTCTTCCACATGTTTATGAGCTGCACAGGGAAATTGCATAGACAGATGATTCAGTATGCCTTGGCTATTTGTTTTTAGAGGGGTAAACTCTATTGTACTAGTTATCGAAAGATCAGATCTCTGTTTTGCCCACAGAAGTGAAGGCAGTGAAAGGCAGCAGCTAGTCGGGAACGGAGAGTTCAGTTCACTATTATCCTTCAGAGATGGTTATAACTAACTAAATGTTGTCACAGCTTACGTCGTTTCTCCATCATTTGGACCTTCAAATCAAGACTGATCTCTTTTTGAGCAATCCACTGTTACTACCATTTAGCAGACAATTATAAGCTATATGTAGAAATGGCCATGTTTTATCAGAGGTCAGATTGCTTCCCGCCTTAACATCTATGAATTTTATAATACTTTCTGTAGAGATAATCAAAGGACATTACATGGAAGTAGTAATTTTGTATTAAAGTACATAGCAATGCATCCAAAAATGCATCCAGCTGAAGTAGCATTATCAGGTTGAGTGTTCTGAGCTATTTTTAACCTGTTTTCTGATAGCGTTCCTTTGAATAGTGTGCCCTGAATATTTTCTTGAAAAAATGTGCAAGGGTTTCCCAATTCCTGTGATGATCTCTAGAAGAGTCCGTAAAGAAGAACAAAAGCAACCAACTTCAATTTATCCTTTTTCTCATGTTTCTTGATATCCACCTCTCCAAGATCATTTTGGTTGCTAACAACAGGATTGGAGGACAGCCTGCTGCATGGCTAGTGGAAAGGGTGTATGCCACCAGCAAACACAGAAACGGGGTTTCACTTGGTGCCCGGAGCAAAAACAGTTTTTCTTTATCCCTTTTGTTTCTTGCATTCTTTTGTTTCTTCCCTTTGTTTCCTGTCACAGCATCTGCTTATAACTGTTTTGCAAATATGATTTTCAAGTTGACAGTATCCTTCTAATTTGGAATTCAGGGGATTTCTAGTATTTAGTTTTGAGTTCGTTCGTTCATTCCTTTCATGTCACTGGGATTGATGTAAAACAATGAGTACAGATGAAATGCTTTCTTCAGCTGTGGAAATGTCATAAAAGATTGCATCACTGTAATACAACAGAAGGCAAAAATGAGAACTGCTACTTACGATTATTAGGCTGATTTGGTGCCAGACTTTGATCTGAAAGTAGTTCCTGTCCTATTCTGTAAATTCTGTGCAGTAGATTTTCCTAAGTACTTTTTTCCCCGTGACATTAAATCCTGACAACACAATCATATAATCAGCTTTTCTGATTAAAATACGTCCTGCGCCTGTTGAAGTGAATGATAACATTCCACTTCCGTGGGGCAGAACAAAGCATAGACTTGTGAGATGCAAAGTGGTGGGTGGTTTAAAGTTAAGAGCAAAAAGCTGCTATATATTTTTCTTACTCGGACAGCATTCTTTTGAAGTTGTCCTGGGATTGATGGACAAGCTTTTGCTATTTCTTTAAAGTGTGTTGACCAGTCTTTATACTTCTTTCAGTCAACCTCAAATCAGTCAACTGGAAACAATACATTAATGTGATAAGTACACCTGTGCAAGTCTGCCGGCTCTAGCAACATCCTGTCTGTTTTATATTAATAGCTGTTTTTATCTCCTGTGCACCTATTCAAGTCAATACTTAAATTAGTTTTGCAGATTACGGCAGCGAGTTTACTTGTTTGCTGCCTTGTCTTGATAATTATTTATGGATTTCTTCTTTGTATTTAGGATATGATGCTTCAGTTGTTTCGGGGACTGGATTTTCTGCATTCACATCGGGTGGTACATCGGGACCTGAAACCCCAAAATATCCTTGTAACCAGCAGCGGGCAGATAAAGTTAGCTGACTTTGGCCTTGCACGAATCTACAGTTTTCAGATGGCTCTAACCTCAGTGGTAAGTTTCTGGAGGCTTTTTTTTATTTTATTTTAATGCAGTAATGTGCTTACTCTCTATGTTCATATGTTTTTGTCTCCTGTTATAACTCTGCTTCCAAAGCCATCTCTGCAGTTGAAATTACATGTGTCTGTGAAGACAATTGTTTTTCCAGTCAGGACTGAAGTTGTTGTGGTTATTTTATAAAAGTAATCAATTACTAATTACTGGCTCTAAATTAAATCGTGACTGATTACTGAAGTAATGTATATACGTGCTAGTTTTCCAAAACCCCTTAAATCTGGCTTCTGTTGTGATACTGGCTTCTTCCATACATTAAGCTAGACAGGTTGGGTGAAAATTTCCCAGGTTACCTAGTTTAAGATAAAACTGTTGCTGGCCCTCAGGGAGTCTTGCTTGAAAACCTATGCAGATACTTTTGAACATGCCACACTGGCCATGTCTCTGAGTTTCCATCCCTGTGGATATGGGGCTGATACATCCTCCCATATGTCAGCGAGCGCTTCTGGGCAGGGTTGCGCTGGAGGCAGTTCAAGGGGACCTGGCAGCTGAAATCGGAGCCGTTGCCCAGGCCAGCTGCTGAAAAGCACCTCCAGTATCTCCAGGCCCCCTGCCACCGTTGCCCCTCTGCCGGGAGCTCTCCTGGGCGCGCTTGGCTTGGCCGTGAGCTCGCTCCCGGCAGGGCTGGCCCTCGGCGCTGATGCTGCTGGGGAAGCCCTGCCAGCTCCACGCTTTGACCCTGTTTCCACACTTGCTGGCCCTACCCCCAGAATGAGCTGCTCTTAACTTGGCACGACGTCTCTAGGCTAACGCGTATTGAAGATTAACTGTGCTGCATATGTGTTGGGTGTCATTTGGTCTTGTTGCCCGCCTATTAATTTTTTCGTTTCTGTTTTCTGTTCTGAGTATCACAACTGTGATGGTAGTGTCACTTAGATATACTAGAGACAGGGAAGAGAGAACTGCTGAGAAAGGAAACTGAAAGGAGTCCACTTTGCACTTTACTTTGTATTTAGAAATCAGCCTGTCTCACATTGATAAAAAGTAATCCATTGTTATTATTAGTTACTGTAAGAGCCTTACCACAGTTCTGTAACGTAAAAATGATTTTCTGGGTTCCGGCTTCAGCATGAATGAAGACAGGAAGACACAGAAAATGATATCATCGTGTTGCTAAACATAGGAAAGTATCGTCTTCACATAAAACATATGTAAACTGACAAGTTTACTCAGTTGTGTTTTTGGGTTGTTTTTTCATTGCATGTAGGATGTAGCCTAATCCAAAGCCAAAAGAGCCTCTGCTGAGTTCAGTGAGGACAAAACAGCTTTGACGAAAAGGAGGAAAAGGTTCTTCTTGAACTGCTGCAATTTTTCATTTCCAGGCAGTCGGTCAGAAACAGTAAGACCTTCAGTGACCATTCCTATTGGTCATAAACTTCCTCAAGCCAAAATTGTTGAATGTTGTAAGGCTGCCAGCGGGACTTTTTTGAAAAATTCTATATAAAATGAGGAAAAGTCATCTACGGAGCTGAGCAGGATTTCGATTGTGATCGTGTAGGCTGCATAGGGAGAGGGACCAAAAGCCCCAGAACCAGAGGGCATTTCCTGAGGCAAGAACATACCAAGCCCTGCTTGTAACAGATCGTGGCCAGAGTTCCTGGGTGAAAGAAAAAGCGCAGCATCTCCTACTTGTACAGTAGAAAAGGTGCTTGAAAACCTATTAGCTGGTACCCTTAGTGCTGCTGTGCATAGCAGTCGTTCAGGCTAAGGGGTTGTCGGCATGAAAAGCTGTACAGTGTTAGCACAAGCATTCAATTGTTATTGCAGCTATGCTAAAGGGTAGTAAAAGAGCTGCATTAGTCCATGACCAAGAATGAACAAAAAGTGTGGGTATAGGCGTGGAGAATGGCTTTCACACCCAGAACTTACTCTGGTATTTTCTTATTTAAAAATCACACCTCTGACCAAAGTTGGTATGCTGGTGCAATTTTCATGTTGAGGACAGGCCTAAGAAAAATGATGCTTTCTTAAGTTGAAAAAGTTAATGTCTTTTGAAACACCTAGTGTGTAACAGTCCTAAAATCAACCTTTGGCTGGCCGTGCAGTAAGCTAGAGGGGGGCCTTGCTTACAGTGTGATGATCTAACTTGGTTTTCCAAGTGTCGGTCTTCACTGCTCCTGCAGACTGAGCGGTGGTTAGAAGACTTAATGATTATTAGTTGACACGGTGAGAAAGACAATCGGTTTTCCTTGTCAGAGTGTAACTTTTATCTTTGGTTAGCTGCTTTGCTGTACTAATTCTTTTATATTTTTTCCTCCATTGAAACTCAATACGAGAAACAACTTCTAAAATACCCTCTTCCATTTTTTAAACATAAAAAGATATTCTTGATCTTACTATTTCCAAAAGTAAATCTAAATTGCAGTTCCTTTGAAGGTACTGGCTAAACTTGCGTTGACTTCAGCAGGGCCAGATTTGTTTTGAAGTGAAGAAAAAACGTGAAGACAGCATGTGTGTAAACACAAGTCAGTCAGTAACACTGCTAGCTTGCAAGGATTTGCTTTGGAGTTCTGTTGAAAAGCGATAGCGCAGACAGCCCCATGCTAAAAGGCACGCCGCATGTGCTATCATTGCGATCAATACAAGAGCTCTGCATCGTTTCCTTCAGCAGGGAAGCGTACTGCAAGATAAACTGCAAGAATGATCTTTTGAGGTATTAGATCATTCCCAAGATGCATCCTCGTTTTTTGCTCACAAAGAAGCTCTTCAGATAGGGAAAAGCACTTGCCATGAAAGTAATCCCGTAAGAACTGATCCAACCCCCATACTGTGGGTGCTGCAAACGGTAACTTCGAAGCCGTCTCTCCCTGATAGCCAGTTATTTCCACAGCGCTCCAGAATCCTTCTGGCAGATCAGACGTCTGGGCGTCTTGCTGTCGTTTAAAGAAACCTCTCGATATTTCCTTCAGTAAATGAGTAAAAGATTCAAAGCGATGTGCCCCATGCTGGGGGCGGGGGGAGGACACTCCTCCCAGCTGCGGCAGACTGAGAACTGAGACAGGTCTGAAATAACAGCGCGAGAAACAGCGACGTCGGGGGGGTTCTCGGGCGGTGGACAGCAGCGCACGCTTTTGGTTTCGTACAAAGTGAGGCTCTTTTTCAAGTGCTGCTCTTGGCCCTTAGGGAAATTTTGAGTAGGCTTTGTGATAACAGAGAAGCTCCATAGGGAAGAGGAGATGGATTGATGTGGCTGTGTAATTTTGGAGTTTGATGGCAAAAAGCTGAGGACTGTCACTTTTTTCTGTGGTTGAGAAGAATGGGCACTGAGTTCTGACTTCCTCCGGGCGAAGGAGCAAGTGGCCGTCTTGAAAACTGGAAGTTATACTGTGAGGAAGAAATAAGGCATTTATCTGTGCTTTGTTGACTGCTCACTGCCGTAAAGAAAGGAAATACAGATGAATCATGGCACAGCAGAATGCTAAGGGAGATAAGCGTGTGCAGTTGTGAGCGCAGCATCTACACAGAGCTGAGCACGTCCAGGTTTTAAGTCATGACCTGCCTTAACGAACCTGAGGAAATGCTAGGGTTTGCAGCACGCTCGTAATGTGCTCTTTGAAAACATGTGCGCTTTAAAATAGGTTGCAGCACTGTCGAAGGTTTTTTCCCCCATGAAATGTGAACAAAATTGTTTTATATTTTCCTTTTAAAAAATAGCTTTTCAGCATTGCTGAGCATCAGAAGGGAAAACACATCGCTTTCTCTGCCGATGTCCTAAATTGTTTCATACTAGGCTCAGCTAAACTGATCATTAAAAAGAGAAAACACAAAAAAACCCGCACTGTTACTGTCAGTGAATAATTTTAGATTACGCTAGCATTTTATTTGAGTGTTTCTTCAGGATAAAAACTTTCCATCCATTTCCTGGCAGTCACTTCAGCACAAATGGTTTACATGTCACATCATGCAGGAACTTGGATTTCATTTTGTTGGTATAGTAGCAAGGGAGCATAAAATAATTTTCACTAACCGGGCTTACTTTGTAAAAATAAATATAGAAATTAGTTACAGCAACAAAAACAACAACAAAAAAGACAGAAAAAACCCTCTTCCAAAGAGGAAAGAGTGCTTTCCTGTTTTCTGCCCACTGTTGTATTGTGAGATACTAATAAATACCACCTGTTCGTAAATAATGCGAATGTAAACTCCTGTTGGAGCTAATACCATAGCTGGGAGCTTGAAAACAGCACGGCCAAAGAAGTTTCTTTTGCTTTTGCTTCCTTTTTTTTTTTTTTTTTTTTTTTTTTGCCACCTCTTTCTGATACGCTGCTTCCTGAAATCCACGTATTTATCAACATGTGAAACACCCTGCAGAGCCCATTCGTGTGCTGGACACATTCCAGCGAACCTGGAGCCTGTTTCAATACAACTTTAAGCCGAGCTGCGTTGGGTAACCTGAAATGGATATAAAGGGCCCAATTCAGCCAGCTATTTAAAGCTCACACTTAACATTAAGCACAGAAGTAGACCTATGGAAATGAATTAATAATCATCTTCCTCTGGTGAACCGGAGTCAAAATCTGGGCTGTGCTAAACAGAGTGCCCTAGTGGCATCAGTACGTTTGCACTAGACTTTATCTCGTATTTAATTTGATAAGGATATAAAACTTCCTCCTTCTGGCAGGTGGAAGCGACATTGTTTGGGTATGCACTGAGCCTTCACTGGTGTGAGGAGCACATCACCTTAGGTCCAAAGCCCGGTCTCCAGTTCTTGCCTCACGGCGTGTTTCCCCAGTCCACCCAAATGTCCCTGAAAAGGAAAATGAGTCACAGACAGACATGCAGAGGATTGAAATATGTGTTGTTGAACTCGTGAGTGCTGCTGCTGAAAGGCTGTGGTTATTTAGGAATGCAGCACAATTAAATTGGTTGGTTTATTTAAGGAAAATCTGTCTTTCCTACTAATGCAGAGTTCTCCATAAAAAGCCCATATATCTGGCTTTGTGAAGAAATGAGGGAATTTCTCTGATATTTTAACATCTGGATAGCTGAAGGAAGCTTTATTGTATCCTCCCAAACACCCTACAGGAAAGCTATTTCCATCACATAAAATGAGTCATTTATCTCTGGTGCCATCTTAAGAATAAAAATCTTTATCAGCACATTGACAGTAAAATCTGCAGCTGACTGAAAATATCTCAACGTGTATTTAAGTTGACTTCGCTCAGATGAGATGTTTACTAAGATAGCTCAGATCCCTATGGAAGTAGCAATGAAAAAAACATTTGCTAAATGTGACAGTTGCATCAAAGGCCAATACATGGCCATACATGGACAACGTTGTGAAATGTGAAGAATAAAAGTTGTTTTTATTCACCTGCGTGAAGATCATATAGGAGCACATAGGATTATTTTCAAAACTGACTCATGATTTTTGTCACGCAGCATACAACACTTTAAGGTTTTTAAGATTTGTCCAGAAGAGCCAGACTAGATGTGCTCAGAGAGAGAGACAGAATTCATGGTAAGGCTGTTATTTCTAGAAACACTTCCCAGAACTAGTATTCTAGGGGTGCAGTTGCGCAGTCGGCGTAAGTGGATGTAGTATTTGTACTGCTGCTGTGAACGGATGGTCCTGCTTTTGGCCGCACACTCCCATCGCTTCCCTTCCGTCGGCCGTAGTGGTCGCGTGCCTGCAGTCCAGTTGGAAACGAACCCGCCAGAAAGCAGTTCTTCATTTGCCGTTGGACCGGCTGATCCAAATCACTGCACGGCCACGGGCGTGAAAGCCAAGAGGAGGGTGAGCAGAAAGAGGGGCTCTTCCGCTCCAGAGACAGCACGGTCTTCGATTTGTTGGAGCCACTTATGAAACCACATCGGAAGCCTTCAGCTGAGGACGCAAATAACTAAACTCACTCAAACGCGGAAACGGTGTTTCCAAACCGAGCGGCTCACGCTGACTTACCCTGTTTTGAAGATGTTGCATCAGTTACTGGTTCATTTCAGGCTCTTACCGTATCCGACTTCGAACAAACTTCCAAGGGTGTCTGCATCCATGTGCTGGAAGTATTTGTCAGCTCGGCGGTGCCAAGGCCGGAGCGCAGGGCTCGGGGCCGTTCCTCCGCAGCCGATGCCACGGCTGCCCCTCCGGAGCTGCAGGAATGCGGGGAATGCACTCCTCTGCTCTGATTCAGGCCCAGGTTTATCATAAACCAGAAAAAGCCTATCTTCTAATCTTTCAAAGTAAATTATTTCACGTAAACAAGCAAATTGGCTCCTCATGGGAATATTTGCTCTGCCAAAAAAGCTGCTTTTTAGAGCTATAAGCAGTAGAACATGTATCATGTGATTGCAGAGTTTGTCCACGCTGAGCTGCGAATGTTTTGCAGCCCTGTAGGTTCACTGGTGCAGCCTTGCCAGATAAATCTGCCTCGTACTGGAGGGAAAAAGGCAAGAGGTACAACTGACTCCTAGTACGATTCGTATCAGAACAAAAGGAGGTTTCTGCGAGGTTGGACCAAAGGCTCACCGTGCTCAGTATCAAAGGATGATGGCTACCAGAGGATGCTTAGGAAGGAGAGTAAGAGCCAGCTTTTAGCAGTCAAAAATCTAGTGATTTCCAGCACTGGATCATTTCCTTTTTAATAATTACGGAGGTACCTGTCTTCTGTGAATTCATCCAATTCCTTTTTGAATCCATTTATACTTTTGTCTAATTTGCTTCTGGAATGTAAGAAAAGCTCTTTGTTTTGTTTTAAATCTGACACCTGATAATTTCAGTTGGGTTCCCCTTAATTCTAGTTTGGTGAGACATTCCCTTTTTACCTCTGGATGAAATTTGGTATTATTTTGCAGCAATGCGACTCCATTAGAGGAAGAAAAAAATATTCAGTGCAAATAAGCCTTTCACCTGTTGATGTGAAGCTAACTTAAAATACTCTCTTTCTTCTTTTGTCTTCTCTTTGTTTTCCTGCTTTTTCTCTTAGCAGTGTACAGCAGATATGGTTGCTAATGGTACAGCACCAGCTTAGAGTTTTCATACTAATATCTGGTGAGCTCACTCTAGGATGTAGAAGAGCTGAGTTTAAAAAGAACAGGAGGCTGTGCTTAATCCATTCAAAAAAGGAGTATTTGTGTGTGCGTGCGTGAGGAAAGAAAGGCACAAAATGACTACTGTGTATTTTCTCTATATTATAAAAGAGTATCCTGCTATTGTGTGTCCTTACTTCTATCTTCTGTTTTAAGATTTGAAAATATGTGGTGCATTTCCCCCACCCAGTGATTTACATCTTCTTTGTACTATTTTTCTGTTGATTTAAGCAGGTCTGTTTTTATATCTACTCCCAGAGATAATTGAGAGGGTTGGATTGTAAAAACAATTTGATTGTTTGACAAGGTCTCTCCCTGTGTATTTACAAAACTGTTCCCACATAATTCTAAACCATCCTGAAACACTAAAATAGAGCCTCAGGTTATGCTCTTATCAGAGCATACAAGGTAAGCAGGCTTGGGCCTGTTTGGTACTTGAATTTGAGGCAGCTAAAAAGTTACAGGAAGACAAGCAGAGAAAATAGGGTGCTGCCCTTTGGGTTAGTGCTGTTCCAGAGGGAAGGCAAGCGTCTGTACACCGCTGATGGGAGTGCTCTTAGAGCTTTATATGTAATAAAACTGAAGTCTCTGACGCTTTTTGCAGTGGTATCCCTCAATATTCTCTCGGCACTGGCCAAAGTCCTGCTGTAGAATATATTTCTCACCAAAAATTCCCTTGCACAGGTACACCTGAAAAAATTATTCTTAGCCTAACAACAGTTAGTATTTGTCCCATGTTACTGGGTTGGAATTTTAGAGCTCAGAATCGTGCCATGAAATCCGCCCCGTCCTCTTCTGAGTCAGGCAGGATTGTTCTCTGTTATGTCACTTCTAATGTTTTGCCCATGTTAACTTTAAATGTGCCAAAAAAATAGGGATTCCATCACTTCCCATGGGAGCCTGTTCCAAAACCTCTATATAATCACTCTCAGAAAGTTTCCTTGATGTCCAGCCTTCAATTTCCCATTCTTAATTTAACTCCATTATATTCTTTGTTATTATATGCTGAATGGTAGCAGATGTCCAAGGCCTTGTAGCTGGCTTCCTGCGTTAGAGAAATGAGTTACATATTGCTGTATACATTAGTCCCTGCAAAAAAGGAAAAAGATAATTTGTTTGCTAAACAGTATAGTAGTCCTAGTTTTTCAGATTTTCAGTGAACGAGAGAGTACCAATTAATTAATTTAGATTTCTCTAGACTTCCCATTTATTCAAATTAAGTGGATAAAGGTAGATGAAAATATGTTATGCTGAAAGAAGAACTGTTGAGCTAGAAGGTGAATTCCTCAGTTTGGGGGATCTAACAAACACCTTGGAAACAAGCTACAAAGATCACGGGCTGGCTGAGAGTCACTGGCCTGATGCATGAAAATAGCAAACGGAAATTTAGATTGTTGCATGTAGGATATTTTAGTAGAAATAAGAAAATATTGATGCCACAACACAAATTACCTGATGCAGAATACTATGTTCTGCTCCATTCCTTTGCCTTTAGGAGAAAATTTCCGACAAGAACAGGCACAGGGAAGGACAGATTACTGGAATGATCAGGGAAGGGGGAACCTATTTTCCAAGAGGACAGAAGAAGAGCCCGATTTAATTTAACAAAATGAATTGTGAGAGCAGATACAATTGATATCTAAAAATATCAGGAAGTGAGCTGGAGAGGGAGAACATGAGTGAAAGAACAATGGTGGCATGAACACTAGGTAGCTTAAACTGGGCGTAAATAAACTTAGGCGGGAGGTTAGAAAACAAGCTGTGAGATTCTGAAGCAGCCTCCAGCAGGACCAGTGCAGGCAAGAAAAATAACTGATTTTGAGAGAGAGCTTGACCAGATTCTGTGATGCAGTTGGCAGATCTTGATGACTGAGGCAGTCCGTTCAATTCCATATTTCTGTATGAGTCCCTTCAAGATTTCATGTGCATTATATAGTCAAACTTACCAAAGAGATTTCCTTCATGAGCTCCGCCCTGAATCGAAACAGCTTTCAGCAGGTCAGGAGGACCAGCGTAAGTGTCAGAGCAAAATCGTTTTCCGAAGCAAGAAACAGTGAGCTACTTAGCCCTATTGGGTGGAGGCAGAACAAATAGTGGAGCTGGTCTCGTAAACCAAAGGCAGCTAAAATTAAAATAAAGGCTAAGGTGAGAGTGCAAAGAATTAAAATTGTGAGATATAAACAGAGAGACACTTCACTAAAGAAGTGAAAAGAATACCCATAAGTTTCCCAAACAGGGATGAAAGATGATCTGAAGGCAAAAATGGAATCTTTGTTGGGACAGCAAGTTGAAAACGTCCAGATGGATTGGGAAGTCTGGTTGCAACATTCCCCATCTGGAAGTGGGCTGAATCTGGCAAGTCACATCCATGAATGAAAACCAACCTGACTGCAGCAGATCAGAAGGTTTTCCATGAAACAGAGGAGGCCAGACAAGCTTGGATTGACTTGGAACTGGCTAACAGAAATGAGCTGCAACAAGGACTTGAGCTGAAAAATCAACACGGGAAGTTAAGCAGAAATGCAGATCACTCTGGAAGTGGAGTGAACACATGGATGTGAAAGTGGGCCAGCCAGAAGACTGGAAATTTATATGGATTTTTTTGCTTGATGTAACCTACAGAATTACATTTTCCCAGCTCAAATAATAGAAATGCCTGCTAAAAATCCTGGGGAAGCTTTCAGCGTTGTACCCTGTATGAATGGCGAGGGAAAGGAACGGAAAGGAACATTTCAGGAAGCCTATTCACATCATCTGCTTGCTATAAAGCCATGAGACATATGTCTCAAAGAAAGACAGCCATCAGTCTGACTGGTCCTAGATACAGCTAAGAATTAGAGAGAGGAAGAAGAGGGAGAGACCTGAGGAGACTTGCCTTCTTACAATATGTGGATACCACTGAGTCTGACAAGCTGCATTAGCAGTGATCGGGATTTGCAATCAAGATCAAAGGAAAGAGGTGAAAGGCCCTTCAGGGGTCTGCGAGATTTGGCTTGGAGCTTGGGTATTTCCTTACTGAAAGGAATCAGAAGGTGATACAGCCACTGCAGAACTTATTTATCAGAAATTATAGAAGAACAGCTCTATGTTTAAAAGACACAATGGAAAAGGTGATTCTGATCTGATAGATGTATCGTTTGTAGACAAATAGAAAAAATTAATAGATTCGATTTGATTTATAGTCAACAAAAATTGACATCAGTGCCAAGATCAAGAAAGAATTCAGTTAAATGCAGGTGTCACAATAAACGGCTACAGAATGTTTTTCCATTGATTTGGATCAGATTTTTGATCATTTGCAGACCCTAAGTGACAAACAGTGGATGTTAAAAAGAAAAAAAACCTAACTAGCATTGCAAAACACACACCAGAGAAGCTAGTAAGTACAGGTGTAGGAGAAAACTCCCATGGAAAAAAGGAGGAAAGGTGAACACCTGCAAGTTCATGTTGATTTTATTCTGAGGTCATGTTGTCGGTTTAAAAGAGGAATAACAGAGTAGAGACTTTCTCCTTAGGAAGCAGGAGATTTTTTTTGATTTAACAAAGATATAAGTTGTACCATGTGGGCCCAGCACAAGATTGTAACCATGGAAATGTGCCACCTAAACAGCTACTTCATTGTTGACCAGTAGCAAGGAAGAAATAAAAGAAATATATTGAGACTGTGATGTGCCTTCAGCTAGTTCTTGGGCCTTTCCCTTAACTCTGAGTCAGAAAAAAATGGCAGCCCCAGGTTTTGTATGGCTATTAACATCCAAAAAAATTCCCTGAATGCTATAGTGCTTGTTTTCCATCCAGACTGTGAATAGTAGGTAATGTCAAATGGATGCAAACGAGAGATGAAAATACCCTAACATATCAAACCAAGTTTTGTGGCTATGCAGAGCAAGAGCGCTTTGGCTGAGGCAATTTGTGTGGCTAGTGGAGGAGGCAGTTCAAAGCATTTCTTTCTCATGTTCTGCATAGGTATGCCTGGTGTGCTTAAGATAAGTGACTTCTTTTTGGAAGCAGCTCACCATCTTTCTGCCTTATTCATCGCACTGATGATCTGAAAATATATTGGCTCCCTTCTGCAGAACAGAAGGAAAAATGCCTGGAAGATGGTAAGCTGCTTCCAAAAGATGTCTTCTACGCTGAGCACAATGTATGAATGGGGGAGTTTCCACTAGTGACAAGAAAGTTGCAGCTGTACAGAACTGTCAGCTCCACAGCCACTCTCACATGTGCGCGGTTTTGTGTTCCTATTATAGGAAGTTTATTTATGCATTGACCAATAACGCAAAATGATTTTAGGTAAAAAGCTGTGTCAGTGGACAAAAGAGCATGACTTTGCATTTTCAGTGTCGGAAATGGTTCTTGTGAATTCTTCTGCCTTCACCTCTCCATATCTCAAAACCATTTTTGTCTCATATTGGGCAAAAATCGTAGAGCTTACAGTTTCATGGCAATATTGACACAGAAGCACCACAGACTAGAAGACAAAGATCGCAGTTGTATAGGAAGGACTTATCATGCTAGTTATAAGAAACATCTAGCAGTGCTTAAATCTGTACAGTGTTTTCACTCATTGATGTGGGAGAAAGTTTGAGGTTAGGACAGACCATGTGCCTTGGTGAAGTTCTAATTGCAAGCACAGCACTAAGTGAAGAATTTGTGGTCAAAGATACATATCTTCTGAATTTAGTGTCATCTTGGAATAACGCAATGATAGCTTTTTTGACAGCAGTAGGAAAGCCCGGAAGTTAAAAGAGGAGATACGGAATAAAGAGTGGAGAGAAACAGCAGATATCAGTGAAAACAAGATTCAACTGTACTTGCACGTTCGGGAATTGGGAAATCACTAATCAAAACAGACTCAGTAGATGGCAGGGAGAAAATGGAAAACTGGTGTGGGAAGTGTCATGGTTGCATGGCAAAGAAGTTTCTTGCTAAGATAAAGATGAAGGTGGCTTGCAACAGTAGCACTGGTAGTAGCAATGAAGCATATGTGCACATTGATGTGTTTAAACCTGTGCATGGTTTAAACCATTGGTCAATATTTGCTGTTAGCACTAGACCGTTTTTTGAGACAGCCTAGCGTTCACATAGCAAGGAACCAAGAGGCTTGATAGTAGCAGACATTGTAATGAGTTAATTCTTCAGTAGATGTGGGATTCCAGGCGAGTTACATACAGACCTAAGGGAAAAATTTTCATCGGGAATCTGCAATTTTTAAAACATTTCAGTGAAAGCTGGAGTTTAACTGCGTACCTTTGTAGAACAGCACAAAAGGGACTGGAATCAGCATATGACATTCTTTTCAACAGAATATAGAAGTCACTAAATGTATAAAGTATGCCTCAGCATTTATTATATGTGTCTAGCTATGAACTAACAATCTACCTTTGCATTGTCCACGCTATATGAAGATCATGAAACTTCTGAAGAATCAGAGGGATTTGGGCCGTTTGGTCTGTGCATAAATTGTCCTAATTTGGAAGAGCTCACATGTTTCTAGGGAAAAATTGATGATCATCTCTGATCAAAGTCAAAAATGCTCAGTGGCTTACAAATGTGTGCAAAAACTTTACAAAGAATGGTTTTGGTATGGTCCCAGAGAGCTAGTAGAAATTAATGCTGAATAAATGCAGAGAGTGATACTCCCCATTTCTGACCTGAATAAATGGAGTGATAAATAGGAAACTGATAGATAGAGCCACAGCAAACCCAGCATTGTCCAGCCAATCCCCACTGAGCACCTATCACATTTATAAATATCTGCTGCTGGAAGAAAATTGAAAAAACCGTAGATACGTTCCCAGTTAGAACAAAACTATCAATGTGTGTCCCTCTGTCCCAGGCAGAGATATTACCATTAAAAACCACAGCCATTTCTTGGGGATTTCTGAGAAATAGTTGAAAGGAAATTAGATAAAGAAATAAAAGCTATAAAGAGATTTAGATGGTTGCATGAATATGTCCTGTCATAGAAGTACTATAAGTAGGATTTATCTGACCAGATGGAGATGTCTACGTCTAAGTTAGTCAGTAGAGCCTAGACGTAAACCAGAGGAGACCTCCTTATCAGTGTAGTCAGTGGAGCAAAGAGTGAGTTACCTTAACTGAAAGAAGACATTTAACATAGGTCAGGTGCCAGCGGTACCTATTTCTTTCCATTGACTGTCAAGAGAACTCAGAGTGACCAGCTGGGATGTGGACATCTACACTGTAGTCAGATCTAAAGTCAGGTTAGATGAATCCAGCTCAAGTCAATCCTAAAACCGTTAGAGTTTTTGTTCTTTTCTTTCTGTTTGGGATGAGTGATAAGGAGCATCGCTGTCAAGAATGCCATTGAGATGAGGGCAGAGCTGGGACAGCTCAGAGGAAAAGGGCTATAACTGAAGCATAAAAGCAGCTCTCTGTTTTGGATAAGTGTATAAAAGCGATGGAGAACTTTTCTGGAGGATATAGCTGAAATAATAAGAACCACCACCCAAAATACAGGACACGTGCAAGGCCGTTAGCAATCTAAGCTATGTGGGTGAGTGGGTTTCGCTGAAATCTGAGTGGAAGTGCAGAAAAGCCAGCAGTGACTGAGGAGATATCTGTGAGGAAGGGAGAGAGGCAATGGGAAGCGGTACAGAAATGCATAGTCACGCACAAGCAACAGGCATCAATAGGAACATATAGAGCACACGCTGAGAAACCTGAGAGGTTCTGGGTGGAGTGTTTGGAGTTAGTCCTGGAGGAAAGACTGGAGGAAAGACTATCTCCTGGTATTTGATTTGTTCTACACCTTTCTTATGAAGGAAAACAGAAAAATACATGGCTTCCATCATCACTTCACATCTTCTCTCCCCTCTTCCCCTAGCCTCTGACAGAAATAATGTACAAGTTCCCCTCAGGCAGAAGAGGCTATAAACTAATACAGCCTGAGGATGTTCTGTCTTTGAAAGACATGGAATGTTTTTCTTCTGTATATACATTATTACATAAACAGCCAAAAGATTTTGAGCGTCAGAAAATGCAAGGCCTAAGTCTGTGAGACTTACTACCCCTGAAAGTAAGGAGCAAGCTCAGAAATGAAAGCTGTTGGGAGGTGCCGATGTATAATATCTTTGGGAGTACTGTGAATCAAAATTAGTCTTTCTGAGGGGGCATGATCTTTTCATAATACCACTTATGGCAATAGTTTTCCGAGGGTGAGAAAGTAATATTTTGGAATCCACCTGGAATACCAATAACAGTGAGAAACAAACCAAGTGCTAGTTTGTGCTAGCACTTCTTCTGCTGACGAGCTTTGTGGAAAAGGTAAACTAACTGTTTGATTCACTCTGGCATAAAGCCTGGCACTTCTTAGGTGAAGCTGAACTTTTAACTCTTTTCTGTGGTCCACTAAAGAGCGTAGAAGACAAGTGTTTTTTTCATGAAAAGTTACTTAAGATTATTCTTCATGGAAAACAATCGTTTCTGGCCTTTTTTAAAGTGCTGTCTCTTGGACAGTGTGACTGACTTCTTCAAGTGCAAGAAAGGAGCGTGGCATGGATTTCCTGTTAGCACTCATAGAAACTTGTTTAAAGGTTTTGAAATCGCAATGGAAAAATAGAAGAACCTTTGAATATTTTTTAATTTGTTGGGTTTTTTATTTTTTAAGGTGTTTTGTGTCAATCAGAATGTAATTGACCACACTTTTGGTGATGATTCTGTATTTTTAACCAGCTTCAGTGTGAGTACTTTAGAGTAAATTTCTTCTAAGGTTCACTAAGGCTAATGTGTATTTCTTCTAAAGTTCATTAAGGGCAATGCAGTTTTAGTTACCTTGCAGATATGTTATGGATCTCTTCAAAGCAGTTGCTTCTGTCATTTTTTCTGTAATTTAAATGACAGTACATCTCAGAAAACAGTTGAACTGCAAGAATGAGAGTCTAGCTGATGCGTTTTAACCCTGCTTATTTGGAGATATGTTTATCAAGTTGTTTTTACGTGCAGTACTTCATGTTGTATTTGAAAGGACAGAACCAACCAAATCATTCTTGAAATGCGGAAGATTGCTGGAAGATTTGAAAATCTTGGTGTGCAGTTTAGTATGTTGGGTTGATCTAGGTGCTGTGTTTACGTTAAGAAAAAATGTAACTCAAAACGTGCTGTCACTATAACATCTAGACAGAGAGCATCAGAGGTAGATATGTGTCTTAATGTGATGATATTTTCTTTAGTTTTGTTTACCTATTTATATTCAGGCTCTGTAAAATGAAAAACAGCTTTGGAAATGTAGCTTAAAAAATTGGAAGTGCTTTACTTGTTTGTGCTTTTTTACGGCTATTGCAGTAGGTCATAATGGCCACATACTTCAGCTGGTATAAATCAGCATGGCTTCCTTGGACTAGGCCAATTTAGAAAAGGGATAAGAGGGTCTGTTTTTAAATCAACAGTGAATATTTTGCATTTGCTTTATTTTTCACTTCCTATTTAATTTTTTTTACTTAATTATCTTATTATTTCTCTCTCAGTGTCTCATGCTGCTCACTTCTTTCAACAGATACTGTTGCTTTGACATGTAGGGGACGGGTTAAGTTAATAAAGACACCACTGGCAGGGCGCAGGTTCAGTGCTACTAAGCTATGGATAGATTTAAGCGATGTGTGACATTAAAGACATCCTGCACCTTATGTAATTTAAACAGAAGAAGAATTGAATAAGGAGGGGCCTGCACACGGTATCAGTTCTTGTGGGAAAATATGCTTCAGTGACTTACTGGCACTGGCTTTGGAATGTGGCATTTAAGAGTACCTTTCTACAGTGGGAAAGAATTTGGTCAAGAATAAACAGTCTGACCTTGTTAAATGGACCAAAGTCTGTGCATAACCTAGTTCCAGAAAACTAGTTTTTGCCAGTCTATGAAAAAAAAAAAAAAAGATCAGTTTATAAAAAAAAAGCAACTCGATTTTCTAGAGAAAAAAAAAAAAGACATACATGGAATACAGCCAAAAAAATTGTCATTAAACTATAGGCTTTTCTAGTTTGCGGGAAGTGGCCTATGAGCTTCAAACATGAATTGTACTGTAATTTAGGATGACATTAAAAGCAGACAGTCATGTACTGTAGCCAGATGAACTCAAGTCACATATGGGACAAGTGAATAATTTTCACCACAAATAAAAGCCATTTCTATTCCCATCAGTATCTGAAAATGTAAAAACTGTGGATTTGCAGTAAGACTGAATTTATAGTATGGGCTAAATTTTAAACATAAAGCTTGGTATCTCCAGACAGAGTCACTTGACTAACAGTGATCCTGTTGATACGAATGAAGAAGCAAAAACGTGGAGCAAGAAAAAGTCTCTATTTTGATTTTAGCTTCAAGTTTTGCCGAAGGTGAGCGGCCACACTGTTACGGAATCTGCGAGCTTTGGAGTCCAAGCGTCAGTGCAGTCAACAGAAAATACCTCTGTAACTTCATTGTGGCCAGGATCTCATTCCAGGCTTTCATGTTCTATTTGAAAAATATAGACACTTTCTCTGGACAAATATGCAGGCTGCTTTGGAGGAGTGGAGTGTACAGAAGGCAGCAATGACCTGCAGAAATGCTATTGATAGAAGAGCCTATCCAGGTCAGGGGATTTTACCACAGAATTCCCACAGGTACTTTGCAGAATACAGCCCCATTTTTTTCTAGTGTTAACACAACAGTGTCAAGCCAACATATTAAACTTCTCAAGGCCTTGCAGCTGATTCGTTTTTAATGCATGAGCGAATGAAAAATACTACCGCAGTTCAAGAATGTGAAGAAACGTTGAAAGACATTGTTGAACAATACTCGGAGAACATCGTTTACAAGTTACAGTAACTAGCTGAGATCCACTAACTCAGCAGTCAAAGCTACATAAAAATGAAAATGCATTCAGCACTGCAGTTATCAGCAAAACCAGAGAAATAGTAATAGCTCCCTGTTACAAAATTAAATTTAAGGTATGCAGTGATATAACAGATGCAACAGATTAAAAAGTGGCATTAGATAAAGCAAGTGGATTATAGAAAAAAACAGATGCTTTTATCAGGTAAGTGCGGGTTAAAAATCAGGAAAACGTGTACATTAGGTTTTGATAAGTTTGAGTAAAGGATCTGTATTAAGCCAGAAAAGAAGAAAGCCTCTCTCAACATAAACACTGTTTTCAGATTTTTGTAGTCAATGTAAACATCTTCTGAACTTTGCCTGAGCTTCCTGAATTCTGTCTCGCTGCACTTTGTATTTACAACATCAGCTATATATTTACCCTGCAGAGATTTCTGGAGGCCCCACAAGGGGTGGAGTTCCCACCCTGCTGTGAGACGCCTCTGTGCATATTCTATGTACAGTCACATTCGACAGATTAACTACTGCACTGTGCCAGTTTTCAAATTGCCAGGTCCTTTAGCTGAAAATGGGAGTCACATGGCGGTAGCTCTGTATGGCTGGTAGTCCAGATTTATCCCCTTTTGTAGTCCTGAGCATTACGGGTATCTCACAGAAAAGCACTGATACAAACTGCAGCTGTTCCTAGAATTTGCAGGGGATGACACTTTTTTCCCAAACTTTCCCAAACTTTCCAAAACTGGGGTTTTTTCTCTCTCTACACGAACGTGTTCTCCTTTTCCTTATATTGCGAGTGGAGTTTGTCATCCAGACGTGCCCAGTAGCTCCAGCCCTCACGTTGTTGAACAAATTTTATTATCAAGAGCGGATTTACTGGGAAGGGATTAAGGAGCCGTTGTTTCCCCTTCTCTGCACCATTAGCAGGCCCCAGAATAACGTGCAAACTGTAGGTCATCTAGGAGGGGAATTGCTGTGCTAATACCAAACCTACTTTTCCCCTACGTTATAGACTGCGAGTGTTTTCTGGCCCTCACACAATTAGCAAGTAAAATGCATAAACTCTTTTAAAATTGTTAGATCCATACTGAAGTGAGGAAGCTATTAACTAGCTATTCTAGCTTTTGACTGGAAATAAATGTGTTGATGATATGTTGACACTAATTCTTATTTATATTGAGTAGTTAATATCAGTGGGTGATTGTGTCACTTTTCCTCTGGGTACTCCACTAATAAGTTTTCCTTAGTATTTCTGCAAGCATTTTTCACATTAGGGAATGAAAGAAAGATTTTTTGTTTTTTAATAAGAGACTGCGCATATCCTCTTATACGGATGCACTCAAAAACATGCAAAATACCTGAAGCTTTTTAGCTTATATTAAAAAGCCACGGGATTTGTTTGTTCCCGTATGCCTTCAGTGACATCACAAGCCGTGGTAGTAGACTACATCATTACATAGATAATACATATAAAAAACGTTATCTTAAAGAACAGCTGATGGTGAAGGGAACCATCAAGGTCCATAAAGATGAGGGAGGCTGTGTAAATAGGATAATTCTATCCGATTAAGGTCGTTCAGAGAAACTACAGATTTTTTTTTTTTTGACATCAGAAAAGAACGTGTCCAGAGTTAAGCCTCTACTGTCATGATTCCCTCAGCAGAAAATTAATGAGACTCTTCACTTCTAAGACCCCCTCATCGTGGGCCAGGACACCATTGTGTTAAGGACTGTATGAATTTGAAGCAAGATCTAATTTTCTTTCGTCACCTTTTTTTAAAAAAATGTTTAGCTTGCAGTATCTTTCCAGCCAAGCATTAAAAATGTCCTTAGTTAGTTGATATATTAATTCCTATTAGTCAAAATAGTGTTCCTACGCAAGGATTTCAACTCTACCTCCTATTCTTCAGAGGAGAGGGGGATTTCTGAAAGATCTTTATGTTACATTAGTCTCCTGTGATATTTAGAAGCATCTATGTGTAGTTATCCATATTGCTCTTCATTCCCAGGATATTATCCCCTCAGGAATGTAAATTAAGTTAATGTAAATTAAATTACAGAGTTTTCACATTGGCATTCAAGCTTATTTGGTCAAGAAGTGAAAATAGAGAGGGAATTTGGAATTATAGGAGGAGCTTGACCTGTGTGATATCTTCTATGACTTGTCGTACGTGTGCTACAATAATTGTTAAAATTTTAGTATTCTGGCTAGGATACAGCCCATCCTTCCTCTTTCTTTGAAATCCTCTTAGCGTAGCTCCTAACGACTCTGTTTCCCACAAATGTTGTATATTTAATGGCACATCCCTAGTGGTCCGTGTACAATAAATAAAGGGAGCTAAGTGGAAGGAGAGCAAAAAGAAAGTGAGGAGGCTTTAAAAGGAAGGAACAGTCATTCCTTAGGGAAAATGAGGCTACACTAAATACAATGACAGGGATTTTTTGTTGTTGTTTTCTGTTTGCTTTTTTAAAAAAGTTCTTGTTGTTTTAGTCCAAGGAGTGTTTGAGTTCACTTTTATTCCAGTTGCTGCTTTGCCTTTTGGACAGAAGATGCTACTTTTTTATGTTCGAGCAGTTTAATTTGCCACATAGCTGAAATTCTTTCCTGGTGAATATGTGAAATATTATACCCTGAATTTGCAATTAATGTGGCAAACGGCATAGTTTTTGTTCTATTCTCTGCTAAAGGTGCTTCACAGACAGAACTGTTCCAGCTCAATTAAATGCTATTGTAAAACTAAGCAAAAGATATTCCTGAAACTTCTGAGTCCTGCCATCATCTGAAACAGCCTGACTTGCTTCATTATCTTTGTCCCCATGTGGCCACAAACAGAGAGTCTCTGTGGTACTTTCCATTCCCATGGTGGGTTGGTTAATGAACTAATCAAAATCACTAAGAGCTGATGCATGATCAACTTGCATCACTTGCAGACTTAACATGGCAGTATACCTACTTAATAAGAGGAAACTGAGTGAAGTTCAGTAACATTTCCTCAGTTGCCATAGAAACCATTGCATCTTATATAGGATGTTTGACTGCCTTTGGGACCTCGTCCTTTGGTAGGCCAAGTGCCTTCTGCAAGTTCTTAATGTCCTCATCGCTTATTGAAACTGCAGGCAAAATCAGACGACGTGAACTTAAATGCTGTGACTTGAAGGAAGGTAATTTCTGTCTTAGCTACATTTACTCGAATTATAACCCGCTCCACTTGGATTCCCTTGAGTGGCCTGCGGCAGCGCAGAGGTGAGCTACGCACATGTGAACAGGGCACCGGTTTGGTGGCCTGACATCAACACAAATCGGAGGTACCTTACAGCCTGCATCGTCACATGCCTTCTCTGGCAATCAAATGCACTCTCTCTATTTTGGGGAGCAAACCTTTGTATCCTGTTAGCAAATTCAGCATTGGTCCAAACTCAGCAGAAAAAATGGCACTGTGTTCCAGGAAAGCAAGATCAGCCGAGCACTGGGGACGCACCTGAGCATGCGTGGCCCAAATCCCAGTTGACCTTGTATTGTGAGACCTTAGTATGACAGGGAACTTCAATTGGATGTCTTTTGTGTTTTCAAATATGGAAGAATGGCTTTGTGTTCAATGGATGAGCCCATTGATTAAGACAAGGAAGCTTATGCTGCAACGGCATGTAGACGGAAGAATCTAATTTCTCCAATTTTGTTATAACTCAGAATCTATTCAATCTCATACAAATAAATAAAGCAAAAACCCACACACGTATTAGGGTGATGGGAATTTCCAAGTATTCAGAGGTTCCAGTCCCTAGGTATAATGAATCTCCCGGCACCTTCCGTATCCCAAAAAGCAAATCGAAAGGATGGGGGAGGGAGGAGAATCATGAAGGGAAGTCTTTTTATTTTCCTCTTTTCACGTGAAGATTTGTAATTAAAGGGGAAAGTAAATTAATTACATGAATATTAAAAGGTTACTCTTCTATTCTAACATTTGGTCACAAGTTGTCTAATGAAAAGGAATGCGGGCTGGAGGGCTGCCATGCCTTTGCTTCTTTCTGCAGAGGGCCACAGGCTGCAGCAGTGATTGTGCGTGACAGATTCTGGGAACAATGAGCCTGCGCACAGATCATCCAGATGGAGCATGCTTTTCTAAATTACACCAACAACAGGGTGGCCCACAGGCAAACAAAATAGTTAAACAATACATAATAAAGTTTTTATTTGGTATTTCCTGTGAGCCTCTGCCAGTTGCCAGGGAGTGTACTGTATTTTTCTTTTGCTGTATTAATTGTTGACCACAACTGGCAAAGACCCAAACTAGCAGGGACAGATAAGGGGGGGAAAATGGCATCTGGACACTAAAGCCTCAAGTGTACTGGGAAAAAAAAGCACAAAAAATTACAGCATATATCTGGAATTTTCCAACTAACGATGTGCGGATGTGGTAGCGCTAGGGAAAAAGAGCCAAACTGAGCCTGCTTTGTTCACTAAGAGAGGCCCCCCTGTAACATTCCTTTTAGCTGTGCATATTTTGGCTTCAGTTGTGCAGTTTTAACTATATACTGTGTATGGAGCAGTTCAGTTGTTGCTGCATGAATCTAATGATTTTGTTACAAGAAATAAAATGCTGTCAATGCTTAGGCATTTTTGTTGTTGTGAGATGTTTAAGTAGAGGCTGCCTTTTCAATGTTAAATTATAGGTGTTAAATTTTCAGAGGGAAGAGGGAGAAAATTTCATTAAGTGCAAGCCATCGCTGTAACAGCTGCAAGGAGGAGACCCTCAATAGCAGTGAATGCAGCCTTTTTAAACTTATCAGTGAAATCAGTCCTTAGAGTTATCTGCTGTAGGGGAAAACTCACAATTTAGCATCAACACTTGGATAAAAACAAGAGATGGCGTGAATGTGGTAGTTAGATACAGCTTTTCTATTTTCTTTGTCATTATAAACACTTAAGGCCTTGGCTTATTTTTAAGGAAGTTTTATACTCCTGATTTACTGTATGCAATGTAGTAAGTGATTTTGCCCCTACTAGTATACAGCAAAGAGGAAGAAACAAGCATGGGTGTCTGTGATTTTCTTCTACGGTGAAAATAGCCCTGCAGATATTATTAGGCAGCCTCTCCAAAGAAGATGAAAGTTGCTGGGCAGACTATCGAGATGTATAGAGAAGAGAACCAGCTGCACTAGGGCGGTGACGGGGTTTGCAACTACAGCAAGGTCTGTAGTTGAATCGATGGGGAGGAAATCACTGTTATTAGCTTAAATAGTGGTGTAGTGGTACTGCATTTTGGGTATACTTGGACCATTCTGCAGTGTCCAGTGGCCCATGTTGCCACAGGCTTGTTTTCACTTCCCAACTCACATGCTCTTTCTGGCATTAAGTGCTTTGTTTTTTCTTTATGTGATTTTTTGGTTTTAAGGCAGAGGTTTTTGTGATTGGTTTTAGCTGCAAAATATGGAAATCATCTATTCCATTATTTCTTTGTACGTGTACAGTTTTCCTCTGCGAGAAAAGAAAAGCAAATGAAAAAAAAAGGAATTTTCTCACTTGGCATTATATTCGTATGCACACTGGTTATCAGAAGGGTTGAAGCTATGGATCAGTCCCATAGATTTCTTCAACATGAGCTGGCAGTGTAACTTGCTGTAGTTAGATGGCTGTCACGCGTAGCTGATTAGCCCTGGAAAAAGGCTGGACATGTCACCAATGAATTTCCCAGATGTTTGCTCCCATTCATCTTCCAGCACTCAACTGCTGCTATTGCTTCCCCCAAACTGATTTTCCTAGCTCTTCTCCAGCCCACTCTCCGCTCTCTACTAATTCCAGCTCCCGCCCCAAATCCTCTGCGGACTCCGCCACCCCGCTGGGCTCCAGATACGCCCCTTGCTCATCTCCAAGTTTTTGTCCCATCCCAGTCTCACACCTGCTAAGTACCCACACTTACCCTCTACTTCCCTCCACTGTTCACAGTCTTTCTCAGTCAGTGTCATTTATGCTGACTCTCCACACACATTCCCAGTCCCAATTGTTCTTCATCTCAACAGAGGACATCTTAATCTCTTCTCTTAATCCCAACTTTCATACTCTACCCCACACCCAGTCTGTCCAGCTATTTTCATCTCTGTGGTTGAGTCTGATACACAAACATGAGATAGACCATTTACAGAGTAAGAGGCTTTCTGCACTCCGTCAAAAACTCGAGATGCCACGATATCCTGCTTGAGCCCCCTGGAGCTGGCCTGAAATGTGGTCGTTGCAAACAAAACCTTCTGAAAGTGGAATAAGTATGCTCTAATTAAAGTCCTTACTGAGCATGTGCTGGTTTTCAGATTTATAACATGGCCAAATTTGGAGCTGACTTTAACAAGGATGGCAAAAGTCATCTCCTTAACAAAGAGGCCAAGTCCCACAACTCTTGTTCGGAAACATGAGGGCACCCGAGCTTCTCAAAAAGAAGGCACCAGAGTTCAAGTGGGCAAACCATTTTTCCCTAGCCTCACTCTTAGAAACCCCTGAACTACTTCAGCTAAAACATTCCAGTAAAACTTGAGTGTTAACCAGAGAGATACATTATGGAAAATTCTTTTGTAATCAGTGAAAGTTTGGTAAAGTTATAAGCTGCTGAAAACAGGGTTTTATACAGATAACCTCAGTAACAGGCCATGCTAGCAGCTTGAAGATACTATACACGTGCTTCTCCTAACAGTTGTCCCCTACGGGGAGGAATCTGCAGACTTCTGAGAG
This sequence comes from Struthio camelus, assembly GCF_040807025.1. NCBI lineage: Eukaryota > Metazoa > Chordata > Aves > Struthioniformes > Struthionidae > Struthio > Struthio camelus. Next base: position 27,403,793 of record NC_090943.1, on the reverse strand, counting down.
TTTCAGAGAGACCCTTTCTATTTCCTTCAGTAAAAGCCAAGGTGCAAAATCACTCAGTTTTTACTAATAGATGTGCTGTTTCCTATGCATGGGTCCCTCCTGCATAACCTTATAACCAACCATTGTGTGTCTTATCGCGTGTCTTACTCACTTTAAAGACCCTCTACCCGTTTCCCGTCCCTGTTGTCATCTATAAATGTAATCTGTGCATGACTAGAGAACCCATTTGGCCACAAGCTGCCAAAGTGGTGTAAAAGCCCTTGACTGTAAAAAGGCTCAGGTCTACGACAGAGATGAGTGTGGCTTGGTACTGATCACTGACGGGGATAAGATTCCGTAGTAGTAAGTCCCATTGAAGTCAGGGAATTTCAACAGCCAGTCTGTGCTTTGCAAGATAAAAGTACTGATATCAAAATTGCTTTCAAATTGTAGATTTATCTGTTTTTCTCATGAAATTATAAAATCATGTATTTGCAATCCAATGAGCTAATACTCAAGACAAAATATGTAACACTTTTTACTGTAAGCCAGATTAATTAGAATAGGCTTCATTTTGCCTGAGTACGCTGGTGTCTTGTCCGGTCAAAGACAAGGCAAGTCTTTTAAACTTTGAAAAAGAAATTGATTTATAGATTGCTCATTGTAGGAGCAGTAAGTAATCTGTTTTGTACTTCTTTCAGGTGTAATTAATTACAATTACACTTGCTCCTTACATGTGAGCTACAACATGTACATGGCATTACTGTGTAGAGCATTTCCCAGTGAACTGCTGCTCAGCCCAGGCCCTAGAGAAAAGAGTGGCAGGATGGTTAAGAAAGGTGCTCTGGAGAGCTGTACATGACTTTTCAGCCTGAAAAGATTACACCTCACAATTGTTTTGAGAAGTAAGTAAGTCACCACAAAATTGCTTTCAAGGCATATTGCCAGACTAACACTTCAATTAATCAGAAGAAGCGCTAAAAGTCTCTTTTATTGTTACTGATAACACCTTCACTGCAACTGAAAAGATTTACAAATCCATCTGTTTTTTCATTAGTTATGCTGTTTGTTTGCACTTGTTTTCCTCTGCTGGATTTTTTTATTCTTGTTCCTGCCTCATTTCAAACAGATTTCATTTTCAGATTTTCTCACATTGGCCCAAGACAAAATGGTGTTTATCTGGTGCTTAAAAAATAAAAATACATAAGAAGAGGTCATTTAGACCCATGCTGGGTAAAAGCTTCGTATTGCAAAAATTAATTTGGGTCCAAATTCAGCCTGAGAGCATCCTTCTAACAGCAGTCATACTGCTGACTTATGAAAACACTTAGTTTCAGATCCCACAATCGTTAATGATTTTGAACAGCAGTAACGTAGTCTCATGCTATTATCAAAAAAGAAGAATGTTCTAAATCAAATATATTCTTTGTTTTCTAATATAAAAATTTCCTTTTCACTGCAGATTGCTGCTTTCCAATAAAATAGATATAGTTTATTAAATGGAATTCTGTAGTCTCTGGAAAACAGCTTATTTCTAATTAAAACTACTTTTAAAAATATTAGCAATTAAAACCAAAGGTCAAACTGGATATAAGTGATTCCACTGGCTGAAGATGTGACCACCCAAAACTTCCATTGAAATCAGTGGGAATTACGTGCATATCTTGAGCTAGTTTGCATTTTTTACTGAGATATTCAATTTGTTCTTTGAACACAACCTGGAAACATTAGCCTTTTTATACATGACATTTTTTGTCTGAGATAAACAGATGAGGTCCTATTAGCTAGTTAGGAGCCTTCCGTACATGTAGGTATAGACCATGGAGCCATGCACCATCACTAGGGGCTGCCGATCCATTTAGATCCCAGCGTTGCGAGCACGCAGGCTTGGTCTCTCCGCAGAAGCTCTGTGGTGCTTTTCTCTTCTCTCACCCTCAGCCTCAATGGAGCCATGCAGCGAAGGATTTCCTGACTGCTCGAGGATGGTATTTACATGAAATCTTCTGGAAGTGGGTGGGATGGTGCTGACCTGGCATGAGTGTTAACGGTGTGACAGTTCTCAGGAGGCGGCAGGCACGCATATTCCCTCGCAAGGAATATGCAAGGAGAGTTTTGCAGGCAATGAAATACTTCTGGGTGCAGATCTTTGTAGGGAAAAGGCATGGTCATGATGGGGAAACACATATAGACTCTGAAATTGATTTGCCCAAGGCGATATGGTTAACTGGTGGCAAAACTGATGTTGGCACAAGAGCTCTTGGCTCCCTCTCTCTGACTGTTAGAGCACTTGTACTTGCTATTAGTTTTGGTCTGATTTTTTTCTCCCTTTTCAAGGATGGAGTATATGTTCAGATAAACATTTTAGAAGGCCTTTTTTGCGTGTCCGTTTTTATCATTTTTAAAAGGACTCTTCCTGGACAGTTGGGAGCCGTGAGTGATTCACAGAGCAGCAAGAGGGACATGGTGGAGAAGGAGACCTCCTGAACATTGTATTTTTCATTCTCAGGCAGGAGGGGAGGAAAACTTTTTAAAGAAGTGGATCTCCATCCCACACGGTAGTCGAGGCTCCTTTGCAGTCTATCTGTCTCCACTGTGCCAATGGCAGCCTGTCTTTAATTTTAAGTGTCATTCCTCTCCTGAGGAGACCTCAGGAGGAGGGATTGCCACTACCAGCAAACAACATTGCTACTGATTGGCCAGGGAAGGCTCAAACATTTCTGTGTAAATTGGAGGTTTCCTTCTCTCCTGGAGACTCGGTACACTCGTGTTTCACTGCCCTGTGCCTATAAACTGAAGTCCATTGCCTGAAGCTGGGAGCTTTCGCTGTGTAACATGCAGCGCACAGCGAAAACTAGTTCTGGACTATTAGAAATACCGCTCAGTGCAGCAGCTCTGATCGCAGATGCAGAGTACACGTACTAGTCTGCTCTCCTTTAACCGCTCGTGCAGTTACGGTCTGTCAAACAGATGCCTGGGAAGCGGATTTGGCCTCTCAGGGAAGGTGTTTCCTCTCTAAGGCTCCTGTGCACACAGTGTGCAAGGGGTTAACAAGGGAGCTACTTTGAAAACAGAGGCAGAAGGTCATTGGCGGCAACAGCAAAGACTCCTACAGCCTGCCATGGAGAGCCTTTCACCCGGCATTTCCCACCCAGGGGATTGTAAACATTGGCGTGCGGCCACGGCGTCCTACAGAACTTCTCTTTACTTTCAGCATATACATTTATATGTCTTAATGGAAACCGAAGCACAGCAAGTTGTTTCTGCATGTCCAGAAAGAGAGAGGGAGCTTCTGTTCACGCTAAAGAGATGAGGGAAAGAGCCATTACTCATGCTGGAATTTGAAAACATAGAGATATGCTTGTTTAGTGGGACTTCACATGTAACATAGCTGCTGTTCTCAGGCAAACTTTCTCAACTCGCAGGAATGTGTAGAATGCTGTCACTTCATCAGACTCCAGAAGAGCTCTTTTATCTGCCATTTGTTAGTAACTAGCAATATCAGTCTTATCTCAGTGTCCTTTAGCCTGATCCAGTGCCCTCAGACAGGAGAACTTGTAACATGAAAGCACTCATTACCTTGAACATTTCTTTCTGTATTGTCTGAAGTTATTATCTCTTTAACTTAAATAAGATGCTTTGTATCTATTTCTAGAGAGATGAGTCGTCTATAAAAGGCTATTCTACAACATTGTTTTCACAAATAGGATATTTTATATTTTTATAAAAATATAGCCATGCTGGAGTAGAGTCTTCAGAGATCTAGACTGGTTCAGATCTTTTTCATCCAACTAATACAGTATCTTATCCATAACTAATTTACTAAAGAACCTGGCTTCATGAAAATAATAGAAAGTAACAGTATGAGCTATAAATTGGGAAATACAGCCTAGCGACATCTAGTATTGGACTGCCTGTTGCACTCTGGTAATCTGCTAAATCTTCAGGTTCTTAATGTCAGTTTAGAAAATCCTCTAGCATTTACAAATGCAAAATGTTTTCTTTGGGGTTCTTAAAAAATCTTGCGTGTTGGATTGTGGATCATGAGTTTTGGATAGTAAGTAGTGCGTCGAATAGCAAGGGAGAGATGTTGCTTCTTTCTCCACAGAATTTAAAAGAGTGCCCTCTTCTAGAGTTTTTATGAGTCCCGACTGTTAAAGGCAGAGAGATAGAATACAATCTGCCTAGATCCAAGGTAGAATCCAGTCTGGTGAATATAATTAATGCCTGCTTTTATTTTTATCCAGTGATGGTCTAATGTAAAATGCATACACATTCCAGAGAGCAGTATCCAGAAACTCGGCTCCTCACCCTTCCAGCTGATTGTCCTTAACCACTCAGCTACTTTCAGACACAGTCTTGCCCCATGACTCATATACTCCTGGCAGAATAGTAACTTGGCTTCAGCAAAGGCGAGGAAAGAGCTGTCACCCAAAAAAACCCTTAGCCTAGTGGTCAGAGTATTTTCTTGGATGTAGGCGGTGCAAATTAAGTCCCCTTCAGACTGAATTTCCATTTTGAGATTAGCATATTAACAGCTGTACCAGATGGTAGAGTGTAGATGCAGATACGTAGTGCCTCCACGACCACGCTCAGTCATGGGTCACGTGGACTTCTGTTCTGCCCGTATGAACTCCCACTGAGAATGGGTGTTTCTGCCTAAACATGCATCACATGGCAGAGCTTCAGCTGAAGCACTCTACCTCGTTTCTCCAGCACAGGCTGCTCTAAATGTGGGTGACCATCTACACTTAAGACCCGTGGGCGCTTTCAGATTAAGAAGAGGAATTTAATAAGTAAAGATGCCTACATAGTGAGGTAGCCCTAGAAAGTTGGTGGATTGTGCCTGGCATTTTGGTGGGTCTTAAGTCCACAAAGCTACTTAAGTTCGAGAGTCAGACAGCCTGAAGTCTACCTTAAGTCTTTCTATCTATCTTCTCGGTCTAGTCCTTGGTTTTGCCATAAAATTACATGTCTACCTGGCACTGATTATAGTTATGTTACTTATTAGGCAATGGGGGTCCTTGTCCTGCTGATATTACTTCAAAACAACTCATATCTAATGACTTGTGGTATGTGTTTATATTAATGTATGTACCCATTTGCCTATCCCTATGTTACATCTCTTTATATAAAAAGCTCATCTTTTTCTTTCTTTCTGGAAATCTTTATGTGAAATTGTTTTCTCATTTGTTTTTAAAAAGAAAGATATTTTATGAGGTTTTTGTTTCCCAAACTTAATTTTAAGGAGAGAGCTATTTAGCTCTCTCTCTGTGGTATCATTTACATTTATACTGACTTTAATTTAAAGCCATACATTTTCTGAGACATACTGAGTAAAATCTACTGCATTCAATGTCAGCTGTAGAACAGATTGACGATGTCGCACAAATTCTGTTCTAGGCTTTGTGCCATAGCTGCAGGAAGGTCCAGCAAGGGCCATCAGCTGTCACAGTGATAATAGGATTGAAGTTTGCAGCCTTAGGGAGCAGCGAGGGCAGATGCATCCCAAAAGGAGCTTCTGCTGCGGAGAAGCTGCCTTGTTGGTAACACTGGGTTCCCTTGGGGTTTTGCTGTAATACAGGAGGTTTAACTGTAAGCGATTGCTTCACATGAGCATCACTGACAGACGTTGCTGAGGCCACATTCGATCTGCATTGCTCCACCAGCCCTTTTATACCCTGTCAAACAAATTGGTACTTTGCCTCCCATCCCCTAGAGAAGCCTCAGTACCAGCGAGGTTTCCTCTACTGGACAGAGCCTGTATCACTAGGAGCACAAAGCTGCATTTGCATTTCACAGCCCCAGTCTGCACTGGGGCGGGAGCTGGGCAGCCACGCAACACTGCAGTGGTGCTGTGGGAGCCCACACCATCCCCTGCAGTACTGCAGGACATGGGTAGCACTCATGGTGTCTCTGGTACAGGAGTGCTTATCCTGCGAGTTGGTGGGACACAGAAGTGAGGAGAGCCCAAAATTAAAAAAAAAATGTAGCATTTTTAACATTTAAGTAGGTATAAATGTAGCCTCATTGCAGAAAAGAGTTAAATTTGTTGCATGCGTCATCTCTATAAGCTATCCAAACAAGTGTCTTAGTTTTAGATGCGCAGAAGACTACTCTTGTCCAAATCCGACTTTCAATATAAAAGGCATTCAGAGAAATATCCTCAGATTAATTGGGATGGAGCTTATTTTGCCCTAGTTATGCATTCCGAGTGAAGATCAGGTAAGCACTTGCTCAGCAGCTAACCTGCTAGTGCACACACTACCTTTCCACACGCTGCCACATGCAAACAACGTATAGTCCAACACAGCCAGCACGGTTTCACATACCTATATACACTTGATTGCCACTTGTCTCCTTACATACCTGTGCAGCACTTGGCCATTAACTCAAAATGCAGCATTACTTCATAAGTTTCACTGTCAAATGAATTAAAACTGCATCTGGTAGAAGTTATTTGCACTAAGCTTCCCCTTTTATAGAGTCCCACACCGGAATATTTATGTTTTATCCATAATAATCTATAACAATTCTGTTTCCTAACAGAATTCTGTGTTCACTTTCTCAGTTAAACTCTGACCCAGTGGTTGTATTTGCCCCCAAAGTATAGTGATTCTTTTTTTTGGAAAGTGACTCATCTTTCCAGCCAGTTCTGATGTTTATGTTTGTTTCATCAAAAAATGCTTGATTCCACCTTCTTTCTCGTCTGGAAGCACCTCTAGAGTCCACAGTAAAGCCTCTCACGTAGGGAACTGGCTGTATGTTATCCATTCCTTGGATACATCCTCCGTGTTTTCTTTGTGTATTGTTTCCTTTTGTTAAATCTGGTCTGAAATAGAAGTGGGCCCAGCTTCCAAGGGGGAGAGCTCTGTGGTGACCTTCATGGTTTTGCTTTGTTTTGTTTTTTCTGTTGAGAACCAAAGTTTAACATAGTACCCCAGGAAGTGGGGAGACTTTTTTTATTAACCAGACTCTGATTTTCTAGCAGCGATGGGAAGCTGGTCTTCATAACGAAGCCAAACCGTAAGTGGTGGGGCTCAGACTCTCTAGTCTAGCTGAGATGAACTCCGGAAAGGACCAGGCACTCACAAAGGCAGCTTCAGGAGATCTCAGCGTTCCCTGATCTCGGAGCCAATCGCAGTTTGGTCCTTGCACAAGTTAGAGCTACGCGTTCTCCTTCTCTCAAGGACTGGGCATAACGGATGCGAGACCTTTGAATTGCCAGATGCTGGATGAGTTGGGTGTGTGGCTATCTAAAGATGTAGAGCAGCGCAAAGCAACTGCAAAAAGGCCCAAGATCTGCTACGAGAAATTATGACCATTCCCTCAGCTAGCTAATGCCAACTGGTGACCGATGCGAGTGGAAATGTGCCAATTTACTGCAGCCAGATCTAGAAAACAACATGTGTATTCCAAGGCACAGACCCAGACTGCCGCCCCCTTAGTGCTTTGTGCTGGGAATTCTCTTCTTTCTTGTAGTGGGTGTTTGGTTTGATTAGCATAGGAGGCCAGAAATGTTTTTTTTCTTTCTACCTTTATTGGTTTTTCAGCTCCATGGTAGATTATTAGAATTCGCTTTTTCAGTCTACCAATTTTGTTTGATTTTTGGGTCTTGCAGCAGGACTGAAGGATGACAACTCTTTTTTAAAGCCTGTCAATCTCAATATCCGTAAGTATCTCTCCATATAAATGCATCGCAATTTCAGAACAAGCCTCATTGCATGCAAAGCTGACCACTTCTGTAAAGAACTGAGCTGTCCCATATTCTGTAGAAAGCTGCTCTGCAGCTCGGAGGTTAACACATCGTGGTTTTGATTTTAATACACAGCAAGCACTGGTAAGTCCTTCTTTGACTTACAGGTACTGTAATGTTGCCAATACTATTTTGCTTCTTTTTGTATTAAGATAAAACACTTTTCGAGTGAAGTTTCAGGTAGTCTCTCAGAAATATTCTCTGCATGGTATCAGTGCAGAATTCTGTGAAATACTCTGCTTAATGGAAATATATTTCCTTGTATTAGTTCTGAGATAAGTTCTAAATTCTAACTAATGGTTGAAAATATTACCTCATCTTAGCGAGTTTTCCTTTCTAGTAGCTGTTGCACACAGCTGCTTAGTGCACAGAGGCTCTTGAGGTAAAAGCCACTGTAGGCAGGTAAGTGTCTTCCGCTAGTATTTATGTATACATGCACGCATACGCATACACTTACGCATGCACACACACACACACATATGCACCCATAATGCCAACGGATGTACCTAGAAATATTCTTCATCAGCACCATCGTACAGGGTAATGTGGTTCTTCCTAGAAATAAAAAAAACAAAATTCAGATTAGTTTTGTGTGTGTAAACCATCAAAGAAATGAATGGCTTCTTTATTTGTGAAGTTATCTTACAGTGGATGCTAAAGCTTGCTTTCTTCAAGGCAGAAATGTTTTAACATCCAAAAGAAGAGATCATATGCTGAAATAACAACCTGATAGCGGGTGGTACATGTGGTCAGGAATTGTCTCTTCTATAAATGCTAATTTTTTCCTTGATGACCTAACTACTAAAATAGTGACAACAATCTTTCAATTTTCACAAAGCAGTTAATTAAGCTTGCACATAAAACTGAGACAATTGTGAATAAGGAGGAAAAATTGCAATTGCCCAGTGCACTTCGTGAGACCTGTAACACTTGAGAGGATGGCATCTATATATGTTAAGCCTTTAGTCAAGAAATTAAGTAAGTGCTTTCTAAAACCCACCAGGGCAGTTTGGTTCTCCTGTACTGTGAAAGGGAAAACTATTTTATTGTTTATATAAAAAGACAAGATATAATCATTTTGATCTAGGAAAGAAATATTTTCGCCGAGCATACCTATAGCTGAGATGGAACTAAAAACAGTTAGATAATAGTGGAAGGACCATTACTTGGAAAAGAAATTTAAAATATTTAATTATTTAAACTAATGCTGTCACAGGAAACTAAAGCGTGTTGTGTAGCGTAGTGATTATTACCTGTCTCTGTCACAGTTAGAAATAATAATGGTTCTTCAGAGAGAGATTAAAGAGGGTCCCAGGCTTTCTTAATAAACCCAGCACGCTCAGCAAACGTTTTAAGGGAAACGGCGGGGCGTCCGGCCAGCCCGCTGCCGAGCAGCGCCAGCACGCAGGTGCCCTCGTCCTGCAGAAGCACCACCGCCTAGCCACTGCCGCCTTGCCTGCCCTCCCAGCGGCGCTTCCGCCTCGCTCAGCCGCTCGCCCAGACTGCACAGGCCGAAACACGATTAGGCAGATTCTTTTTCCCTAAGCGACTTCTAATATCCCGTTGACCTCACGTTGAGTAATGTTACGCTGTCAGGCCAGTAGTCCTCTTGTAAGCCATGTTCGTTTAAGAAATTACTTTCCTTCTCTGCAGACTCCGTGGGGACTGAGCACCGCGTTCCTAGCGAGCGAGAGCCACGTGCGTTACGGAGGTGTGCGGTAGTCGTCTCTGCGGTTGAGACTGAGGCCAGGTTGCATGCAGTCCTGGCTTTTTAGCCATCGGAAATTCTGTCCGCTCAAACGCGCCTGCGCTGAACGTGTCAGGCTTAGTCACGCAGCTGAGGAGAAATTTGCTGCAGACTCTGAAGAAATTTGGGCAAGCCATTTTAGAGTCCCAGACCTGAATAAGAAGCCGTGCAGTAGCAGCTCCATAGTAAAAGTTCGAAGATTCGACTCTTAAATCCACCTGAACAATTTGAAGCAATAGAAATATTTTGTGTAATGTTGGGAGACCGTGAAAGAGCACTGCAGAGCTGCATTCTGTGTGCTGCACCATATATTCTGTAGCTATATTCCCACATTTTTACTCACAAACCAAAGCATGAAATAAATGAAGAAGAGCTTAGAAATGCCCCAAAGGTAATGTGAGAATGCCACTATTAAGAACTGAACGAAATAACTGATTTTAAGAACCAAGTTAGAGAATTTAAAAAAAAAAAAATCTTGCAAATGATCTTTCTTGAGACTGAAATGCTCTAAGCAAGGAAATGAGCCAGAGTGTCTAGTGGCAAAGATCATTAAGAAAAATGATATTTTCAGCACCAGAACAGCACAGTAGCAACCACAGTGACAAAAGCAAGTGATTTGGAAGAAGAATTTTATTTGGATTATAGGATACTTTGGATGAATTGAACCATCCTCTTAACTGCTTGTGTGGCCCAATCTTTATGAAAGCTAATATTTTAAGAGGTTTGCTAGGCCTGTTAAAGATCCCTCCAGAAATAATTAGGGTAGGATTCATTCATCCAGCTTTAGATATCTAAAATGAAGATGTTCCCATCTGAGCCTAGTCAGCTAGATTCTCCTCAGAGACAGTAAGCAGTTGTAGCAAGTATTCATCAGGCCTGTACTTTCTATGGAATAAGATGAATTGCACCCTGGAAATACTGGTTTCTTTCCTCTGAGTGTCAAGAGAGTGGTTGACTAGCTCAGCTTTAGATGTCTGATGTTACGTGAGGTGGATCCTCATTCAGGTGCTCTAATTCCAGTTTCTCTTTATGGAGTCACTGTGCCAGAACTAGGCCATTTTGCATAGTCAGAGATGAAGCAGAGTGGGTCCATGAAACAGAAGTTACTGATACAGGATACAAAAGCAAAAGGAACACTCTTCTGTCTTTTCATGTTGTCCAATTTCTTTCATTGATTTCTATATGCAAATTTTAGTGACATCTTTAAACGCAGATCTAGCTGCACCTGGTATTGCCAGCCTGGGTTTTTTTTCCTGCGTAAAAGCAGAAGGAAGGGGAAACGAGCTGCCCGCGAGGCTCACCACTCGCGTGGTGCCACGGCTCTCCCACCACATCCCTGTCCCTGGAGCGCTGCCCTCTGAGTGAGCAGAGGTGGGAGGCACAGCAAACGCTTCTTCCTGGGGTGAAAGCAAGACCCAGGGCCCCAGGGCGGCTTGCTGCCTAGTAAATTAAAGGGTGCCAGGAAACACTCATGGGCACTGGAGCTCAGTTGTCGGTAGTGGTAAATATTAGAGTGGTTCCTGGCATGGTTTTTGCCCATGCCGAGCAGCCTTTCCCAAGCAGTTCCCAGGCACAGTTAAGCACGGGCCATTCCCAGTGAGCAGTTTGCGTGTGGTCACCTTTTTTTGGATGCTGAGAATTTAATAATATGGACATAGGCCACTCTGTGCCTGTTGGCCTCGGTGCCAAAGGGTCGCTTCCTGTCCCATTGAATTTCCTAGCACAGACATCGTCGTCGTGTTACAGTCTGACCCCTGCTTTGTTCCTGTAGCTGTGCAGCTGGGCATTAGTCTGTACTTAAAGTCTGCGGCAAACCAAAACGTAGTCTGTTGTGTCTGTTACTCAGCCCTATCCCTAAACCTCTGTTTGTCTTTCTTTGCCTTTTCTGAGCACTATGCTATTCAGGCAGGAACTATATTTGGAAAGGGCTGTGCATTGTGCAGACCCATTTAAATTGAGCAGTTATCCAAATGTGACAATCTGCTCTGTGAAGTAAATGGAAATTAAATGAGACTGACACAATGCCTGCTTCTTGTGTTTGCACCGTTGGTGAGCAGATGCTTACCCACTAACTTGATTGGATATCAGAAATAGGCATCATGAAGCAGCAGGACTGAAACTCCTGGGGCTCAATGGTCCCAGAAAGCAATATCTGTCAGGTATAATGAGGCAAGCAGCTTTATTTCAAAATAAAGTTCTGTTTCTTCTTCACACTGTCAAGGCGTCTGTCCCTTACTTCTCACCTTATTTCTCACATTTCCTTGCTGTGCCTTCAGCAGTCAGACCGTGCTCTGGCAGGGTTTTGCAGATGTTCATTTCCTCTCTAGTGTCACTCAGTTACATATTTAATTTATTTTCATCCTGAAGTGCTGCCTAGAGCTTTTTGACATTTGAATTGTAAGAGACAGTAAGCTGTGATCTGCAGCTACTGATGTCATCCTTATCTGGTATCATCCCATCTTATCTGGGTAGTGGAGACATCAAAAGTGCACTGGAAAAGGAGCGTATTTACTCCTTTACGTCCCAACATGCAAACTACGCTCAGCCTTTTAGTATTTAGATTAATCTATGAAATATGAAATGTCACAGGATATTCCTCACCGGCCTGGCAGAGTGGGCTGAAAAGCTAACAGCAGCGTACAGGCCTTAACGGAGCCAGTTTGGCCCGGGAGCGTCCTCACGGAGGAGGAAGGAGAAGATGTAGTGCCCAAAACCCTGGGGCGCGAGGGGCGGCTGGGGAAGGCGAGGGGCGGCAGGGTGGGGGGGGACACGCCAAGGTGGCAGGCGGTGCCCGCCTGTGCCACGTCCGCCTGTGCCACGTCTGCCTGTGCAGGAGCACGTCGGGACCTCCCGGGCTGCGAGCACGGGGGCAGCTCGAGGCACCTCGTGGAGCTCAGAGAGCAGCTAAAGAGGCCGGCCAAGCTGAGGGGAAGGGCAAAGAAGAGAAGTTGATTGCCTGAGAGGGCGAAATTACAATACGGTCGCTGAGAGTCGTGACTGAAGCATGTAGGAGCCTTGCGTTGATTTGAGGATCTCTTGCAGCGTGTGAGCGTGAACCCCTTTTCTTACCAAACAGCCGTCGCGTGCCGCATTAGCTGCATGTCAGACTTTCAGGGCAAGCATGATTTAAGCAAAACATAGCAGTGCAGATGCAGATGCTTGCTTTTTTGATCCTAAAAATGGGAGTTTATGAAGACGCCGTGCTGAAGTGCCACCTCTTTCTCGGCGAGCGAGGCCGTGGCGCTGGCGGCACGGCTTACCTAAGCACAGCGTTTTTTCATTCTAAGTCAGAGCAGTGCTAAAGAGGAAGTGATGATCTAGTTGTTTGGCCTCACCATATCCTGTGTTCAGAATCATTTTCATTTCTACTTATCTGCAAATGTTAATGGAATGTCCACAGATCTTTTCTTGGTTTCTATGGTAAAAGAAAGAGAGTGTGAAACTGTGCGTCAAAACCACTGCATCATCTGCATCATCCTGTGCTTTTCACGAGAAGACCCCTGGCACCGGAGGAGTCATCTGTGGTATTGCTTGTATGCCAACTGACATTTAGTAAATTTTGATCCCTGTCAGATTCACATCTTGAAACACATTCTTGCATATTACAAGCTGTAAGGCTTACTTGTCCACTTTTATAATTACACAGTAATGACAAGGTTTATCAAAACAGCTCAGCACAAATTACTTCCTCTCTGACTCTGAAGCAATCAGACTTTTGCTGGAATTAGCTGTGAAACTTTGGAAATAATTCTTTTTAAGGTTTAAGTTTCCAAATTACTCAGCACTAAAACCTCCCGGTCCCCCGTGTACACATGCAGGGAGCCTAGCAGGGTGCAAATGTTCGGGGAACTGTGCCAGTGAGCGGTCACGTGGCGGCAGCAGCTAACGCGCTGCGCCTTTCCGCAGCCCGGGGAAAGCGGCAGTGTTCCCCCCGAGCGAGCAGCCGGGTCTCACGGCGGGCTGGGGCGGCCCTCGCGCCAGAGGAGCAGCTCTCATGCAGTGTATCTCCCTGGAAAAGGGAAATTCGGGGGACACGTGGTCAGAGGTATTAGCCGAGCTGTCTCATAACCATGCAGTCACCCAATCCTTTGCCTGTGAAAAGCGCAGCGCCTTAACGTGGCGGGGCCGGTGGCATTGGGGAACGTCACTCTGTCACTGTCTGCCGGCAGAGCCTCGGGGATCTCAGATGAAGAGTCGGGAGGTTTGGGGGTGTTTCTGCACTCTGGCAGGTCTTGCTCCTGACGCTGCGCTCTACCACTGGCAAATAATAACTGGCTGAAATTGTTATATCTCATTTCTCAAAGCAACACTTCTTCGGTACGGTTTTGCACATGTCCTGAGAGAATAAAAGTGCAGATCAGAGTTTGAGAAATATGCCTGCATCGTGAAAAAAAGGCATCATTTAGGAGGCATCCTGTCTGATGCAGACTTTTCTTTGGGCAGCTCCAGTGAAAATCCCCTGACCTCAAGTTACATTTTCTTCTTCCGCTGGAGTGAATCTCTGAAGAAACCTTCTTTTACAGAGACAGATATGTTGGAAAAGCATCACTAGTATGGTCCCAGTCAGGAAAGAAAACCGGGAGTTATATAACGCCCAACTTCCCTACGGAAATCTGCTTATGTGGGCAGGTATCTGGAAGTCTAGATTGGCTCAGCTCTGCGGTACTTTACACTATGTTACTGAGCTGTTTCAAAGACAAATTTTATGAATAGAGATCAAAGTGTTTAAGAGGACTGTTAGCAAACATGACCACTTGTGCAAATATCCGTGAACCTCCCTTCAATAGCCGTTCTGTAGTTCCAGAGGCTGTCAGGGCATGTAATGATTGTAATAAATGTTGTATTTGCTTTTGTTTCAGCTGGCTTTGACCAGTAAATTTGGCTGATTACTTCCATTGTTATTTTTGCTTAGAAGACAATTATAGTGTTATCATTAAAAAAGCCACTCTTCTTACACATTTCTATGGACTGGCCTTGAAATTCAGAACTCACTCTCCTAGTTCATATGATTTTTTAAGTTATTTTTATTCTCACCTGTATTCTTTTCCTTCGTTTCATGCTCCTCTTGAATGCTGTGTTTCCCGATACTTATCTTTGTGTTTGTCTGAGAAAAAAGACAAAAAATTTTGAGACCTTCCCTGCCTGCTGAGTAATCTTGTCAGAGGTTTAAATTATAGCGCACACCAAGAAAATGCTGCCTTTTAGCTGACGAGCCTCTGTTGTTATGGCTGGATTATAACTGCACGCAGGAGCAGGATACTCCTGTGGCTCTGAGATTATATTCCAGCAACATAACAGCTCGCACAGGAATCCAAGGAAGCTTCTTGTGTGCTTGTGTAAATATGCCGCAGATAGAGTCGGCCGCATCTGTATTTGGTCTACTTGTGGGAAACAAAAGGATAAATATAAACTGTCCCATCTCTGTTGTGGGTCCAACATGCAGGACTCATCAAAGTACATCGATGGACCAGTGCCAGTAAAATCCACACTGGGTCTTTGCTGCAGGTTGTGACATGGCCAGCAGGACAGGGACAGCCAAAAATCAGCTGCTTTATGTGGCATATTTCCCTAGGAAAGAGGGTATTTTTTGAAAATAAATGGTGAATGAAGTTAGTGCTGGTCAAACCACCGGCATGTGGGCAGAGACAGTCGCAAACCGTAAAGGTCAGGAATCTGCTGGGAATCCTGTGCTGTACTGTTTTGTTGAAAACGATACAAGTTTAAGGTATCTGCATGTGCGAGTGTGACTTGGAAGACTAACCTAAAGCTTTGCTGGCCGCAGAACTACACTGGACGCCACTGCACGCCTTCTGTAAGCAGAGGGGGAGGTTTTGACTTGCTTCATAACCAGATGACAAAAAATAAGTTAACATTTCTTCAGATCAACATAAAGAGAGAGCATTTGAGACAGGTAGGACACGTTCACTCAGGTTGGCCGGTGCACGTCAGTTAGCACCATTACTTTTGCAAAAAAAAAAAAAACCCAACTGTGAAGGGCTTAGGACCCCCATGAGCTATGCCTGCAGGGTCTGATGTATCCTACAGGTGAAAACACAGTATTGCCTGCCGTATTGGTTTCCAGTTTGGTGGTTTGGTGACTGTATCGAAGGGGTCCGTTCAGGGTGTTTGGGAAAAGCAGGCCTTATTCAATAGACTGACATTTGCCCTACAGAGAGTCAGAACCTCCACTGGAAAATGCTTGCGGTCCACAAGTTGCACACGTTTCGAAGAGGTGTTCTGATACTGTACTGTGATATTGTGATATCACACCGGTGTTGTACTTTATTGTGCATGGTTGTACAATATTCTGGTATTGTGTACGGCGATCTACACTGTTCTTGAGAAGAAGTGACCTCACTTCCTGACTCATCATCACTGCAGTTATCCTTATTGAGCTTTTCCATACAGAACCCTTTTAAATGCACTGACCAAACCAATTTGCCCCAATTTGTGAGATTTTACAATTTGGATTAAGGTGATCTGGGGCTGTATGCAATAACTCTGAGCAGGCTGTAATTCAGTAGATAAGCATGTTCTCTCTTATGTTCCTTTTTGTTTTACAGGTTGTTACTTTGTGGTATAGAGCTCCTGAAGTTTTGCTTCAGTCCAGCTATGCAACGCCAGTGGATCTTTGGAGCGTTGGCTGCATTTTTGCAGAAATGTTCCGTCGTAAGTAAGTAACGTTGCTTTATTTTCTTTCTTTTTGCCTTGAAATTTGAAAAAAATGTGCAGCAATGCCTGATACAATACATTGGATCATTTTTATATTGCAGAGGACTGATAGGATGTTTTATTTACAGCACAAAATGTAAATGCCCATTGTAAATTCCTGCTTGTTGCCGTCTTGGAGTCTTTCTTTTTTTTTTTTTTTTTTGATGGGAGTCTCCCTCAGCTCCTAGTAAAGCCTATATATTGTTATATTCCTGTTACACATGAATCCAGGTGTAGATAAATACGGGCTAGAGGGGCTGTTGATTACTTTGAATACAGCTGAATTCTGGAAAGAATTTACTTGGCGGAAGGAAGTGCACAGTGTTTAGCAGTCTTCTTGCTCTGGATTTTGTGCATTAGAGCACCAGATGTTTGCTCGTCGTCCTCTTTTGGCATATTTGAGATCTGGAAAGTCACTGCAATGTTAATTTCTAGAAATGGAGGGAGGAATTTTTGAAGAATAAGCTATTTTGACAAAGTGTAGGGTGACAGAGGTAGTAAAATGTAGTCAAAGAAAACAGATATAAGACTTCTCTTTTTTTGGCTGATTCAATTAATTTAGCTATCAATCAGAACTATTTTGGTGTAAAATATTACAGCTGGGTGCATCTGAGTTATGACTGGGAGAGGCACGCTTATGTTCTGGTCTCTCTGCCTAGAAGTGGAAGCTAATAGGGAGGTTTTACTCTGTAGGGTGTGGAGAGGAGCAACCCCCAAAGAACCTTGACAAGGTAAATCTATCTCAATATCAGCCCACTCACGTGCATCTGTCTTGGTTGAGATTACTGCAAAAAGTGTATGTTGTGATTATCTAGTTTATAGTGATTCCCATAGAGAAACTGTACATATCATTTTGCAACAGCTACTGTAAAATTAAAGAATATGCATAAAAAAAATGTGGAAAAAAATGATACAATGAGTAGTCTAAAAATCAAAGCAGGTATAACTTAAAAGAAGTTGCCATTCTGCAAGGGCCTTGAGAAACAAGTATTTAGTATCAGCAGACTGAGATGACTTTATGTAATGTGAAGTTCAAAATGGTAACTAGAGTCTTGCAAAAGAACTTTGGGATTCTACTGCTTATTAATGTTAGTATATGGAAAAATCATTTTTCTTGGGCTTCTTGCCTGGTCAAATGGCCTGGGTAGGATTATTACACTCCACCCTCTCTGTGTCTGACTCAGAAATGAGGTCAGAAAACGAGAGAAAAGAAGCATATGGATTTTAGGAGTATCAATTAAGCCTGCCATTGCCAACTTTTAAAGATTTAGTCTTATCCCATGTAGTGCCAGATTCACAATGGCATTAAACCTTTTTTTTTCTGATTTAAATTGCAGTCAACAATTTCATTTTAGCGTTTGCAATAAGAGTAAAGCAGGACAAACAACCGTACAGAGAACTTTATTATATGCTCAAAACTCTATTTTGTCTCATCTAATTGTCAGTATTCCTACAGGTGAGAAGTATTGCCATACACAAGCACCACCAATTGAATTTTATTTTTCCTATTATGACATATGAGCCTCACTTCTCTCCAAATCCCCAGATCCAATACAGTAAATTAAATAAGGGACAATTAAATTCTCTACTTAAATGCAAATATTACATTAATATTACCAAATTTGAGATTTTTTTTAATGGAAATGAGATCTGACTTGAAGCAGAGTTTGATAAAACCAGGACTTCTATTATCGTTGCCAAATGCAGGGTCAGTCTGACATTCTCAGTCCTAAGTTTGGGAGACAGTCAAAAGCTGCAGAGGTCAGGAATCTGCCAAGTCTGTATGTACTATGTTGTTTCATTGCAAACAATATGACTTTCAGATACTTCGGTATACACGCATGATTTGGAAGACTAATATAAAGCCTCATTGCCGTAAAGCTACAGTGAACAGCACTGAGTGGTATCTCCATGGACGGTTGTATTGGGTTATTTTGCAATACTCTCTGTGCGATATATGTTGTCTTTCTGATTTTCTTGATGAATTGCAAAAGAAAACCCATGTTACTGTGACCTTGGTAGCAATAAACTGTAAGATTTTGCAAACTCCATGGATTATTTCCAAAAGATTGAATAAATGGAACAGCTATTTCTGCTGGAAAATGGTGGTGCCCTTGGGTAATCACCCGTCTGCTTTTCAACTGGTGTTGATAGGATAAGAATATGAGAATGCAGCTAAAGCTTAGAAGTGGATGTTAGTTCGACATTAAGACAGTGTTTTCTCTTTACGGTATTACTGAGTGCTTGTTTCCTTCTTTCCTTACTTCATTTTACTTTCTCTCGGAATGATTTGAAAGCTCTGTTGTTTTTAACAAATGCAATGAGATTCCTCTGGACCTTTTTTATTACGGCGCATTCACTGGAACTGGAAATAAAATGCTACCCAACACCCCTACACTTATCAGAATGCTGTTTATGCCGTGCAGAGGATCGGCAGTGGTTATACAGATTTGTGCCAATGCAGTCAGCATTGTGTAGGGTCGGGCAAGTTACCTACTACTTTGCTACATGCCAGAAAGCTTTTGATTATTGATAGTCACTGAGTGACATTTCATTCTCACAGCCTTCACGCTGGCCCATACGTTTCTGTATTCTAGACTATTCTATTCCTCTGTTCTAGACTACTCTATGTGGGAGTACTAGGGGAGGGAGGTGAGCCCTGCAGGAATGGTCCAGTACGCCTGTGTTACAGATTGCTCTATCCTGAACAGGGAGCACCTCATTTGGTTTAAATCACCCTTAAGGCAAACCAGTTTAAGACAAATGCAAACAAAGTATTTTTTTTAAAAAATACATCCAAAATAAGCAATACTGTGTGAAGGAATTCATAAAGACACAAAAAATAAAATAAATAATAAACCTTTCTCTAGCTACACCTAGAGTAAATTTGAAGGTTTCTCTTATCCTGCCTGATAAAGCTAGCCAAATGATACTTCGCAGTTGAGGACTCTAGTTCTTCTGAAATCTGAGGTTTGAGTAAAGTCATAGCTTTAATTATAGCTGTGCACATTTTGATTAAACATGTACATTTCAAATGCACATTAAACATGCACATTTTAATTATGGTGCAGATCTGCGAGCTTCTACATTATTGTATGTATACATACTTCCACCTTAGCCTGCAGTCTGTGGTCATGAAGGTTGGGCGTATGTGGGTGCACGATGGCTGTATCCTGAAACCCCTCTCATGTTTCCCCAGGATCCCTACTATACTTAAAATCAGCAAGAAATTGCTCAGTAGCCAGGTACATGGGTTATGTAAGCAGAGAGTATTTTGCTCTGTGCATACTTGTCTGTCCATGTGCGCTGCTCATGAGAACAGCATCAAATGAAGGAATACGTGAAAATTCCCGTATATGATAGTTTCAGTTTTTAAATCTTCCATCTAGTTAAACAGGTTGCAGTCACTTCTAGCTGAGTTTGGGTGGACTGTCCTTAGCTAACTAAACTGTAAATGGATTTGTTCCAGTGACTCCAATTTTTTCTGACTGAAAGCTATGGTTCATTGATCGTAATAACTAGTAAGGAAAATTATAAGGTGCACTAGTGCTTGCTACAGTATCACAGAATCCATCAGAGATACAGCTGGCAGGACTGACAGGGACCCAAAGGCATGGAGATGCCCACTGGCACACTAAGATTAGCAACTTTCATGTCTTGTCTCAGTCAACAGCCGGTATTGAGCCTCCTGCATTAATCTCGTGTATATAGCTGTAGAAAGTACTGTCAAGTAATATGATTAGGTAAAAATAAGCATTATTTATAAAAAGGCTGCACTCCGAGGCTGAGTATTCTTCTGGCCGGTGGGAAAGGGCCTCATGCCTCCAATCTTCAGCAAATTAAAATTATTATCTCCATGCCCTTAGCTTCATCCAACCATGCAGAAAATTAATTTCCATTAATTCCATGTGAACTTGTACTGAGAATGTCCATGCACCAGCTCCATGGTGTTTCAATCAGTCTGCTGTTGGTAAGATCATCAGTCCCACAAAACTGGCCCTAATAGCGTGAGGTTATTATTTATTCATTTTTAAATTTTAAATCATGCTTTTAGTTGGTTGTCTCATTTTTCAGCTTCCTCCACCGGCCCCTAACATACGTGAGACAGTTATTGCAATGCCAACTGTGTCCGAAAGCTGTAGCAGCAGATAAGAGAAGCGTGACTACTAAAACACCTGCCATAGGATAAGTTCTGTGGTGAGCAAAAACAAGATAGATAAACAAGCTATAACAGTAGAAGTCATCTTTATAATGGTATGAATGTGTCCAGTTAGAGGAGTTATACCATTGTGTGCAGACAAGCCATGAGCCCAGGACTTTGTTGCTCTTGATAATGTACAAAGTTGTGATAAAATCAAAGCTTAGAACCTTAGTATGGTAACGAGGCTGTGATATGAGAACTGGATTGGGACCTACAGGCTCCCTTTAGTCACGAACAAGACATTTAACAGTTAAGTTAAAAAAAAAAAAAAACTAGCAAAACATTCATATTCTTTCTTAGATACAGTGTTTTCCAGTATAGAATAATTGTAACAAATCCTTCACAGTCAAATCTGGTAAGTATTCAACTTCCCAGACAAGTGATAGGTTATCATTTCAATCTGCAATGCAGCAGCCAGATCCATTGCATGTACTCTTTCTATTTCTGCTCCAGAAGTAAGTGCTAGAATAACAGTCTGTGGAAGGAGACAGGTCACCCACTTCACCATCAGATTGCACACCCCTTTCTGAGCGAGAGAAGAACGGTGGGCATCAAAACCCTTGTGTCATTTACTGCCTCATGGAATAGAGGATGGTCTGGGGGGTTTTAGAAAAAATAAACAAATATAATGTGAGCACCTGCTTTTGAGCCAAAAACTGAAGCCAGATAGGAAAGTTTGAACTTCTATCGCTAAGTGAAAAGAATGGCTTTTTTTAGCTGCATCATGTGGTAGAGTCTTGGCTTCGCTGAAATCATTGTTGAAATTAACCCTGACTTCAAAGGGGACTGTAAACTACCCAGAAACAATTTGGTGTGGCAGAATGGCACAAAGCGTGGCAGAGCTAAACTCTGTTAATGTATATAGTGCAGCACTTAGCTGGAGTGTTCCTTCTGAAAGATGGTGTTGCAGACCGGCAAGGCGGAGAGAGCATAGCCTCGTCTTGGCTCCCATTCCCTTCTCTTCTTGCAGTGACCCTGTACAAGCTGTGCATTATCTTATCTAGGAAATAAACCTTCACGGTTAACTTCCCCAGGACTGTGAGACTTTCATTCAAAATAAGGATTGCAATGTATATGGGAGATACTATGAGCTGCCAGTTGCAGAGCTGATGCTGGTGTTCACAGCCTTTCTGCTCTGGCCTGCATGAGACTCCGGGTAGCAGAAGCTAAACTTGCAAGAATTTAGACCACTGTTAGTGTGATTATTGTTATCTGGCTGCCAAAGTATCACAGGAGGAAAGAGGTAGTTTCAAAGGAAATTAGATAGTCCATATGCGAGCTACTGTATGCATGTCCTTACCCAGAGCAGCAGGTCTATTCTCCAGTTTGTTACCGGTGGGCAAGTAAGTGATAACTCCTAACAGATCCTACAGGTTCTCCGCTGCTTTGAATGGGACAGGTGGCTTTTATCTCAGGAGAGATCTGCAGTCCAGTTAGTCCTTGAGTCTGGTCTTCAAACTAGCATCATTTTGGTTGTGCACTCATTTGGTTTGAATTAGCTGTTCTTATGGGTGCTAATCTCTCACAGATGTAGTCCTTTAAGGTTGCACTTTGAAAAAATTAGGTATACATTTGGCAACATATGTTCAACAGCAGAACCACAGACTCTAAACTGCCTAAGCATGTTCTTCGTCTGGAGAGTGAAGAAGTAGAGAGGACAGTGAACTTTGGGGGAAGAGGTTCATAGGAGTTCTGCTGTTGCAGAGAACTGCTTGGAAATTCACAGCACTACGTCCTCTACTCTAGATGTATGTTAGGTGAGCCACTCCTTGTTATTGACTGTCTTGCTGCTGAACACCCTTGAGGAATATACAATGAATTTGTAACTTTCTAAATGCATACCTGCCTGGAGGATTTATACGTATTAAGAGACCTTCAATTCAAACTATGCAACAGTATGTCATCACTTTAAAAATGTTTTTCATTAATCTCACTGGATTATTCAAAGCATTAGAGGTGCAGAAACATTTGTTTGAAACCTGTGATCAACGGTGAAGTATCGTATACTGGAACATTAGCAACAAAATACTGTGCAGCTTAATATGGAGCTTCTTTTTCTCAGACCAGTCCATGTTCTTGTCATAGGCCAAGTGTATCAGTGCAGGCAAAGGTGTGACTGAAGAGTCTGTGGCTTGGGCAGGACCAGGAGGAAGGAGAGACCACATATTCCTCTGCAGTACTGTTAATGAAACTCTGTCTCAAATTGAAACCCATGGGAAAACTTACGATTTATGTAGGGTAGGAATATATGGAAAAGTTACCACAATTTCTGTAGCGTAGGATTATATTCTCTGGCTTTTTTACGGTGATCTTTAGTAACAGTTGTTTGGCACACTATTGTGATCTTGTTCACCAAACTGTGTTTTTAACTTCTTCCTGTGTGGACAGACATTACAGATGAAATCCTGGTCATATTGAACACAAGAGAAAGAAACCTCTGATTAGTAGGGATGAAAACTTCAATATAATTTTACCCCTTTGTGCATACAACAGTAGTACCATGAACAGAGTCTGGAAAGATCTACCAGAGACGTATCAGTACTAACGTGTACAGATTTGTAAGGCATATTTCTGTGACATTGTTTTGTTTCATATCACATGCTTTTAATTCTTTGTCGGTTGTATTCCTGTGCTCTAGCATACCTGAGCATTTGCTCCTCACTGTTTTAGGTGGGCACTGTAGATGTGCAGCAGTTGGAATATTTCACTTTGCCTACTAGATCCTGTATCTCTTCATATGGTCAAGTTTCTATCTTTTTTCAGCTCTAAGTCACATGTTTTTGCGCTCCCTTCTCCTATTTTCATCATGTTTCTGAAATGCCTTTCCAAAGAAGAGAGAGAAGAGACCAGTAAGATGTCTTTCAATCTTCTAAATACTGAAAAGAGTAAAGAAATCGATGGAGCAGGAAGGGAATCTATGAAAGAAAAAAAGAGGGGGAGCGGGAAAGAAGTATAACTGGGTATTGGGAGGGAAGGAGTAATAAAGCCAAAACAATGCAGACATCTAGGCAAAAGGCACCTAAGGAGTACATCTACGAATGCTGCTTGTAAGCGGGGTTTTCCCTGTAAGCTGGGCAAACTTCGTAAATGTGGTTTAAGAAAGAACTGTTCCCTTTATCACACAGCAATTTTAAACACAGACTTTGCAATCATATTATCTGGTGTTTTCCAGTGAACCTTAAACCAACGTATCTAGTGGACCAAGAGCTCAAAAACATAATCATTCACTTGTCTGCCTGCTCTCAGTTAGATTTTGGTAGCAGGAAAATTAAAACAACAGTGCCTTCTTCCTTTTTTCTTCTTTGTTGTTGTTTTAACAAGCAAAGGTAGATGTTGCCGCTTATAACTGTAAAAGCTGCACAGCTTGATTTGCAACCTTTGAACAAAGGTACTGTACAGTTTTGGCCTGAGTTTGTTTTTGCCATTTTTGGAAATTATCTTGTTTTGTTACAAGAATGATTTAAGTTGCAAGTGCCATAAAAGTTCACCACAGTCCAGACCAACTGCGCTGGGAGAAGGTTCGTTCCTTGGAAAGATCTTGTCAGTGTTCAAAATTCTGTGCTTTGCACTTTTCCTCCTTTATTCTTCTGCCATTCATGTGCATATGGGTGTGTGGGAGGCTGATGGTTTTTCCAAACCAGACCTAATAAAATAGGATTTTTCCTTCCTCCCCAGATAGGTGGCCAGCCTATTACAGACTTTTTTTTTAAGCGTTTCTTAAGCTGAATGGACCCAAGCCACAATTTAGCATAGTGACCTTGGTGATCTGACAGAACAACAGTGACATATTGCTCAAAACTTTACTAACAAAGGCAGGCAGACTGCACTTGTTCGTGTCATTTTAGTTTTCTGATAAGCAGGATTGTTTTCTGTGTAATCCTAAGTCGGTGGCAGAACTCCTGTTGGCAGAGGACAAACGCACATTAATAGAGAGAAGGGCAAACGGTCAGAACAATACCAATAATTACTGTGTACGAAAAAGGTAAGAGATTTCAGGACAGCATCACCTCATTAAAAATAAGGTACCTCATTGTTTTTTAGCTCACATTTTCCTTCGAGCCTTTTCTGGCTGATATCATTTTAAGCGTCTACAGCTGGGCTGACTGATAGCCGTTGGTCGAATCCAGTAACTGTATCAGTCTGTGGTTGGAGATGAGTGGTAAGCGAGTGCCAGGCCATTCAGTTGTGGTTTTCCTCCTAGTTTCCAGCCATGCCAGACTTTCAGTGAGAGGAATAGATCTGTTGGTAAGGGAAACCGTTGATAAACCATAGAAACCAAAAACTGTCATTACCCGTGACCAAAAGGCAGAAGGGAACCGTGAGGCAGGGGTGAGGAGAGCATTAGAAACGGCGTTAGCTGACAGAGCTTAGTCTGAGTGTCCAGTTCCGGTGTAGTACTGGCCCCGGTGAGGCTGGGGGCTCGCGATGGGGTGGCCCCGGGCCGGGCAGCTGGCATTCGCACGCTGGTGAAGCCCAGCAGGAGCTCACCAGGGACCTCGGTCCTGGGAGGGTTCCTGGTGAGCTCCTTCACATGCGGATGGTGCAGCACTAGTTTGAGATCCTCCAGAACATGTCATCTCATTTTATTAGAGGGCTGATGTTCCAGGCTGTGACAACGTAGATCTCGCCTGGCCAGAGGTCAGAGGAAAAGATACTACTCCTGACCTTTCCTTGTGGCTGGAAGAAAGACTGCAAAATACCAGTCGTGATGTAGATGTTTGTAAGTGCTTAGTATTAACCTCGTGACACTTGTAATTTGGGAGTGCGACCGGCAGCAGAAATACCTGCTCCCCAGATGCTGAGCTGCGCTCGGCACGGCTCTCGGCGGCTCAGCGTGGAGCTGCGCCGCCTCTGTCGGCCTCTGTCTGCTGGAGCTACGCGAGGGCAAACGCACTGCCGGCGTAAGCCAGGGCAACCTGAGGGCTGCTTGAATTACACCCCGGCTGCACATGGCTTGGGAGGGGGTCACGCTACCAGCCAGAGAATGGGGGAAACGCAGCAGAGTTGTATCCGGCCGCAGCTCTGAGCTAAGGAGCGGGCGAGCTGTACGCTGCCCAAAGCCTCTGCTTTTGAAAGAGTCTGCTGGCCATTTCACACAGCTTCCCTCTTCGGGAGCTTGGCCGAGGGCGGCTTTGCTTTTTGCCCGGAGTTTGGCTGAGGGAAGCTCTGCGCACTTTTGTTTGACTCCTAACAGGACTAAACATTGTTTCAATTTACTTTTCCCTTCCACAAGGAAATGCCTACGAAAAGGTATTTAAGCTCCAAGTTGGTGTGCGGGATCTTTTCCTGGACACTGGTACGCTCCAGAGAGAGGGGAGAAAGGCGAGATTATAACCACGGCTCAAGTCACTGAGCCTCTAAGTGTGTGTTTTTTCAAACCAGGTGTCTAGGCGGAGAATTTGATCTAGGCCGTTTCACCGCGTTTTCTGCATTCAGTTGTTCAGAAAAGAAGTCTAATAATTGGCTGCCGTTGATCAGTCATAAGTACAGGGTGTAATAGTTCAGAAGTACATAGGACAAGGCTGTCTCACATTTGTGATTTTCTTTTTCGAGAGCTTTGCACTAGCGCTTCTGCATATGTAGGTGCCCACCAAAGCTGTTAGATGTTCTTTACATCTAAAAAAAATCGTGAATTTGCCCAAGAGCGGTGGAAAGTGCACCTAAAGGAACAGGCGACAGCAGGAGTTCGAAAACATCTAAGGACAGCTGAGCAAACCTAACAACTTTCTGAAGCTTTATGCTACCTTGTACCAAGTAAATAGTTGCCTGCCAGACCAGAGCTCAAAATGTCCAAGAAAAAGCAATAAGAAATTTGATATTTAGATTTGTGGAAGCACATTTCCCCGCGGGAACTGCAGGGCCCGGAGGCGGCTCCGCACGCCCTTTGCGGAAACGCTTACCTGCGCCGCCGGATTCAGACCGCTGCGGAGCGCGTGGCAGCCGGCCTGCGACTAGTCTGCAGGTGTCAAAGAGCCGCGTGGAGTTATAATTTGGGGAGGCAGGGGATGGGAGAAGGGATGTGGACGTGGCCTCTCCCGTGCACGTGCGCGGGCTGCTGGGGAGCAGCATGCAGGTAGCTGCGCTGCCTCCACCATGGATCCTCCCGGCCCCTGTGCACAAAGAGCTGGAGAAGGGGCCTGGCAGGAGATGGCTTATGCCAGTTTCTGTCCCTTCCTCTTCCTCTAAAGCCACAGTTCGCCCTGCGATACAAATACACGTGCTGTTGCTGTGCCTCTCGTATTTGTTTTGTGCAACGCCTGTGGCACAGCCTCATGTCTCCAGCTGCAGCTGCGCTGGCCACGCACAAGCGAGGGCATGGGAGACACGGCCACCGTGGTCCCCTGGCTCTGCTGGAGGACAGAGCCAGGGCACGACAAGTCAAGCGCTCCAATGTCAGCATGTGACGTGCCTGGCTGCCCGCTTAGGCTGTCTGCATGCTTCACTTTGCGGTCTTTGAGGAAACAGTCGTCTGTCTCTGCATGAGCAAACCATATGACTTCTTCCAGAAATTCATGCATAATACACGCTGCTTTCCTTTTATAGATGTACTGAACACATATTGTCCGGAAGCAATGCTAACACAGTCTCTGATGCAGTATTTCTTCTTTTGCTTAAATATTCTCCATATTCATGGCTTCTCTCCTAAGGTATCCAGGCTTGTCAATAATAAGTGCTTTTGGAATATAGACATTCATCAGATAGGAATTTCATCCAAGGGACTGCTTTATTTACACTGATTTATTCAACCAAGCTAGAATAAATTGGCATGAAGATTCAGTTAGTATTGATTTTGGCTGAGTCTGAATCAGTAACTAAATCAGATGAATGACTCAGTCTGCAGTATCATCCAGAATTTGACCAATTATTGTCAATTAACAGATGATTTTTATTAGATTATGTCCATGAAACATTTTTATTATTATATCAGTACAGCATACATGCTGTTCTATACAACTGAATAATTTTTAAAGTGCTCTTTATATCCAAATAATTGGAGTTCAAGCTTTCAGCATCTAAACAAATATACGTAGCAGGGATTTTTCAGTAATGTTACTTTTTATAGCTTTTAAATCAAGCCTAGCAGTAATGAATCATGCTCTGCTGCTATAAGAATGAAAACACTGAGTTACAACTCGAAGACATCAGACCCTTTTAGTAATGAAAGAGTATATATATAAAGCCAGAACTCTCTCCTAGCTGAGTGTCCTACCCACTGAGATACAGAAACAGGCTAGCTTGCTTCTTTCCTGCCTGGGCATCCGTTTTCCTTTACTGGTAAATAATTGCCAAAGGAGAGGGTCGTCTCCTAGATCTTTTAAGAAGGCTAATGGTGAGGGCACTTTCCTGGGAAGTGAGAGCAGCATTTAAAGAGGGCCCCGAATAAAGACTTCAAGGGGGTTTGGTTAACACTCCAGCCATGGTTGTGTAAAAAGCAAGGCATAAAATGGTTTACTGTGGCAGGAAGATTTTGCTCAGTTATTCGCTTACTTCCGAAGAGGATTCTGGATTCTGAGCAACTCTGTGCTTCTTTTGATATGCCCACAGGTCAAATACATGTCTGTGCTTAATGTCTGCTGTGGCCTTTTTCCAGAGCTCTTGGCAGCTCCCTGTGTGCGTTTTTGTAAATTGCTTTTCAGAAAAGACGGCCGAGTCCGTCTGGGACTTGGGGAACTCCTAGCAGGGGATGCAGAGGTGGTGAGCAGCGTGTGGCGCGTGGATTGAAAAGCTCAAGGGCCAGGGTGCCGCAAGCAGTGACAGGTGTTCAGCGCTATTCATTCTGCAGAGATAAAGAGTTTTATACTATTCCCATTAAAAGAATGTCAAAAAACAATGGGGTTGTGCCACTGACAACACGGAAGTGGGCTATTTTTTCAGTAATGGTGGAGTACTGGCAGCAAGAGTAGGGTAAAAATTGTCCCACAATTCATCTCTGAAGCTTTGAAACACAAGTAAAACTCTGCGGTGTGATGTATTCACGTAAATGCTACACCGGCAGAGGGGAGCATGGCGTCTGGGCGGTGTTGTCACCTAGAAGGTCTGGTTTTGTTTTTGTTTTTGTTTTTTCTTTCCTATAGGAAGTTAACTTACTCTTTCTTTTGGTTGGGAAAATGGGAGAGAATGATTTAATGCGGAATCAGTAACAGATGAACAGGATAAATAACGGCAGAGCTCCCGAAAAGGGACTAGGCAATACCGTATACTTACGTGGGCCAGTGCATGTACAACTTGCAGCTTGTGCAGCCTGAGTAAAAGTGCATTGCCTGGGAGAAAGCGTTACTTAGGGCAAAATTATATTTAGGTTAACTGGCCTTTGAAAACTATATCAGTTTTCCTTGTATGGTTGCTATAAATACTTTTCACCTTTAACGCTTATCTCAACTTTTTCTACAGGTGTTTATTAATTCACTGTAAGCCAGCACAGCTGCTACAAATTAAATTTTTTTTTTCACGCCATCCTTCTGATCCACTTTCATGTCTTTTGAGGCTCCATCTCCACAGCTGGAGAAAAGTCTGAAGTTGAAATTTCACCTCTGCTCACATAACAGTTTGTTGTTTAGTACTGAAAATGTTTTCCTGGCCTTTCTTGTCGGAAGGGTTGTAATCCCCTTTCAGAGATTCTTTTCTGACCAACAGTATTTTATTACAGCTGAAGGTGATGCGAGGTATTAGTTTGCAGGGGGAGGGTTCTTCTGATGTTTCAGGTTTGTCTGAAAACCTTTGGGGAGGCTTAGTGCAACAGGTGCCGTTAACACCTAATAGGGGTAACAGAAGTGATCATAGCCCAAAGCATGCATTCGGTGCCACCTAGGAGTAGCTCAAGCCCTATTGTAGAGACAACCCAAGGATCCTCTCTTAGTCTGTAGTGCTTTCCCAAAGAAGAAAACCATTTTTCTTGGATTTTATTCTGTACCGAAAATTTGATCATCTAGATTTTGTAAAACATTTTCAATGTGATGGTTCCTTTCGGATGTGGAAGTCTGACATCTTTTGGATCTCCCATTCCTACAGCCTCCAAGAGTGCCAATGCCCAGCCTCTTACCTCGCTGTCACCTCTGTCACCTCACCACTACAGATGACGGAAAAGGTTTTGTCTTTTGTGTTTTGTTTTTTTCCCCTGGTCTTTACGCTTCCCAGCTCTAAAATTTAAAAAAATATCAGACTAGTAGTTTAGTCAAAGAGATGTGCCGTTTTATGTGTAATCCATAATGATGGATCTAACATGTCATTTATACCGGTTCTCCCTGCTCAAGATTTTATATTACACATTTAAGACTGTAAGCTCTTTTATCTGTAGGGCATGCTTTAGTCTGTGAAGCTCCTTGCTTAGCCTAGAAAACTCTGGAAAATATACTTTGAAGTTATTTACTTAGTATCTTTGAGCGGACTGAATGAACCAGTATGTGTAGTATGTGAATTAGTTTTGCATTAATTTGCTTCTCCTGTTGATTTAGAAGAATCCTGTTGCTTACCCTGATGGTAGGTCCTTCACTGCAAAAACGCTTAAAATGTAGCATGAAAGAGCACCTTCATGGTGACATGACCAGCTCTAATTAAAATTGTGGGATGCTATCTGCTAGATTTGTAACTGAGAAGTAACTTATGAGCTGAAAAGATGTGAAAATGCAAAGAGTGCTGGGAAACAGCTCTGGCATGCTCTGGAAGAAGGATTTTGATCCTTTCAGGGTCTGCGCTGCCTGTGCGTAGCGCTCTGCAAACCGGCTCTGCCTGTTGCTTCAGTGGGTGAACTGCAGAGGAAGGAGCTCTCTCAGCTCCTACCCAGCCATGCAGGACAGCCTTCATCTAATCTTAAATTCCGTTACTCCCTTTAAACCCTAAAACGCAGTTGCACAAGAACAACAAAGAAGCGTGGCAGTTTTTGAGAGCGCCAGTTTAAAAAGGGGATATGAAAGAGGCTCATGAGAAAGAAGGGAATACAGACAACTAAGTAAGTGATCATGGGAAGAGCACAACCATATTGTATTTGTCATACCAGTAGTTCTGTCTGGATGCTGAAAAAATGCAGAAGCCTGCAGTTTAGCTATATAATTAAACTTGAAACTGCTGACTTGATGAGACAGATGTAGTTTAACTCTGTGCAGTGATGGGGTATTTAACACACAAATAGTTAAATCGTATTGCTGGTGAGAACTGTCAGTACAAATGAGAGGAATGCTTCTGTGTCTCCTCTAAGCAGAAACCATACATTTTTTTAGCCTTTCCCTTTTTCCAAGGTCAGTTGTGTATGTATTTCCAGAACTTGCTTCAGATGTTGGGACAGTTTTCAAAATGCCACTGTTGTATCAAGCTCACAGAGCTGAGATAACTATTCTAAAAGCCCTGGTGAAATAAACCTACAAATCTTCTGCAGAAGCAAATGTCCACAGATAAGAGAACTGTGACGTACATGCTTAGGGAATAAGTGAAGGACGTTCAACCTAGCAAGGCTCTTCCATTAAAAAAAAAAAAAGTTAAACGATGAATACTGAAATGGTTCTGCCCAGGAGCAGACGAGATCTGCCCATGTTAGAGCATATTATGGTTGAAGATAAAATCTGCACTCACCTCACTTTTTGTTTTTATCAGGTAGGCTATATCCTTCTGTTGAAAGGCCTTTTTTTTCTTATGAGAGGCTGTGAAACCGGAGCTTCCTTAGCTGATCCTGGGGTCACTGATGCCTGCGGTAGTGCTCCCTTTGAATGCAGCGGTGGGGGATGAGGCCCTTCATTCTGCTCCAAGGCCACCTGGGACCTTGAAACACAATGCTTATATAAAAAGCATCACGCAGATGATAAGCACCCACAATAAGGTCTTCCTTTGCCCAGTTTCTAAAGGAGCTTTGCGAACGCTTTTTTTTTCCTCTCTTCTTCATTTAAGCTCTTTCTCTTGCTCCTTGCTGTATTTTGAATGAACTGAATCCACGCAGGGGCTGGCCCTGCTTTGCTCATAAAGGTGCACATGGTGCCTCTGGTTGGTTTCCCTTTTACTAATGTTTCCTTTTCAGTTAGATATTCAAAGGGAACGTGCATGTGCCTTTGCAAATTTCTTGTGATTAGTCCCTTCACAGTTCTGGCTCTTCACAGGTTGCCAACCTGTGTTTTAAAAACCCTCAGGAAGTTCAGCATCTCCATGTGATAAAAGCACTGGTGACAGAGCAGTGCAAACTTTCCCCGACGAACACCCACTCCAGGGAACTCTCATCCGATGAGCAAACTTAACCCAAAAGGAGATGTCCAAATTTATACCCCTTTTAAAGTGCCCTGTCTTACTATTAATGTTATTTTCCATCTTGCCTTTTACCTCCCTTTGGACACCATTGGCTTGCAGCTCCCAGCCACGTTTGTAAACAGCGTCAGCCCCAGACGCGAATGGTGTCCAGCAGGGTCACTGAGCTGCCGGCTGCATCTTTCTGCTCCTGGCTCATATCTGCAGGGTACGCGCGGCTCAGAAAGCATCCTTTCTCCGTTCAGGCGGGACGCCGTCACGTTTCCTAGGAATAGTCTGTGCGTACATGTTATCTTCATTTTTGGAATTCATCTTAAATAACGGGAGTAAATTCAACACGCTATAGCACTGGCAATTTGCAGCTGCTTTTCAGAAACCACCGGTTTTCCTTTCTCTGCCACTGCCTATCAGATGAAACTCATCAATTTCATGAGGCTCTTCTGAGAATATATTAATAATTAGTGTAATTCTTTTGATACACTAGCTCTGATTTGGATACTAGTTTAATACTGATGCAGCCCCGATAATCTTAAGAGATGTTACCCATAACTGTGGTACTATCCTACTTGAAGAATGATACGTTTGGGGTAAAAAGTTTGGGTCTGTTAAAGACTAAAATGAGAAACTCAAGATAGCTGAGCAGTTTCCTCTCACGTTTTAGCTGAGCGCTTAAGCACCATATATTTCCTCAGTCCTAGTGTTTATCCTTGTCATCTTTCTTATACGCAGGAGAAGAGAAGGTATGTTTCTTAAAAGTCTTGAGCAACTTGTGATCAAGTATAATAAGCTCTACATGAAGTAACTTCTTCCCTGTGCTGTGTCTGGCACTCACTCACACAGAGATATTAAAGGGAGAGGAGAGGGAGAAGTACAAAAAATGTTACGTTTGAAATGAGAACTCCGAGTTGCACAACAACGGAGGCAAGTTGCTTGTGACTGGAAGTGGGTAACTGTCCAGAGCATGCAATGTTGTCAGCCGGGCCTGCTTGTAGAATAAAGTTTTGTACTGTCCCGCATTCTCTTACGAACCAGAAATGGCAAGGACCTTCATCTCTAAGTAGGGATACGTCTTTTTTCCTTACATTTTGCTTTAGTTTCCCTTTTCATGCCTGCAGTACAGACATGTCCAGGGGAGCTGTCAAGGAGAAGCAGCGGTGGAAACACGAGTGAGGAATCAGCTCAGAAATAATCCCTCTGAATAAAGGTTTCCACAGGACAGTCCAGATCGTGTTATTTCAAGTCATCTCATAGTTTTAGTTTTACGTCTTATTTATTTTTAATTCTAAAAATGAAAATATTTTCTTCATAACAAGTAACTGAGAATCTGACAAAATTATTTGCCAGCTATTCGCATTTTGTAATATGAAAAGAAAAAAAAAAAGCATAATTTAAATATATCTCTGAGTCACAGACTATGTAGCTTGGCAGGTTTCCCGTGGCACGATGCAGAATTCCTTGGCAAATGTTTCTTGGCTTTAGTTTTTTAGTTTCTTCACTGTCACCTTGTTGCTCTTTCACACACACACATACAAACAGCAAAACTTAACGATTACAACCTTACCAACATCTAAAATTCTTTGTTCCACTTCCATAAACTGCTTCTATATTCTTTCTGTTTACATTTTTTTCTCCACTATGTCAAGTTGCCATGGACTTTCTCTTTCACCGCCTCCCCCATCTTGCCTCTCTTGTGCCTTCAGAGGAGCAGCTACCTGCTCTGAAGTTGCTGCTGCTCTCGCCAGCGCTTCTACTCGCTGCCTTTTCAGCCTTATGTGCCCAAGAGAGTGAGTTGTACCTTCCCCAACCGTGACACTCTTCTGATTTTATGCAGTTCTTACATGACTTCGCTGCATCCATTTGGATTGCCGATATACCGACTTTTCACCCAGAGTATTGTATATATTCAAGTCAGCAATCAAGAGATTGTCTTTATTGTTTTCCTGTGATAACAAGGAAGGTGATGGGATTCCCAGCTGCTGTTGTCACCACACTGAGCAAATGGGCTAGTGGACAGACTCCACGTAACTGTTTTGGAAGTTATTTCTTACGTATCTGACTCCTTGTCTAGCCTTGCAGGCAATTGTACTGGCAACTCTGGAATTGTCTCCATGGCTTTGTAATATGTTTGGATTAGAAAGAGAATTTCTTCACTCCTTTTTTTCCCATCATCATTACTGTTTTCATTTTTCCGTCTTCATTACTATTTTCCTTTACCTAAGATTTCTTCCATCCATCTATTTTATCTATAGTTTAATTACTCAGTGTCAAAAATTGAAAGGTAATTTCCACTCAGAACGGCACTAATTGGTCCAAAATGTCTGTCACCATCAAGGAGCCTGCAGAAAACTTTTCCTGTGCCTCACTCCATGTGGTGGTGTTGTTATTTTTTCCTTGTGTCTAAACTGCAGTATAGACTACAGCAGCCTTTCTCAGTGTCTTTAATTCCAGCCTTTGTGAAAATTCAGACGTTTGTTACGATATCTTCCAGACCCTCTGTGCTTTGTGGACCACAAGCTGAAAGTAAAGTCTAGAAGTAATCTGCCCAGTTTACAGTTAAACCTCATTTATCTCTTAGGGGTCACTGCATTGTGATTGTATACACTACTTTTAGAATTGCTTTGGCATGTAATGGAGTTGCACCAGGGATGAATTTTTTTCATAGAGACTTGCTTAGGAAATGTTTATATCTCAGTTTTTACTGAGTAGCACAGACATGAAACAAAACAGCTATAAAATAGAGTACTTAACCTTTCAGACACCGATATCCAGTTCAGATAGACAGAATATGCAATGTAGGTGAAAGAGAGAGCATGAGACAACAACGTGAGCTGAGTATACTCCTTTGGACAAGATAAAAGAGAAATCTAATTTGTTCAGCTGCGTATAAGCCTGAGAGCCTTTCAGCCAGAAGATTAGTGGTGTAAGTCCTTCTAAATTGTAAGCAGATGCTAACTTGTTCAGGATTTGTGTGGTTTTACGTTGCACCTTTATGTCGTGACCTGTATTTTTATTTCAGTATTATATTTATCTTTGTGTTGTATCTCCATATAAAAAGGTAGCTAGATTTATCTTGTGAAAATAGTCACAATACAGATTCATAGCTAATGTCCATTTAACTGTGTAGCTTCACATTCTGTGCCTCAGGAAGCAGTACTAGTTCCAGTAGAGCTCCACATTTTCAAAAATACATGCTCTTTGACTTAGAAAGAATTTATTTTAGCAGGACAGAATAATGATGTTGTACCTCCAATTCATTTTTTATCTGTAGGCTAAGGGCATTCTGGTCCTGCATGGGAAATAAATGGCTTTTCCCTCCGTTCAGCGGACATTGTTCAAGAGGGAGTGGGTAAAAGTCCAGCTCCAAGGCCTGGAGAAGGAATGATCAAACAAGGTGGACACCTGCAGATCACTTCTAACACTTCTTCGCTCTCTAAAAGATCAAAAAAACCAAAACCAACAGAAGTAGGGATGTGTGGGAGCGTGACAACATTTGAGACTTCTTGAGCAAACAGAAATTAAATTGCTCTTATCTGCACTGTAATTCTTTTCATCCCACCTTCTTCCCTGACGTATGCATTTTGAGACAGCAATGGTATGGGAGCCCTCGAAGCATGGATTTTGTAGTAGGCAAAGTCAGGGAAGGTTGAGAAGATCAAGGAACCATTGAGAAGGTTAGGGATAGCCCCTAGCACCAGATGCTCCCTCTTTCCTGAGACACACTTACACAAAGATTTTAGGAGTTCTTTGAAGTCAGGGGACAGACTTGCATCTGCTGCCACACAAGGCAAATCCAGCTCCATGCCTTTCCCTAGGAAAAAAAAAAAAAGAATGCTACAAAATGAAACTCTCAGAGTTTAACCAGTCTTACAGAGATTATCCTCACAGAGGAGAGGCTATATCCTCGAGTAAGGACTTCTGGATTCAGTTTGCGTAAATAAACTTCAGGGAGTGAGTGGGTGAGTGAGTCAAGTGAAAGATACAGAGAACAAAGGTGAGGTTTTACTTTTTCATGGCTGTTGAGTATACTCCAAATTCAGTGGTACTGGCAGAGCTGATGTCCACCCTTAAGAATAGAATTTAAAAAAAATTGCTTAAGTTAAAAGTTCCCATATAAGGTGTACTGGACTTCCAGTGCTGGCAAGTCATTGCTAAAAAATAACTAGTGCCAAAACATGAGACGAGATCTTCATACAGCTGCTGCTGAAGTGGATCTACCTCCCCAGTCACCCATCCAATATTCCAATTGACCCAGCAGCCAAAATTGATGAGGCAAATTTCATTGCATTAGTGCCTATTCTAGAGTTGGCATTCTGTTGTAGTCATGATGGTGGGATGGATAGAAGTCTGAAAGCTGAATTAATAATGCTTTATTATGATGAGATATTAAAGTATGCTGGAAGGTCACCTTGTGTTGTGCAATTATATATCAAAATAATTTAAATTCTTGCTTCACCTCTTAGTAAGTCTAAGAGAACAGCAGCGATGGGAAAAACCTCTCTTAAAAATCCCAAGAATCATACTTGTTTTGGCATGACACTGCCTAAGGTGATTTGAGAGCAAGGCTGACTATGCCAAGCTTTCGCATTAACACAAGGATCAGCATACATTTTAAAACATTAGATCTGCTTCCCCTCTGCATGGATAGGATTATTTGATTGTGTACAATTCGTTAGTTTAAAGGGCCCTGATATTCTAATGCTGGAAGCCAAAACGAAATTCTCAAAGTAATGGAGAATATTGTGTGTTAATAATTTTAAGTGGTCATTCAAAAATTATCTAAGGTTGTCATATTATCTGACTTTGGAAGATATGGAATGTGTCTGCCACTACAGAAAACAGTAGGATTAAAGATACCGAACATTTTGAAAATCAGACTCAAAACTGAAAGCAGAAGTAGATGCTCAAGTTTGAGCGGAGTTAAGCTTTGCTGGGCTTTTTTAGAAGTCAGTATTGCTGGGTATCTTAAAGTTTAAAAGGTACAGAAACCTCTAAGTGTAAGTTGAAACAGTCTTGCCAAAGAGACTTCAATTAATAAATATAGCGTATTTCTGGGAATCAGTGCATACCATTATTTATCATTTATTTAAGAGTCAAAATAAGCAGTACTTTATGGACAAGTACTAAGCTCCCCCATCTCCCTGGTTCAAATTTGATGTCATATCGTTTCAGATCTAACTTGGCGAAATTGTTCTCTCAGTGGCCCTCTCCAAAGCAGTTTGCAGTGTAAGTTGATATGCAAACGTAAAGGAAATTAAATGCGTGTTTGGTTCATCAAAGATCTTCAGCATGTCTTCCAGTTATTGCTTTGCTCTTTTTTTGGTGGCAAAGATTTCTGTAGAGACTGTTGTGTCCAACTGAGATCTGTCATAGCACTCTGAACCTAACTGTCGTATTTGATGTGGACCTGCAAGATAGACAGTGGCATGGAGCTCTGCTCTCCCACTGCGAGTTGCAAGATGTTTTGCACTATTTTCCAGGAATTAACTCATATTTAGCAATAGGCATTGTAAATCCTGTGCCTGCTCCTGCAAATGGGCAATGAGAGGGGAAGGATTATCACTGGGTACTACTTGTTGTCCCAGCGCAGATAGGAGAGGTCGTCTTTTATGAAGCAGAACTGTGAAACGGTGTCTTTGGCGATCAGTGTTGTTAAGGGCCATTGTCAGAGAGAAGAAAGGGAGGATGCAGAGAGGGGCAGAAGAAATAACTTTTCTTGATAACCGAAGGCTACCAGTGAAAACTTGGGAATATACAGTGTTTGCCAAGTCACCGTGTTTCAGTTGAACAGTTTTGGAAACTGGAGCTGTAAGTTTACAGCACACAGTGCTCTGGAGAGCTGTGCTTCGGCAGAGAGGGCCAGCTTGGCTCTCAGTCGACCCACGAAACAGCTCAGTTTGCAGTGTGTCTGAATTGCACTTCTTACACTAACTACCATGTCTGCCCACATCTTACTGAACCAAAACGCTACGCAGCATTTGGGGGCTGATCTTCACAGGTGCCCTTATTCCTGGCCGGATCCTTGGTTATCCATCAGTAAGATGTTGGAATCGCTTTGCAGTTTACAGGTACAATCGCGCTGTCGATCACACCTTGCTGAACTACAGGCAAAGTTGGCAGTATAGCAAAGAAATCGGAGTTTCATGTTTTACTGTTTAGTCACTATGAGGTGATAGTATTTTACGAATGACAGTAGCAAAAATATATTAAATTGCACTTGGAAAAGAAAGAAATGTGTACCACTCTGAAAGTATTTTTAGTCGCTGTTTTTTTTTCTCAAAGCCTTTGGATGTTCTACCTATTAACTTGTTTCTTTCCTGAATATATCTTTATCTATGCAGCAGAAGTATTCCTCTCTTTCAAGGTAAATTCTGTACTGTTTCACACCCCCTTGTTTATAGACCTTCATAAATCTCCATTGTCATTTGTCTGATCTCCAAACTTAGGAGTACCTTTCCAGTACAATATACAAGGAATTTAATTTTCAACTTATATCCTTAATGATTCATTTTTGATTTTATTATATTAAAATGATTTGCATGACGTTCACGTAGTTTTTTTCTTTCTAACCAGCTCTCTTTGAGTATGTTCTTTCTAATGAAATCTATTTTGTTTATTAATTATGTAATTCATAGGCTAATACTAGTTGAGAGGGAGAAAGTTATTTCATTCCTGTTAAAGGACGCAATTAATTATCTGCAGTAACATATTCAAAGATATGTTGCATCCATCCTGTTTTTTACTGATTTTAGCAGAAACTTAAAAGATGATACACTCACAGACTGGATAAAACATGAAGGCAAAAGGAGTGAGGCCTCAAAAAAATAACACGTTTTCACCCTATGTTGGCAGCTTTCAGTGACCAGTGCAAGTTCACTTTACTTAGAGGAAATCATATCCTAAAAAAAATTTCTTTATTCTTTCAGGCCACTCTTTCGTGGAAATTCAGATGTGGATCAGCTAGGAAAAATCTTTGAGTAAGTAAAAACAAGTTGCATTGTGCCAAAATCTCTTTAACGCTGAAACACTGTGAGGTTTCTTTGCTATGTTTTTTATGCAATAATGTGACTAAAACAAAGTATTCCTAGAACGTATTTCCTATTGCTACCGTATGCAACATGATATTTCCGTGTATTCTGTGTCAGAGTGGGAGGAGGAAGCAACATGGAATATAGTTCTGCAGAACTAACAGCCGTCCGCAGGAAGTTGTGAGAGACTTCTGTTTTGGGCTTTTTAAAAACCTTTTAAACATATTGTGCGTGATGCATAACATATTGTGAAATGCATACTGTGAATGATGCATACATTCTCACATTCTCCTAAACAGCTAAAGAGATTCAAGAGATTTTCTTCATTTATAAACAGTTTTCATTTTTCAGTGATTTATCTATTTCAGAAAATGTTAGAATCCCTTAAATTGTTACCAAGCTGAAATCTTGAAGATGCCAACCCGTGACTTCTGCACAGAAGAGAACATTTTACCTTTACAATATATTGTGCAGCCTGTTAAAGTGATTAATGGTCCATATTCTGGTAGTGAAGGGAACTGTGAGAACAGAAGCAATATCAGTATTATAACTGTATGCTTTGTTGGAGATGACCTAATTGGCTTTTTTTTTTTAAACATTTTAAAATTCTCAGATTTCATGTCTATGTTCTTCAGATATGTAGACTATGTTGAAGAGGTGGGAAGGTTCTGAACACTCTTCAGTTAGAATAATTCACTTCCAAAATATGTTCTTAGTTTTAAGAAACCATTTTAAAATGACTGATATTATCAATATGATAATTAAGTAGGAATATATCGCCTCTTTCTTGTAAAAGCTCTTCAGAGCAAGGAATGTTTGTGAATTTGTAAGAAACATGTAAATTTAAGATCCAATGCGTGTCATGTAGTTATGAAATCAGGCCCACGGAGGCCTGGTCCCACTCGCTCCGTGGAGCAAAGCCCATTTGCACCGATGTCTTCCCTTTTTCTTTGAGGGGGCTGCAAGGATCCAGGCATCTGGATGAAAGAAGAAGACGGCAGGCAAAGTGAGAGACAGGCGCAGATATAAGGTTGACACAGTATTCTCCTGAAGATATTCCAAAGAGAAGATAGCAAAACTTCCAGGGAAAAGAGCTTAAACAGATCAAATAATGAATTTCTCTGTTTAACCATTTTTTCCAGTCCTCAAATCATAACAGATCTGTTTCTAAGCATTTTCATTATTTAATATGAGGTTCCTAAATTGCAGGTCTCGATTTCACACAGTTGACTTCCCTTTCCTGCATACCATACCAGTGTATGTGACTCACTTGCGTGGTTAATTTGTCATGCGCTGAATAGCTCTTCCTGCCCAATCCAGAAAAATCAGTCCTTAAAGTTTACTTCTTGTTCTTTTGGCAAAGCTGCTCTGTTGGTGCTATTATATTCTGCTTTATTAAATAAAGACAGCTCTGATACATGCAGCATATTCTGTAATGAAAAAGACATAGCTGTGACCTTTCTGAAGATTTGCATTTGTTTATGACATTTCAGGGGAAAAATCAAAATAAATTGGGATAGGATGAAACACACAGCAGCTAGCAGCAGCCTCCAACAGGGATCTTTCCAACCCTAGGGGGCGAGATTACCTGTACGGAAAAGAATCCAACCCTTAATCAAGAAGAGAAAATGCTGTGCTAATTTTAGAAGAAATTCCTCATTACACATCTACTTAAAGAGAAAGTTTGCTTTTGCTTCTCTTTTGTAGCTATCCTTAAATATTTCAGAAGTCTCTTGGCTTTGGGGGGGATTTTATGCTAAATAGTGTTTATTTTGATGTTTTCACAGCTGGAGAGTTAGAGGGTTAGGCAGAGCTCTTTTTGTAGGAGGATTGTTTCTTTCTACAGTAGTGAGTCATTCTCCAGACTAATTTGGACAGAAAGCTGTTTGCGGATTTTCAGGCACGCTGGACCGATGTGCTCTTTCAGCTAATTGGGCTGTGGTCTACCTTTGCTTCGCACGAGCAGCTCTGATTTGCGTCAGGTAGAGTCCCACGGTGGGTGAGGGTAAAGCCCAAGGATATGGCCCAGAACAATTTCCAGCTTTCCCGGGACACCGCCTGCATGTGGGATATCATCAACAGCTTTCGGGCTAACTGCTGCAATGCTGTGAGCAGACTTGTCTCCCAGTGTTATCAATGGGAGGGGAAAGCACTCGGAGTTTCTCAAGACCGGGCCTGAACCTTTGGCAGGAGGTGAAGCTCATCCTAGCTTCTCCCAAACTTAGTCTCTGAAATGGTCGTGCTATCAGAGCAGAATGGGGGCATCTACTCAGATATTCATTATTAAGATTTTTGAATACTATGTTAGTGCGTAACTAAAGATATCTTTCCTTTGCACTCCTGGTCTTGTTCCTCCTACCTGCATGACCGACTGCCTCCTTGTCTCTTTTTGTTAGTTCTCTCCGTGCCTACTACGCTTATTCTGCCCCGTTCATGCTCTCTCATGCAAACATGAAAAAATCTGGGGCTAACCGGACACATTTGAATGGCAGGTTAAACTTGCGTGTCATTTAAAATATTTAAGTCCCCCATCCTTCTATGGTGCTCTTTGTATGACATGTAATATGGGTCCAGATCCTCAAACAGCAGATCACATGGCTCTAACCACTATGGCAAGGGAGTTGCCCCATACCCGGGCATGCCTGTGGTGATAAAAATCAAATTTAGTTTTTCACACAGATTTAACTCATCTTTTCCCAAGAGCTGTGATATCCTTAGAAGTAGTGAAAATAAATTGTCCTGAGATTATAATTGCTTTGCCCTTCTATTCGTGCTTTTGTTTTGAGGACATGGTATTAGTTTTCAGAGGCATTTTAAATGAGCTAAATTTACAGTCTAAAACCCCTGTAAATATGGAGTAATTCCACTAAGTTCAGTGAGGTAACCTATGTTTTAAATCAAAGCGTTTGGCCTTTGGCCTCACCCAGTCTATTACCAAACTCAATTAATAAGAAGAAAGGACGTTGCTGCTCCCTAGTGGCATTGGACTTAGTGCAGACTCAAGCATTTAATGCAGTTTTTTCGTGGTCCTTCTAGTCTTACCCTGTCAGCATTTCTATTAAAAATCTCAGTTTTATAGGCTATAAAAATTGATTTTCCCTAAAACTTGGCAAGTAATGCATTCTTTTCCAGAATTTCCATTGGTAAATGGCATTTCACCATGACAAACATTAACATCAGACTGAAACTTGAAATGTATGAGACGTGATCCAGAAACATTGGAGGTTTACAGATTAGAGTTCCCCTAATGTTTCATTTATTCGGATTTTTAAACCTTAGCATTTTAAACCTTAGATTATTTCGTAAGCTTAAGTACCTTCTGGAACTGAAAGTAATAGAGAAATAAGTAATAAAAGAAATTACAATATTGTAATAAACGGTAAACAAAATTGAAAGTAAAAACAAAAAGGCACTTAAGTCCTTTGCCACTCATGAACTGAGACTTTAAAATCTGTATTGTGAGGCAAATAAATAAATTATTTAACTTTGGGCGACAATTACTACACTTAGCTTTGAAGCATTATGAAACATCCCTTTTATTGCCTTACCCTCCTCTTGACCCACAGTCTTCTCTCAGTCCCTATTCTTCTGAATAAGATCCTTGCGTGAGATTCCCCTTTGAAACTTACTGCTTTTAATCATCCTGGAGTGACATATGTTGCGCCATCCGGGCAAGAGCTGAGCAAATGTCTTCCAAAGCTCTCAGCCCTTTCTCAATGCCAAGACTCAGAAAATTGAGACCTAGGCCAGAATACTATGCGGGCCGCAGAATGATTTCTGCAAAGCGCGTTGAGGTCCTACACTCATCACCCTCTATTCCCGGTGATCAGTGCACTGCCATACAACTAATCACATTTAAACCAATAGACTTACTCATAAAGCAAACTACTGCTTTGTAGAATCAGTATAGGGATTGCATAAGTATCCAGAGTTAACATTATGTTTTTCCTTTCACAGTGTAATTGGGCTCCCAGAAGAAGAGGACTGGCCTAATGATGTTGCCCTTCCGAGAAATGCTTTCACTTCCAGACCTGCACAACCCATTGAAAAATTTGTACCAGATATTGATGAACTGGGCAAAGACTTACTTCTTGTGAGTTTCTATTTGTTGTTCTCCAAACGGCGTGATTGATTGCTCCCACTGTACCATGCTGCATGCCAAGAAACATGTGAACAATCTGTGAACCCGTAGCACAAAGAAACCACCTTTGGCTCAAGAAGTGCCAGGGCTGCAAAGAGTTAGAGACCAAGAAAGTATTTCAAGGAAGTACTTGTTTGTCCAGTCTTTATACTTTAACTAGCTATTCATTGCTGACCGCTGCTGTGCCGTTGATCCAGCCATTCTTAGAGTATAAGCCCGACGTGAGTACGGAAACTGATCTACCATTTGTCATGGTGTGGTAGAACCAGTAACAGGAGAATGCAGGATCTGCACACCTTCTACCGAATGTTGAAATCTTGAGTTCTGGGGTTCACTACCTAATTATTGCCTCTCACAAATGGCAGGACAGGACAGAAACAAACTGCTACCGCAGACTTCAGCAGTCAGCCAGGGAAATCCCTAGTCTGTGTAGATGGGGTGACAGTGACATGACACATGTGCTGACCAGCTGATCATGCATGGCAGCTTTTTGACTTCAGGTTTCCATGCTGGACATCCATCTGAGCTTGAATTCCATTTTTCCGACAATAAGGCTGGAGAAAAATACATGGTTTTGCTGTATTAAATTATTTCCAACATTTTAATAGAAATGTTAGAAACCCTAGCCCTAAAGTTCAGTTTTAGAGTTGAGTATAGGGAAATGAAATTATTGGGAAGTGGAGTTTGCACATGTATGCCTCAGAGGTTGCCTTTTGCCATGGCTGTTGAAATCTAGCTACAGTTGTTCTTTGGAAACCTTTTGAAAGATCTCTGTTCACATGGGCTCAGTAGAATTTATCAGTGCAACTCTTGAAAGATTTGCTTCATCCCCTCAAGACTTCTAGTTCCAGGCAAAGTTAGCACTACAGAATGGCAGATCATCCTCCACTGTCTTTATAACCGCAGCTCCTAGCCGTTGTAAGGTGGACTACAGCTGGACACTTGAAATGACAGGCAAAACCTGCATCTTTTGTGTTTGTGGGCAGCCTGGAAGTAGAAGTTAGAAGTTCCAGCATGTGCGTGTGACAAGAATTAGATTTGGTAACAAGAAAGAGTAGAATATGAGAGTGAGACTCTTGGGAGGGAGGAAGAAGAACGATACCTGTGCCTAGGAGGTGAGGCAGGGAGGGAAGCTGGAGATGAGAATTAGGAGCCACAGATGAAAGGGAAGAGGGAGGCTGGAAGT
Source organism: Struthio camelus (assembly GCF_040807025.1). Classification (NCBI taxonomy): domain Eukaryota; kingdom Metazoa; phylum Chordata; class Aves; order Struthioniformes; family Struthionidae; genus Struthio; species Struthio camelus. Next base: position 27,359,827 of record NC_090943.1, on the reverse strand, counting down.
CACAGAATGAAATTTCAGGAGTCTGATACAGGATATGAAGGCAGGAGTAGAAACCGGTTAGACTAGGAAGAATACTATTTGGGGGCGAATGACAGACTAGAGAAGAACGAGGAACAAAGTGCAAAGCTGCAGAGAGATTTCTAGGAAGGCTGGACAAAGGCTGGGATAAGGATCTGGAAAGAAGACAGGGAAAGTAGAACTAGGAAGAAGAGGGGGATTTATCGTGAGCCAATACTAAGGCTTTTAGGAGGGGATCTTAGAAAGGGAGTCTAGCGTAAACTGAACGTAACACTGAACTTAGGACGAAAAGCCTAAAAGCGGAGCTTGAAATTTGGTAGGGAACAAAAATGGATCTGGGACAAGCAGGTAGAATGAGGCAGAAAACAGGTAACTTGAGAGGAACGGGCACAGGAGCTGTGATCACAGAGTGCTTGGGACGAAATGCAGAGCCGTTAAAGATTACCACTGCTCCTGTTGCCTGCAAAAAGTGAAATCTCCTACCCACGTATCTGTCCAGGAGTGTTTCACAGAAGCAGTGACCAGCTTCACTCACAACAAACTCACAGCATTAAAATACGAAGGGCATAAAGTCAAACACCCAAGACCTACAGAAACGTTGGGCCCAGGGTTGAACATCCACATTATGATGCAGTCCTTGTTTGTATAAACGCAAGAGTGCAGTGCGTTGAACACTCAGGGAATTGAAAAACTGCTCATGAATGGTTGCTCCTTACAATGTGTGAGACAGATGTCCTGTGCATCTGAATTCCAGAAAACCTATATTGTGGGATTTCCTAAACTATGGAGACCTGAATATTCTAACTTGCTATTTTCTGTTAGCTTGTGTGAGAGGTCATATTCATATGCTGTGACTCCACTGCCCGTTTTAATATGTATGCTTATCTTATCACGCAGTACCTAGTGAGATCCTTTTGTGCCTCATACTGATCGTAAATTAACAAAGTGACATGCATTAATACATACTTGCTATGTTAGCAATGTTAACTGCACGTTTTTGTTACAACCAACTTCTTTTCATACTTACAGAAATGCTTAGCATTCAATCCAGCCAAGAGAGTATCTGCCTATGTTGCCCTGTCTCACCCATATTTCCACGACTTGGAGAAATGCAAGGAGAATCTGGACTCACACATGTCATCCAGCCAAAACTCCAGTGAGGTGAATGCATCTTAATGCTGACTGAAGATGAACCTATCCATGAACCAGATGTGTAGCTGACAAGGCCACTGTCCCATATTAAACCACATAGCTGTTCCAGTGAAGATCATTATTTGGAGGTTTTACACGCCTATCTCTTATTTTGGGATTGTGATGTGCTTATCCAAGGAAATCAATCTGTCTAGTTTACTTTCATCAGAGAAATGCAAGGGCCAGGGCTTTCACCTGCTCCCATTGCAGCTTTATGTTTGTTTTGTTTTTATTTTGTTTATCTACCTGGGAAAACTCCAGACAAAGAGAAGCTGCTGACCAGTTCTGCTGCCATTTTATTCTTTTCATATTGAATGCTGCCAGTGTGGAGTAGGATAATCGAGTCACTGCCAAAACATGATGCAATCTCTCTCTCTAGCTGCTGAAGCATGAGTTGGTACTTTATTGTTATTATTATGTGATATCTTACAGTGATATTTAAAGAATGGCATTGAAATATCAGATCTCTGCAACCTGCAGTTAACTGGTATATATACGTTAATACGTCCAGCTACTGTTTGTTCATAGCATATATGCAGGTGCTTCCCCACTTGAAAACTCAGATGGATAATTTTATTATCTCGTTGCTCTATAAAAATAACAGTGATGACGGTCATGATAATAAATGTCTCAACTGTGGGGGTTTTTTGTACACAAATGAGATATTATCTAGCTGAGTTTGTGTGCGTATTGCGAAAACAAGGGTTTTAAAAAACTTCTAGGGTCCTGTTCTCTGAAGACCCTTTTGGTTTCCAAATGCTTGGTTTGTGTTGAAATCCAGGCACATGCTAACCCATCCCCTAACCTCTCCTTCCTCTCAGAAAACAGCTGCGAGCACATTTTCTCTATCTCATTCAGAATTTTCTGATATGCAGCTCAGAGATGTGAAGGGAGACAGTGAAAATCAGCACAGGTTTTCCCCTTTAACCTGTTCTCATTACCAGCCAAAAAAGCAAACGTAGAGCAAACGTTTCCCGTTTAGAAGCAGAGAATTCCATACCTGTAAAGAGCACAGTTATGCATTTTTGCTGTACTGTATGCTGCATACTGCGCTGCCTTGCCTGCACTGCCCACCATGCATCGCAGTGCAGGCGTATTACTGTCGCAAAAATCCCTCAGATTTCATTTTTTAAGCAGACATGTTTTCGATGCAGAAATGCATGAGCTTCTCTCCTAAACCACCATGTGGGTATATTAGCACATGTTTTTCCGCTAGAGTCGATGTGCCATTATTGAATGTCAAAATGCCTAAGCAATTCACCTGCCTTTTTAGCACAGTGATTTTAAATATTACGTTAAATTTTTATATTTAGTATTTTTACCTTAACTAAAATATATTTTCAGTATTTTAAAAAGAAGCTTTTATTTTTTTAGTACTGTACGGGGGAAAAAAGAGTTATTTTAAATCCATAAAAGCTGTTCCTTACCATAACCTTAGTGCATTTACCTAGGGGTAACTTGGGGGAAAAAACTGGTCCAGTGAGTTAGCCCTTGCCATCTAAACAGAAGCGTACTCTACTGCAGCGTAACTGATGATCAGCGCGGCCGCTAGCTTCGCTTGCCCCTGTAGCAGTCCCTTAGGCTGCTCTCTTCCTCGTCTCCTTTGCGCCTTAGCTAGCTACTGAGCCAGCGTTACGCGCTCGCTCGCAGCCTGCTTGGCAGAAGCAGGTGCCTCGCGCGGAGCTGAGCGATACAGGTTTTCCCGCCGCGGCAGGGCGGCCTGCGGCACGTTTCGCAGCGTGGGGGCGGACTTCGCTGCTGGCTCTCCTCCAGGTGTCTGCGCTGGGTAGGACACGGTCTGCTGCCGGGATAGTGAGCGGATCTTCTCTGTTTCTCAGAGGAAGATTTTCTTTACTGTTGGGAGCTTAACCGTGCGGCGTATGGTCAAATTCTGCCTGCTTCAAAGAGGCCAGCTTTCCAAAGGACCGCCTGCATGCGTGCGTGCAGCGGCCTGTGCTTTTCTTCATGCCCAGGGTGATGCCTGTTCAAAACCTACCAGCAAGAGCAGGCAAGCTGCAGATGAGGCCTTGGCCTCCACGTGTTAGCTAGCGCCAAGCTACCGTACGTCCTTCATCAGGGCATTCGGCTGCCTTGGCTTCCCCGCAGCTGTCGGGGAGCGCTCCCAGAGCCCTCCGCGAGCTCACCTCGGGTGATAATAGAAGTGTTGTGGGATTTTTTTTCCAAATTAAACTCAAAAACTCTCAGTCAGAGAGGTGCATCTGTTCCCTGTTAGAAGAGCTTGTTGTGTGACGCTCAACAAAACAAAGGCTGGGAGGGAATATGATCGCTGATTGTCAGTACGGTATTAGAACAGGGGAAACAAAATGGAGGGAAGAGAATAATTTAAGCCAAAGGTTAATGTTGGCCTAAGAACTAATGAGAGTAATTTAAGCTGGGAAATCACAAGAAAGTTAGTTACGGGAGCAGTATTTCCTAGTCTGTAGTGTCAAAACTTGTGTTCAGGAGCGCGGCCAGGGAAAGCACGAACTGGCGCGTGGACTTAGAGCTTCTGCAACATGGTGCTGCCTGTTGGCTAATACAGGGCCAGGCTGTAAACGGGGAGTTCAGGAGAAGAGCTGGAGGAGGGCTGAGTTCACCGTCACGTTCTGAGCGTCCTCCCGGTGGGAATGGCAGGGAGACAAGAAGAAATCTGCGGTCTGTCTTGATAGGTTTATTTCCGTAGGTTTATGGAAAAGATTTCTATAATGGGGTCCTTGCGGTAGCAAGGGGCCTGAGGACCTTTCAGAGGACCTCCTGTTTAAAATGTTCTTATCTAATCCCCAAATCTCTTTGGAAAGAAATCCCGGTTGTCCCTCTCCTGTATGCCGTAGGCTTACTCCTGTTCCCGTCTCCCCTGCCAAACCATGAAGCTTCAGTTACGCTAGTAAACTGAGAACGCCTGTTCGCTGGCTGGGGAAAATGCTGGCATTGGCTAAATTCATGCCAGGGAGCAGGCTCATGGTTAGACAGTACAGACTGCTGTGGGACAGTGCTCAAGCCCATGCCCTTGCTCTTGCTCTTTTTATTTTACTAGTGTAGGTGTAGTCTTTGAGGGCTCGGTACTGCCCTCTGTGTAGGATGTAGGAATAGTATCCGTGGAGAAAAAAAGTGCTTTTTGACACATTTCTTCCAGATTGTGATGAAAACTCTTCAAACATCCGTTACATAAGGCTTCAGAGCGCAATTCTTCTTAACAATAACTGCCTGTACATGTTCTGCAGGCTTGTTTCAACAGCAAAAAAAAAAAATATTAAAAGTAAGCGTAGATCTTTAGCTCCTAGAGCACCTGCAACCAGACACCATGCTCTTCTCAGCGGAGAACAGGACATTGCAAGTAATGGAGAAATTTCTGTCTCCCACTAAACTTTTTTTAATCACTCCTACGTAATTCTGCAGGAAAAATAGACCCAATAACTAAGGGGGGGAAAAAAAAGCTAGCAAGTGAAGTGCTAAGTGCTAAGCCATCGCAATACATTTGGGGCAACCCTTTTCTTTCTTCACGCCGTCCCCACATTCGCTCTAGCTCTCTAGTTCCTCTCCTTCAGCCACCTTACTGAATAGAGGTTTCAGGGACACTCGCAGGTGCTATTTCCAACAAGTTTCTTCCAAATTTCTAATAGCTACACAGCGTCTGTGTCCCCTTGCCCCGACTTGCAGGTGTTGCTTCCTTTAGTCCAGCAGCCCGGAGGAGACGATTAGAAAAGACTCTCTCTGTGCTCCTCCTACCCTGCTTGACCGTAGAGTTGCGTGCACCTACGTTGCCTTGTGCGCCCCAAGCAAAACTCTAAAAATAGGCAGATTCTAAAAACTTGCGCGGATTTCTGTGTAGGCTGTGCCCACACTCCAGTTTTCTTTCAGCACATTATTGCGCCCGTGGTAAATGTTAGAGCACTTTTCTCTCTCCTAAGACACACCAGAAAATGAGGGTGTCATGTCTGCAAAGTTTTCAAATTTGGTGCTATGTGTATGGAGCCTTTCACATGCAAGGAAACAGTAAGTTGCAGCATTTGAGCATCTTGTATGTGAGGACTGGTATCCAGCATTGTGACTCGTGTTTTTTACGCTTGATAGGTTTTTTGGTGAAGAAGAAGAAAATTCTGTGCCCATGCTACTTTTCCCAGGTCCACTCACTGTCTTTGAGAAGCATATTTTATTATACAAGGGGTCATTCTCTCTGTTCTTAGGTATTGGGCCGATCTTCATATGAAAAAGAAAGAGAAAACGTGCTGGTGTGGTCCTTTAGCCAAGAAACTTAGAGCACTTACCTGACGCATAACTGAAAACACATCAGTTGTTATATATGTATGTGAATCATTACCCACACAGTTTGGTTTAAAAGACCACGTGAATTACTTATGTTCCATGTATAAGGCACAGTTGAATAATGAGGAAGAAGTTTGTTCTAAGAACTCTGTTTTGTCGAACCACTTTGCTCATATTTTTCTTACGCAATAGTTTCAGGAATAGATGGAGTTAATATACAATGTGAATTAGAAGATATTAGACTATTAGAGTGATTTGATCGTGTTATGCTTGAAGCTTGAATTGATCTGGAGCTTAAGGACCTAGCGTATTTATTGTATTGCTGCAAAACTATCTGAATGTGCTTCTGAATATCAAGATCTTTTTTGATGCTAACAGGATTTCACACTTCTCTTATGGTGTAAGCAATTTTCTTGAAATTAGTGTATTAGAAAAAGTTTTTCAGAACTGCAGCTGTGGGGGGAAATTTAAGAAATATATTTTTAGATTCACAGAGAATAACGTTTTATATACTGAAATCTCAGTAACTGACTGTTAATAAGCTATCAGTTTTATTTCTTTTTGATTATTAGATATTGGAGCATACAGATTATTTTCCCTGAGGAAAAAATTCAGAAACAATCTTTAGAAAAGTAGGTGTAATTTTATATGCTTACTTTTCCGAGTTTCATTTTCATATCCAATTGTTTTTGTGCAAATACACTTTTAGGTGTGCAAAAATACAACTGTGTTTTTAGTAGTCTAGCTCAAACGTGTGCAAATGAGAGCAACTCAAATAGGCAAATAGGGTTTATTTGTGAGACATTTACTTTAGTATATCTCTGTTTTGCAAATTCTTAGATAATAGCTTTAATATAATTCCAGTTTCTGGACCGGACTGTAACCAATCAAACCCCAGTAATTTCCTTTAAAGGAATAAGAAGCTTCGTCACTGATTTAAATGAACGAGGCCATTAAAAGAGGAAAGATACGGCTATGTTAACTGACAAACATACCTTTACCAGGTGTTATTTCTCCCCTTTAGTTTGAAGCTTAGTATTTATTGCATATTGATATGCAATACATACGCAGTATAAGAAGCATAAAAATACTTAGGAACAGTGTGCACATATAATATCAAAAATAGCTCAAAAAATGCTTGCAGAAACTTGCTAAAAATTTATTCTTTTAGCTATAACAAACAAAAGTTTATGGGTTTATGTTTTGAAACTGGTATATTTTCCATGAAAATATCCTTCAAAAGTTATGTATATATTTCAAATGATAGTCACCCAAACAGAACTGAATCAAATAGGAACTTGTTCTCAGAAATGATTCTGCAAGGCCAAGTAGACGCCAGCAGCCCTCCAGGTGTTCCGTGGAGGCTGACAGTTCTCGGCACCATGCTTAGATGAGCCTTTTGCTTTCTCGGCAGAAAAGCCCAAGGTTGCTTTGAGTAACGTTTAAGGAGAAGTTGCTTTGACTTAAACAAGGCAGACTTTGTCCAAGGAGAGCTTCTGCAACGTTCAAATAGGTTAAACCCCCAGCCATTGTAAAAGAACTGTTCAAAAAAGCTAGCATAAAACAAAAACTCTGACCTCTCGGACCATATGCTGCTTTTTCCTTCAGATGAAATGCGTGATCTATGTTAGAAAACACTTGATGGGCTTCATCTTGCCTTCTGTAGGCACACTGAAGTCCATTAGACTTTTGGATGGCTAGAGAAAGCAGGGAGAAACTCTGTTATGGCTCTTTGATACTCGGTGAGCCAGGTAGAGTAGATTTTTTTGTCTCCAAGAAAGGTTAGACAAAAAGATGTTGCCTTAAAAAAATAAATGTTTAGTGAGGATGAAAAAGAGAATTTTAAGGAACTACTGGGAAAATATTGTTGGGATAAGAGAAAAAGAGTATTTATAAAGAGAAAAATGTAAATACAAAGAATGTGTGTTAAACATGCATGGAAACATATTTTTTCACAGAGCTTACGAAGTTGATAGGGGCTTATGGAGAAAAGAATCCAGGTATGAACTCTTTCTAAGTAGCATCTTAATGTTCATTTGCATCTAAGTAGCATCTTAATGTTCATTTGCAGTAAAGCAACCTGTACTATTTCACTGAAAGGAGAAGGGAAAACAGGTAATGTTAAACTTGTGATTCACTTCGGTGATGTCTACATGGACATGCTGTAAGACTCTCAAGCTTGTTGCCCATTTTGGAGCATGCTAAATTTGCATCCACACCGCTTAGCTTTTTTCGACTTAAACCCCTCCACATGCCAGGCGGATTCTCTAGTATCTACACTGATACTTCATCCTGTTGACATGCTTATCAGCCAACCATCACTGTCTCTGCCATCAAATGGAAAATGAATATTCACAGCTACTTGATTGTCAGCTTTCTTCATGCAATTACTTCTGAAGAGTTAGTATTAACAGTCTGTAATAGGCAGTCTTTCCTCTTATTCCATGTTTCGTACAGAATTTTGTGTTGCATTCCCTGACATGTTCTTCAGATCCTCAGCCTTAGAGTCATCGTGTATTATGTTATTCATGCTGCCCCGACTGTGCCCAGCACACTGAGCTGCGCAGTGTGCTGGCCCCTTACAGTCAGAATGAAGCCATGTTCTGCTGCACCATCCTGCCACATAATAATGGTAGGAGGCAGATAACTGTTTTCTAATTTTCTTTCTTTTAGAAGCCTTTGGGGGGTTTTTTTAATGTTCTTTCATTTGAGGATCTGTTTTGAGGAGCTAGATGAGAGAGGAAAATTGCTGAGTGCTACAAAGTTAGGAAAAACAGGCAGGGATTAGCAGAGTTCAGGACAATTTTGGGGAGTGAATTTGAAAATTTGGAAAAGTTACATATGAGAAGTGTAGGGTTGGGGAAAGACATTTTTTCTATGTTTTATTTTTTCCTGTCATTCACTTTCCTAAGCATATAGTGATTAGGCAGCCTTCTTGCACAGGCTTTTAGTCCCAGCTACTTAGCATGCCACACAGACTTTGAATTCTGGAGCAGTTTTTCAATACAGCAACAGCTCCATGTTTTAAATTAGATTGTTGTTATAGAAGCTAGAGGCTTTTTGGTGTGGATGTGAAATAAGTTAATGCTGATCAGACAGTTTGAGAGCAAATTCAGCTGTCGCTACAGACGCAGCCCTTAGTTCAGCAGCACTGATGGAGAAGTACAGCTCTAACGAACAAGTCACCAACAGTGACCATTAGTGTGCAATACTGTTGTGCATGAGGAGCATTATTTTACTCCTCCAGTAAATTATAAACTCTGTGCCAATCCAAAATGGCGTCGGGCACTTGGATTTTTATCCACATGCCTAAGTGTTTTGCTGGATCGGTCCACATGGTTCGCCACCCTGCAGAATCGAGTCTGAGAGCTTAGCAACTCTGTACGGCAGCCAGCGTAGGTAATGCTGCAGATCACTCTGCCGAGGAAGGGGAAGGAGTCTTTCATGGGCTGTGCAGCAGGAATGGAGCCTTCCGAGCTGCTGTGCCAACCTGAGAGCTACCATTAATTATTGTGATGCTACCTCCAGAGATCAGGAATACAAGGCCTGTGTAGCGTTTTGTTGTGTTTAGTCCCTGCGGTTGAATGACAGGCCAAGTGGCACAAAGGGTCTGATCTTGGTCCTTCCATTAAGCATGAGCAAATAGGCTTGGTGCAGAGACAAATTTGACAGCTCCAGGCAAGGGAAACCTTCTCTTATTCTACGTAGTAGTCCTCTGGAATTTGTTAACTTCATATAGTGATAGATCTCCCAGCTACTCATATTGTCCTTTCTTTATCCCAGATCATCCTACCCTGACACCATGAAAGGAGCCCTGGGGAGTCTAACAGCCTTTCAACTCCCTCCTTCCTCACTGCAGCAACGCTTAAAGACCTATCACTTGGATCTGACATTGCTAATACTTTTACAGCCACTTTAAAAGCTGTGAGCTAAATTACTGCCTTGTGACTCTGCACCCCCCCCCAATTTGCATGTCACTGATTTGGACTATTGTTTTTCCTTGCTCCTCATTAGGAACTGGGAATTAATACAATCAGACCAGAGCAAAGTGGATGTTACTATTACATCCTTTGGCTCAAGCGAAAAATAGGAAATGGGCTGGAATAGATTAGACTCAACCTAATGTGTTTGGTCAGCCGAAACAACTTTTGAACTTTACTAAATATAGAAGATCCCTGGACAACCTTCTGTGACGTAAGATGTTTACAGGAGCAGCCAATGATTCTTCTGTTGTATAAAAGTTTTTACCAGATGCAAACAAGCCTGGCTCTGCCATCCGCCCACTGCTTAGCCCCTTTCCCTTCCGCATCCCAGAGATCACTATTCCCAGGGAGAGGGAGAGGTTTGCTCCTACCATGAGTCAGAGTGACTGTGAAACAGTTCTTATATGAAGGTCCCCATCTCTCAAGATGGCCTGGGTGCTCCTCTAGAGCATGTAGGCAGTCAAGCTCATTCATTTGCTCTTTTGAGCACGAAGCCCTGCCACATGTACCAGGCTCAGATAGATGATACGCCTGCAATATATTCTCCTGAGATAAGTCTTTACAGGATCTACAGGGGACAGTATGCCTACTGTTTCTATGACAGCTGATGTTTTGGGCATTTTAAACGCCCGTGTTGTAAGGACGTCTGGGAGAAACCTTTCTCACCGTACAAAAGGATGACGGCATTATGGGCATGCTGCAGCACAGTGTTCGTTCCAGGTGGATGATGGTGTACCTCTGAAAGAGTCATCCTTGGCTGGTGATGGAAAACAAAATAACTGGGACTGAAATAAAGCCTGGGTCTTGCAGCATGCTATTGAAATACAAAGTGCTTCTCAATCTTTTTCCAGTAGGACCCAAAATCCATCACGTTCTTTTGCAAGAACTCTATTTTAGAGTCTCTTGCAATAAAGGGTAGTTGTAGCCCTAGGTCGGGCCCACAGCAAGAAGTACGTCAGAGTTTTGATGCTGACAATAAATTTGTGGCAGTGCTGTTGTTTACGATGGCTTGTAGGAACTCTGTGGGGAATTGCTTGGGGGTGGCAGGGGTGCTCATCTTAAAATTTTGATTGCCCTGCACAGGCTGAAGTGACGATACCTATTGTTACATGGTAGAAGAACTGCAATGTCATGAGATTAAAGGCTGAAGGGAGCAAAGCAGAAATGTGAGCAGCAGGGACTGCAGAGACGAGCTATACTTTCCTTTTTATGCCTGGATGTTTAGCAATCTAGTGTTTTCTCAGCTCTGTTTTGTTATTTCACCTCCACTACCACTGTTCTCCTTCCTACTGTGTGTCATTAGCTGAACTGAAAAGCATTCTTCTAGATTACTAGCTCAAAATCAGAGTAGGCCAGCACTGTCTAAAAACGTTGATCGCTCTCTGGTGGTCAATATTAGGAGCATCAGTTGTCTCAGTTTAGATTCCAGCAAAGAGAAGCCAATATCGTGACACTTTCTTTGTATGCAGCACTAGTTAATACCTTCACTGTCATTCTCTGCAGTGTTCAAAATCTCTTTTCCTGGCAATCAAACTCCCCTCTTACAACCAGTTAGAGTCATGACAACGTAAGCAAAAGAAGTTTACACTACGGTGGTGCTTTTTTGATAAGGAGTGTGAGCCAGTTGCAGTTGAAACAGGGCCTAAAACAGTCTCTAGGAATCTTAAGCACGTGCCTTTCACAGGAAAGACAGTCACTTTTGTTGAAGTAAGAAACACATTTTAAAATACTTAAGATAGAGAAAATATAAAGTTGCCATTTATTTTTCTGAAATAATCTGTTTTCTACACAAAGCTGTATGATTTTGGCACTGAACTCAAGCCCAAAGGCACCATTTATTCTTTTTTTTTTTTTTTCCAGTCTTTAATTTCTTTGTAAATTCCTTTGCAAGTAAAATTAATGTATTTATGGTCCACTTTGTTCCAATTTTTAAGTGGTCTATTTCTGACATTGAATTTCTTATGATTTTTATTTTTAATGTAATATTTAGCTGCATTACTTTGAACAGCTTTAAAAGTATAATGTCTTTGAGTGTTCTAATTAATGAAACATTGTACCCTCAAAACGATGTCTTAGAAGTCGAACTGTATACGTTGGAAATGATGTTTATATTATAACTGCTGAAAGCATCACAGTGTGCTTTCATATGTATGTCTGTCTACTACTTTCTGTGTAACAGTGTGTATTTGTATTTCCTCACTGGCTTGATGTTCTTCAGTCTGAAGGCCTGAGTACGCAAACACATGAATATCGTACCTCACTTGAGCGGTCCCACAGAGCTCAGAGGGGTTACTCATGTGAATTTAGTTGCTCACAAAAGTATTTGCAGAAAAAGGCTTTCATTTAGTAATTGATTGTAGTTGTGAGGACACATGGTTAATAACAGCACCAAGACACCAGTAAATGGGGTCAGTGTTTATTGAAAATGTGGACACATTTATTTCCAAGTTATTTGACATTAACATAAATTATTGCTATTATAATTCAGTATAGTATTTGTTATGAAAACACACTAGTCCTGTGAAAGGGTAGTTTCCAGCAAATGTGTTAAGTCTTGCTGCTTTATGTTTATTTGCATTTAGTATACATTTTGGTTGTTGAAGTGAAGCTAGTTTCATAGAGGCAGAAAGCTGGATCAGTCAAAAAATTCATAAATAAGCTTCATACTGTACATTGAGTTTTGCAACTAGAATACTATTGCGTGTTCAGATGTATTTTTGATGCTTTAGGGTATTTTTGTTTATTTTAATATGTAAAGGAATAAGCAGATTACTTTGAAATGCTATTGTAGAGTTAATTTTACACATAGTGGGGGAACGTTGTCTAAAAAATTAAAACTTAGAAAACATTACATAGGCTGCCTTTGGCTTTCTTTTGTTTGTAGTAGTTCCAGCAGGTATCTGTCATTTCCAGATGCTTAACCAGTGGGCAAGTTTGTCTGGCCTCTTGTAACTGAAGTAAGTTTTTTGCAGTGATAAAATTGCCCTTCTTTGTTTTAAGTAAGATTGTTGGCTAAACAAAGCATAAAGGCAGCAAATTTAGATATTTTTGTGCATGGACAATTGTATGAAATAGGATTGGGGTTTCAGAGTATTTTAAATTGTTGAGTGTAATTTACTCTTGTTGTAACTCCACTGACTACAGTTAAATTAAACCAAGATTTTGACCCTGTAAGTCTAAAAATTTCACTGTCAGGCAGCTCAGGTCTATATAAAGATACTTAAGCTTAGTAAGTCAGCAAGAATACTATACAAATGGCAATATGTGACAGAAATCTTAACTGTAGTAACATTGTTCTCAAAATTTCTATTCATTGCTTTTTGATACAAAAGCTCAGAATTGCACTTCTTAGTGGCATTGGAACAGGAGGACAAACGTGTGATGCTGATACAGAAATGTATCAGAAAGAAGATTCAGTTCTTACTACTCCAGACACTCCATGTGTGCCTATCTTACGTATTACGAATCCCACTGAAGTTAACAGAAGAACTGCATAACGTTAAGCCTGCGTGTAACCCTTATGGGATATTGGTTCTGCAAAATACATAAATAGTCTTAAAAGGCATTACTAAAACCTCTGTTTTCAGGGTTACAGAGTAGTCTGAACAGTGAGGACAGCATCTGGGACACATCCAGAGTAACTTTATTAATTGATGCTAGTCCAGATTAACATCCATTACCAAATCAAAATCTGCCTCTCATATCTGTATTCCTCAGTATGATTTTACAAAGAACAACAAGGAAGACATTCAAAAAGTTGAAACAGCATGTAATGCTGGGCACTTGACTTTTTTTTTGTTTTTGGTAGTAAAATATCCTTTGCTCTGGAGATGTCTAGGATAATCAAGGAAAACATGCAAAGCAGTTCCAATTATTTAATTCACCTTAGGACATATACTCAGCTGGTGAAAATCAGCACAGTCCTGTTGACTTCTACAGCATTATATCAGCTCATGCCAGCAAAGCAGCTAGCACTTAGAATTTTAGCATTGCAAGTCACTTTACCTACATATGCAGTAGGATTTTATTTTGCAAGGTTGAAAGTTACCTAAGGTGCAAACTGTATTACCTAGACTACCATTGATACCTATTCACAGGACATGATTTCACTGTATCACTTCATACTTGAAAATCATGATGTTATTTTAATCAGGGTACAAACATGAAAAGGTGCGTGTGTTACTGTTTCTTTTAAAGGTGCATCATTATTTTTATTCTGTGTGCTTAATAATTACTATTCAGTGTTCTTTACATTCTTTTATTCATCATTAAAATCACCTATGTGTGAAACAGTGTCTGTATCATCTACAGAGGTACAGAGAAATGTTTGAATTGTTACTTAAATATACTGGTTTACCTTTTAGTCATAAATATTGTGTCAAGGGGCTACAAAATGCAAACTGTGGTATATAGAAGTACTGCACCATTGCTGTACATTAAATCTTGCAGTCTTTCTCCTCTTCTTGCACAGCTGGTGATTACCATATACGCATTGGGAAAAGTATGTTTTTGCTGTACAAATGGCTGAGAAATAATGCAGACACTTTGGAAACTCCAGAGCTCTTTGCAAGCTTTCCAACAAAGCCCTTTGATCTAACTGCATGCTTGCTCTGTGTCCCAAATTTCACCCTGTGAGGCTCTCTGCTTTAAGAACACCCTCAGCTGGGGCTACTTTACATTGACTGCATTGAAGTTCATCGGAGCATACTCTTTCAAGCATGCACCTTCCCATATAACATATTCTTTAGCTTTTACAAGTTTGTAAAGATGGCGGACCGCAAAAATACTCATGCGTCAATACGGCAACATTAAATTAAGGCACACAGAGGGTTATCAATATTGTATTATATCAGAATTACAGTCCTTTGGAACTGAACGTTTTGCTGCTGGCAGTGCAAGAAAAGAAAAGTTGTGTATTTATTGTTGAGTGCTGAGGGTTCAGTATGAAAAATCAATATAATAAAAATTTTCACAGTGTCAAGTTCTTTTAGTTGTTCCCAAATTATTGGAAAGTAAAAAGACAAAAAAAATTGTTTTGTATTTAAAACCGCTTGCCTGAAGTTTACTTCACTTTTCTAGCTATACTTTTCTTTTATCAAAAATGTAAAATGAATACAAATGCAGTAAGTATTGTATATTAAATACAAAAAATTAGCAACATTGTTTTCTAGTTTTTGTTTGCAAGTGTTTTTCTGAACACCATGTGTATTGTAAGAAAACAGACATACACACAAAAACTGACACAGAAACATCAGCACATTCCTACCTTTTCAAGCACTTTACCATATACCTTTAGTTTTATAATAATCTAATCTCATTGGTTGTTTTCATTCATGAATTGCTTTATTGCTTACTTAGGATGAATGCTATTCATTACTGCAGTGGCTGTGAAGGCTACACAGTTCAGCGCTAGCCAGCTACGATGGCTCTTAGTCATGCATGAAATATTTCCCCCATATGTTATTTCACAGAACAGCTCAGGTTGGAAGGGACCTCTGGAGACCATCTAGTCCAACCTACCTGCTCATGCAGGGTCACCTAGAGCAGACTGCCCAGGACCCTGTCCAGACAGCTTTTGAGTATCTCCAAGGATGGAGACTCCACACCTTCTCTGGGCAACCGGTTCCAGTGCTCGGTTGCCCTCACAATGAAAACATTTTACCTCATGTTCAGCTAGAACTTCCTGTGTTCCAGTTTGTGCCCCTTGCCTCTTGTCCTGTCACTGGGCACCACTGAGAAGAGTCTGGCTTCATCCTCTCGACACCCTCCCTTCAGAAACTTATACACATTGACCAGATCCCCCCCTTAGTCTTCTCTTCTCCAGGCTGAACAGGCCCAGCTCTCTCAGCCTTTCCTCATATGAGAGATGCTCCAGTCCCCTAATAATCTTAGCAGCCCTTTGCTGGACTTGCTCCAGTAGCTTCATCCCTCTCTTGTACTGTGGAGCCTAGAACTGGACCCAGTATTCCAGGTGTGGCCTCCCCAGGGCTGAGTAGAGGGGGAAGATTTCCTCCCTCAGCCCGATGGCAATGCTCTTCCTAATGCAGCCCCAGATACCACCAGCCTTCTTGGCCACAAGGGCACATTGCTGGCTCATGGTCAACTTGTCCACCAGGACTCCCAGGTCCTGCTCTCCACAGGTCAACCCCCAGCCTGTACTGGTGCATGGGGTTATTCCTCCCCAGGGGCAGGACCCTGCACTTGCCTTTGTTGAACTCGATGAGGTTCCTCTCTGCCCAGCTCTCCAGCCTTTGGAGGTCCCTCGGAACCACAACCATCTGCTCTATCAGCCACTCCTCCCAGTTTTGTATCACCAGCAAACTTGCTGAGGAGGCACTGTGTCCCTTCATCCAGGTCACTGATGAATAAGTTGAACAATACTGGACCCAGTGTTGACTACAGGGTACGCCACTAGTTACTGACCCCCAGCTAGACTTCACGCCAATCACAACCCTCTGAGCTCTACCATTCGGCCAGTTTTCAGTTCACCTCACTGTGTGCTCATCTAGCCCATACTTCATCAGCTTGCCTATGTTACCGGAGACAGTGTTGAAAGCTTTACTGAAAACAAGGTAGACAACATCCACTCCTCTCTCCTCATCCACCAAGCCAGTCATTCCATTGTAGAAGGCGAGCAGGTTTGGTTAGCATGATTTCCCCCTTTTGAATTCATGCTGAGTATTTTGTGAATCCCTGCTGAGCACTACATGCGTAGTATTTATGTCTTCCTAAATAGTCACCTATTTTCATCTTCCTTTTTTTTTTCAGAATCTGAGCACTTTTACCGATTGACTGTTTTTATTGGCTGGCTACAAATGTGATTAGTAACATTTCTAGGTATATAGACATCGTAAAAGTACGTGACATGACTTTATCACACAACATTAAACTCAAAAAAGGAGATGAGTATTTTCCATGTCTTCACTCCTGACCAGTTCAAAAATAAAAAAAAACCTCAATAAAAAACTCAGAACTTCAGCTTCTTGTGAATATCATTAAACCATGGCTTTTTAGAGCAAGACAAAGGAGATTCGGCTAATGAGACCTCAAATGAGCAATCAGATATAAGGTTCCAAAAACTATTAGCTCAAGTATCCAAACAGATTTCAACTTCTGGATGAAACCTGTAAGACAGAGATGACTGCAAAGCTAACCAGACCCCAAACCACAAAGGATTTTATACCTCAAACCCAAAACTTTATATTGCCCCTAGAAACTATATATAGAGAACCATGAAAGTCCTTCAAAAAGCACAGTTATATACAGAGGTGACACAACATTAAACAAAAACAGCAGCTGCCTTTACATTATCTGACCTTCCAAATTAGTTCTTTAAGCACATTATAAGAATACATGGCAGTAGTCCAGCCAGAGAGAGCAGCATAGATGACAAAGTATAGTGAGGCCTCTATCTTAAAAAGAATGGCCCTTCTCCATGAGAAAGTGACTTACGCTCTGCATGAAGTTCCTAACCCCTCAGTTTTGGAAGAGGAAAAAAAAAAAGAAAAATATCCATTAAGCAAAATATTAAGTACCTTGTAGATATAAGCACAAACGTTACCGTTCTCACGATTCACATAACTGTTCTTGCCCTCTTTACCTCAAAGTTATCTAATGAAACTAAATATTACATGCTTATTAGCACTGTAGAAACAAATATGCTTTCTAAAAGGTTTAAACATGCTGTCTTTGTCTATCATACGTCTGTCATTTGCTGATGCACAGAAAGCAAGATTTACCTTACCCAGTCATCAGTCATCGTTTTACACCTACCAGTTGTGTCATCTTTTGTGTCTTTTCTGTAAACATAGTCGTCTTTCACTCTCTTGTCATACAGAAGTCTTTCCTCTAAGTATTTTCATCCATTTTTAGACATCTGATTTAGCTGGTTGCGTTTATCCGGCTACTGTCCCAAACCTCCCTCACAGCTAACAAAGAAAACCAATAGGAACCTAAATAAAAATTTCTGAAATGCCCACTAGAGGACTCCCTTCTCCCCACTTTCTACTTCGGGAGCTGCCCCAGGCCGACAAGTCAGCCAGGGTTTCCTGAAATGTCCAGTGTTAGCAGTTCAGGAAGGCTAGTACCAGCTCAAAAACACTGCAGCCATATGACACTAAGTGTTCGGATGAATAAAGTCTACTGGTTCAAATTTGGTCCAAACATTTTTAAAGTGCAATTCTAGTCCCGCAGAAATTGATGCAGATGAGGTATTACCTAGCCCCTCGCAGCCGGCACAGAGCCAGCAGAGAGCCGGCCGTCACCGCAGGTGACGCCGCGCCCTGCGCGGTGACAGAAACCGCAGCCGTATGCCCACGCCCGGGCAGCCCGCGTTTGCACCGGCAAGTGCTTCAGTGGTGTAGAGAGCTTGTGTTAATGTAAGGCAATGATGCCGTGCGTTAGTCTGAAACAACGGCTTTGGCTGAAGAAAACTAGATGACGCGAGTACAGCACAAAGTGACACAAATCTGAAAACGGTATGTTGGGTGAGGATATTGTCACTCTTTGCAATGGACATTATAGTATTTTAGTGCTACTCTTTATCTTATTTTTATGTATCTTAGTGCAATTTGCTTCTTCTTCCTCTGATGAACCCCAGTGAGAACTTCTGTCTGTTTTCCCAAAGTACTTTATCCTTAAATTTACAATATCACAATTATTTTCTGAGGAATTAAAGCTATTCCTTCTATCGTGCATTACCTCGCAGTTTCCAACAACAAATTTTCTTTGTAATTGTGGTGTATTCACCCTTGCTAGTTTTTTTCTAGTCCTTCATAGCCTTCTCTTGGTCTGGCTAAATAACCTCATATCACGAATTCCCACAGGTTCACCACTTTTTCTTTCTCCTGGTTGTTGCCAAATGCGCTAAACACAGCACTGCTATTTCAGAAGCAAAACTCTTTGCGCTTTATATTATTAAAACACTAGTGGTTTTTGTTCTTACCAAAGCGTAACTAATACACAGTAATTTTTTTTATGGTAAAATTCTAACAAGAAAAGGAAGTTTGAAATTCTAACAAACGCTAGATAGTGGTAACTGGTAATTCCTGGACTTCTCCCAGCACAGAGCAAAATCCCTCCCTCCGCTGTGATCTCTACTGCAGGCGGGCGTCGCCGCTGACCCATCCCAGAGCCCAGACGTGCCCCTTTCCCCCTCACTGTTGGCCGGGGGTTGCTCTCGCTCCCCGCCCCGTCCTCTCCCGACGGGCGCCGCCCGACGTTACTTCCCCGGAGGTTCCCAGCCGCCCGCGGCGGCCGTTGGCCGGCAGCCTTCCCGCCCTTGCGGGCGCCCCTCACGAGGCCGCGCGCCCCGCCAGGGGGCCGCTGGCCGCCAGCGCTCCCCCCCCCCGGCCGACGCCCGTCATTAAAACGGCCCCTTCTTCCCGCCTTCGCTCTTCCGACTGCTCTGTCCCCCGCGGTCCCCGTCAGCGCAGCAGGCAGGTGGCTGCGGCGCCGCCCCCCGGCCCGCCGCGCGAGGCTGAGGCGGCGCCTGCCAGCGGCCCGCCGCTGCCGCCGCCGCCGGGAGCTCGGCGGGGGACGCGCTCGGGCGGCGCTGGGGCCGCGGCGGCCCCGGCAGGCGGCGCTGTGTGGCGGCCCCGGCAGGCGGCGCTGTGCGGCCGCCGCCATCGCCGCTCGGCAGCGCTCGCTGGCTGCTGGGGGCGGCGGCGGGGCCGCGCCGCGTTGCGCCGGGCCTGGGCGCCTCCGGCTCGTGTTGCCTGGCGGGGGAAGGGGCTGCGGGCTGGGCCGGGGCGCCAGCGGGCGGCGGCGCCGGCTGTCGGCGGCGCCATGGGGAAGCGGGATAACCGAGTGGTGAGTAACGCGGTTGCGCGGTGGGGTGACAGCGGTGAGGGCCAGGCCGGCGCCGCGGCCGCCGCTGGGAGCGGCCCGAGCAGCAGCGGCGGCATCTCCGCGAGGGCCCCGGCGGGCGGCGGGGAAGCCGCGGCGAGCGGGGCGCTGCCTCGGCCCGGGCAGCCGCCCCGCTGGGGTGGGGTGGGGTGGGGTGGGGGGGCTGCCCGGCGCGGTCCTGCGCTGCGGGGCGCGGCCGCCCGGCGGGCAGGGAACGGGGGGCGGCGGGGGAGCGCCCGGGCGGGGGCAGCCGGCGGCCGCCGCCGCCCTGAGGGCGCGGAGGGGGGGAGCGCGGCCCAGTGTCGCCGGGCCTGCGCCGTAGCGGGGCTGGAGGCGTCTCGGGGCGGGGTGGAGGGGGGGGTGCGGTTTGAGGTGGATTGTTACACGGCGTCGGGACCGGGGGGCTCCCGGTGCCGCCGCGGGGGTAACGAGCCGGCAGACGACGAAGGCGGGAGGCGGCGGCGGCCGGCGCCGCCCCGCGCAGGAGCGGCCCGAGCCGGCCGGCCGCTCGGCGGGGCCCTGCTGCGCCGGGCTGGCCCCCGCGTGGGGCGGGCAGGTGCCCCTGCCGCCTGGGGCAGAACCTCTAGTTTCCCTGTCAAATCCAGCAGCAGTCGCAGCTCATACCTATTGTGTGATCTGCTCAGGTGATTAAGACGCTGGCCTGTTCCTTATTTAAAAATAAACTTTAAAAAACTGTTCCAGTAGGAGTTACTGCATTTGTGAAGTAAGTCTTAAACACTAACATGTATTTTCTTAAACCTGGCGTTTAGCTGTACTTGAGCAATGTGAAATGTAGCTTTATGCAGCACTCTGCTGACCTCAAGAGCCAGCTTCAAAAGGCCAAAAGTACGCTTCTGCACACCTGACTGCCGAGCCTAATTTTATATTATTACTGCATTCATCCTTGTTGATATTTTTCTTTTAACTTTTTCCTGCCTGTTAGCCATTTACCTCATGTTCACGTTTTGTTTAGGCATAGTAAGGTACAAATTTACAATTAATGAGTTAAAAATAAAACATAAGACTTTTATTTTGTTCCCTTTCTTTGTCTGCTTCTAGTGTAGGCTATGATCTTGTAAGCAGAACCGTTCAGGCAAATGCCTTTGCTTACCTTGATGGAGTAATTTATAATATACATGATGGAAATTTGCATTATATAAGTGTGTAACAAAGTGCATTTGATTACATTATTGAGGCACCAAAACAATGAAGTTTACTGTGGAAAAAAAATGATAGTGTTGGACTGCAGGGCCTGGCCTAGGCGTAAAATGTTATTGCCCTGTTGTAATGTGTTTGGGTGTCTACTTACTTATGTGAGAAAATTTTATACTGCAGTGGGGATGCGCTTGCCCATGCTAGTAAACCTTTCTTTTCCTAGATGAGGCTCCCTACGCCATGATGGCTGCTAGTACAGACAAGTTATTATTTCTTTGCTTCTCTTATATGGCTGTACAACTTCCCACCTGTTAACTCCTTTTCCTGTCCCTTTTTAAAAATGCCATCATTTTGACTGTTTGGAGATGGAAATTAAACTTGTTTTTTCACATCTTCAGGATACTAGCAAGGCAATAACAGTTTGTATTGCTTGCCCTGAGAACTCTGGCTGGCTGAAAGTATCTTGTGCTTCTCATGAGCAAGAAAGATATAAAACAAACGTCTTTTGGTAACTGCTTGAGCAAACTGCCAAAGGAGGAAAACAAACATGCAAACGAGCGCTTTTTTTTGTTGATGGTGCATTTCTGTGCCCTTTCTGGCTGGTGAAATGCAATTTGGCAAAGTCAGATAAATACTTCTAAGATATATTTCTCGGTAAAATAAATGTTCTTAGATGAACCTGTTTGAAATTTTAAGAACGTGTTTCGAGACATACGTTTCCCAATTGTGAAATAAAGAGCAATATTCGGTCATTATGTGCTTGCTGCCAGAAAGTTAAAGAAAGTATGCTGCCAAATGGAGGAAGCTTACTAGCTAATCATCTGGAATCGGTTTGAGGAAGCAGTAAACTAACATTTGACAGTCGTGGCCTCTTCTGCAGGTCCAGAGACTGTGGGGTGTTTTTGTTTTGTTTTGTTTTTATTTCAGTTTACTTCAAGTCAGAAACTAGATAACTTTAAGTTAAGAACAAGAAATCTTGTTTTTGTGAATAATAATTATGTAAGAATTTAAAGCTCTCGGATATTAACTCTTGAGTGGTAACCAAAAAGAGTTAACTCAATTTGCTAATGCCAAGTCCTGAATTACATTTTCCTCTTCCTTTTGTAGTGTATCTAATACATTGAAATTATCTTTGTTTAATGAAAAAAGTGTTCAAATACTGGCTTCCTGCATTTCTAAAGGAACTCTTCTTTCTCTTCCACTCAGAAGAAGCTTAATTCAAATGGCAAAATAAATATTTTTTTACTCTGTAAAATAAGAAACCTCATTTACCATTTTATATTATTAAAAAAAAAAAAAAAAGCTAAAGTTAATAATGTGAATGCAGGTCTGTAAGGCTGTAACTACCTGAGTGCATAATACCTGGCTACAAAAGAAGGTGCCAAGCTGAGACTGAACTCATTTAAAGTGACAGACTTTAGCAGTTACTGGCCCATGTCAGTTAACCTTTGTGTGCGCATCAGAAAAAAAAAAAAAAAACAAGAAATGGCTGAAAATGTGACCCTTTGAGTTGTGAAGACGTGAGTCAGAAAATGGTCCACTTGAAAGCATGCTCTGGTTGCTTCAGCACAGTCCAACAGATGGCCCGTGAGCCCAGTTTGGTGTGGGGAGTGTTTCCTTCATACCTGCCGCCTTTCGCTGGTGGAGGCTGGAGCCGCTCTCTTAGACCAAATGTGGCCAGAAGAGGCAAAGCTGCCAGCCGCCTCATCTGCTCGCATCAGCAGCCATCAGAGAAGGGCTTGAATAATATGCAGTAGGTAGGGCCTGGTCTGACCTATTTTAAGAACGAGGGGAAATCAAAATCGAGAGTGGTTTATCTCACGAAGTGGGCACTAAATCCATTTTGGTCATAAATGGAGCCAGGGTCTGGGGAAGATCATAGGATTATATAATGAGTTTCTTGTGAAATATATCCCAGGAACACTTTTGATCAACTCATCTTAATTTTATCACTTCTGGGATGTTGTGAGCCTATCTCTGCAAATTTTTAACACGTTTTTATCATACTTATGTGATGATAATTTTACTTATATCTCTGCCTAAGATAAAAACATATCTCCCTTTTCCTTGAGCACGATATAATTGGCATATCAGTAAATCAGTATAAGAAGAGTTGACAAACTGTTTTCTAGAATAGATTTTTTTCATTAATTGCTGCTGCAGATTATGGATTTTAATTTTAAAATTTGATTTCTATAACATACTGCATTTTTTTTAAGTGCGTATGAAGAGAATGCACAAGCTTGAATATTGAATACTTCATAAAATTTGTTTAATAATACTGTTACTTTGATCTATTAACACAGATTACCTTTATTATTCAAAATACTTTTTTTTTTTATTTTCCTCAAATAGGCCTCAGGCACAGGGGTCTCATATATGTGTAACTGTAGCAGAACAGCACAGCTTATTTGCTTTAGTGTTAAAGCAAGAACCTTGTGAGGTATTGTTAATTTATTCAGCATTTGTTGAATCTGCTATCAGTGATTTTCAGCAGAACTTTAAAGGCCTAAATATAGGCTCTCCCAGAGAATAAGAGAGCTAAAATTAAATCACACTTTCCATATCCCAAGAAAGAATATTTCAGCAATCATAATACTGTATTCAATTTCCAAAAGTGTTTCTCAGTGGGGGGAATTTTTATTAAAATGTGGGTGAATTTTTGCGGATGAGTTCTTTCTGCCAATACATGCCTCGAAATTGAAAGCGTTTTCTGGAGTCTTTCTGTCTGACTGAATCGAGAAGGGTTGTGCAAAGAAGGACAAAATTTTGTTAGTATAGTATAGTTAGTTTTTGTTTTGTTTTGTTTTCATACTCAAGGCTTATATGAATCCCATAGCTATGGCCAGAGCACGAGGTCCTGCCCAAAATTCGGGACCAACAATACAAGACTACTTGAACAGGCCAAGACCAACGTGGTAAGTGGCAATATTTGTCTGCCTTTCTGACCCTCTGAATAAAAGCTTTGTTCGTTCTTCCTAAGATAACGCAGTTACTTCGTCCCCAGAATGCACAGTAATACATTTTTTAAAGATACGTTGTCTCTGGCCAAGATGTTCTTTTCTAAATGTGCGTTCAGTCTTCTTTTTTAAAAGTAATAATATTGCATTCTGAAAGACATATATCTCATTTGTCTTTAGATATTTGGCAACAGTTCCTCAGAGGAGGAAAATGTTGGTCCTTCTGTGTCTTTCATGAATCCTAATATATTCAGCAGATATGTTCAGTTTTTAAACAAGGTCATCTCAAGAGAAGTAATTTGAAGATGTATTTTTAGAGTGAAGCCTGACTTATCCAACCGTCTTCTTAAGAAACAAAATCATTACTGCAGCTATTTTCAACAACTTATTTTATGTTCGATCCATTTTGCCTTCTCTAATAAGAAACTAGAGCACAATTTACCTAATTGCAAAGCTAGCTTTAGCTCTTTCAGAGGTATTTAGCTATAGTACTTATGTTTTCAGGGTTAGTTTACCGTACCATACACATAACGTCTACTATGCTTTCGTTGCTCTTTCTGGTAGAAGTTCACCTAAAGCTTCAGGAAAAGCCTACGAAACCTTAGATGTTTATACCTCACTGTGTTTCTGTTAAAACACTGAGGAAGGTATTTTTAATCATGAAAGTAGAGTAATACGGATGTATCATCTTTTCTATGTAGGGAAGAAGTGAAAGAACAACTAGAAAAGAAAAAGAAAGGATCTCGGGCTTTGGCCGAGTTTGAAGAAAAGATGAATGAGGTTTGTAATGCAACGGATATCATGTTAGTATTCTGTCCTTCCTATCTGATAAACTACTTTTTTTCCATTACCATTAACAGTACTACGTGCCCATAATAATTCACTCAAGCTTTCTGTGAATGAATGTTTTATTGTGTTTATATTGGATCCTAAGGTTATCCCTTAACAATGGAGAGCTACTCTCACTTCAGAGAAACACTGTATATGTGTATGTTTTGAAAAATGCTGCTGAATAAAACTTGAACTTTTCTTAAATGTAAATATAGTTATACAAACACACATATATATTAGTCAATAAAACTTATGCATTTTCCAGTATGATAAGCATAAGTCTCTCTTTCTAATCTTCACTTGTTCCTCCAAAGAGGAATATTACTGGGAATTGACTTCTTTGGCAGGCAATGTACATAAAATACCAAAGTAGAAGAAAGTACAGAGGAGGGCCTTGAATGTCCAGACAGGACTATAAAGCACTCCTTTCACTCTTATCCCAAGCTGACTACGTTCCGTGCTGGTTCCTACTATAAGCTGAGCCATTCTAGTATCTGTGTTCAGTACTTGTGTTCAGTACTGGAGATCAGCAAGGTACAAGAAAGTTGCGTTTATAACTCCTAGTGTACGCTTAGGAAGAAATTGGCCTAAGATGAATTTCACTCTTCCTGTTCCCTTGATGGGTTCTAGTGTCTTGGGATAAGCTTTAAGCATTAGTCCTCATCATTGTATGAGAGTTTCTGATTGAACTCAGTTATGCTCCTTCTGTATTGCTGGAAGGACATGGTGCATCTGCTCCGGTTACACCTTTTTGCCCAAGAAGCAATACCAGTATTTTCATGGTGGTGGGATGCTGTTCTGGGAGGATCAGTTTTCAGTGCCCCTAAAGTTTTAGCTCAGTGAGTCTGGTTTAAGACTTGTAGTCTTTGATTGGTTGAAAAGATTGCAAGTCTTTGAATGCAGTGCCATCTCTCCTAGTTTACTGCCGGATGTTATGCTTTTTTTCCAAACCATCACGTTAGTGTGGTCTCTTTATACCTGAAGGAGCCCGTGTGCCTAATAAAGCACAGCCTGTTTTTAGAGACCCCTGGCTAGCTCCAGGTAGCTGGTATGCCAAATTACACAACCTACTGCAATACTGTGGAGGCGGTGTACCTTGGGTCGTGGAAGCACACTGCATGCAGCACTGTGTCCTGGCTAATCTGCCTCAGGAGCAGTGTTCAGCTAATTCACTGTATGCTGACTTGGGGATCTCTGCATAATATAGCTTGCACATGAGTAATCTTACTTAATTCCTGCTATTCCTCTCCCTTCAGCACAATATGTGATTTATCATCGCTTTGCCAATACAATACCAATACATCCTAATTGTGAGGAAAGGGAGA
The DNA here is from genome assembly GCF_040807025.1 of Struthio camelus. Classification (NCBI taxonomy): domain Eukaryota; kingdom Metazoa; phylum Chordata; class Aves; order Struthioniformes; family Struthionidae; genus Struthio; species Struthio camelus. Next base: position 27,334,255 of record NC_090943.1, on the reverse strand, counting down.
ATAACAATACTAAAAAAAGGAGCGCGCGTCTCTGACGCAGGAAGGGGAATTGGCACAAGTTGAAACTAGCAGCTTTTCAGTATGATGGAGTTGGAAATGCTTCAGAGCCCCTGAAAGTGGGATTTTAGGTAGACCTAGAGAGTGTATGAGGGGCTAAAAAAAAGAGGAACGAAAGGAGTCTTTTATCTGTGCAGTGTGCTTGGCCTAACAGAAGCAAGAGCCTTTCTGTGAAGGTACACACAGTAATTTAATATTCTGATAGTTGTTGACGCTTGACAGAGGCACCCATGCATCGAAGCAGAGCTAGGAGAAATAGCCTTAAGATTTTACTTCAGGTGATTTTAAAACTAAGACAAGGTACCAATTTTTGTGGTAGGGTGCCCTCCCTTGCTTAAATGCTCTACTGAGAAAACTGATAAAAATAACAAACATATAATTGATGGCCTTCAAATCGAAGGTAAATGGCCATCTATGAAATCCAAATAACTTGAGTGTTAAGTTGCAGACTAACAGATACTTGATAATTGAACAAATTTCTGTAAAATCAAATGCATCGTAGCCTTGGTTTATTTGCATGTGTTGTTTATTTTCTGCAAGTTTTATGAAAATTTTATAACTTGAGGTACAGGACACGATTTCAAGACAGTTCCCACAATGAAACTTGTAATAACGATCACGCCATTGTTTCGCCTGTTTGTTTTTGTTTTCAGAATTGGAGGAAAGAACTGGAAAAACATAGGGAGAAATTACTGGGTGGAAGTGAGAGCTCTTCCAAAAAGAAAGAGGTAAGTTGTTTTCAACTTAATACAGTTTGTGTTTGAACGGGATTTATCACCTATGCTGCCAATACAGAATGTCATAAACGCATTTTAAAAGTCGGCATTAAAGAACATAAATCCAAATGCATGACAAAAGGACGTGATGCCACAATAACAATTTTGTTTTCTTTTTAAAGAAAAAGAAAAAGGAAAAGAAGAAATCTAATAGGGTGAGCAAAATTTTCAGTTTTCTGAGCTTTTTTGCTTTTGGGTTGTTCCTGTTTGTCATTTAAGGTCTCGTGGAAAGAGAGAGTATAGCTCTAATTTTGAGTTTATATGTTAAAACAATTTATTTTTATTTGAGAGAGGAAGCTAACATTCTGTACAAGGAGAATTTTACTTCTGTTTAATTAAGAGGAAGGAGCAATAAATACATTTTATTATGTTTAAAATGTTAGTAACTCACTTTTTACAGTTTCATTTAAGAAAAATCTATACAAGACCAGCTTCTTGGAAGTAAAATTTCATTTATAATACTTCAAAAATAGAGATTTTTAAGGGATGAGGATTTGTTTGGATGATCTTCTGACTATTTGCTAGACAAAATGCTGCATCTCACAAGCTTCACTTTTTGTTGTGTTTGGTCAAGTTGTCTTCATCTTCTTCTTCTTCATCAAGCTCTGATTCTTCCAGCAGTGCATCTGATTCAGAAGATGAGGTAAGAACTAATTTATTAGAACCTGACATGTTTTGTGTTTTCAATGAAAGTATGCATTTGTGGTGCTCTCAGCACACTGGAGGCTCAGCTGAAGTAGTCTGGTCTTTCTTGGCTACTACAAGAATTCCTCTCTCATTCTAGGGGGAAATACGATAGGTTTCTGTTTCAAGTATAGGAAGAGTGATGGAAGACGAATAAACATTTTAACAAATATATCAAAGCCACTAAAATTGTGGCCAATATTTGTTTAATTTAACATACTGTGTACCAGCTTGAACAGTAGGAAAAGCTCTAGACTTGTCAGGGTGGAACTATAATTCACTCTGGAGTGAAGGTAACCTTTCATGACTGTACCAGTTGGCCAATATATCTGATTATACAGTGTTGAATCTAATTGAAGAGTTACTGTTTCATCTGTGGAATCAAAGGCTTAACAGGGTTTTAAAAGGAGAATAAATGGAAGAAAACATAAGATACCCTGAAGTCCATCACAGATTAAAACCCAACAAGTTAGCAGACTTTTGGAAAGACATACTTTTGGTCTTGAGATTTTTTTTTTTTTTGATCTAGTATGGTATCAGTCCTGAACTTTCAAATGCATGTTAACAAAGCTGAGATTTTTTTGAGCAAGGAATGGAACCTTAGCGTTGGCATGTTACTGTGAAGGCAAGCAGAGTCACAGAAACGATACAGGTGCTGAAAGTAAATTCCTCGCATTGTCTGTGTTTCAGTTTGCGCTCTCATCCTGTCGCTGGACTCCATTGAAAAGTCTGTCCCTTCTCTTCAGATATTTATACGCACTGAAAAGATTTCCCCCCCCTCCCCCCCAAGCATTTTCTTCTCCAGGCTACGCAGTCTGAGTTTTCTCAAATAATAAGGCTTTCAGGCTCTTTTCGAGAAAAAGAGGAAATAAACGTGATTCATCAGACAGGAAATTGATGTTCAAATGCATTCGGCAGTCCTATCCAAGAACGTTTCATAGAAAAATCAGCTCACTTTTGTTAATGAGATCTATATAACACACGTTTTGGCAGTACATTTTAAAATATTGTTTGAGGACTTGGTTTGCATAAAACTAAATAGTTTTTGATGCGATTGGAACTTACAAAAGTTACGAATGTTTACACACAGACACACGCATGCGCATGCACATAGAAGAATTTCTTAACCAACAGTACTAATTTTGTCTGGCTGGCCTTTAAGCTGGATCCATTTCTGTTTCAAGGTTGAATTATATGCTTTTTCAACAGAATCCCCCATGTAAGCATAGTAATGTACAAATGCATTTTTACTTTTTAGCAAAAATCTTTATTACAGATATTCAGATTCCATAGCATACATCTAAATAAAAATACTTTAGAGAACCTGGATTTTTCACCAGTTTATTTTTTTTTAAATGCAGAAGAGTTGTGAATGTTCTCTGCTAAAAGAATCAATTATACTGTGCTTTATTCCTCAGAGAGCATGATAAGACATAGGAATTTGGGGGTTTCTAGCCTCTCAAATTTAATGTAAGGCTTTAATATCTAGTGAGATTAAATTCAATTTTGTGTTTTTTTCTTTTTTTTCCCCCCTAAAATATTTGTGTATAGGATAAAAAGCAAGGAAAGAAAAGAAGGAAAAAGAAGTATCGCTCCTCACGGAAGTCTTCAGCAAGCTCAGCTTCTGAGTCCGAGTCAGACAGCAAGGTAAATGCAAATACTCTTGGGAGGTTTTCTTGATCTGTGTTATAAAGACACAGATATTTCTGGCTTCTGCATATGGACCTTTTTTTTTATCTCCCAAATTTAAAGCCATACATTCTTACTGTAGCTGAGTTGTGTTGTAACTTCCAGATGCCGTCAGGAATCTAGCTGTATTTGTCACGATGGCTGACAGAAGTAATGTGATCTTTAGAAGATAAACATGCTGTTGTTCTAACAATTTTTAGCTATTTTGCTGAATTCAGACATACGCAGTTTTTGTGCTGCTCAAACATTTAGTTTGAATTCAGACATTAACACTTCAAAAAATGAAATTATTCTGTGAACATGTTGTGAATAAGCTATTTTATTTAAGACCATCAGTAAAAATGAAGATATAGCAGGATATCAGTGATATTTCCTTGCTAAGTAACTGTGGACAGAGGAGTTTCATGTTGGAGCACTGAGCCTCTCCCAAATGCTTATTAAATTGAGGGTTTGTTTTCCCTTGCTTAAAGAAAGTAGAGCAATGTACATGGCCTGGCTTACTGAATGAACAAAAAAGTGGGAAAGATAAGTGAGGCAATCTGTCTGGTTACGTTTGCATTTTTTGTTACAATGGATAGTAGTGTTATTTCTTGCCTAAATATTAATAATGCAGTGAGTTTTTAAGATTCTAAGTGTAAAACTTCATTGAAGGTTTTCACCAGAATACCTGTACCAGCGTCGTATAAATTATGATGAATCGCTCTTTGCGTGCCCCTATCAAATTGTGCTAATGAGAGTTTGAAAACTCTCTTAATACATAAAAAAGACACAGAGAACTGCTGAAATGAGAAAGCGGAAAACTTCAAGGCAAGCTCTACTCCCCTCCCCCACACACCTAACCCCAGGCCCAGTCAGCTGAGATGAGCACAGATGGAGAATACAGACTCCAGACTTTTGGATGTTCAAAGGGCATGTGGTTACAACAGTGATAGCTGGTCTCCTTTTCAGAGGCTTTCTACATGTTCTGCTCTCAGCAAGTGCTCTGTTACCTGATTCCATAGAGAGCTTTTCACACTGCTGGTTCAGGACGTCAGCATTTGCCTCAAAATTATGTTTTTTTCATACTGTTCCTGTTAATTGCGAGGTAAAAAGAGCAACTTTGAAGAATGACCTTCGAAATAGAGGAACAATAGAAAGGAAAAGGCATTGGATTGGCATTGTTGGCATTTGTGCTTTTTTTTTTCTGAAATTCTTCTGTCATAGTGTGTTTTTTCTTTCTATTTAGGACAGCATTAAAAAGAAAAAATCAAAGGAAGACCATGAAAAAGAGAAGGTAGAGCTCCTTTTAAAATGCTTATGTCAGAACTGCTTTTTACATACGTAATGGATCTTGGCTTTTTTGTTTTTTAATATTGAATGCTTCAATTTACACATATAGAAACTTACTATCCAAGACTAGACAAGATATTTAGTACCCCCAGTTTCAGGTAGATTTTTTAGTTGGGTTCAGTTCCTGTTTTAGTAACTGATGTCAGGGGAAACTGCTGGATCCATTTTTGTTATGAGTGTGAACAAAAAAGTATCTGCTCTGCTGTGGGAGATCAGTGGCGTTCTGGTGTTTTGGTTTTTAGCTTCTCTTGAATAGTTACATTGATCTGAAAATATTTCACTGGTATGTTTGGTAGGTAACTGGTTTGTTGCTGGAAATTTAAATAACATCAAGCAGAGGACGTTTTTATCTAAGTGTAGTCAAAATTATATATGTTGTAGTTATATTGGCTTCGAAAAATTACTGATAAAAACATATTAGCTTCAGCAAAATTATCTTACTTTGTTTTTTCTATGAGCATGAAAACCTTCCTTCGTTTTCCCCACTCCACCATTCTGTACACACATCTAAAGACTGCTTTCTTCCTTTCATTATGTTGAATGCAAATAATCTCGTTGACCTAAACTGTAGTGATTTCTATCCTATGTGTAAACTAACAAAGCTTTCAGAGTTCTGTCTAGTCTTTCTCTCCAGTTACCTTTCTTTCATGTTGGTTTCTGCTACTTCAGTGGACAGTATTGACCTTGATGTATCAGTTTTCCATTGAACAAGGCAGATGTGTTGATACCACTTTTTTTTCTTGCTCTGCTTCCAGTTCAGAGTTTCCGTTTACCACCGGCTCCTTTAACTTTGAGTAGCTTCTCTTCAAAGAGCCACGTGTCTGCCTTAGTGCCTTAATCTTGGCTAAGCTCTAATGCCTACTTTCAGGCCTCTTCTGAGAGCAAAGGGGTTTTGGGGACTTGAGGTCTTCCCCTATCAGAAGATGCCCAGTCTCTCAAACTGGCTGCATCATTTTCTGAGTACCTTTGGGAGAAGATTGTGGTACCTATGATATGGACTAGATAGAGTTGAGATGTGTGATCACATCTTGCAAAAAGGTGTTCAGCAAGACATTTTTCTTTCCAGTTTCTGGCCTTAGGAACTGGATGGAAGAAAGCAGCTTCAGTTTTGGAATCACGCTTTCCCCCTTCTGCCCCTTGCCTGGTCCAGAGCAAAGGGGTCTTGGCAGAAAGTAGCTTGTGAGAGTAATCTCATACAGAATCCAAATGTTAATAATAAAAAGATTGCCCTGTAAAGATACTGAGATTGTGTACAAAATGTTGAAGGTGCAGCTGGCAGGGGCAGCTCGCCCACGTGGACACCAATATAGAGGGAGCTTTTTCTTTTAATTTCATTAGCAAAGCAAGATTCTGAAGCTGCATGCAGTGTTTGTATATGCCTACTGAGACGTGTTATTTACTCAAGAGTACTTGGAAATCATGCAGCACTTTATTTTCAGATGTTTACTCCTTCACAATGCTCTTATTTAAAATAAGAGACTATAATGTAACGTAATTTCACTTGTAGAACATTGCAGTATCTTGGTAACAAAAGAAAGCAATATATAGAAAAAAGATTGTATTTCCACGTTTTAACAGTTATTAGACGTTTTGGGTAATTCGGTGGTGATGATGAGTAGTTTAATACCTGCAATATCATCTCAAAGGCCTAACTTTACTAACAAATATAGTGCTTCTTTTGTGTAGGATGCCAAAAATCATCACAGGAAAAGGAAGAAAGCTGATCGTGGTGATGGACCTTTATCATCAGAATCCTTATCAGAATCAGATCAGACAGAGCAGGTCAGTGTGAAACCTCAATTTCAGATGTTACAATGTTTTGTTTTGTTTTGTTTTTTAGCTTACTGATGCCCCTGAGCGAATGAAGCTAGCTTAGGTTAATACGTTGTTGGAACTGTTTTTGCTCTCCTCAGTTAACTTTGAGGGTGCAACACGTTCAGGGATGTTCATTTGTTTCTCTTTAATAAACACTTACAGTAAGAATGGTTTAGTGAAACTCTTACTACCTACAGGTTATTCTGAATTCTTGCTTGACAATTTTCAACTATTTACAGATATTTTAGGATTCAGTAACATGTCAACTGCTTGATGGGGTTCATTTCACAGGATTTCCCTTTGATGTTTGTGCATAGATAGGCAGATTTCAGGATTGTCAAAATTATTAGCTGCCTTTTCATTTGATTTTTTTAAAAAGGCCATAATTATCTTATTCTCACCTTTACTTAGCTACTTTGAAGACTTTTATTCCTGTAGGATTACAAAATGTCAGACAATGCTAGGGTTTTCATTACAAATTTTTATCACGTTACTAGCTTAGTAATTTTACTTCTCTCTCTGCTGGTTTCTTGCTCTGCTGTATATTAAAAGCAGAGAGAATTCCCAAATTGCAGGTTTATAGGATAATACTTGTTCTAGAAAATGACATAGGTATCCACTGTTTCTTCATGCGCTATTGTTCAGCTTGTTCTACCTCTGTTGTGCCGTCAGTCATTTATGCACAGCAAGAGCTTGAACTTTTACTTAAAACAGCATTTCCAAAGCTGCTAGCCCATTAAATATTATTTTTCAGGTGCAAGTGAAAAAGAAGAAGAACAGTGAGGAAAAAGAGAAAGCAACAGCAAGTATCCTTCCTACTGTTACTGTAGTTTTAGGTTATAAATACAGTATACTTGGTTAATTTCTAAGTTCATATTTTGCAGTTATACAGATGTTTTATAGCATGAATCTAAATTCATAATTTCTCCATTCACTTCCTGAACTCATTTTTTCCTTTATATATTTGAAGAAGAATTTGTGCCTATTTTACCTAAATAGATATATTTGAGATGGGATTTATATAAGTTTAACACTTATTGCATGAAGTCAAAATATATTTTACTCGGTATCAACCAGACAGAACTATTAAATTCTACATAATATCTGGTGGAGTAGCTATTTGCCATACAGACTGCAGTGCTGTTCCTATGGCAAAGTATTGTACATAATCCTTCCTTCTGTAAGCCCCCTGTACCAAAGCGGCCGCAGTCTCTGCAGTGCCTATCCTAGTATAATTCTTCCCCAGCCAAACAAAAAGCTTTTAGCAACCTGTTACTTCCATTTTGTGGGTTTTTTTCCCCTATTGATAAAAGTAAGGTGGAGGTTCAGCAGTGATTTTTCAGATCCCCTCTCTCATCTTGAGATCTGAATTAACCACTGGTAGAGATGTCTGTATCTTTCCCTCTCCGCTGACTGTCAGAGAGCCCACAGCAGCACTGTTTGTAACTTGGACATCTCATTTGTCCACATGAGCTGGTGTGAAGGGAAGGCTTACAATAGTCATCCAACAAATACAAGCATAGGAATATCCGTGATACTCCATGCATACTTTATGTGGAACTTAAGTTTTTGGTTTTTCATAATCGTGTAAGCTGTTTGCTATAAAATTTCTAGTGACTGTGTTTTTTCCTTAAAAGAATTGCGTGTGTATATAATATATAAAACAATAGCTTTTATATCTAGGTTGTTTTGTTTGCGTTGCATCACACCTATTCAAGAATTCAAATTGAAATTCTGCTTGCAAAAATACAAGATTGTATCTCTCAGCTTCTACAGCACAGTGCTCAGAATACTCACTTCAGGACTGAACCCGATAGCTTAACTTGAGTGTATTTGTATATACAATTGAGATGATGATGTTACTTTTTAAATAAGGTATAAGTGCTGTTGGTTCTAGCCAAGTGTACTTGAACTATTTAATTTTGCACTGTAAATATAAGCACTTATTTTTAAATCTGTAGACATTCTAGTCACTCCCACATATATCAAATATCATTGCTTATCAAAGCGCTTTCTTATTATTTTCTCAGAAATCTATAAAATGTTGAAATCAGGTAAAAGATTAGGAAACAAAGTAGTTGCAACGGTGAGAGGCATGAAATAGACCGTGAAGAAGATAAATTGAAAAGCTGTTCATAATAGTACAAACTAGTGGATGAAATATGGACTGTCTTTTTCTAGCATTAGCATATGTTGATAGGTCTCTTTTGAAATGCCTTTGTGTGAATATCCTTTCAGTGCTCTCATTTTTCATTAGCTGAATTTAGTAAATGGCAGTTTTCTCATGCGATAACCTCCATTTTAATTTTTTTTTTTTAAGGATAAAACAAAAAAGAGAAAGAAGCACAAGAAACATGGTAAAAAGAAGAAAAAGAAGACTGCTGGTTCAAATTCAGATTCAGAATAATAGAAAAACCAAGACTATCCTTTAAACAAAAGTGCAATGAGTAAAGGAAAGTTAAACTGTGAAATGATGGCAAACTTTACCAAACTGCATGAGATTTCCTGTGTCCTATAAATATTCCTAATATTTCAGAAGCCAGCCAGATGCAGCTGTGCTGAGAAAGACCATCGTTGTTGCCTGCTGCTTAATATATGGGGTACAACTTTTATAAAATTCCAGTTAACAATGTAGTAGGTGTTTGAAACAATATGAGACAGTAGTCCAGCTGAGATGTAAAATACTGGAAAATAAAAGTCAACTTTTTAGAAACTAAAAGTAGTGTTTTAAAAAGAATTAGTAATAGTCTTAATTTGTAAATCAGGACAAATAAAATCCCAAATTCATCTTTCAGGTTACTATAGTACATAAACTATTACAAGCTGATGTCTGCTTATGGCTTTTACAAAATGGAAACTTGATGATGACATGTAAAATGCTATCTTTGTAGAAATGTTTAGCATCTGCCCCATTACCATCTTTATGCTTGTGGGAAAGGGAATGCTACCATTTTGGCTAACTGAATAGGGTGCCTTTGCCTTTGATCCTTGCAAATCTCTGCTATTTTTAATCCGTGCAGCATCTCTCATTCTAGGGAGGTCACAACTATTGTCAGCAGGCTTTTTCGGAATAAGCAGTTCTGGGCCTCTAAGCATGTGCTTCTGCATTAAGCAAAAGCAATGACCTTTTGCAGCATAACTGACGTTCAAAAACTAAAAATTTTACCTCTGCTTCTTTGAAATAGATCTGTGCTAGTAAATACGCGTATTTCATTTCATGTAATTTTGGTTTAATTGAACACACTTCTGCCAAACACTGGTTGCTTTATTTCTTTGCTTTATCTTTAGAATTGTTTTGCATGTTTTGTACCATTTTTAAATTAACAAAATACAGGTAATCATTTGTTGTAACCAGTTTTATGAACTATGTTCCACGTGCAGAGTTTCATGTATGTATTTAGTTATTCTTAAAGTTAAGTTCATTGCTGTGTTTAAATGCACACTTGCTGAAGATATTTAGCATGTAAAAAGCGGGGTTTTGATATCTAACAGCTTCATATTGAAGCTGATTTTACTCTAAGCAAGCTCAGTGGCAGACCTGTTAAGTGATGTGTCTTGTTATATAAAAAAAATACTGCCAGAATCTCATTAAAGATACTGTTTAAACATTTTGTATTTATATTTTTGTACTTGAGGGCTACAGAATGTTTACCTAAGTCATAATGCTATTTTACTTTAAATAAGTTCCTTTAGAAATTAAAAAAGCTTTTAAATCAAATGTGCACACATGAAAGCACAAGCAATCATTGGATTTTAGTTTTTACATGAAATTCTCATCGTCTTCCATTGAAGTACTCATTGCTGGGCCTCCTGTGCCCACAGCTGCTCTTCTATTCGGAGTGCTAAACTACAGGATTGTCCTCATGATCCGCCTCTGTTTCATTGTACAAGTGCTAACTGCTAACTTACCTCTGTTGCATACAGATGTTTCAAATATATTATTTCAAGACCAAGAATTTCAAGACCTTAATTAACTATTAGTCTGCCAACCATAACGAAAAACTGGGCAAAAAAGATAGTTAGTATTGCCATTCTACAGTGAAACTGACTCTTCAAGTAAGCTTTTAGAAAAATACAAACTTTGACTTGCAGCAATGACTTTCTGTCCCTAGTCCCTAAAACTATTTTCATCAAATATTTTATACAGTTGGGCTTGATGTTACTGATTTTGGAGACTGTTACATCGTTGAGGTTAAAATAAAGGCAAGATGCAGTGAACAGTAGGGCTTTGATTTGAGGGTTGTTTTTGTCCTAAGTTGTGGAGTTGCAGTTTTGGTGAGAGGAACTTGTAATGAACCATATGATAGATACATGCTCTACTCTGTGTGATGCCTTATTTGACTTCTATACAACTACCTGCGTCAGAAAGAAATAAAAATGGAAATGAGTGCCCCAGTCTTCCAAACGCATAAGCAGGTATGTAATTTTAATCATCTAAATATAACTGTTTGTTCCTGTCTGTCTGTGTAATGTGTCTAGTCAAATACCGTTGTAACGCTTGGGAAGTGGTATAGTTACTTAAGGAGCATACAAGCTTTGTCAATCCGCAGCAAAGCTGCTTTAATATTGACAGTGAAAAATAGTTCAGTTTTCAATGCATTAACAAATATATTGTGAATCCTCTTGCATTCTTTTTTTTTTCTTGAAGGAAGAGTAAAGTCTGATCAAACCAAGAAAGCTGAAACGCTTTGTGTATGCTGAGTATACGAGAAGGTAGCATTGGTGGCGAGTGAAGGCAGAGCTCTCTGCTAGTTTTCCATTTGCTTTGTGATCACTGATTCTGTGCAAAGAAATCTGTACTAGTGGGGGGGGGAGCTGGTGCTTTTGGTTTGGATTCTTGGGGGAGGAAAGCAGAGGAACAGCGCAGCATAAGAAAAATCGGCAATCTAAAACTTGTCAGTACACTAGAAAGTAGGAAAAAAACTAAAGGTACAGGACACCTAGATGAATGCTTTAAGTCTGAGCAGTGGGAGAAAGTAGAAAATGAACAATGTGGATATAAAGATATTTTAACAGATTTATGGCTACCAACAGCTGATGAACAAATAGTATTTTATGTAGTATTTAATTTTTTGGCTTCTTTATCCGGAAACATTTTTAGAATTGTGAAGTTCCATTAGCTTCTTTTATACTTTTATTCTTTCACCTGTGATAAATATTTTCCGTGGTTTTGCCTATGTACATATTTGTACATTCAGCTGTGGGGTGTTTGGTCCGGTCTTAATCACTGATCCCTTTTAACAGCTCTGGTTTATTCGGGGTGAGCAGAGGGTATTTTAACTACCTGAAACACAAGGCTTTTTAGACGCAGCTTTCTCGGCAGGTTTGTGCTGCCCTCGCTGGCCGCGTGGGAGACCTGCCAGCGGCTGCTGCGTACGGGAGGCGCGCAGCCGCTGGGCCTTCCCGAAGGGCGGTGCGTGCCGTGCCGCGCCGCGCCGCCCCTCCTCTCCCGCACGAATTCCGCTCGCTGGGAGGCTGGTTCGCAATTTCAGCGCCCGGCTTTCGTGCCCTCTGTTTTTTACGTGCCGATGCCCGACAGCGTTTCGGCACCCAAACCTTGCCCAGCGCCTGGCGGCCGTGCTGGGGCGGGCGCCGAGCTGCCCGCCGGCCATTGGCCGCCCTCCGCCGCGTGACCGGGTTGCCAGGGCAGCGGCGCGCGGCGGCGGCGGCGGCGGCTGAGCCCGCCGCCATGAGCAAGAAGCGGCTGCAGCAGCTGACGGACTCGCTGGTCCGATCCGCCAAGCACTGTGAGTGTGCGGCCGCCCTCCAGCGGCCCCCCGGTGTGTCCCGCTGCTCTTCGCCTTGTCCTCGTCTGGGGAGGCGGGGGGGGGGGGGGCGGGGACGTTCATCCCCACGGCGGGCGCCGCGTCCCGCTGTGCCCCCTCAGGAGCCGCTGGTACTCGGCGGTGGGGGCGCTCGGTCTGCTGTGACTTCAGAAACCCGTTAACGTCTGTCGTGGCTGGGTCCCCGTGGCTCCCCTGTCCCTGTGACTTATTTCCCGCAGCTTTGGGGGCGAAATCTTTTTGCTTGTGTTTTGGCTGGGCAGTTAATAGAAATGAAGTGGAAAGTCTCATCAAGCTCTTTCACACGTTGGCGGCTGAGTCCAGGGATCGATTTGCTGCAGCTGGCATAGATCGTAACATGTTCAGGAACATTCTGCACTGCACGTTTGGCATGACGGATGACATGATTATGGACAGAGGTGAGGGTCATAGGTTTAAAGGGTTGTGAGGTTTGTGGGTTGGTTGGTTTGGTTTTTTGTAATTTTTGGGCAACAATTTTCAAACAGTGATTTTCAGAACACTTCCTGTGGAGACTTACCAGGTCAACTGATACTAGTTCCTATTTAGTTTCTTGCTCCTGCAAGAATACTGGATCCTTATTACTGACAAGATGCCTTTGATGGCTGCAGAAAAAGTTGACGGGACAGAAAATTTACATGTGAGGCATTGCTACATTAGCTCTAGGTTATTGCCCAGTTACAAGTATGAGTTTCGTTGGTAAAGAGATAAAGTGCCCAATTTGCAAGCGTCCAAATGGTCCAGGGTGAGGGGCATGGAAATTGGTACATTGTTGACCAGAGTAAAGAATAGGAAGCTTTTTGGAGGCCGGCAGATGAGCATGCCTAGATAAAGTTGCGTCCTCTTTTATCCCAGTCATCCTTAGTGTCATGACAGAAGAGGGCACCATGGTGTCGCTTCTCTTTTTTTTTCCCCTGTGATTCCACAGGGAGGCCTAGTTATTGCTGCCAGTCGATAGCTCTGTTCCAAACTTGAAGGTCCCAGAAAGGGGCTGTATTACTAGCTTCTGGAAGAGAGGTGCTGTGACTAGCACTGAAGGTACTGGTCAGACCATAGAGCTAGATGAAAACAGTGAGCCAACATTAACGCTTTAAAGTATATTGTCTTCAAAGATGCATAAAATACATTTGCAGGTGCTGTAGAAGTAGCACAAACAGTCTCTAAGGTGAAGGCACTTATCTAGCAGAGGTTATGGAGGAGGCGTGAGTGTGCCATCCCCTTCAGTCTCGTGCCAAGAAGGGCCACCACTTGGTTCAGCTCTCTTTTCTCTAGCAAGAGATGTGTTTAAATGAGAATGCCATTTTATGCAGCAAGTCAAGTATCCCTTGGAAAAAATGTTACATGGAACTCATTCTTAAAAATTATTGTAATGCTTGCATATAAAGGGGGCTGATTTAAGATTGCAAAGGCAAACCTGTTATTTTCCAGTTCCACGTTCTAGTTCCCATGTGCACAGTATTTCAGCTTTCTGTGTACAGGTGGTCCTGTAGTCAACTTCCTAATTAACATTTTAGGAGGTTAATTAGTAATTGATGTTAACTGATGTTTTTGCATTATATCTTGGATTTGAATTACTGTGTTACAGGCTGTACTGATAATGAAGTTGCAAGGTTACGTTTCTTATTACAGGAAAGGGAGAAGAAAAAAGACTTTAGTATGTGCGAGACAGAAGGTTATCTTTCTTGGTATATTTGAAATGAATGTGCACTATTTGTAAGATTACTTTCTCCAAGATTTTCTGAAACAAAACCTGGTAATTTGAATCCTCTACTATATGCAAATATGTCCTAACATAGGCTATTTGGTTTATGCCTGTATGAAAGCATGCTTCCTGTAGTTGTATAAGTCAGGAAAGCAGCCAGTCAAACAAAATGGCTTATTCCAGCAAGACTATGGAGTGGGAGATCAGTGGACCGAGCGGTAGTCTCCCTTTCATTGTTATGGCTTAGAAGGATGCAGGAAGGATAATCATATTGTGATGAAAGCAAAGAAATATCTTCAAACAAAACCGTGCTCCTATTTTTGCTCAATTTGTGAAAATACTGCTTTGTGTTTCTCTGCTATATAAATTAAAAATTTATCTGATACACTTCTCAGTATTCCGTACTTTTGATAAAGACAACGACAGCTGCATCAGTGTGATAGAATGGGTGGAAGGCTTATCCATATTTCTTCGGGGGACATTAGAAGAAAAAATGAAATGTAAGGTTTCTCTGCATGCAACTATTTAGTAGTAATCGTTGAAGCTATGACCATCGAATTGTACGTCACGTTAATCATTAGTTTGTTATTTACTCTTCCCTTGTAAAGTATTTGGTAATTCAGGAGTTTTCCTCTGTAGTTCAGTGCCATAGAACTGAGTTCTGAAATGGCTTCTCTGAGACTGATGTGTATAAACTGCTGTTATTATAGCTGCCACCTTAATTTGCCAGTGACAAAGCAAACCTGTCTTTTGAACTGAAGCTAGTTTGACAGTATATAGTTTTGACAAAATGTATCTTTCCATATTCACACACAAATTAGAAGTAGGTGTAACTTAAAAGCTGGTGTTGAATGAGTAATACAATCTCCTCAAGCCAACAGAGACCCATACCCATGTTCAGTCACTGGAAGAGGACACCCGAGCAGTTGCATTTATTGTAGCAGCTCCTCAGCTTGGAAGCATAGATGTAAAAACTGTGGTTGTAGTCACCAGTCTGTGCTCCCAGGGAGGAAGAAACACATTGAAAGAAGAGAAATTGTGAAGCTGCTCATACTGGAACTGTTCTCTTACAGAGATTTTCTCTTTGCGTTAAAGGATACTTCAGCTGTCCTTTGTGTGCTAGCACAGCTCGTTCTTCTCTTCCCTCTACCTTTCTACCAGAGGGTCTTCCTTTCTACCAGAACCCAGCTTCTGAACTAACTAGGATGCATTTTGTAGGTTCAGAGCTCTTCCAATATAAACAGTTTATCCCACCCATGGGAAATCAGGCTTCTAAACTAGAACCTTTACTTAGATTATAAGTAGCTACTCCTAAAGAAGTTAAGATCTGGAAGTCATTATGTTTTATGTAAAGTGAAGATTGTATATTAGATTACATATCTGAGCAGATATAGCTTTTAACTCTGAAGGCTAGGTAGGCAATTGACCTTCCTACCAGTAGGTCAGTTGACCAGTATTGGTCAACCATTATTTGACCAGTATTGAAATATGATACATATTTTGGATATAAATATTACATATGGTGAACATGACTGAAAATCTATGGTGTAAAGCAGAACTTATATTTTCTGTCTAGTTAACACATAGCTTTAATGGTGAATGATATAGTTTGTAAGAAATATTAATTGAGTTATCTTTTGAAAAGACTGTTTTGAAGTTTATGATCTGAATGGAGATGGATACATTTCACGAGAGGAAATGTTTCATATGCTGAAAAACAGCCTGCTCAAACAGCCATCAGAAGAAGATCCTGATGAGGGAATTAAGGACTTGGTAGAAATAACACTGAAGAAAATGGTAAATAATTTCCCATTGTGGTACTTGAGCGTCTTTCAGGTGTCTGCTAACTGAACCTTAGAGCATTCCTCTGAGGTAAAAAATTCTGTTACTGTTTTACAGTGGGATTCTGAGGCACAGAGCTGGTTTTGTACTTGAGATAAACCAGTCTTCTAAGGAAAGCCAGAAATGTAATCCACATCTAAAGAGTCCGAGTCAGGTATCCTAACACAAAACTACTAGTTTATTATGTCAATGTATTATAAACTTTATGTATACAGTAGCACACAGATGTGCATGTGTGTGCATACACACACGTATGCCCCGTCAAAGCGAAAGCAGACAATTCAAAAGCATAATCTGTATTCATTCCGATGTTAGGCTTCTCCAGTAACTTTATTATTAAGTAAACTTGTATTTCATCAGTTGATCATGAAAAGCATTTCTGCAGTTTATACATTCTATTAGAATAGCAACCTCAGGGGTTATTCATGTAAAACTTGTCTCATGATTAATCTACCCAAATTGGCCAGGAACTGTATTTCAGCTTTTTCATGGACTTAAGGAACATCCCCCTCCCTCCTATTACACTGCTCAAAAATCTCTCTTCACATCAGCTCTCCAATCCCAGATGTTTTTATTTAACCCCATCTTTCTTATTTCCCGAGCCCATCATCCCTTTTGTACACCCTCAGCTGACCCACAGCTCTTACCCTTAGTTCTTCACAGGGCTGAGTCCACTGTCTCATAAAGAAAGCAAGTTGTCACTCAGCAATTTGCTAATCTTTGGCCGCCTGCACGCTCAGCTTTCCTAGACTGCATCCAGAATGAACACTCTCATGTTCTGGGCAGTTGGTAAATGAGTTCAAGCCTGAGCTGTATCCTCTAGACCTCATGAAATCCTCATACACATAAGAACATATAATAAGTTAAACGTGTACTCCTATATCAGCTTTTCCACAGGAGCCTGAGAAACCACTAAAGAATGTCCAGACCTGATCTGGCTGCTGGACAGTTGTCTGAGTAGGCTATTACGGCCCACCTCAAATAACTAAACAACTACTAGTTAGATATCCAGAAAGGAATCTACGTGGAGTCCATCACTCAACGAAGATAAAAAAGTTGGTTTTGAGCAATAGGCTGTAGGTACAATTTCACCATGATAAAATATGTCTAATTCCATGAAAAGAGACGATTTTCATACTGTGAGTATTTGCAATGAGCAAGGCAAGCCTGTGCGCTGCTCTTCCCTGTGCTGAGAAGTGTATAAGGTAGAGCATACCCAGGCATGTCTCAGTTTCTGTTAAACAGCCAGTGGCAGGCTTTCCTGTTGAGGAATCTCTCTACCTACATAGCAGCTTGCCTCTGGTTTTCTGGCATTAGAATGTGTGCTCCTTGCATGTTATTTACCAGCTATGATAGTTCCATGGCCTGATTTGCAAAACTTACAGTTGGTTCTGTGCCTTGTACACTGAACCTCCCCATGTAGCTTCACCTAAAGCCTTAATTCTAGAGGGTTTAGAAAAGTCCAATCACTATAACTTCAGTCAATAGTTTAAGCCTCTGCATCCATAGAAACAGGAGGTTTTCAAGTTGCAGAAATACTAAAAACACAAGGATTTTTTCCCCCTAGAGGAATATTCTGCTGAGATTCTGCAGTAAAAATGAAGGGGGCTGGAATCAGCATACACCACCATCTCCAGTCTCGTGAACAGGGTGCAGGTAGACTCATAATTTAAATATACAGGATATATGCTACAAACATAGAAAAAGTAGTAGAAGTTTAAGTTCCTCATTTTTAGCTCAGTGTAATGGTGCCTGAGATCTGGCTACGCGATTCTCAGCTCAGCCTCTTCCCAGTGTCAAGTTTTGCCTTCTCTGCAATTCCATTAGTAAAGACATAAGAGACAGTTGCACTTCTACTTTTTATGCCTTACACAGAGGCAAATTATGCAGATCTGTGAGTGGAAACTGTTTGCCAAAGTACATTAATACATTCTTGGTACATTCAAACCAAGAAGAGAATCCATGTGAATAATGTCTATTTAAAAAAATAAAGCTACTAAAGTAACCACCCTTTGCTAAAGCGTCCTCCTCCTTTTGTAGGACTATGATCACGATGGCAAGCTTTCTTTTGTGGACTTTGAAAAAGCTGTCAGAGATGAAAATCTTCTCCTGGAAGCCTTTGGACCGTGTTTGCCAGACATAAAGGTAATCAGCTTTGAGTTTAAAAGAATATGCAAATAGCTTCTCTGTCACTGTTAAAGAGATGTATGTATCTTGGCATTAGGTGTCATTACATGGGGCCTCCTGAATTCAACTGGTAACTTGCTCCAGCTGAGATATGCATATGCCAAATTCATATCTACCTTTTACAGGCACATATGCTTCCTTAAACAGTCAAAAACTGATACCAGAGGATGTAAGAAGAACACATTGTTATGCAGTACTTGTTGCTATTGACTATTGCTGTCCTAGGACAGCAGTATAACGAATGATCCTAAATAAGCACCCTCTGAAAATAAAAAAAAAAAGCTAGACTATTCTCTTGAAGAGTTTATCTGAAAGCTCTTCAGAAATGCAACTTTTATTCTTCTTTCTTCAATGTCACTTGCAATACTGCCATCACCTCACTTTCAGCCTCTTGAGGTAGACACTGGTGTAACTTTCTGAAAAAATTACCTTGACGCTGTTCTGCCTCAGAGCGCGACTTTGCCATCTGTAAATTCCATCCAACTGTGCTTTATTTATTAGCAATACATCTAGTCCGATTCTGAGGTAACCCTTTTTTGAAAGACGCTAGTTTAGGACACGTTCATTTCCTCAGTATTAAGTCAAATTGGTTAAAAATGAAGAGTTTTTCTGCTCTTTTCTGAGAGTAACTTTTTCTTAAATCTGGCCACCATTACTCTATTTGAACTGCATTTCAGTTTTAAATACCGTAAGTTGTGCCTTAATAGAGATGAAAAAAATTTGAAATACATGCAATGATTTGTAGAAACAGAAAAGTCCTGAGAGACTGTTGAAAACAAGGTAAGTTTTCCCTTTGATAGAAACCTACATTTCCTGCCAGCTCCCCTGTCTGGCAGGCTGGAGGACAGGGGGAAAGAGTCTAGGAGCCCTGACTCGCAGGCTCTAGACATTTCTGGTCTCCTGCAGAGCGGCTGTTTCCAAAGTGTTAGACTTCTCTTGGCAGGCTCTCAAGACTGAGCAGTTTGGGAAATGTCAAGTTAAATATATATATATATATATTTTTTTTTTTTTTTAAATACCAAATGAATAATCAGAAAATCTTCTAAAAGTTTTTTGAAAATTAACATTCTCTAATAGGTACAGAAAAATGACTTACCTTCTGTCAAAGTTGGCGATAAAGCTGGTACACAGTTCAGGCAAATCATGGCAGCCATTCAGCTTGTTTCATGCTTCCACTCATTGTGTCCTCTATTCTGTACCCTACACGACTGTTGCATGTTTACTGGGTCTCTAGCTTCATAATTAAAGGAGACCTCTCTAAGTACATGTCCTTCTAAGCCCCAAAAGTACTAAACAGATTTCAGTTATGAGCTTTACATGAACAAAACCCAGCCAGGTCTACAACTGAACAGCAAGAATGTTTCCACTCTTGACGTCTGAGTTTAAGCACACACAAATACATAAACTGGTGGTCCAAAAACTTAATAATTTACTAGTTTTCCTACAGGAGACTAATGCCTTTGAATGTGGACTCATCCCTCAGTGGTGACATCACTAATTTAGTACTGTTGGAATAAAGATACTCCTAAAGTTTAAGGACTTCATCTGCTTGCAAGTTTCAGTTTAGCACCCTTTTCTGACTAACTTAAATCCTCCAGTTACTGTTTTGTTTTGCTTTTTTGTTTTTAAACAGGGCAGTATGGCATTTGAACGGAAAACTTTCCAGGAAACTACTGGACTGTAGCTCCAGCTGGTGAAAGTGTTGTAAGAGTTCTTTTTCTTAGTGGCTCTTCATGACACAGTAAAAGTAGGAATAACTCAAAACTTACTAAATGTTAATATTCCTTTACTGTAAAAGCTACTGAATAAATAGAGGTTGCTTACATTAAGTAAATACAGTTCTTTCACGAGAAGCACACAGGACAAGATTGCTACAGCTATGTAAGTAACATTACTGTAATTGTTCATCCCAAGAAAAAAATATATATACAATTTTAACAGGGAATTGCTTTGAAATACAGTATAAAACATTATTTTTGACATTCCAAAAATACATATATATTTAAGCTATCCTTTAAAGACGACGGTAGGAAGATGCTGCCAGCAGTATCTATATTCTTCTTCTCTGCTTTAGAAGTGGCTTAGCTGAACTAGCCTTTGGCTTTTCCACAGATGTCCTTGAAACAGAATCTGCCACCTGAATTGGGGAGGGGGGGGGGAAAAAATCTACTCTTAGTAAACTGCAACTATCCCTTCTTTATGTTAGTTTTAGAGTAAGATCACCTATCCAAAATTTCAGTATTGGAAGGGATCTATCATTGTAGTTACACTTGCATTGAAATTTCCTGTAGGAAAGGGGGGGGAAAAACAAACACCACGGGCAGCATTAGACACAAGAAAAAGGGAGGTGAAACCCTGAGAAAAATACAAGTCTGTTAGCAATAGCATTTTGTATTTTTACCCACAAACTGAATTCAGAGACTCAGTGATGGACTATTACACATTTTATCACCCTTCTCAGTATCAGAGGTGTTTCAAAGTAGTTTAGCGTATTGTAAGTCAATTTGAACAGAGGTTTTTTCTTTCAAATCACTCTAGTTAGCTCTAGTCAAGAAAACTCTTTTCCAACCTCTTAATATAAAAACAAAGTTACATCACAGTGTTGGACCTACACACTGATTCATTAATGTCCTCCACAAAAGGCTTTATACCCTGATTCATTAATGTCCTCCACAAAAGGCTTTATACCCA
This sequence comes from Struthio camelus, assembly GCF_040807025.1. Lineage (NCBI taxonomy): Eukaryota > Metazoa > Chordata > Aves > Struthioniformes > Struthionidae > Struthio > Struthio camelus. The sequence continues at coordinate 27,313,682 of NC_090943.1, read as the reverse complement.
AGATGTCATTCCAGCATAGTATTCGTAGTTTTGTACTACTTTTAATGTCAAAACAAATGTTCAAGAAAAATTACATTCAACTCTGACTTGGTTTTGACTGTAAAGAAGTAGAAAAACAAGATACAAATACCACACTAGAGTCAGTAAGGCTACCTGCAAGGTTATCGTGCCTACCCCTGTGAAAAAAGGGTCGTTTACTAAGGACCATTTAGGCCCATAATCTGCTATTTTCAAAGCGATAAGCATTAACATTTATACTTTCAGAAGTCAGCAGTGATGTAAGAGGTATGGAGTAGAACAGCCTGAAATATTCTGCATGATGAAAGAGTTAAGCAGTCAAAGCGCTAGCTTTAAGTTCCAAATAAACTGGATTAAATGTTAAATTAAGTTCTTTTAGGGTCTTTGTTTTTATTGATAACAAGCACATGATGTATATGTTTGAAAGTGAAAAATACAAGAAGCTTCAGAATCCTTACCTGCTTCAGTTTATTTCGAATTAACGTAGCTGAAGTATTCAGAGAATCATCATCCATATCCACCTTAGGTACTTCTGGTAACTGTGGACCAATAACGACTTCAGTACTGTCTGTATATGTTCCCATGAGGGCAAATTTGTTACCTTCCTCTCTCCTCCTCTTACGTTCTTGTAGATGAGTTGTACGAGGTAGAAACCTGTCAATTCCATTATCAGTCGGAACTGCTCTTTGCTGTACTGAAGAAATTGGTGGAGTATGTCCTCCTGGCTGTACATTTTGAGTTAAGGACATGCTTTGACCAAAGTACCCAGAAGTTTCAGCACAGTTACTGTCATTCTGGAGAAACATAAACTGGCTCTGATTATGAATCCCAGAAGGATATCCTCTGTTTTGTAATGCTGTGTGAGAATTAGGAAAGCAAGGAAATGGATCCCAGTTACCAGCTGCACAGGATTCTGATGTAGTCCGCTGACAGTCGTATGCCGAGTTCTTTGAGATGGGTGTCTTAGGCCCCTCTACTTTCTTTGCGACAAAGCAATCTTTAAAACAAGAAAAGGCAGACTGACTATTTTTATGTCATTATTAGTTCTAACACATAAGAAAAAGAATTTAATACAAGGCAATTTTAGAAGTAGCACCAGTGATATTTAATTCCCAGTCACCTTTCAGTGATTCTTCTTTCCTAAGTGTCACCTTTCAAACTGAAGTTTTCCAGCCTACTCTCTCTGCTTGTTTATGAGGAAAGCCTAAGCAGAAGTATTTCAGCGGTTTTGAGAATGATGAAAATATTTCTAATGTTTAAAAAAAAAATCACTATTTTAACCTCCAGTTATGATTCCAAGAACAGCCCGTGTTTTGAAACATCAGGCATCAGATGTTGTGATGTTAAAAATTTGTGATTTTAACACCCTTTAAATGCAATCATATAATTAAAAATTATATCAAAGTATAAAAGCACAAGAAAGGAGAAGGCTGTGCTCTGTAACTTGTGTATTTCATAGCTCGCCCATGCTTAAGTGCTGCCTAAGAACTCTGCTGTGTTGCAGCCCCACTGCCTGTAAACCCAGTCCATTTTCAGCATTCCTCCAATGCCAACGCATGGCCTAGAGAAGTTTTGTTAAAAGCCTCTGGGTGTGGTCCCCTTACAATACTTTTTCCCTTTTGGTCTGCCTGAATAAGCTGGAACAAGGGTGAAAAGATGACTTCCAATTTCTTGATCAGTGCTGGAAATTTCTGATAACGTTTAGAGTAGAAAATGGAAAGGGAAGGAAACAATGAAGTATTAAAACTTGTGCATTTTTTTTATTTTTGTATCAACCAAAGACTAAAAATTGTTTCAAAAATATACAGCCCTCTAAATGTTGAAAGATGTCCCTGTTCTGCTGCTAGCTTATTTAAAATGAATCTTTAAAACAGTTAAACACAAAATATTTTGTTTTATTGTGGGCACTTCTAACCCACCCACCACTGAAACGATATGTTAGATCTATAGGAAATCTAATTACAAACCTCTCTGATTTGTTGCTTTTGCTATATACTTTCTTCTATCCTGCAACTTCTCCCTCGTTTCTTGGACTGTTTCAAATTCTGGAGCATAGCACACATGCAGCAAGCTACCAAAGAAACTTCGTTCGTCCATTTTTTTCTTGGCCACCCTGAAGGAAATTAAACTGTATTAGCAAAACCAAGACTAGCACTTCAACTGTCTGGAATCTTAACAGATTACAAACAACTAGGGTGTAAAAGAGTAAGAAGAAGGCAGATACTGCCCTATACGGTACCTTGCACATGGCAGTTTTTGGAATTTTATAAGATAAACCTCGGTAAACTGCTCTGCTGGATATTCATCTAGAGCATGATACTCATCAATGGCACCATATAATGCAAATTGTTCAACTAATTCCTTCATGACACCTAACGCAGGAACTCCTTGTATTAGTAAGTAACGAGATTCCAAGTTGATAGTGTAAACCTGAAAGAACAGAACACAGTATTTTAAAGTGTTTATATTCTTACTTTAGTGCAAAAGTAACAATTCCAGGAATTTCCTGTACGTTGTCTGTTGCTCCTCAAATCCTCTCAGAACACTGAAAATCCTCTGCGCTCTATTTAGATTTTGGCAGTAGCAGTAAGCCAGGACCTTAGCAAAAAGGTAAGTGCAGAGTTTTCTGGGACTTCTCCATCACTGAGAGGGACTGAACTCATTCCTGTTACTCAAAAGTAGAATGCAAATTAGAGTCGGCACTTTCTCCACCAGGTCATAAGTTTTATTCAGCAAACAGCAGTACTTCAAGTCCCTAGATTTCCTTGCAAGACTGAATCGTAGCCAATTAGTATGAGGCACTGTCAAAATAAAGAACAAATCCTGTAAAATCTTTACCGATCACAAGGCAGAGAGGCAAAGCAGGCAGAAAATACTTTGATCCCTTTGGGCACATCATGTGTGTACAGAGCTGCCTCTGCTGCAGTGATCAAACAAGATACATTTTTGAGAGACAGATACGTAAATCAGATGCTGAGAGCAGCAATGTTTTCCCTGGCAGGTTAGCAGAAATTCCTTTCTACTTTGCATAATGACTGTAGCAGAACAACACAGGAAGAAAAATCCAAGGGAAGCTCTGACAGCTCAGTCTACGTAGAGCAGGTTGGTTACTGTAAGATTTAAAAAATATACATGAATTCATTCAAAAACATTTAGACTGCATGAGATGCACATCCTTCTCAAAAGCCAGCAAATGCAGGACCAGAGGGAACCAGTCAGGAAATCAGCTCTCAAACCACCGTCATAAAAAGGTACCCTCTCCAAATAGCGTGCAAAAATTGTTCTCGTTGACAACAGCTTATTCCTAGCCGTTCTCCTTCCCAAGTCAGCCCTAAAACATACCTATACTGCACACAGTATGTTAACTACACACGCAAAAAGCAAATGCAGCCTTCTCCAGCCCAGTGTAATGAGAAATTTCAACTATAATGTGTGCCCTTCCCTGAATCTTACCAGGAGCAGATGCGTGTGACTACATAAATACAAGAACAGCCTTGTGCATCTAAGCCCTATTGAGTTCAATGACATTGCGTACCCAACTCTGTTAGCTAATAACTGCAGCATTCAGCTGCAGAAGTCTCTTTACACTCCACTTAATCATTTTTGTATTTTTATGTTTTGCCTAAGACTGGACTACTTGTGCCACATGCATTTCTAACCAATTAATTTACAAGGTACAGTTTTGAGGTTACTAGATTTACTGGACTCACATCCACCAGTTCCTGCTAGTGCCTACTGCTTTTGTGCATAAAAAGGAAACACGCTAAGGCTGCAAACCCTTCAGGGCAGGGGCTACTCATGCTGCACAGCTGTGCGCTCCAGGCACAGCGCAGGACACTGAACGAGCACGGCAGAGGGCCATCAGGATGCGGTAACTGCCAAAGTAGACGGTATGTCTCAAGAACTGGAAGTAAAGTTCTCCAAAGCTCAGCAAAGTTCCTGCTGACTTTGAAAGAGCCGCTTCCTCTCGGCCGACAGGTGAGAAGGCAGGCCGACTTCTGTCAGGGGAGCGCCTCACGCTACGCCCGCCTTCAACCCTACCGGAGCCGGCACACGATGCGCCGCAGCAACACGGCGGAGGAGACGAACCGCAGAAAAGCCCTGAACGGAGACAAGCACCAAGAAGCGACACAAGCACAGCCCGCGAGGTCGGGGCGCTCCTGCCGACGAGCTCACGGGACGCAGGCCCGCCCTCCCCCCACAGCAGCCGCGCCTGCAGCCGCGGCCGCCGCGCCGCGCCGCGCCGCACGGCCGGACCCGCCGGCGCAGCGCCCGCTCCGAGGCGGCCGCGGCCGCAGCCGCCCCGGGGGAGCGCGGACGGCCCGCTCGCACGGCCGGGCCCGCGGCCGCCTCACCTTCACGGCGCGCGGCCTCCGCCCCTCGCGGTACTTGGCGCGCGACTCGCAGGCCCCCAACTGCGCGTGATGCCGGCAAGCATCGCCCAGGGCGCTGCCGGCCGCCGCCATCTTCCCGTCGGTCACTGCGCCCCACGGAGGTCGCTCTAGCCGCTGCCCGAGAGAGTAGCCAATGAGGCAACGGACAGAACAACTGCCTTACTCTCATTGGCTCCGACTAGGTGGAGCTCGACGGCATACGGAAGCCAGACAGAACAAGCTGAAGCCCTCGATAGAGCAACCAATCAGAAAAAGGGAATGAGTATATGCCGCGCTCCCATTGGCTGGCCGTGGGTCATACTATTGCCCCGGGGGGGGGGGGAGGGATCTCGGGGAGGCCTAGGCTGCCCGCCCTCCTCACGGAGCGCTAGGGCGGAGCGGGCGCCCGGCGGCGGTGGCGCCCGGCTGCCCGCCCGCCAGGATGTGGGGCAGCGGCAACCCTGGGGGAGGCGGAGCTGGAGTCGCCGCGGTGACAGTGGTCCTCAGCGGGAGCCGGGACTGCTTCCTGCACCTGCCTCCCGTGCTGGCCTCTCACCTTCGCCTGCAGCAGGTACCGGCTAGGCTCCGCTCGGGGCCTGGGCGAAGGGACTCCTGGGGCGGGGAGGATTGTGGGAGAGCAACCTCTCCTCCCTCCCGGCATCCCGTTGCCATGGCGATACGCAGTCTCCCTCCCCCTCCCCCTCCCCCGGTCCCCATCACTGCTGACGTCACCTCTCCCCTACAAGCTGTGTTGTCGCCATGGTGACAAGGCGCGCGCGCGCCTCCCCCTTCCCCCAGGTGGTTGGAGCCCTTCCCGGAGAGGCAGCGGGAAGCCCCGCCCCCCCCCCCCCCCCCCGGCCTGCCGCTGCCCCAGCCCCAGCGCCGCCGGGGGCCGCCCGCGGCCTTCCCCGCCCCCCGCTGCCCGCGGGCTGTTGCTGCCCCCCTCGTACGGACAAGATCAGGGGTGTGGGAGGCAGTGTTTAAAGTCAGTCAGCCCTGTGGCTTCCCGTAGAAGCGCGTAACTTACGCTTCGTACCGCTGCCGTCCAGTCGGGCCGCTGCCTGCCGTCAGCGTGTCTGGACGGTTCACAGCGTCGTGCCAAGGTTTCTGACCGTGTTGTCATGCGTTCTCCTTGCTAAAACAAAAAAAGGTGGGACTTCGTTATCTCTGAACTTAGTCTTACACCACCTGCATGTTGTCATCTACTTTTCTCTCAGCACTGCCTATTTTTATACCTTTCTTTTGGCAGTAATCCATGCACCAGCATTAACTGAATAACATGTAAATTGGATCTTTCAAGTAGTAGCTAAGATGTTAAATCTGTGCAGAATCATAGTTCTTGGTGTACCTAAATATATGTTTTGCTGTGTAGTTCTGTACAGAAATACTTAATAGGGCTTTGGATGATAGGAGGTATGCGAATCAGTTGCAGGAAGCGTCCCTTATGTTTTTATTAACATCTCACACAGGAAAACACTAGCAAGGCCTGTGAGCATCCATTGTGCCAGGTAAAGAAGTCAATAATTTAAAAATTGTTAACAGAACAGATCACGTATGCAGAAAAAAGACACCATAAGAAGGAGCAGGAGAAAAGGAGAAAATCAGAATGGAGTTTGAGAATGGAGCAGGAACGTGCAATCCTCTTATACCTTCTGCAGACTGGAATGTGCTAACTTGACAAATAATCACATGGAGATTTATGGAATAGCCCATAACATCATGCTAATTTCCTGAGGTCAAGAAAGACGTATCACAACAGCAAAATTATCTAGATTTGTAAGAAGTTACTATTTTTCCTTCAGAGTGCTAAAAGAGAGATTAAAGGGGCATTGGTAAACTGTGGGGATGAACAGGTTCCTGTTACAAAAAATTCAGTGTAAATGTTAGCTTCGTTTTTGCTACAAATCTGCCTTCAGGAGATAGAAACAAGGAGTGCAATTTCTTTACAGTCTTACAGTTTCATCCTGTAGCTAGGGCTTACTTATTCGTATAGTAGTCTGAGCAAAGTCAGTATAACATTTTTTTAAAAATATTTTCCAACTCATGAAAGCACTCTTAGAGTCTGTACTGAATATATTAAAGTGCATGTGAAACTTAATCATATACGTATGTTTTTTTCCCCCCATATGAGAGATAAAAATGTGTAGTTATACATTTCTATGGGATATTTGGTTGGTAGATTATCATGCAGAAAAAGGGGAAGAAGATATACTTAAAATCGACTATAAAAATTGAAAGCTGTTTAAACATTGAAACCAACAAGAAATTCTGTGTTGGAAGCTGTGCAGATAGCTAACACGGAGAAGAATTCTGAGGAAAGTCTTGATGATGAAGTTGAGCAGTCCACCAGAGCCAAAAATTTTCCATTATCATTAATAGAAACACTATAAACATTGTGTATTACAGTTTTGGAATATTCATTAAAATTGGGCAGGTAAAATCCATAAATTATTTTGAATTTCTTTCAGCTCTCTAATCAAATATAAGCTTTAGTTTCAATAAGAGTCATTTTATTTAAGTTGTTTGATACTAATTTATTCTATTTCTCTGAAACTAATAGGGCCAAGCTGTGAAAGTTTCCGGCGGTCATCAGCCTATATTTTTGAGCTGGATGGAAATCAGGCATCGAGGTCACCAGGGTGAAAATATTGCAGAGATTAACAGACAATTAGCAGAGAAACTTGGCATTACCGATGGAGAACAGGTTTGAAATGCAATCTCGCGATCGCTCTCTCTTCCCCCCCCCCCGCCTTTTTTTTTTAAACATGGAATGTATAGCACAAGATCCCTGAAGAGATAATGGTTTACAAGCTAACTATCAACTGGCATCTTGTTTCGTGTGCACTCATCTCCAAGTTACTTTGTTAATATCTGTCTGATGGAAAAAGTTCACCTTCATGAAGCATGTCTCAACCATGAAAAGATTTGTTCATAAAATCATTACAATTACCTAAATGATGTAAGGATAGGCTTGTGGGTAGGTTTTTGCAGGGTTGGAGCCACTCTCTGCAGTGACGTTATTTTTAGGAAAACATAATTTGCAGTTAAATAAGTTGGGAATTCTTTCATTAAAATATTCTGCCTGGAGTTCCTGTCATTGTTAAATAATTATTGACTTGCTCTGTATTTCTTCTTATTTGACTTATATTGGATTTGAATTGTCACCCTCTTATTCTCCCTTCACCCTATAGCCCCATGTCCTCTTTCTTTGAATATTTATTTAAATTGGCCTACTGTTTTCTTACTCTTGGACAGTGTGTTCAACAACTTCTTTAAATGATTCTCTTAGTGTAGAGAAGTTGGATAGATGCCCAGGAGACAGCCAAAGATATGCGTCATGGGACTCTTAACATTTCAGCATCCAAGATTCTTTTATCTTAATAGGTGAAGAGTTAAATCAACAGGAGTAGAAAAGTACTGTTCTGCACGATATTACTGTGTCATATATTCATATATGCGTATTCTATTATGTAGAAAATCTTATTCAACAAAATAAACCACATCAGAGGACATGGCTTGAAGCAGTGTATTACATTAGCATGTTTACTTTTTTACTAGATTTACTAGTTCAGTGGCAAGGTAAGTGGCCTTTTCTGTTCTAACAATTAATAGCCTTCAACAGAAAAAAATAAATAAATCGACAAAAGAAGTTTGAGTAAAACCTTACGTAGCTGTTGTCGGGAAATAATCATCTATACATCATGAACGATTAAGTAGTTTCACCACCTTTTTGACCTCAAAGTACATGTTTGCTGTGTTTCATAGTTATATGCTCTTCTGTTTACCACATTTGGGAAAAGGTATTTCCTCACACCTTTTGCTTCAAACTTGAGGACCCACAGGAATTTAAAATCAATTATTTCAGATCAGTTTTTATAAAAGTAACAAATATGTCTCAGAGGACAGGTAACTAGAGATAGTTTTATCTCAGAAGAAGTTTATTTGAGTTTATTTAAAAATGTATGGCCTTATATTGTTTGAAAATTGTTATTTTCTGAAATAATGAACCTTTGGTAAAATTAACTCTTGAAATATATATTTAAGACTCTTGAAAAGATGTATTTTCCCTAAGCCACAACAGCTTCTATAATTCTTCCTGGTACACAGGACCTTAAAGCTGTTATGTGGAAGTGGGGATGCTTCCTGTGAACCCACTCATTGAAGAACTTGGTTTGGTTTCATTGTGTGTGTGTTTTTTGCTGTTGTTATTGTTTTGTATTTTTTCCTCTTCCATTTCTTCAGCTATTTCTGCCTTATGTAAATTTGTGCACAATTGGATGAATTTTCCTAGAGTGCGGAACCTTTTTTTAAAAAATAATAAAAATCCAAAGAAGCTTGTGTGATCAAAATGCTTTAAAATGGATTGTTTTATATCAGCTGATACAGTTCCTGATGCACTTCTCATTCACTTATGTTCATGGTGCATCAAAGCGCCAAGCATACCCAATGCAATCCATTTCCAATGCACTGAAATTTCATCTTCTGCTAATAAGCTTAGCTAGTGCCATTAAGATAGCGTATATTCAGAGTAATGAAAGCATAACGGAGATGTCTGTTGTCTGGCTGAATTAAAGATGGATTTTTATTTATTAAAAGCAAGGAGTTAAATACTTCAAAATGGTTTTACATTTGTCAGGTATTCCTTGAACCCTGTTCTCATGTCTCTTCCTGTCAGCAAGTAGAAGTGGAACCACTCTCAGCAGATGATTGGGAAATACTGGTAAGAAAACTCTTTTTGTTTTTCACGTCCTCTTCCTTACAGATGACAAAGATGTCAGGTATATGTAGTTTTCAGCACAATCGCTGTCCTTTACCTCCCCGAAGGAAGCAATAAATGTGGTGGGTTTTTCATAGTATTTTGTCTTTCAGATGGTATATTAGAAAGAGACATAGAGTTTTTATCCTCAAACAAATCTTAAATATTTATGAAGGATTTTATTTCTAATGATAGTAAATTTTCATAGGAACTGCACGCCTCCTCTCTTGAAAAACACCTTCTTGACCAAATTCGAATAGTATTTCCAAAAGCCATCTTCCCTGTATGGGTTGAACAGCATACTCACGTTTACATCAGAATTGGTAAGCAACGATGAAGGCTTTTGAGGTGCTTTCAGAGAGCTGTTTTGCAAGAGTGGATGTATTCATTCTCGTATTTTGTTTATCTTCAGGTGCACTTCTGCCAGCTGCCCCTTATGGGAGATTAGAACCTCGTACGGAACTGTTGATATGCCCTAAAACACGTCAACTTGAAGAAAATCTCACCAGTATGCCTTCCACAGAAAGTGATGCTTTGCTCAAAAGATTTGTGAAAAATAGCTTGGGCCAGGAAGAAGCAGTAAAGGAGCCACTGGCCAAGCAACCTCACTTAAAGCCAGGAATCCTTGAACAGAGTAAGGCTGATGCAAACCTGGCACTTGGCTCAAATGTTCTGCCAAATATTTGGGATTTCATAGGGAGCGTTTTCTCTCGCACATCTGAGCAGAAACAGAAGACTTTGTATGATAAAGATGAAATGAAAGCCTTCAAAGACAAGCTGCTGAACCTAATTCACATGGATTCCATTTTCAGAGTATGCCATTCCCAGCCGCCCAGCGTACAGAACGTATCAGCTACCCATGCGTTCCTGAAATGCCATGCTGTTCATGTTTTCCCATGGAACTTAGAGTTTGTTGATCTGGACCCAGCTGCTGTGGTCTCTTATGGGAAAATTAGTGAGCTGCTCTCCCCAAGACAGCGTCATCAAGAAGCAAAGCAAAATCTGCCATTTGAAAAGCAAAAACATATGGCTAGCGTGCAAGACAAAAATCATTCTAATAAGAGTCAAGCATCCAGTGAGGAGCCTGTTGTTCAGATCGTTTGGAATGGATTTGAAGATCTAAAGAGTATCATAGAGTATGGCAGCAGTGAGGAAGCCTTACATGTCGGAAGAGTTTGGGTCAGTTTGAACACACTGTTTTTAGGGGGTTTTTTTGGATATGTTCTTGCTTGATAATAGTGGAATTGGCTACTTAACATGCAATTTTGGCATACAGGCTTTGTGTTAAGCTGTCAAGTATGTCATGCTAGACTCCAATAATTTTTAGCAGAGGTATGCTGTGCTAAGTTGTCTCATTCTGGGCTGCTTCTTACTTGCCATCACCCTCGGAAATGTACCGTGTACTCTGGGTTTCTGCCCCTTTGGCATTTGAGGGGAAAGCTCTTCTGTGTTTCTGGTGGGTTGCATACTTTCTTCAAAACCCGTTGGCAGCCACTGTGCTTTTGAGGGCATGAAAGTATCTATTTATGCTCATTCGTTATTGCACAATAAGGTACACTTCCAACAGATGCTGCTTTAAAGTATGTTTTGGACTCTAGCTGTCATCAAAATATAAAATAATAGGATCACATATCCTAGTGTTACATGATGCTTGCAAGTGCTTTCACATAAGCTTTCATTAAAAGAAATCTTTAAAAAATATTTTAATTAACATGAAATAACTTGTATTTAGACAATTTAAATGGAGCGCTTACTAGGAATTTCTAGTTAGCTGTTTTAGTCTTCATACACTGCTTCAGAAGGTGGCACAAGTCCTGCTTGTCAGACGCTAATATTTCAGCTTGTTTTGATAGAATTGTAGCCTGCTTTTGTTCTGGCTTTCCTGGAAGCCTATCTTAGATCAACAAGTACAGGAGGGAAAAAAAGGCAACTTAAAATCACAACTGGAATGTTTTGACATAACTTCTGAGGTGCGCTTCTCAATGTTCACTTTGTTGTTGTTGTTGAGAATGAGAGCAAGCAGTCTTTAATGCTAAATCTTTGCAGATGCACAACTTTCCAAATTCCAGCAATCATAAAATTTTTCAGATGAAATAGATATTTCTGAGGTATTTTCAATTTGGAAATGCATTTAGAATAAGATAGGATATTTGAAAAAGTATTTTCCCTTATAAAAGGGCAAAACGGCTAGTATAATTTAAGAAAACTGAATTTCTCTATACCAGAGATGTGCTTATTTCTGATCTGTGTGATGGCCTAATTATACTTACCTGCCTATGTAAAATTAGTCGGTGAATGAAAATAGAAGAGTTGACTATTTTTTTTTCTTACTAAAAGTATTCTTACAACATTATAACTTTTTTTCGTTAATAGATGGTCAGCCATAGTGATCATTTTGGCAAACAGGATAAAATGCAATAAGAAGTGTCCATGAGAGGAAGATTTGAATACCGCCATCAATTTTGTGGTTTCCTTTTAAATTCTGTTGCAGATTACAACAAAGAAATTGAATCAGTGTTCGAATGTAGAGATTGTATTAGTGACAAAGAAGCTGAAATTATGTATGCAACTGTTTTATTTTCTGATATTTCCTTTCTTTGCTTTTATTTTAACTATTTCAGATTCCAGATGGTCTGAGAAAGAAGCTGCGTATAGAAATGCATTCAGCCGTCCGAATTAAGTCAGTAGAATCTATTCCTAAAATTCCCACATCTCTTACACTGCAACCCAAACAGAACTTAGTGAGTTGATGTTGTTGGTCACATACTTGCTCGTATATTGAAAAATGATAATGTTGCTCTGATCAAGGGCTCTTTTTCAACGCTGGCTTAATTTTTACTTGTTAGATGGTAGTTTGAAAATTGTTTGTTATATATGGCTAATATTTGAAGTGTACATCATTGCAAAGGAATTTTTTTCTAAATTACTTATTTTTTCTTTTGGCTATGTAAGTCATTTAAATTAAGACAATGCTATGAGCTATTTAAACGAGCTTTATCTAGTAGTACTGTTTTGTATTTCAATCACTGATAGAGTTAACATCAAGCCACTGAACTTTGTTTTGCTTTTGATAAATATTTTAATAAGTTTTGCACCTTGTCCTATAGTGATTTTTCTGTTTAGTAGAAGTGACAGCAGTGTCCCAGAGTGTAGGGAACAGAACTTCTGAATTTTGACTTCCACTTTCCCCAAGCTATTGGAGGAATGCTGTCTAATACCTGTTAAATCACTGGATCTCCATGTAGTCTCAATTTGTGAAAACTTCTGTTATCTTTCTTGTTTCTCCTTGATGATGTTGTCATTGATAGGGCAGAAGATGCATTTGCTGTTTGGTTAGGTCTCCAGTAAGGTCTCAAATGTAAACAATTGCTGCCAAATAAGGGGGGTCAACAGTACTTCTGTACCAGATGCTCATCTAAGATGTATTAGTTCCAGCCTAGCAAATTTCAAGGGTACAAGTTTAAACCTATAGAAATGAAAAGATGTAATCCTGAAGTTGAGACATCAGTTTCAAATCTTCTTGGAGAAGACATTCTTATACTCTTCAAACATCACGGTGTCTGGTGGAATTCCTTTTAAAAAATAGATCAAAGAGAGACAATTAAGATATGATCATTTTTATATGCTATTTAGCTTTTGACTTCCTTTTAATGCTGACATTTTCCCCCCTCCCATGCTAAAAAATTAATTTTCTAGAGTTATATAAATCCCTTCAATCTCCTGAAGTGACACATATCCAATCCTCTGAGTGGGAATCTGTGCCAAGAAGAACATACTTAGTGCCATTTCTCACATGCTGAAAGATGTAGTTCTTGCATGATATATTTCTTTATAACACACAATATGCTTGTTTTACTGTGACACTGGCTTGATTATTTGCCATGTTAGCTGTTCCTCAAAATTTTAATTGCAGCATTTGCCATCATTGCAGGGCTTACACACGATCAGTTGTTCCTCCCTGATACTGTTCTGTTCAGTTTTGGTATCTGCAGGTGAATGATCAAGTGACTCCCTCCCCCCCACCTTTTTTTTTTAATCTTGGCGTTAAAATAAGTATTCTGAAAGTAATTTGCTGAAATCATATGAGATAGTTGTGTGTTTGTAGGTGCATTAAGTACAGAATTCTCCCTTTTCTTCCTTTCCAATTCAAATGTTTGTAGTTCTTGGAAAAAACAGACAAAAATGGGAAGAAATATGACAGCATCTTTCACTTTTCTCTCTGAGCACTGCTTCCATCATCTCAGTTGATCCTCCCCCTCCCCCATCCTCCTTTTAGACAGGAATTGTGTTTCTGTGATTAGGGACTGAGCAAAGATAAATGCTGTAGCTCTGACTGAGGGTCAGACGTTTGATCTGTTTGCTCACCTGTTGAAGTTTGTTTGTCAGCGTGCTCTGATCTAGACGAACTCCAGGTCCTTTGCATAGGAAGTAGGGTGTACATGGAAGAGAGGGGTGTAGCGAGCACCCAGAGTATGTCTTGGGCAGTATCAGTACATATCTTGGGTGCTCTTTCAGACCCAGGAGCTGAGCAGCGCTCTTGGATCTGGTAATACAAGTGAGTAAAACACAAATAAAAACATTTCCTTGTCTCACATCAATGTTGCAAAGAAAATCTTTCAAAATGGTGGAAGATGCAGCTGTTGCTGTACCAAGCACTAGAGAGGTACTTTCCGCAGAAAAGCTTTGTTAGAAATGGGGGTTGCTGGCAAAGACATTTTCTAGAAGAGTAAAGCTGTTACAGTTTCTTCCGTCTCTCTGCTACCATAAGAGAAACAAATGCTCTATGCATAGAAAGAAAGAAAGTTTTGCTGACTAACAGCTTGTTTTGTTTTGCTTCTCTCTCTTTTTTTCATTTAGCATAAAGATATACATGAAGATGATGTTAAATCTGCTTTCAGTTCTTGGCTGCAGAGTTCTACTACTGATGATCTTCCCTGGATAATGACCAGCACAGACTGTATACATCTCTCTGTTAAAGAAAGTAAGGATAATACTGTCTTCTGTTGTTGTTGTAGCTGTCTTATCTATTCTTTACGGAATATGCCTTCTTTAAATCTCTGTACATACCGTTTAACATAACAAATAAGTCTTTTCACTGAAATTGTAAGTGTGAATTATGCCGTGGTCTTGATTAATTTTTGGATTCTTTAATTTCAGATTATCATTCAGTATTTAAAAATACTCAGTATTTTTAAATACTGAGTTACTTCTAGTTACTTCTATATTCCTTTTTTCTTTTCAAGTTATTGTTAATGCAAAGTACTAATTTTTTCCTTTGCTGTAGGTTCTTTTACATCCTCTAACTAGAAAAGGTGATGGTGAAAGCCAACAACCTATGTGTGATTCAGTATATCATTCAGTTTTTACTTCGGTTCTTCTTATGAGGAATAAGAATTTAGTTTATTTGGTGTTTTAACAGTTGTCCGTTTGTGTTTTACAGGCATGGAGGAGTTTGTCCTTAGTATAGTACAGTCTACTTGCACGGAAGAAAATAAGTCTGAGAACGTTTTTATACTGAGTCCCAGTTTGCTGCAGAAGACAAATATACAAGTAAATATCACATAATATCAGGTATCAAGTAACTTAAATTGCTACATTTAGTTAAAAATATATTGAATTGTATATAATGTGTGTTGATTTCCATTTTAAAATAATGTCAGTCTGTTCACTAAATTACATTTGTATTCTCTGTGTTATTTTGTAGAATCAGGCATTGGTGAGATTCCATGCATGCCAAACCGGTCACTGAATTTCACAGTCTATATCAAACTCTCAGTAAAACGAATTAGAGTAAAATGAGTTCTGTGCAAGTTTGAATATCCTGTCCATATACTTGGTTGTTTTTTCCTTGATACATAAACCACTGTAAAATCACAATGCGTCTGGCAAGAACAACGGCTTGTTCTGTCAGAGATGAAGCATGTTGTCCATCCAAGCCTACTAAGCACATATTGTCTTTTCTTTTTTATACGGTTTCTTTGCCTTCTGTCTCTTCAATTTTTTTCTTTCTCAGAAGAATAAGTGTTTCTATTTAATACTACATTTACTGTTTGCACCAAAAATTCTAGCTGAACCCATGCCTATGACTCCAGGGCTGTGGTTATTGTAGTGGGATAATTTTTTTTTTCCTTTTTAAATTGATGCAATTAAATTTTAGCAGAGAAGGAAAGTATCTTATTTGAGTGTTTGAAATAGAATTTCTCTGCAAAATTTAAGATTCCTGCTCAGTAAAAGTAAAGCAAGAGCTTTATTATATTTGTAATACAGAAGTGCAGGAAAACTTCTACAAAGGAGAAATTATGCTAGTGACTAGTACAAAGATGAAAGGGCAATATGCATTTCTTAATAGCAGTGTCAACTTTTAAGTGTCTCGTGCCAGCCTCTTCCTATCTGCAAACCCCTCTGTTAGCCCTGTTTGCCAGCACAGCTTTTCATACTAGCTCCGTGGTGAGCTAAACTGAAACATTCACTTGCTTGGGATGGGGGTGGGCTTTGTGGAAATCGGGTGTTTTGCCAGGTTACTTTTCCCTCAGATCAGTTTCCTGATCTGATTCAGTTTCTTGCCTCAGAAGTGCCTATGCCAGCACAGCAGAGGAGGGGCACAGTTTAAGGAAAAAGTGCCTACAGATAGGAAACTGCATAATCTTGGGCAAACAGCACCCTGCTTAACATCTAATCATGGCTTGCTACGTGGTTATAAGAGTTGGACTGTATTTTGGAGATAACTATATCTATGCCATTTTACCAATGCATCGTTCTTTCAAGCAAACTAAGCGTCAGCAAAGCACACATGTAGCATTTTGTTCACACAGATTCCCAAAAAACGCTGGTTACTTCTATATTCCTTTTTTCTTTTCAAGTTATTGTTAATGCAAAGTACTATTTTTTTCCTTTGTTGTAGGTTCTTTTACATCCTCTAACTAGAAAAGGTGATGGTGAAAGCCAACCACCTATGTGTGATGCAGACAGGAGCCTTCCTTATCTCAAACTAAACCATCTTGGGTGAGACATTTTCATAGCAGAAAATACAGAAGGGAATGGGAATGAAAGAGAGAAAGAATTAGGTGAAAATGCACACTTTTGAAAACTAAGCCAGACCTTTAGAACTTTGCATCTTTAGGTATCTGCTTAGCTTCTGTCACTCAGACTTAGTCCTTTAATTTATTTTGGAGATTCTTAATTTTATCCTCTGAATAGGCTGGCTGAAGTGAATAGAAAACTTCACGTGACTCATGGTATTCATGTACTAGAACGTTCAGTGTTTGACAATAGGATGGGACGTCTCAGAGCTGCATAAGTTAAAGAAATAGTTCCTTGGCTCGTGATGTGCTTTGAAGTGGTGTGAAACAAGAGACCGCTATGTGGTGTTAAGGAATACTGGGATTGTTGGGGAGGTTTTTAGCCAGGATTTCCAAATGAAGCAAAACTTATGAAGTGCAGTAGTCTTGCAGTCCCTTTCCCGCAGCAACTTAAATTTGGTTAAAACAAGTCAATAGATTTAATAGATGGCTATGTGTCTCAAAGAAATTCAATTCCTACAGGCTTTATCAGAGCTGTCAGGTAGAGGAGAGAAATTCAAAATAGTATCTCCCCTGGTGAAAAGGATATAATGTAAGCTCAACAGCTACGTTCTAATTATCGCTAGATAGCCAGTGGCAAAGGTATAATTTGGAAATAGCCATAGGGCATGCTGTCTCTTTCCTGGCCAGTAACTCATTGATATGAAAAGCAGTTAGCTTTAGTATAAGGAAAAATAGTGGTGCTGTGTAGCAAGCTTGAGGTAGGAATGGGGGAGAAGGGACACAAAGACTTGGAGTGTTGTGGTAGTATGCTGTAGGGATCATGAAAGGCAACTGAGGATATTACACTGAAGAGGAAATGAGGGCTGACCTGGGGTTAGTGTTGTAGAGGTCGGTAGGGGATGTTAGAAACCATGCTTCACTCACTCATTCCATTTCTCATGGAACAACATACTTTGTTTCAAGTTGAAATACAAAACTGATAGCCTTGCAGTTTGTGGACCTTAAAAGAGCGCTGTTGTGTCAAAAGTTGCAAAGATTTAGGACCAGTGAAGAATTAAGGTTGTCTTCCTGTGAACTATGTGCTGCTTTATTTCTGAACCAGGCTGAGAAATTTTCTGACCCAGGTTTGTTCCATGTTTACCCATTTGTTACAGTCCCGAGCAAGTTGCTACTCACACGCTCAAATAGCTTAAGCACTGAAAAGCTGGAGTTAGCTCTGTCTTCTGAAATTTACCTCATGCTAGCGTGATGTAGAATTACTTGGTAAGACTTCCATGATGGGGAAGTTCTGCATTGTCTGTCTGTGCCCCTTATGTGTCACTGTTGCACAGTAAAGGGGCTATCTCTTCAAATTGAATTGTCTCTACCTTTTTCTTTAAAACAAAGTACTTTACACTGTGTCAACACTGAAATCTCACTATACTGCAAGCTATTACTATTTAGGTTATGTGTACCGGTGCTGCCGTAGACCATTGTAATGTTTTATTTGTGCAGAGGAATGGACAAATTAGGAACATCTTCCTTTGAACACATAAGCCACAGCCTTTTGGGTCGTCCTTTATCTCAAAAGCTGGCTGCTATTGCTGTGGGACTGCGAAATGGAGGAGTGCTTCTCACAGGAGGAAAGGTATAAGGTTTACTACTCTCTACTTGCAAACCCTCCCAAATTCATTTTCTGTAGTTACAAAACTGTTTTCATTATTTTATTTTGATACCATGCAAAATTCTATAGAATTACAGAACAATTCTGAAAAAAGTACAGTTAACAGTACTTAAGTACTGTACTTAAGTACAGTACTTAAGTAACTGTACTTAAGTACAGTTAACTCTGCAGTACATGATTATATTGCATAATAATTAGAGAGAGAGGAGGAGTACACTACAATATAAGTTAATATTTCATGTATATAGTGTTACTTTTCATTAACCCGTAACTTTTCATTTTGTAGGGAAGTGGAAAGTCAACATTAGCAAAGGCCATCTGCAAAGAAGCATTTGAGAGACTAGATGCTCATGTTGAAGTAATTGACTGTAAAGCTTTAAGAGGTATGATAATAATCTTTCATTCTCAAACATTTGCTATGTGATGAAGCATAATTATGACGTTATCATATTTAATCTGTCTAAATTTTTTCAGGTTTACATATTATTATTTTTGCAAGGAAATGTAATGCCCTGCAATGAGAGAGAATCTTTAACTTAAAGACATAATGAAAATATACCTATTATAAATGCACTTATTTCATACTTTACCAGACTCTGTCCCCCACAGCACCAAATTCAAACTATCTTTGCCATGTTTATTCCTAATTGTTGCAAAAGAGGAACAAGTTGCAACTTGAACTGTGTGGGTTTTTTCAGCTGTGCTAGCTGGAACAAATGTTACGTTAAAAATCTTAAATATTAAAGAATACGTATGTTACCCAGTGAAAGGATGACGAGAAGAAATATCAAACAGCAAGCTGAAATTTATTTTTAATGGAGCCCTTATATTGCATGGCTCTACTCTTTAAAATTCTCTTAAAGTCTCTACTGAAAATCCCTGCTCCAGAGGAAAAAGTAAAAGACTGGTAAAGAGCTAGGTCCTTCTCTCTAACAGCTGAAACATCCCTCCAGCTGAGGAACTCTTTCGCAGCTAATTTAGAGTGCTCTTCTGCTTTTAACTATCTAGAATTTGGGCTTTTCTAGGATCTGCCAGTGGTTAGTGAAAGGTGATTAATTGCATTTTAGGACAGGTGGGACCTTCTGAGGTGAAGAAGAATTGTTGGAAGATGTGACCTCCTTTACAGATTGTAGACACCAGTTTAAACTAGATATCTGGATTTATAGTAGTGAAGTTAAGCTAGATTAATCCAAACATCAGAGGACTACCTGAGCAAGATGTAAGTCAAAATCAGATTTTTTTTTTCCCTGATATGTTTTGTCACTAAGATTGTGTTTTTGTTTTAGGAAAAAGATTAGCAAACATAAGGAAAAATGTAGAAGAAGCTTTTTTAGAGGCGGCATGGAGACAACCATCCATTCTTTTAATGGATGATCTTGATCACATTGTTGGAATACCTTCTACACCAGAGCATGAGAACAGCCCTGAAACGGTTCAAAGCAATAGACTTGCTTATGGTAATACTGTGCTACCAGTGTCTGGATGAAAATGTAATGCAACTGAGAATTTCTTGCACCTGCGTTATACTGTCCTACCTGGACAATTCTGTTTGCCTCTCGTATGTGCCAATTCGCTTGCCTCTCGGCCGCTTAGTATTCCATGACAGGGATTCACAAATCATGGTATGTTATCGTTTGTAGACCATATGTGGACCATTAGCTGAATTGTTAGCTCCACCACTGTGGAGCTAGGAGCAGCTGTTGGTAATGATGTTTACACCGCGGCTGATGATGGTAATGCCTGTTGCCACTTCCAGTGGTAGAAACTTGTCAGTTACTTTTTCTGTCACTCATATTCTCAAATAAGTTGCAATTGCTTACACATTACAGATGAATCTTTAACTGATAATTATTGATGAGATCAATATTAAAACTGACATATTGATCGTTAAAATTGATACCGATTTCTGTATTTCTTATTTGTAGTTATACAGAGATATAAAAATGCTATTTATTAATACTTAGAACCAGTTTTGTAGCTGAATATGCAACTTCTTTATCATTCTACTTGGTATACTTAACATTGTAGAGCTCCTCTTTTATTTTACGATATTACAATCCATAGACTTTTAAAGATAAGTTTATCATAACATAGACTTGCATTTGATTCCTTTTTATTCTCTAAAATCTAGCCAATGATTAGTTGCAAAACAAATGTTCTGCAGGGAAAAGAATTTAAAGATATTAATCTTGATTGATTTTATTTTTTTTGGCTATGTTTAATTCTGCATTCAGTTCTGCCCCTGTAGAATTGCCATATATAGAAATTAATAGCAAAAAAATTTTCCATTTTGTAGCTCAGTTTGAGGCAGTTCTCAAAATTTTTTATTAAATTACTTTTGAAGTTCAGAAACTCTTACCCTCATTTCTTTTTCAAAAACATGTACTTAAGTTCTTTGCAGAATTGTTTGTTTCTTATTATTTTATTTACAGTTATAATGCATACAGCAGAGTTTGAGTTTTAAAAGAGCATTCCTTGCACCCATACCTTTCTTTGACTTGTATATTAGATATATAGAGAGAGTATATATATATATATATATACACACAATAGATATATATATATTAGACTTGTATATTTTATATATATATTTTATATATATGTAATATATATATATTTTATATAAATGTATATTATTTTTTCCTCGATTGCTTACTTTCTAGGCTTAAGATCTACTTGCATTTTTCTAAATTGCCTTTTTCCCTCTCTGTGTGGAGAAAAAAAATTTTATATATATATATATATATATATATATACATACACATATATATACACATATATATATATATTTCCAGAGCAGAGCTCATAGGAGAGAAAAATCACGTTTAATATCCTATGGCAGACATCAACAGTGGTGTTATAAACTTAGCCTTTAAAGAGCATTTTTGATGGCATTTTAATAATGGACTGTTTAATAATAAATGCTTAGAAAAATAACCATAACTTTTTTAAACAGCCTTTAAAACATGGAAATAAAGTAAATATAAAGTAAATATATATAAGATATTATTTTGTATGCTCTAATACTGCTCTCCAGTGCAGTACAAATGCCAAGTATCAAATACAGAACTTTTTGTTATTTTGCAATTCATGGAGCAATGTCTTATCTGTCTAGTTTTAAAAGATCTGATAAAAGAAGTTATTTCCATGGGGAGTTTGATTGCATTAATTGCCACAAGCCAGTCTGAACATTCCCTACATCCTTCACTGGTTTCAGCTCAAGGAACTCACATATTTCAGTGCTTCCAAAGTATCCAATCTCCAGATCAGGTAAATTCAGTCATTTAGTAGTTTGGTTAAAATATTGTTTGCCTTCCCTGCAGCCTCAAGTACATTAGTGGAGCAGCTATAGAAATAGTACTTTACACTTGAACCTTAGAAGAAATCTGGAAGTCTTAAAAGTTCTTTCCTGATACTTAGATATCTCAGAACTCTTGTATGCATCATTATTTAAAAAAAAAAAAAAAAAAAAAAAAAAGAGAGAGAGAGAGTAATCAAGTGAATCAAGTGAGAGCTCCTAGTCTTTAATTAACCGTCTAAAAGTAAGACATATGGACTAAATTAGTTGGCTCCCCTCTCTTTATCCTCAGTGGAGAAAGAAGGATGTATCCAGAGGACATTTCAGTCCAACCTAAAACAAGTTAGGTAGGTGACACACCTGACTGAGGTGAGGTTAACTGCTACCTGGAAATGCATGTCTCCTTGTTACCTATGAGGGGATTCTAGGCGAGCAGCTTTGAAAGGATGTGTAGATCCCTGTAGTTAGATAAATAAGTTTAAACTTAAGTGCTTTTTTTCACTCTTCAGAAGAATAAGTATGTCCCTATGATGCGTGTTTTTAAAATGTTATTAGAACTAAAGTGCTGATTTATGACAAGGTTTGTCTTTATTGTTTTCTATATTACTTGTATCCCTCTATTTTTTTGAATATAGGCCATTTCAAAAGAATATAAAGGAAAGGGCAAAAAATAAACTGAGAATATCTTTTCTTTGCAGGAGAAAGTAGATACTTTGTGCCCATGCACTCCTTGATGGCATGACACATTCATAACAACTTGTGTTCAATACTGATGAGTTGTCACTGCTTATCCTTTCTCTGTCAGACTAGCAATTTTAAAAATCATTAAGGAAGGAGTTCCGTATTAGATCCCGTGAGGCTTTCTCCCACTTCTAGCAAATCTGCATTCATCCTTCTTTTTAATACTAACGTATGAATAAAGATGCAGCAAAAAAGTCAGGATCTCAACAGATATCAAACTAGCTGATTTGTTTTGTATGCAGTACAATGTATTTTGTATCTGCTATATTTCTTTTTTTTTTTTTTTTTGCATAAGTGAAAGACTCATTTTTGTGAACTGGAAACAACAGTTGTAAAACAGTAGCTCGTCAAGGGGAAGGGATGTTTTATTATTGTTAGATGTAAGGTAACTGTGGTGAGGTAAATATTTCAAGTTGTGAAACTGGTGAATTTTTTGAAGTTCAGCTGAAACTAAATTTTGTTTATGCTCATGCTTGCTCAGATTTTGTTATTTGAAGGTTTGGTGACATGTAAAATGTTGAAAGAAATTGTAATAACTTGTATGTGTACACCTGCTGAACTTCTGAAATCCATATAGCTAGAAAACTTGATATACCTTTGTTGTTTTTTTCAGAATCAAAGATCGGAAATGCTGTGTTCCGTATTAAAAAATAAACTGAATTCTGATATCAAGAAGTTCTCTGATCTTGACATCCAGTATATTGCAAAGGAAACAGAAGGTTTTGTTGCTAGAGATTTTACTATGCTGGTTGATCGTGCCATCCATGCCTATATTTCTAACCGGAATGTGTATGAAAATGGAGGTATGTTGACAACAAAATCTCTGTATCAGTTTTACTTCTGTTATCCAGCACCTGTGGAAAAACAAAGAAATAAAAAACCGGTTTTTGTATTTCTTACTTAGAATGTATTTAAATGTTATTGTTATTATGAGGATTTTTTTTTTATTGATAGGCTATATGTGTTCTTTTTTGTTCAGTGGTTTTTATCCTTCTTTCTTTAAAGCAGAATTGAATCTGTCAACTGCGGATTTCCAGAAAGCTTTACAAGATTTTACTCCATCAGCTCTTAGAAATGTCAACCTCCATAAACCTAAGGACATTGGCTGGGACAAAATTGGTGGCTTAAAAGATGTACAGCAAATACTCATGGATACTATCATGTTACCTGCCAAGGTACCCGCTTCTTTTAAGCCAGTTACTTCAGTTCTGTACATGCTGTTATTATAGGAAAATGGACTTTCAAGGTGCAACATGGTATTTTACAGAAAGAAGACTGGTATAATTTCAAGCTACTTCTGTAGCTTCCCAATCTTCAACAGCCTTGAGCTACTGGAAAACTTTCTTCTTTCTCTTCCCTGTCCCAAATTCTAGAGAGAGTGCTTTTTTTCGTGTATTTTTCCCAGGATAAAATGTTGCTCTAGAATGATGCAGTGTTGCATCTTCTGCCAGGCATATTCTTAACATCATCCTTTGCTCTACCCTTTGCAGGGCTTGTGATTAGGCTCTCTAAAGATAACCTTTCCAACTGTCTTCAACTGTCTTTTGGTAGAGGAGTGCACTTTTTTGGATGGACACCAATCTATCAATTCTGCCTTACACCACTCTGAGCTTTCTGCCTTGCTTAGAGCTTCCAGCATTGAGATGAGCCATCCATTTCAGTCTTCAGAGAAATGCCTGAACAGTTTTCTTTATGATAGGCAGCATTTTTACTCCATAGTTACATACTTTGATCGTATCAGTCAGTGATCTAAAGAGGAATTCAGAAGTACCAGTCTGGACGTTCTGCTCTGGTACATCCCTATTCTGTCCTGTTACCTCTTGGCAGAAAATGCCAGTATTTATATTTTAAGTTCCCATGAAGCCTAGGAACCCACTTCAGCCCCAAGGAAAGAAACAACAGTCCCGATCAGCTCTTGTGTTAATAACATGAATAAAAGAAATTAATGGTGTTCTCTAGAGACATAAGTTAGTGACATTACAGCACACTGCAGAATAATCACTTATTGTAGAACACGTCTCGGTGACCTTCTTTTCCAGTATCCAGAATTATTTTCAAACCTGCCAATACGACAGAGATCAGGAATTTTGCTATATGGAGCACCTGGGACAGGAAAAACACTGTTAGCCGGAGTAGTTGCTCGAGAGAGTGGAATGAATTTCATCGGCATCAAGGTAACAAGCTGTTGAATGACCGATTTGATTTATTTTATTAACTAAATAGAATAACTCAGCATAACAGCTCTGGGTATGTGCATGTGAAGGCAAAATGCCAAACTAAGAAACTCACATTTAAAGTGTAGTATGTCTCTCGATATCCAAGTAGTTGTATTTTGGAGCTTCACAGTATTATCATGGAGACTTTTTTTGTGTAACTATTTATTAGGCAGAATTATATACAAATTTGTTAGATATTCTTAGTTTCCCAATTGTAATAAAAAGATCCTGTTTTTTGGCTTCACGGGACAATTTGGGCAATGTGTTTTAAATATATTTTTTAAAAAAAAACAATGTAAATCCCTGTCTTGTGATAACGTAACACTTTTTCTGTTACAGTAAAAAAGTGAAATTGATTACTTGAGAATTAGTTGGAATGATTCAAAGCTGCTTTGGCTCATATAGCAACCTCTGCTCTCCCGTGCTAAGATTCCACTCCCTTGGTTACAATAACATTCATTCTAGTGTGTAAAACCTATGCTGATAATGAATTACACGTTGAAACTAAGAAACATATAACGAATGTTCTCCTTTTCCCATTTTTTAGGGACCAGAGTTGCTCAGCAAATATATTGGAGCAAGTGAGCAAGCAGTCAGAGATATCTTTAACAGGTTGGCTCTGTAAAGATTTGTAATGTTATCAGTTTCAGTTCAAGGTACAAGAAATAACATTGTTGTCCCAGGAAATACATGGCCTTAGATCACAGACACTGGATCTGAAATAGTCAGTCGTGCTGAACCAGATGTTCAAGTCTTAGCAAACTCAACTTGACTTTTTTTCTTTTTTTCTGTTCTTCTTATCTTTTTTTTCCCTTTTTATTTTTTTTTTCCAAAGGAACAGAGCATTTCCTTTCAGACCAGGAGTGTGCTTTTGAAGCCGGTCTGCCAGTTGTCTTAATTTACAGTGCTTTGGCTCACAAGACAGAGCTATCTCGGAGACTGTCCTGAATTCCTTTCAGATGAACCCAGGAGCCCTCCTAACATGCTCTAACCATTAATAAGCAGTACATAGGACCAGACTAGACTTAGTGTTAGGGTCCTCAGCGCCAGCTGTACTTTACAGATCTGCTCCTACTGGGCCTCTCTGCTTGCTAATAGAAACATACCCTGTATATCATTTGCATTTTGTGTGGTTTATAGTGTAGGCTGTCTTTGTTAGATGTACTTTAGCCAAGACCTCATCTGCAGTGATGTGATTTTAAAGTTTCCATGTATACTAACACAACAACTGCATAATTCAGAAAGGAAACGGTGACTATGAAGCATATCATAAAAATGAACAGTGTTGCATGGGAATCCTCCTAGATTAGAATATCTGGTTTCTGCAGAAAGCAGATTTCCAGTCCTCTGTCTTAGTACATGTCTGGCTGATGTTCTTTTCCAGTATCTACAATTATTTCCAAACCAAAAAGAAATTGCCTGTAATATTTCTAAGTAGTTTTCCTTGTGACCCAAACTTAAGCAGCGTTTAAGTATTGCGTTTTCTTCTAGAGCTCAGGCAGCTAAGCCTTGTATTGTTTTCTTCGATGAATTTGATTCTATTGCTCCTCGCCGAGGTCATGACAACACAGGAGTTACAGACCGAGTGGTTAATCAGCTGCTGACTCAATTAGATGGTGTAGAAGGCTTACAAGGTAATAATTCATCTGTATGCCCTCTTTTTAGGCAAGAGGTTAGCAGATATTAACGGTATTTTTCTGTGGTTTTCAAAGGGGTTTATGTGCTTGCTGCTACCAGTCGCCCAGATTTGATTGATCCTGCTTTGTTAAGGCCAGGTCGACTGGATAAGTGCCTGTACTGTCCACCTCCTGATCAGGCAAGGAAACAAAGTGCTTCACATTAAAGGTGGAAGGTTGGGGGCTGTAATTAAAGCAATGGGCTTTATTCTCCTTTTCCTTGTATTTTGTGTCATTACTGAACCTGAACAAGGTGGACTTGATCATGTAGCTCCAGTTATACAGACAGTATAAATCCAATGATTTTTAGTGGCACGTGCCAATGGGTTGGTATAAAACTAGGGCAAGACGAGGATGTTTACCACAATCCTCAGGACCACATGATGTCCCTGCAGATATAGCAAATTAAATAAATAAATAAAGGAGGTAGTTCTTTCTGCACTAGTCTGCAGAAAGAACATAGATATAGGATATGGTGAAGAGCAGTGTTTACCATCTTCTGCTTCCTAGCATGAATTTTGAACCCAGTGGATCTGGTCTTGAGCCCAGTGGATCTGGTCTTTGCTTGAAGTTATAAACCGTAACCATTCTGAGCTGATCTCTGGATTTCAGAGCAGTTTGATTCATATCATGCCCTTCTTACCCACGTTTAATTTGGAGTGTAGTAAGCTTACTTGAAGCCAGATATGTGCAGTGTCTCTCTGTTCATTTTCAGGTTATTTGACAAGTGTAACAAATACCACATAATTTCATTCTGAAACATATATGAAGAAAATAATCCCATGCACTAAGGACGTAGATACATTCTAACACTTCTCAGTTTTTTTCACCTCTGTTTTAGAGCATTGTCATTCAAGTGAACAGAAGTGTTTTCCACTTTAGCCATATGTCTCTTTTTAAAGGAAATATAAGCAGAGTTCAGTTTTTATGTCCTGTATAAAAATCCCATGTATTAACTGTATAACTAGAGACATGTATTTCTCTGCACATACTGTTTGCTAGTATTTCTCTTAAACACTTAAAGAATATGTAACAAAATTTATGCCTATATTTTAAAGATTGATTACTTTATAGTATCCCCTATGTGTACTATTAAGAGGGTAGTATCTCTTTTAAAATATATTCAGTCAGATGGGAAGCCGCTTGTGAGGGACAGAGTCAAAGCACTGTCTAGCACTCAGGAGGAAGAGAAAAACAGGTTCTATAGAATAACCTTTACTGACTTTTTTTTTTCCCCCCTCCCATCTTATAGACTTCACGTTACGAAATCCTAAAAGCTCTCAGTCATTCTCTGTCTTTGGCAAATGATGTAGACTTTCAGTATTTGGCAGCAAAAACGGAATACTTCACAGGGGCTGACCTAAAAGCCTTATTGTACAACGCCCAATTAGAGGCCATACATGCTAGTTTGGGTTCAGGCTTACCACAGGTAAGTAAAACTGATATAAAAGATGTCTCCATTCTTTTAGTTTTGACATTGATATGTTTGAAAGGATTGATTTTTACCCATAGCTTTTTAGCAGAATTACCTTTTAGTAAGATTTTCTTTTCCTGTATTTCTATAGAGAGGATTAAAATCTTACTATATGTTTGCAGATTGATGCGAGTATAGTGTCAAAAAATAGTTTAAATGCTTCTGAAATATGCTTTTTATCATTTTATGAATAGTATTTAATGTAAAATAGATTTATTTTAGCTAAATCTGTCATTGTTGCAAGAATGATTGACAAGGCCGATCCCTACATCACTTTTTGTATGATAATACCTCAAGGATCAATAGGAAGGATGGCCTTCAAAGTTTTTTTTAGGAACAGCCAGCTAACTCAATTTTGAGGTGACATGTTTTGAGGGGTAGAGAAGGGGGGAGATCAGTGGGTTTTATGGAGTTGTTCCAGCAGACTGAGTGTGAACTGAAGTCAGGAGAGAAGTGGAGGGAGATTGGTGGTATCTTACAAGGCCTGCTCTGGCTTGTCTCCCAGGCACCAGCTAATACCCCTGCTTCTGAGGTACAGAATCCCACCTTTAGCTCATACCTTTCTTGTGAGCAACAGGCTCCTTTCCTTTTCCTCTCTTCAGCCACCACCCCTCACGTGGTCAATACCCGTCTTTGGTACTAACTGGGAAGGGGCCAGGCATCGCTTCCACTAGTCAGGGGGTCAAAGGGAAGGATTGGGCCAGTCTCTCAGCTTCTTTTTGTCTCTGCTCTTGCCAAGGGATGTGGCTCTGAGGATGCACCTCTTAGTGCTAAGAGGCATCTCCAGCATATCTCCCCTAACCGTCCCTCTACTGTAGCATCAGCACAAGGATAATATGAAGTTAAGAGATGGGAATAGACTATTAAAGGTAGGACAGTTCATCTTTCAGGCACAGGCAAAGAGGGTAGTTCAGTGTGTCTAATCTGTCCTTATACTGCTACCAGTTCTTGTGTGCCTCCATATGACGTTTGTTCCAAATGCTGTATTGCTGACTTAAGTAACTAGTTGTAGTTTCCATATCAGCACTTGAAATGTGTTGGCCATGACTAAAGGTATGTACAGCAATTAAGTGCTGTAAAAGTAGACTTATCACGGTCTCCTAGACCACTTTACACAGGATGCTACATTACTTCGGAGGGAATGGTCCAGCCTCAAGTGATATGGTTCTGCAACAGAAAACATACATGAAATTTCTTGATGCTTGCTGTTACTTAATGAGTGAGACAGTTCACAGCAAATAAATACAGCCTTAAGATTATCTCCTTGAATTATTGTTCTACTTTGAAGACAGTAAGTTCTGCTTAGAGATAGTAGATTTTCTCAGCAAAATATTTGGAAATGTCTTCTCAGAGAAGGAAGGATTGCTGGAATCAACTGCAAAATAGATATTTTCATTTGGGTTATATATGAAATATGTTAAGCTATTTCACAATGCAATTAGTTAAGAGTTAACACCTCTAATGTTCTCTTCTTACTCTGTCACAGGATTTTGGTTCTAGTTCTGACAGTGATGTCAGTCTCTCTTCCATGGTTTTCCTAAATCACAGCAGTGGCTCAGATGATTCAGTGACAGATGGAGAAGTAGGGCTAGAGCAATCTCTGATTTCTCTAGACATGTCTGAGTTGCTTCATGAAGATTCGAGGTCCAACATGTATCGTCTTTATTTTGGAAGCTCTTATGAATCAGAGCTAGGAAATGGAACTCCTTCAGAACTGGTAAATTCATCTCTTTATCTAACGTGCAGTTATTTCAAAACTTTTGTGGTAGGAAATAAAATATCTTGAATTTTCTAAGTGCTGTAGTATCAGTTGTGAAGCAGAGAAGCTGAAGGAGGCAAGTGGTATGAATTTATAAATACAGTTATGTCTGCTTTGTCCTTCAAATTGTCTTCATTCTATACCTTGTGGCCTAAGGTAGGGATGAAGAGGACAGGATGTTCTCTAACAAAATATATGGACTGCTCTACAACCGTTCAGGACTGTTGCATTAAAATCCAAAATAGTTTGCTTGATTACTTCATAATTGATTTGCTTGATTACTTCATAATAAGTAACTATCGCCTTACTAAATCTTATTGTCTGATATAATGGCTTGTTCCCTTCCAAAGCTTATTACTAAAACAGTTTGTTTTGATTTTTTTTTTTTTTTGGATTAAAAAGTTGTATTACTGAGCAGTCACTATTTAGTTCTCTAGGTCATAATATTAAGAATAAACAAGAATCCTTCAGTATCTAGTAGACTGTGCGTTAATCGGATAATCTGTGACCAAAAGGTTGTGTCAACAACACCAAAAAAGTCTTGGCTTCCATTGTTGCTCTTAAGAAGCACAATTTCTGTTGTGGAATTACATTGCCCAGAAACCAGCACGTTCTGCGGCTGGTCTGGAGATGGGTGCGTGCTGGCTGGCTAGGCAGCACCCGCATCGTGATCAGCTAGTCTCTCCTGGCTGCCAGGTAAGCTGAATGGAATACGCTACCTGTGGGCTCCTGACAGTAAACGGGTGGTAACTTCAGAGCTTGCATGTGATGCACGGGACATATGTTTTGAAGATCTGTTTTAGAACTTTAATTAGTTACAAGTAGTTATCAAGGATGTTAGAATCCTGTTTTCAAAACTGGCTTGCATGGATTGTTAAAGCCAAAAATAACTTATCTCGACACTGGAAAACTAACTGCTGACTGCTAAGTCTTGGAAGGTGCTTTTGTATGTTTTATTTTGCATTACTGATGATCGTGAACAAAGTTCTTCAGCAAGGTTGCAGAGACTTTGATCTGTTAAAACTGTTGAACTTGAAAGTTGCGTATTTCATCAAGTGCACAGAGAATTTGCAGGTAATGAATATTTAAATTATGAGTCATTCCAAAGCTAACTACATAAACTTTTCTAGATTGCAGAATCATTGATTTTTCATATGGTAATAAAAGAACAGACTTAATAGACCTTTATTCTTTTTGAGATAGGCCATTGCAAAAATATCTGATTTTTTTTTTTTTCCCAAAGATGGAAAAATTTATTTTCCCAAATACCTTGGTAAATTAACCTAAAACTTGCCTCAAAAAACTAACTTGCCTCAAAAAGATAAGTATATGGCATATTTTTAAGAGAACATACTCTGGTGGGAGCAAGCTTATACTGAATTAAGTTTGTATACAAAGTGAACCAAATCTGGAGTGCTCTTTTGGAGTTGCTCTTTTGGATCCATAATGAGTTCATGTATTTCTCTGTGTTGTCAATTTAGAGCTCTTTGTGTTTGTCTGGACCAAACTCCATAACTCATGATTTAACCAGCGCTAGTCAAAGAGACACAGCATCATCACAGCCTTCAATGCTTAGAACAGCTTCTCAAGAAGGCTTCCGGGAAAATAGCCAGGAGCAAGTAGAGCAGCTGAGGACAGAAATCAATGCTGTCAAAGCCAATTACAGAAGCAAGAATGGAGTAAGGCAATATTTTTCATATTTAATCTTAATACTTTTCTGTTGTTTTCCCACATTTCTTGATATCTTATTTCTGCAGAAACCTCAAAGAAAACATAATAATAGCAAAGATAATTGATACCTAGTCTGAGGAAATAAGCCAGATGTTAACGTTCATGTAGTTTAAAAAAAAATATTATTTCTGTATTCTTAATACTAGGAGGGGGAAGCTATGATTGTATATATAATACATTTTACTATACACATAATGGAAAAGTTCCGAAGTTACTGCTATTCATGTCGCTGTCTTTTTTTTCTCTTGGTAATCTTTTTGTTTTCTGTTGATGGGTCTGTTTTCAAGGAGGATAGCACACTTAATCAGTCGGTGCTCACAAAGAACGCTCTAGTTATTACCCAGTCCCATCTGATAACTGCACTTGAGGGCATAAGACCATCCATTAGTCAAGATGACTGGAAGAGTTTTACTGAGCTGTAAGTATAAAAATGTTTAGTAATTGTGGATTCAGCAGAGATTAGGTCATTTCCCATTTCTTACTCATTAGGCTGGGAATAGCAGAGAATAGCTTTTGATGGCAATTTTTTTTTCCTCCAGATGGCCTTTTTTTTTTTTTTCCTCTAGAAATACTAAGTTAAATACTGGGAAGGGAAGAATATTTCACCAACACATTGTATTTTATTGTTTTTGTCAATGTAGTATCCTTATCACAGAGCAGCACACAATTGCATTGTTATGAGCTATTCCAGTACAAGGTGTGTGTGGAGTGGGTCCTATCCCAAACTGCACTTAGGCTAAATAGACGAGAGATAAGCAGGAGGGCACAAGGAAACAATCACAGAATATTCCTGATCCTGCTGACTGCTCTATAAAGTTAAGCTATACCTTCATTTAGACTATTTTGTGTTAATACTCTCTATATAAAAATAAACTAGGAGTTGATTTCCAAGGTTGCTAGGGGAAGATGCACATTTTTCTCAAAGGCACAGTAGATCTTTAAGAATGAAAATAACTGTCTCATGCATGAGACAGAAGTTAATGAGGAGAAATTCAGGGTAGCAACAGACTTAGCTTATGTCGTAGCTGTTGTCAGTACTCTCTGTAGTAGCTTAAAATAACTTTAATTTAGTCTAAGTATTCATATGAATACTTAATTGTTCTTTTGAGGATCAGTGTTCTTGTTTGGTGCTTATATGGTATTTGTCTCCTGTGTACTCAAGTTCCAATACTGCTTGTTGTAGCTTTTGAGAATGTTCCTTTCACCCACAAGGTTCTCACACTTCCCTCCGAAAGGCTTAAAGATGAGGGAAATTGCACTTGTCTTCCCCAGCTTCTGTGACTTCAGATTATGAAATCTGCAATGGCTAGTGTGCTGACTATGTGGCCTTCTCGTTATTGTGTTAGTTAAATAGATTTAGCTTCACGAGATTATTGTAATTTTTTTGAGTTGATTCTTTAAGTCTTAATGCCAGGTCCTGCCTGCTCTGATAGTGTAGTAGTCCCTGGGTGTTTCAAATCGCTGTTTTTGGACTCTCAGCAGTGGACATTGTAGTACTGTATTTGAGAAAAGACACGTTGTTTTTGAGTCCTCAGTACACGTTCCCCAAAAATACAAAAGTAATCTGCAAAAGCGTGGACATGTGTTACTGAAAAGGAGAACATGTGCCTCCTTAGATTCCAGAATGATGACTGGAGTGAAAAAGTTGGAAGCTGCCGTCAGGATGTCCTGTGATCTCACCACCTTGTTCTTCGGACAGGAAGACTGTTAAAGAGTTGATTTCCTCAGCTGATAAGTAGGTTTTACAGTAGGGGAAAGAAGGAAGGGACTGGAAAGGAGGAGAATTAGACATGCTTCCCAGGAGTCTATACCACCAGGTCCTCTCCATCCTACTCCCTCCCCACCTCCCCCCAAAAATAACAGAGCAGAAAACTCTCTGGATTAAATTAGTGAATGAAAACTTAAGGTTTTTATCCTCAATGATCATCTGGTGTGAGAAGACCTGCAGTCTTCCTTTCAGTGAGACTATGCGGTTCTCTGTTGCATTAATGTGTGTCTGAAGAGGCCTTTGCAAACAAAGGTGTTTCATAATAAGCTGCTAATATCTTTTTGTGTTTCCAGGTATGATCATTTTCAGAATCCCAAGAAAAGGAAAGGACAAGTTGGTTCAATATTCAGACCAGGACAAAAAGTGACACTAGCATAGTAACTCTTAATACGCTTGTAATAGCGAACCTGTAACTGGAAATGTTAAATGTGAGCCTGATATTCGATTAAGTAGATCAGATTATTTATATTCATGTTGATTTATTAATGCAGCAATTGAAGATAAGTTTATTTTAAATGCTGTAAACTTATTTCACATTTTATTTTGAAGAAAATTCCTTCCTACAGATTGATTAAATTTCTTGAGACAACATTGGCTATGCTATGTCTAGTTGTTTATCTTGCAAAATTTTAAAGTTTGATTTTTTTATCAATATGCAATTGCCAGAAACTAATAATGATTTCCCATCCCTGTTTATTTCCTCACATCAAATGCATATCTTCTTCAAATGTTTTCCAAATCTATAAAGCAAACTTATCAAAACTCTATCTTTACAAGTTGCATAGCATTTATATGTTCTGTCTAAAAAATAAATAAATAAAAATAATTTAAAAATGACTGCATCTTGTCTTCTGCCACTATTTATTATACAAAAGAATATCCTAGTTGTTGTGAGATGCAGCTAACCTTCCTATCCCTGTCACTTATTTTGGAGGCTGTTCAAGCGCACCTCTGTTTGGAAACGCTCCAATGTTTATCTTATTCACAACTACTTTGTATACATTTTACAAATACCGGTATGGGAGAGGAGCAGGGGGAGTTGGTTGGT
Organism: Struthio camelus; assembly: GCF_040807025.1. Lineage (NCBI taxonomy): Eukaryota > Metazoa > Chordata > Aves > Struthioniformes > Struthionidae > Struthio > Struthio camelus. The sequence goes on along the minus strand of NC_090943.1, from coordinate 27,280,139 downwards.
TGTTTTTACTTATCTTCTTCCCTGGTACGTACCTCCCTGAGGTAATTAGGTTAACATTCATTTCTCTCTCTCTCCCTCTTTCTTTAAGTCTTCTTTCATAGCAGTCACTGCTGCCTTTTCACACCTGTATTGCTTTGGGCCACTGGGTGTTATTACCCTTTCTGTGATCAGTTAATACAGTCAGTTTTCCCTCTGACCATTACTTCAGTTGTATTAGTAGTAGGCTTCCTCAAACCTCTTTTAAATGTTTTGTTATGTAGTCCCACTATAAATATGCTCCAGTTCCTTATTTCATTGTTTTAAATATATATCAGCAATTACAAGAACGTATTATAATATTAAGCGTATGATTATAGTGTTTACTGCTCTTCACACTTAGAATCATTTAAAATAGCATACTATATTTCAATACCAAAAATTATATTGTAAAGGTAAGAAGAGAAGTATGTCTGTGTTAGGCCACGCACAGAGGTCCTGTCAGCACTCAATCTGCCCTCTTCCTTTCTCCATGCAGGGAATTTCACCAGTGTGCTGAACTAAGTCAGGTATGTGTGCATAACCTTGACTGATGCCTTGGGTAATATCATGTGATCCATGAAAGGAGGTCGCTATATATAACCAGTTGTTGTTAGGTAATCTTCAGTGATACTTCTGAATTACATTACTATCACTTTTTAAAAGACGCACAGTACTTAAATGAAACATATCTAAGCTCTAATAGAGTTGCATAATTCCAGTATACAGGGAGCATAAGATCTGTAGCTAAATGGACGATAATTCCCTTCTGTACAAGTGTTGTGTGGGAAACATCTGTTGGTCAATGGAGACTTTTTCACAATGGCAGGTAGTAAGAGGTGTGCCAGAAGTGAAAAGGGGCAATAAGGAAGTTTATATTTTTATATGATATAAAGCAGTGAGGATATCTGCTGCAGTGGATCATGAAAATACCCCAAGCAGTCTGTGGATATCTAGCTTGAGCCTTTTGGCTGCTCTGCTTTCCACGAAGCCTCCTCCATCTCATCAAGGAAAAAGGAAAAAATGGGGTGCAGTGGTGGTTACACTGTCATAAAATAATTCAACCAGCTATATGGTCAACAAAAAAGTACATAATGATGGAACAGAGTTCTAGTGGAACTAGACTGAAACCGTGGACTAATTTGAAGTGAGTCAGTCACCCAGGATGGCTTCTAATACCTCCCTACTAATCTCGTCTCTCATTTCTGGCTCCCTGAAGTGTTACAGAATTCAGTGTTTCTGTGTATTTGTTACCAAGAGTGCAAGAAGTTGATAACCTAGGGTCGCTTTTTCTTTTCTCTTGTCTGTTGTCGCTGACATAGTCAGCTGTCACTGACCTTTCCTCAGTTGCCAACCAGTCTTTCCTCGAAGTTGAGGGACTTCTGAAGAAATGAGTGATAAATATAGATGTGAACACTTATCTTGCTTCTAACATGGAAGGGATTCTATCACTTAATATAGTATAATAGAGGAATAATAGCAGAATATAAAATTAGTAGGAACTTTATTTCCAGTATCTTCCCATAATTTTTCTTTAAAAGTGTTTAGGCAGCTTTAAATGTAAACGCTATTTATGTTTGGGGCTATCTACTTACTGCTAAGCAGCTGGTAAATCTTTCAAATACCAACTTGCAAAAATAGACCTATTATTGAATGATCCAAAGTTACAGGTTGAATCTTTTGATGGCTACTGACAAAAAGCCGAAAACATGGCTTCACGGCGTTCTAAAGTATTTGTTTTGAAAGCAAGGTGTTGAAAGCAAGTTTCTGCCAAACGATGACATAAATAGGGCCAATTCTGCCAAACGCTGATTTAATCAGTGCAATTAACTGTACTGAAAAGCTCAGGTGTCTGAATATTGAGGGGATTTGGTAATTCCTAAAATCATAACCTGCCAGACTTACTTTTCCAAGATTTAGGAACACTGAATACCATTCACGGTGTTAGGTCCTTTTATTGTTATGCTATTTTGCCACACATCACTTTTTTGTTTGGGAAACAGAATTTCAGTTGTACAGTAAAAAAGTCACAAAAGACTTACTGTATATCTTTGTTCCTTTCCCAAAGAAAACAGAAAAGACTTCCTAACCTGTTTAAAATGAAATTCAAAGAGAAACGTCATCTGCTCAGGCTTAGATTACATGCGTGTTACGTTTCATAATAGATGTCACCAGCTAGAACTCAGTTTGACAGTGTGTTGAGCATGACTGTTAACAGCCTGCTTAGAACTCGCACAAATTTTATGATTTGCATTAGCTTTGAAAAGTATTCTGCTCAGCCAAACAAATCTAAATGTTGTGTGGAACAAGGTAAGCTTAGAGAGGTACCGGGAGTCTTCCCCCTCTTCTGGCATCAGGGAAGCAAGGTGAAATTCCTCCAGCCCTAAAGGAAATCTTTTGAGATTTCAAGACTTGCATTGCATGCATTTAATTTTGCACAGGATGTTTTACTGAAATTAAGGGGGGGGGGGTAAAATGAAATCATACATAATTGACTCTCATTATTATGACTTTATTATTTTACTTGTTCTCTAATTTCTTTCGTAACTCTTAGTTATTATAAAAATATTTTTTTTAATAAAAAGCTGTATCATTACATAAGGATCTGGTAATTTATTTAGCTGTTTAATATCTGCTAACCTCACACTGTGCTTACATAGCAGGGTGGGAGCCAAGCCTTTTCAGGGAGCCAGAACAGCAATCAATATCTTAAGAAGTGACCAGAATAAGAAGGGAATCTCTTGCATGAATTATATTGGTATTTGCAGCATTAACCCTACGGAACGAAGCTAGGAGACTGGACTGCAGTTTGTTAGTGTTGATTGACAGGTAGGAATTCACTTCCCTCTGTCACAGGAATCATTTGGGAATAACCCATTTATAGCTCCCGCTTGAGAACCTTAGCTGACAGGGCTAAGGTGGTTTGTCAGAGGTATTTTAAATCAGTACTTCTTCCAAGCACGTTTCATTACAGCAGTTTTGTAGCGTCTTCGCTGCAGTTACATGCTCTCTCTTAAAAGTGAGCCATCCGTTGACGTAGTCTTGGCTTCAGATGTAGGCGTGGGTTAAGTATTTTGCATTGGAAGCACAAAGGAGATGGGAACTTGGCCACATGATAGTGTGTTTTATTTCAGTACAACTGTTGTCATATATACTAAGTTTAATGTATATTAACGAATATCCAGCTCTGTCTCAGGAACAAACATTTTGAGACATTGGTTCTATCATAATTCTGTTTCAGCCTTTAAGCAAGTCATTTACCTGAGTATTTACCTCTGTGCATTAGCATATGCATAATGTGATTGGAAGTGTAAAAATCTTGCTTCAAGGAACAATTGCTTTAGTTTTCCCATTTCTAAAATAGACTGAAGGATAACAATCTGTAATAGCTATGCTGAAGCGTAAATCTATTGACAAATGTGTAGCAGTGCAGTCGCAGAGATGCAGCAGAGGGGCTTGGGATAAAATACTTTCAGATCCTCGAATGGTATCCGGTAAACGCTAAATCAGTTAGCTGGTATTCAGGTCACAAGTGTAAGTCAGACTAATAAAAATGAAGTGTGAAAATTCTTCCTCCATATCCTTTAGCAGCTGGTGGAGCTTTTCTAACCCTTCCAGGAATGCTGCCTTCCTGTAATGTTATACAGCAGCTGCATCATATTAGCTGCTATTAGATAACCAGTGTAGATTGGATCTCTTAGCAGCGCTGTCCAAGGCTAATCTCCAAAACAATTTTTTTTTGTTAATAGCTTGAATTGGTTGAAATAATTTAGTCGTGAATGAAAGATCATGATTAGTCATGATCTTTCTCTCAGGAGAAAGATCACCTTGGGTCTCCTATGTGCAAAAAGAAGACCTCCTCTTTCTTCATTGTTTATATAAGCTCAGCTCTTAGGTGCAACGCAGTAGGTACCTTGTGGAGACCCAGCGGATAAACGGACATCGGTACGAGGATTTAATACATCCAAAACTGCCTAGTAAGGGCATAGAGTTGTTGGATGGTTTCTCGTACTGTCAGAGATCAGAGTTTTGCAGAAGAACAGGCAAATATCTGAAATCACCTACAAAATCCTGTCAATGTCACATGATACAATCCCAGTAAAAGCATAGCTAGGATTAAAACCATCCTTGTGATTTTGTGGCATGTTTCTGTTGGGAAGATATTTGGATCCTTCAGCTGAACTAGTTAAAAATTTAATGCTAATCTCTATGTCCCTAGTCTTTGCCAAGTTTCAGGGAACAGTAATCTAAATTATGTCTTAATAATACATGTCACTTTAATATTACTTAAATACGCTGCTTGTATCTTGTCAAAGCACTGCTTAAGCGTTTATGCAACTGGAACAGCGTGACCTTGTTCAGATATCAAAAAGCTACAGCAGGAGCTTTGTGGTGCGTAAAGCTTTAGTTGCCAACAGTTAGCAGGCCGCCCGTTCTCTGACGCCCGCTCTTCCCGGGGTTCCTTGCCACCTCCTGAGTGTCAAAAATATCCAAATGATATACTGATTTAATTTGAAAAGGACAAAACGTCCTCAGCTGAAAAGACTGCGTATAAAAACATCGATACAGAGAGAAACACTTCGCAGTCAGGATGCTGAAACCTCCTTTTCTTGCTGCGGAGGCGGGGGCGAAAGCGGTGGTTCCCCGCCGCCCTCCGCCGAGCGCTTCTCGCCGTCCTGCCCGAGCGGCGCTGCCGCTGCTCCGGCTCTCCCGGACCGAGCACAGACCGGACCCGCCGCGCCAAAGACGGCCGGCCTACAGCAGAAATCTGGCCAGCAGGCGGTGGGCGTTAACGCGGTGGGTCACAGGCTCCTCTCCTTGGCTCTAACTCACCCCGGCCGCCGCCTGCTCAGCGCTGCCGGCCCGCCAGCACCGGGCACCGCGGCGGCGGCCGGCGGGGGATGAGCGGCGGCCGCGCCCCGGCGGCCCCGGCCCCGGCCCCGGCCCCGGCGGGGGCTCTGTCCGCCCGCGGCGCCCGCATCGCCGCCGGCGCCGCCGGGCTGCTGGACAAGGGCTTCGCCCTCTACGCCGCGGACCCCTTCGATGGCCACCGCAACCCTCAGGTGCGGGCACCGCCGACGGGCGCCGCCGGCCGGCCGAGGCGCCCCGAGGCGGTTTCTGCTCCTCCTGCTCCCCTGCTGCACTAACAGTTAATTCCCCTCAGGGCATTCTGAACTTGGGAACAAGCGAGAACAAACTTTGCTTCGATTTAATAGAGGAGAGAGTAAGTGTCGCTGCCTTCTGACTTCCTGTTCGGGTTTAGCTGCCAGCTGGTTCTTGACAGTTTTGTGGCGTCCGGTTAACAGATAATTTATCACAGAAAAGGTAACATCTGCCCCAGCACACTGGCCGCGCTGTGACTAACGGCTTTCACCAACAAGCCTGCTTTATGTGCGCTGCTCAAGTGTCACGTCTGGAAATGCTTTGCAGGGCAATATTTACACTGAAAGCTTGCCTCTGGCTGAAAGCCAAAACCATCTTATTTTTTTGCTTAAACCTTACTCACATTTGATCGAACGTGTTAGCCTTCTCTCACCTTTACATAGAAATCGCGTAAGCTTCTGTGCCTGTTTTAACAGAAAATATTGCCTGAGAATGGCAGCTTTCAAGAAGTGTATTTGTGAGGGCAAAGTAAGTGGCTCACTTTTCTGATGTGGCAAAGCCAAAAGTTAAGGTTACTGATCATTTGTTTCCTGCTGGATGAAAAGCTAATCAAAACTGATCTCTGAATTAAAAAGTAATGTTGTAAATACTGACAGATTTGCTTGGGTTTTGACATACCTCAAAAGTAATGCGTACTCTAGATACAGCTGGCATGCTTTTTCTCAGTGCGATATTCAGGATTTATTTTAATGAACAGAACAAACAAAAAATAATTCTTTCTTTCATTATTTTCTTCCTTTGTTTTGATGACGTTTTAATGTTTTTGTTGTCTAATACCTTAAAACTAAAAAACAGAAGTGCAAAATAGGAACATAATCGTAAGTCATGAACTGTGATATTCTCCACTTCCTCACTGTTACTGAAAAATGCTTTTTTAAAAATAAATATGGTACCACAGAACAGAAAAGCCCAAGAATATACTGTTCTGCAGAATGTCTCTTTTATGTAATTAGCTCGCAAGACCTGACATGAATTACCTGGAGCCTGAGCTTTTCCACTATTCCGATACACAAGGTACTAAAAGGTAAGAAGTCGGGTTCCCTCTTCTCCATGCTTGTTGTGTTCAGTGCTAGTCACGGCTTGTGCCAAGCTGGGTGGGGTTCCGTTTTTGGCAAACCCAAAGGCTAGGTGAATTGACCTAGTCAGTGACTTGCTGACACGTTTTCTGTTTCCTATTCAGGAGTTGCTTCTCGGGATTTTTGTTGTTGTTGTTGTTGTTGTTGTTGTTTTCCACCTGCCTTTACTGTACTAAAAACAACCAAAATTCCTAAGGTCCCGTTGTCATGCTGGCAAGAAAGCGAGCATGTATGGACAGTTCGTCCAGAGCTCACGACAGTTTCTTGGAATGATTTATTTTAGGCCTAGTGAAGGATAAACTGGGACTCTGTGTGCTGCAAAAAGTAGATATAAAGTATTGGCTCCAGGAAGATCAGTGAGAACTCCACCATTGCCTTCATTAGGGTTGAAGGTCTCTCCTGATCTAATATTCATTTACTCAGGTTTCACTGTTCCTGGTGCCCAAATTCTTGTCCTAGCTCCAAAAAGAGATTCTACCCAGCCTCAAAGATGCTTCCTGATTTCCTTATTTTTTTCTAGAAATATTAGTTGAGTCACAGTCACTGTCATTCAAGGTAACAGACGGTACCTACGTTCTTTTACCTCAAGAACTGTAGCATGCTGGGTATCTGTGGAAATAATATCATTTAATCTATAGGGAAAAGCAGTCTTCAAGGCTTTCGTAAGCCTTGTATTATGTATGTATTACGCATTTGTTCTATTTCTGGTAAACTTTCTTCTGTGTGTGTGTTTTGGGTTTTTTTCTGAGACACGTGTGATTACATAGTTGGCTTTAATTCTGTATTTCAGCTTCAGAGAAGAAATTGCCAAATTTCTAACAGACTACGCTAGAGCTGCAGAAGCACTGAATCCAGACCATGTAAGACAAGGGCTTGATCTTTGCATCCCATTTATCTTACACTGATAGAGATGAGTAAATCTGTAGACCACAAATGTCAACAAGATACCGCAGGGGGGCATATATGCCAGACTTACAGAAGTCTTATTAGTGTAATTTTTAGTTGAAAAAGTGGGCAACATGTAACTGTCAAGCACTCAACGTGAAGGGGGTGTAATAGTGTGACTTCTTCACTATGTTATTTTGAATATAAGGCCGGGGTTTACATGCTGTGAGTTGTAAACTGAAAATTGCCAGACTCAGGGGGGAAAAGGCGTGGGGAGAAGTTCTGCAGTACTTGCAGAGAGCTGTGGCATTCTTCCCTTTCCACAGCAATGCAGAAAGCAAAAGCAGCAGCAATGAACTGTGCGAAGGAGGATCCCTTCTCCTGTAGTTTCAAGACTTGTGAACAGCTTCTAAACCTAATACATGACAACAACATGCAGAAATACCAATGCAACAGTCCTAACTCATTTTTGTGGCGCTTCGGCTTTAGGTCGGAGCGGCGTGTGCAGTGAAAGATGCAGCTGATACATGCATTTCGTAGCTGCCTTATGATTAAGACTTCTCTGCTTGTTTATGGATATTGAGTATTTACTATAGCTGAAATGTCTTCTGCTCAGTTCCTCCAGCAGTTGGAAGGTAGAAGCAGGTTTCTCTTCTTTATCTGTCTCTCTCCGACCTTTACGTCTCCAACATTTCTTTGACTTTAGTTTTTTAAACTGGGAAAGGAGAGAAAGAGAGATCATATTGCAATCCTAGACATTTTGGAAGAAGTATTCCCAGTGGATAACAGTCCCAAGTGTTTGCCAAACTGCAGGTCTCACTGGAGTCACTGACGGGGTGTGAACGCAAACCCAAAAACTTGAAAATACTGTGGGCTTCGTTTAGTTTTTAACCTGCAGGAATGTTACCAATCCCTTTCAATTCTTTAGGCAAACCTAGACTGGAGATGGGAAGAGAGATTGCAATGACATATTTAAGAAGAGCTTAACTTTAGTAGTGTGACCAGCTTAAACTTGGCATGTAACACTAATTTCTAGTGCAGAAAGTGTACTTAAATAGCTATATTTTTTTCAATCCAGGCTCCTAGTAAAACTACTACTAATCTGTCTTAGTCATCTAACTGTTACTTTCAAGCTAGACCGGCACTGGTATTTCGGCTAAGGTGCGTTTGTACTACTTTTTTTCAGATCACTGTTATGAGCGGCTGTTGTGCTGTTTTTGCTACCCTGTCAACTGTATTATGTGACCCTGGTGGTGAGTAAAAACTGATTATTTTAATTTGAAAACTTTAGTTAGCAGTGAACATAATAGTATGGTGACTTATGACAGACTACTTTTATTATAACTGGCTGAATGAAGCAAAGCATAGTATTTCTTCATAGTATTTCTTAGTCACCAGCAGAGCGTCTTTGAAATAAGGCCTCTGATTATTTCTAGAACAGTGGAAAATTTTTGAGGTATCAGCAGGCGCACTTGCTTTCTGGGACACAGTCTATAGCTTTTTGAGCTACATAGCTCAAGCTATATAGCTATAGCTTATAGGAAGAGGAGAATAGCATCAGGAGAAGGCAAAGTGCATGTTGAGAGGTCATGAGAAAAAGAGGTGGGAACCACGATATAGGCTGCAGGGAGCAGGCACACAAGGGAGGGAGATGGAGTGGGTTGAAATCAGGCACCCAGAGAAAATTTGGGTAACAGGGTAAGGAAAAAACGTAAAAGGAATTTGGGAAACGGGAGTAGAGTTGCAGCGAAAGAGGGGTGCCTTGTCAAGTAAGAAAGGTGGTGAAGAGGAAGCAGAGGTGGGAAGGCAAAGCGGAAGGCCTGGAGGTCTGAGAAACATGGTGCTCTCAGCAGAAATAGACAGTAGAAGGGAAAAAAGACCTCAGCAAGGGAAAATCCATGTCTGGTTTGGAATAAAGGAAGGAGAACGGGTGCGTAGTGCGGGAGGGAATGGGAAATCCGTGAAGACCTGCCAAAAAGGGAAGGTGAGCAAGAGGAGTAACGTTTCCTCCAGCACAGGAGGCTGTGCCCCCCGTAGCACCTTACTACTGGATGCCAAGAACCCCTGGCAGGGAGAATGGACTACGGGGGACCTTATGTGGTGCAATGACTTCCACTTATAGGTGATAGAAAAGGTGTGAAACCAGAGAGTTTTATTTAGGGTTAACAAAATATGGACAGCATGACTGGTACTGTCATTATTATTTAAAAGATTAAAAAAGGAACAAAGAAAACAATCAGGTCCATGGATCACGTCCATTCCCTTGCACTGCAAATTCATATGACTATCAAAACAAATCTGGAATTGCAAATGTTAAGGTAGAAAATCAGAAAAGAATTCAGGTTGATTGCTAAATTTTATGCTAAATTTTCCATTTTGCTTAAACATTGTTTTTAGGCCACACTAGTGGCTTTGAGATTAAATCAGATGTCAAATTCTTAGGCTGTCAGTTTAGTCTGCTAGGCTATGATGAAATAATTGCTCATGAGAAATGTTAATTCTGTTTTTTGTACTTTTAGATGGCTATCTTATTCCAACTCCATACTATGGTGGTATAAATTCGAAAACATGGCTATACGGTGGAATACAACCTGTTCACGTGCCCTTGTCTAGTGAGGTAAAGCTGTCTCTGAATCACATTTAGAGGTAGTCTGTCCTTTTTTCAGACCGCAGCATGATAGGGGACTGATGTGATCAGCTGTGCAGGATCACATTCGTTCTGTACGGACTTTGCCCTGCATTGATATGCTGAGTCATAATCTGTGAGCTCCAGATCTGTAACCCCTCCTAGAAGTAAGTTCATTTTGTAAACTTTTTTTCCTTTAATCACTGAAACATTTATTTACCACATAGGCTGTGTAACACTGGATTTCCCCTTTGAAAGCTCAGTAATCTGGGAAACAAAGCAAAGGGAGGTAGTATCTTTTGTAAAACCAAGTGATACAGTCAGGGAGGGGAAAATGACACAGGCTTTCAAGTGTACAGGTTCTTCTGCAAGCCACTGAAAGTACAATCTTGGATAAGGACAACATTTAATAAACAAAATAGTTGATTTATAGAGGAATAGTCTTGGTTTCCGATTCTGAGGTGATGATAATATTGTTGGATTGCTATTTTCCCTCCTGGAGCTAGTGCCATCAACAGCTTGGTCTTTTTAACTTACTTATTTTAAAAGCCAGTGACCATTATATTCTCACTGGGTAGGAGTGTTTTTTCACCATCATATTTTTTTGTTCTTGTTGATTTTTTTTCTTTTTCTAAAGGTGACAGATGAAGAAAGTCACCCTTTCCAGTTAACAGTTGAAAAATTGGAAGCTGCACTACAGAGAGCTAAAAAACAGGTAGGAATAGCATTAAATGATTTGTGATTGTTCATGTTTTCCTAGTTATTCTGTAAGCAGCATAACTTCCCAGCACTGAACCACTTACGCGTTTTCATGTGTACCAATTTTCACAGTCTTGTAACTGGGGTGGGCCCAACTGTGGCAACAGGAATTTAATTGATTTTGTAGTATGGGCAATATAATAAAATAAAGAGAAACACCCTTACTCTATTTTATGAAGAGCAGATCTTAGTTTGTTGTTCAAGACCAAGCTTCTTCCTCAGTGGGTTTTTATCCCACTGTTCAGACTCGAAGAGGACAGAATATGCTGCTTCAGTGACCCATTCAGCTAATTAGAGATGTGTCTCGTGGGATTCTGAAGGGGCTTCTTCTGGATTCCGGCCAGCAAGGAGGATTGAATGCCGCGTACTGTCATGTCATGGGAAAGTCGAGGGGCAGGGGGAAGAATTCTTCCACTAGTGAGGCTCCTTGGAAAAGGTAGTTTTTCCAGAATTTAGGAAACTTCAGTAGTTCAAAATACTTAATTTATCATTTTCAGCGCTTTTATTCTCGTCAGCAGTGTATAAATATTATTTGTAGCATTGTATGGCATGACCTTTTTTTCAATACTTTGTTCTTTTTTTGGAACTGCATTACTTAACAAAAGTTTTGTTTTTGAGTGTCCATTACAATTGAATAGTGTTCAATAGTTTTTATTTCAGCCAAAATGTTTGAGATTCTCATCATGTTGAAGTTCGTTATCCACAGACTTCATGGAAAATTGTAAATGTACTTAAACTCAACTGTCTGTTTTCCTCTTCATAAAGATCCAGCAGAGAGAGCAGAGGATGAACAGTGAAACATTTTACCAAAAATGCAGCGGTAGTGCTATTAATAATGTTTTCAAAACAACAGGTCAAAGAAATAGACTTCTTGTGTCCTCATCCAGGACAGAAAATGAGGTTTGACAGTAAGCAAAGCATACAAGTAAGGTCAGTTGTAAAGGGCAGTATTTTAAGTAGGGTCACATTAAAAAAGTGGGTATTTTGAATACATACAAACGTGCAAAAAATTGTTTTGGGGTTTTATTTGTTTTGATTTGGGAGTTTTTGTTTGGTTGGTTTGGTTTAGATATGTTGAAGCTCTCCTAGTTAGCTGAACTGCTCTGTCAGCACGCCGCTTGTGTTTAGACATGATCCGTACGTCTGTGCCATCTTCTGTGCCCATGCCGGTCTATGTGAGATCGAGGATTCGGACAAGTTGTCACTGGATCTTAGCAAAGGCATTTAGCTAGCACCCAAGCTCTGCTACTGTGACTATCAAAATGTGAACTGTCTGGGCAAAATGCTGGATCACAAGGCAGATTAACTCTTTAGAGATCTGCATGTCTCTGTCATCCTTCAAGAGCTGCAGCTGTTCTCATGGTTAATATTACAGACAACTGTATGCATGTAATATAGTAAATAGCTGGAGGAACTATACTAAAATAGCAGTTGAGAAACTACCATCCCACAGCAGCTGGCCCTATGAACACTAACTCCTCACTCAGCATCTTCTGCTACTTAATACATGTCAGATGTGAAATATGCTCAACTGCAAAAAACGAACTTCACTGCATAAGGATGATATCCAAGCAAGGAGTTCTTGTGGAAAAGCTATTATTACTTTGTATTTACATTTTCACTTGTTTTCAAGTAATTTCTTTCTGTGCCTGGAACCAAAGGCAAAAACTGAAAGTTAATTTCTTGTTTGGTTTTTGCTCACCGTACCCGTAAATGTTCAAACAAATTATACATTGAGGGGAGAGCTAATATGAGTGCTCCCTCATAACTGATCTTTTTTTTCCTGGAGTTCCTCTGGAGTTGCTCTTTGCAGCTAATCCTCCTTTGGAGGAGGAAATAAAAATACTAATTTAATTTCAAGTTTATCCCAAACATGAAGTAATAAGGCAATTCCTCATGTTGATAGGGTTTAACTCTTGAAAGTTCCTGCTGTAACCGTTACAGTATTTGACTATGCACAATAAAAATATCTTTGTTGAAAATAGCTTATGTTAATATACATTAAAGATTTTTTTTTTTTACCAAGTAGAAAATATATGATTTTGAGATACACCTGTAGAGTTAAAAATATGAGTTATGTTTGTACTTGTAATCTAATTTTTGATCACGTGGGACTCTTCTCATTGCACAGTAGAATATTTACAATCTTATATAACAGTGTGGAGAAAACTCTTTACCCAGATCTCCTTGCATCCCTCTGCACCTCTGACGGAACACCAAGGCATTGCACTTTCAGCCTTTGACTTCTGCAGAGTCTTGTACTTGTTTAGAAAAAAAATCAACAGTAAAAAATGAATTGCTTGGCAGGTTGTAGGACGTGAGCATCCAAATTCCGTTCAGCTTTCCCAATGTATATCCACAGTAACCTTGCTCCGTCCTGTCAAAACTATTTTGGAAGTATGCCTGCAGAACCGAGAGTAAATGCTGATCCCTACAACATCATAGTCTTGCCTGCTGACACAGATTTTTTTTTTTATGAGAGTGTTAACCTGATTTTCATTTGCTAATAAACTATTCAGTATGTTTCTGGGGGTAGTACTGGATAAGTTCTGAAATGAGATGTGTGGCTGGAACCTCATTCTGTATGCTAATTATTAAAACATCTGTTTACGTGTAATTAAAAAATTTTCAAAAGCAGCTCCTCACTGAAGAGTTGGCTAGCTTGCATCCTTGAGAGTCCTTTGTTTGACATCATTGGCATCTCCGACTATCAGTTTTTCTTTTTCCAGGGTATCCGAGTCAGAGCATTAATCCTGATCAACCCTCACAATCCGTTAGGGGACGTTTACCCAGCACAGTTACTGAAAGAGTGTCTAGAGTTTGCGCACAGGTTTGAGTCCTAGTGCTGTTTGTTTGTTATTTAATTTTCCTTTATGCAATAGAGCAGTAATGAGAAAAAAAAAATCGCCTTTGGTGATCTCCTGTTCTTTGGTTTGTATGTGTTGCCAGGAGGCAGGATACAGGGTCCTGGTCAGGTTTCGTCTGTAACGATCCTTTTTATTTGGCCTTTCTGGGAATGCTAAAATACATTACTTAAACTGGGGTCCAGCAATGTGTTTCTGAATGAGATATCTTTGGGATTTTTTTATGTGTGATTTAAACTACTAAAGCTTTTTATTTGCTTAACAATATTTCTCTATTAACCTGCTTTGATGCATGACAACAGGTGATTACCAAAGTCTTTAGCAGTAAAAAATGTCAATATGGCTAGTGCTATCACTTGAAACATTATCAAAATAAGACAATAATAAAATTTGATATTGGAGGGGGGGGGAAGTAATTTAATTGTCCAAGAGTAATTTAACTGTCTGAAGTGTCTAAGTATCTTTTATACCTACTTAGTTTGAATTCGAGATTTATAAGCAATTCACTTTCCTTCAAAGGAAGATACCTCCAAGATGTCTCTTTCCCATTCCCCATCCTTTATCTTTGCCCAGCTCGGAGTCTGCTTTCTAAGCCCTAACAATCTCCTGACTCCTTTGGGGACTGTCAGAGAAAAAGTATTACCTTTTGAAAAACATCTGAATTTTTTTTCTGGAAAAATGTATATCTTTATTATTTCATTGAGCTTTTGCCAAAGCATGACTGCTAAACTCTGTACCTACTTCAGAAATCTAACAGTGCTTGGATAGTTTCTGACAATCTTAAATAGAGTAGGTTAGTATTAATTGTTCATTATTTACCAAAGATTCCTGCTGGTTTATTTTATTTTGAAACAGAATAACGTAATGTTCCTGCATTTTTGGCATGTTTTTTCTTTTCATAGAAACAACAGTGGAGGTTGCTAGAGTTCAATGTACTATTTCCAGTTACCAGTTTTTTTTAAATGGCAAATGTGTCTTTTTCCTGGCACGGTCCATGGATTTCAGGATGCAACCAACTTAACGCTGGTACTAAAATGTTAGAGGATAATGATTAGAAAAAAATAACTGTATTTTTAATGTAAAAGCTGTTCTGCAACCAAGCTTCCTTTTTAAAAAGAAAAATAGAAGTCAATAGTGGATTTAAATGAGGTTTTGTTAGACTGAGGTGCCTGTGCTACTTGGGTGTTTAAAGCATTCTGCCACTTATTTGCTATTTCCGAATATGCCCAAGGCTTCCTAGTATCAAGTATGACACTTGTATGATGGCTTGCTGTTTGTTGTGGCATTCACAGCGGGAGTGTATTAGAGAGTTATCTTAAGTGATCTTAATCTAAAATCTGCATTTGTTTTCAAATCTCGCTGAATAAGTCTTGTAGGGTAAAGAGAACTGTTATATACAGTTCTGTTTGTTTGAAATTTTAAATACGGTTTGGGTGGGGACTACACATAATCCTGAGAACCAGTGGACTGAGCATGCAGTCAGACTGTATTTCAGATGACTGGAATGTTATTGCTGCTGAGAAATATCAAACATGTATAAGCAGATGGTGATGCACAAGAGCTTACAGCATGCCTTGTGACCGTAAAAAGAATTGATTTGGGGGTAAAACTTGTAGGGTGAATATAATAGCAAATAAGTATGTTTATGGGTACTTTGCCATGGCAGTAGTTTTTATATATATATATATATATGTGTGTGTGTGTGTGTGTGTGTGTGTGTGTGTGCAAAAAGACCTTTCTTTTAAATGTGTTAATATACCTGTATTTTTCTGTGCGTAGATATGAATTGCATGTAATCATGGATGAAATATACATGCTGTCTGTGTATGGTGACAGCACCTTCACCAGTGTTCTTAGCTTAGAGCGGTAAGTGTGATTTCTCAGCAGGGATTGGAAGACAGTTAATCCTAAACAGAACCCATGCCATTTTTTTCAAACTTCTGGTTAGTCAATACAACTAACTCACGTCCATACCTTTGCAACTATGAGCCTCGTTAATACAGGAGATGTTCTTCACAGTCTGCTTGAAATGGTAGGTCTCATGCTTCCAGATGATGTGCATAATGTAGTAATAACAATCACAAATAGACAAAGCCCTTAGTCATCTTGCCACTTTGCTTTTTTCTGTGGTTTCCTGTTACACAGTGTAAGGATTTCACTGTAATGCTGATGATGTTGCTAGAAGTTGCGCAGGTTGCCTACTATGAGTGAGTCTCCTTCCTGACTAGTATGTTGCTGGGCTATTAGCTTCCTGGCACAGAGGATGAAAAAATAAATGTTTCAAGAATATTTAGGCTATTAGTATCTGACTAATGAAACTTCTTTCCCAAAACTATCTGATTGTCTTTGTATAACTGCATAAGTTTCACACTGATGGTGAATTTCCAAGTCCATCCAAGTACCACCAAGCACAGGGAGTGAGCGGATATTGTCTTACCCGTACAAGAACACAAAGCATAAATGAACCAATAAGAACCATAAAATCAAAATACTTTTGTTACTATGAAAATTCACCCGGTTTCATGTGTCTGAAGGAGGAAATCTGCAGCCTTGGACCTACTCACAAAAAGTTACACAAAGGAGAAAAGCCATCTTCTTCAAATAGTCCTCTGAGCTGTAATTAGTTTAGTTGCACCACACTATGTAAGTACATTGCCTAAAATGCTCAATTCTGCCTTTCGTAGACTGAAATGCAGCATAGCTGAGCAAAGAATTCTTCTCCATCAAGAGCCATTTTGCACCATTTATGGAAATACTATTTTTGTTTCATTATGCGTTTGATCACTATAATGGGAATCTGGCAATTTTAACTGGACCATTGTGTCTTAGGACACATCATTTTCTTTTCTGTTTGTGTATGTGTGTGTGAGAATTAACATGTGTAAAGTTTTGTTACAACATTTCTGGAAAAAAAAGTCATATCACTTTAAAGGAATACTAATTTTACTAAGAATATACTGTAATTTTACATATTTTAAATTTTTTGTAGCCTGTGTAATTTGTTCCTCTATAACAGCAGTTCTTTTTAACTTCCTCTTTTCTCATTCAGTGTACCAGATCCAGAACGGACACATTTTATGTGGGGTTTTAGCAAGGTAGGTCGATATATTATGTTTGTGTTTTAATTTATGATATTTTTCCACAAAAATTTCTCGGACTATTCCAACATAATTTGTATTATAGGTGCCAAACTGCGTTTCTCCTTGTTTGTTTATTTATTTTCTTCTTCAGTGGTGTGCAAATTGTTAAAGCACGGAGTTTACTTTGTGACCTACTTAATAGGAACAACTAATGCTTGTGTATTAAAGGCATTGTACTGACTTACTGGTTGCCATGTTTGGTGGGGGGAAGCATAGTGCAAGTTGAAGCGTATTACATTTCAGGTCTGTAGCATTCTGCCTTTTCTTGTCTTGGAGGGAACTGTAAACTGATGACTGCTTAGAAACAACAGTGAGATATAATGGGGACAGAGTAAGGGCATAAGGCTGGTTTGTTTTCAGTTGTTGGCCTCTAAGGCAACGTTAGTAAAGTCACTAACTTCTCTTTCGTTATTGCTGTCTATATCTGGAGATAATTAACATGTGTAAAATGTTACCAGTTTGTCTAAGAAACCCATAATGCTTCAAGACTGGGCTAACAATTTTATTCTTTAAAAACTCTATCCTCTGTTTTCTCTAAAAATGCTCTTTGTAACTGGGTTGCACTATTTTCTGTTGGCTTGGCAGCATGTCGCCTTCACCTTCTCCTTCCCCTCCCCTGCCACACAGTAGTATCGAAGTTGCTGGTGGACTCCATTTTGGCCACGTGTGACTTTGCTCCAGAATTTCAGAAGTGAGATGCTTCCAGCCCACGTTATGAGCGTAAAACTGCATAGCCAATCGGTAGTTTGTCAGTCCTTTCACACCTGAATAGATAGCACCTACAATTCTGCATGGAGAACATTTTTAAGGATTTCTTATTAGATACCACTAATTAGATACTGCTTTTTTTTTTTTTAATTATGGGATGGAAGAGTCCTTGCACTGTCTATTAAAACAATCATTTCTAGAAATGGCACAACAGTCAATATTTTTAGCTTTAATGTTACCATGTAGTTGCTATCCTAAATTTCTTGGGCTTGATCTTTCATTCTCTGTGTGACTAATGATTTCCTTGCCTCTAATGGGAGTTTTGTTCAATGAAGAACAAAAGGCTGGTTTCATAAATATTGAGAATATCATACTGTTTTCATCAGTACTGTGCACAAATATATTGCTAGATACTGCTTTTCATCAAGTTTACCTCTCTCTCTTATTTTTGTCCTCCAAGGATTTTGGTATGAGTGGTATCAGAGTTGGAGTGCTGTATACCAGAAATCATGAAATTCGGAAAGCTGTGAATCAGTTGGCTGTCTTCCATGGCTGTCCTGGACCAGTTCAGCATGTTCTCAGTCAATTCATTAGTGACAGAGGTTAGTCACATTAGGAATGCTTCCATTGAACTGCATTATTTTTCCTTTATAGGTAGAAATAAAACAGAATGCTATTTTTCTTACCTTGGTAGATTGGTTGGATAACGTGTTTTTTCCCACCAACAAAAAGCGACTTAAAGAAGCACAGAATATTCTTGTGAATGGACTTGCAGATGTTGGAATACCCGTGCTCAAAAGTTCAGGAGGACTATATGTGTGGGCAGACTTCAGAAAAGTATGTAAGAAGTTCAAAAGGGGGTGTTAAAAAAAAAAGAAAAAAAAAGGAAAGACAAAGACAAACAAAGTAATGTATGTTGTTACACACTTTAACATCAGGTCCTTGAAAAGTCATTTTAAGAATTTATGAATTGGTTCAGTCCTTAATACAGTTTTATTTTCTTCTTCTAGTTCTTAAAATCACAGACATTTGAAGCTGAACTTGAATTATGGCAGAAGCTCCTCGATGAAAAACTCCTCATTAGTCCTGGAAAAGCTTTTTACTGTTACGAGCCTGGATGGTTTAGACTGGTTTTCTCTGATTCTGTCGATAAGATTTACCTGTGTAAGTGTGTTTTACTTTTACTGTGTCATGAAGTAGTATTCAAGTTTTAAGAAAAGGTACCGTTACAAACAAGTTCAAATCTGATTGTTCCCTCTAGGCTTGTTTTCAGAGTTTGTATAAACTGGGAAGTATTATGTTGACCCATAACATAGATTATGAAGCACTTGCTTTGGAATATATTAAACCTTTAAAGTTTGCAGAGCTTCATTTTAAAAATCATTTTCAACACTGTCAGGAGTCAGTGAACCAAATTTTGTGTGATATTCTCTTTCCTCTCTCAAATTACCCTTTATATCACATGAGAATTGCCCAGCACCACTCATTTTTATGTGGATATTCTTATGATGGATGTGAAAAATTCACCCATCTCTTATGTCATAAAGTACTTGACCTTGAGTCAGCGCTGTACTTTGTTGTCAAAAGGGTTGTTTGTGAAGTAATGGGAGTAATGGAATCATAGACAAATTTAGGTTGCAAGGGAAATCTCTGAACATCTAGTACAGCATCCTGCTCAAAACAGGGCCCATCTGTGAGTCAGAGCAGGTCGCTCAGGGCTTTCTTCAGTCAAGCTTTGAGACTGTCCGAAGATGGAGATTATACAGCCTCTCCGAGCAACCTGTTATAGTGTTTAATCGCTCTCATGGTGAAAATTATTTATGTCCAGTCAGTTATTTCCCTTCTGTTTCCACTGTTTCTTTTGGCGAGGAGAAATTTGTAGTGAACTGTATTTCCTTTTTACAGGTATTCAGAGACTTGAGCAAATGCTGCATGCTGGCGCTGCTGAACCAGCTGCAAACAACGCGTCTTCTACTGCAGATGCTTTACGCACTCTAGAAGAAGGTTCTTCAGGCGACCCTTCAAACACACCAGGAGATGATGTCTCCCAGCTAAAAAATATACGTCTTTATTATAATCATATATGCACTTAATGACACACTTTAGCATGCTTATGTTTACTATGGGAGTGTATGACCAGTATTTTTGGCTGTAATGATGCGTAAGTCTCACTTTGCTGTGACCTGGCGTTACTAAATTTGCAAGTGGGGCTGCTAAAATTGAATTTTAGGAAACTGGGCATCATGGATATTCTGACGTTAGCACCTGTTCAGCACAGTACTCTGTTTCACTCAACTTCAAGTGTACTAAGTGTCAGTAAAATCAGTGTCTTATATGTATGCTCGTACAGTTGTTGAATTACGAAATTTTGAACACTTTGGTAAAAAAAGTTGTGCATATTATTATATATTGCAGACTCTCTATTTTAATCAGAAGCCTGAAAGTACTGATTTGCTGTTGATAATCAAATTTTGCTATTTTTTTTTTTAGCTGGCAAAAAGGTTTTATGTATCCGTGGGATCTCTTTAAGCAGTTCGAACGTTACACGCATCTTTCTGAATATGCATACTAAGTGAGTACTTTCTAAGAAAGCATTTAGCTGATTGGCTTTCATGATCCCTTTCAGATATTTTTTTGTCTGCCCAAATTCACTGCAAAATATCAGCAGTTTGGACCAGTTTCATACACTGAATATAAAAAAATACCTTCGATATCTGTAATACACTGTAATGTACACTCCTTTGACAGAGGTGTGTGGGAACTTCTTATGCTTTTTTTTCTTTTAACTATTTGCAGACTTAATTCACAATTTGTTCCATGATTTAGGTTTGGTGAGGGAAAACTGGAACTGCAAAGTTAACAGACAGCTTCTGTAGAGCCTCAGTAGGTGGAATGTCTCACTACGGTAAGCCTTATGATCCCTATTAAACTTGGAACTTGTCTTCCTGATAGGAACATGGGCTCTGGCCTGTTTTTCTTGGCATTTAGACTTGGTAAGCTTCCACTGTTCAAGATGGTAATGTAAAGATAACATAAAGACTTCTTGCTCATTTGGATTCTTGAGCTTGTAGGAGGTGATCCTTGAATACTAATCAGCTCTCTTGGATCCCTTTTCCATCTAGGACCCTGTCGCATGGGACTCTTCCAAGAAGGTCCCTGAAAAGGCCAAAGTTGGCTCTCCTGAAGTCCAGGGTTGTGATCCTGCTTTTTGCCCTGCTCTCTCCTCGCCGGCTCCTGAACTCCACATCTCTTGGTGCATGGGGTTATTCCGCCCCAGGTGCAGGACTTTGCACTTCCCTTTGAGGAACTTCATGAAGTTCCTCTCTGCACATTTCTCCAGCCCATCAAGGCGCTTCTGAAGGGCAACATAACCATCTAGTGTATCAACCACTCCTCCCAATTTTCCATCATCTGCAAATCTGCTGAGGGTGCGCTCTGTCCCATCATCTAGGTCATTAATGAAGACGTTTGTTAAACAATATTTGACCTCAGGGCTACTCCACTAGTGACTGGCCTCCAGCAGCACTTTGTGCTGCTGTTCACCCTTTAAGCCCAGCAGTTCAGGCAGTTTTCAGCCTGTACTTCATCAGTGTGTCCTTGAGGATGTTATGTGATTTTATGTGTCAAAAGCCTTACTAAAGTCAAGACAAACAACATCCACTGTTTTCCCCTCACCTACCAAGCCAGTCGTTTCGTCACAGAAAGCTAGCAGGTTTGTCAAGGATGATTTGCCTTTCATAAATCCCTGCTGACTACTCCTGATTACTTTCTTGTCCTTCATGTGTTTGTTAATGGTTTCCAGGAGGATTTGCTCCATGACCTTCCTGAGGATTGAGGTGAGGCTGACCGGTCAATAGTTCCCCAGATCCTTCCTCTTGCCCTTCTAGAAGATGGGAATGACATTTGCACTTTTTCAGTCCTCAGGAACCTCTCCTGATTGCCATCACCTTTTAAAGATAATTGCGATTGGCCTTGCAATGACATTGGCCACGCTCCCTCAATACTATTAGGTGCACCCCATCAGAGCCCCTGGACTTGTGTATGTCCAGTTTGTTTAAATGTTCCCTAATCTGATCCTCCTCCACCCAGGGTAAGTCTTCCTTGCTCCAGACTTTCCCAAGGGTCTCAGGGACCAAAACAGTTGCAACAGAAACCGTTGTCCATTTTCTAGGAATAACTTTAAATCAGTGTTGTCTTGTGCATGTTAACAAAACTATGTAAGGCTCTACAGAAATCTTGAAATAGCTCAGTTTTGAACAGGGCACAAGGACAGCCTTGCTGTCAGGTGTATTTTCCTGTTTGTGCACAGCCAAATAATAGTTTCTGACAAACTAGAGTTCACATATGCTTCCCAGAGGCTTCTTAGAGACTGGCAGTACTCTGCTCTGAAGCATCCTAATGAGAGAGCATGATTTATCCCACAAGGTTTCCCTTTACTGGCCTGGCTGTGGATGCACTGTCATCATACAGTGATAGAGCTTCTATTTTGTGATAAGAATTTCTGTGTTGACTCTTCACAGAGAGGCTCTTCTCTGCTGTCCGTACCTGTTGTGCTTGTGCACGGATGGCATGGGAGAAAAAAGAAAGCAGCTTGATTCAAATGCAAAAAATTCACAGGTGGATAGTCAGGAAAGTGATGTACAAAAGCACGTATAAAACAGTGAGAATAGTAAACGGGATAGAGAGCTGGAAGGGAATATCAGCTGGGATGTTAACTTCCTACATCTCAGAATCTCTCTCCAGTGCCCCAGAAATATCTAGCCCACTAGTAATGTCCAACTCTTCTGCTGTTTCTCTGGGCAACCTTCCTGATCCCCTGAACCAGTTGCTAAATTTTCGCATATTTTGGAGACATTCACGTATACTGTCAACCTTGGAGCCACTGGGAGGACACTCTAAGATAAATTCACAGACAGGAAATGACAGTAATTTTCCAAGACTGGCTGATACACTGCTTGTAGACCAGAGACACTCAAATGGCTCTGCAAATATGAGCTCAGGTTTCACAGGGCAGCCACTGACAGGAGCTAGTACATCCTTCCAGACACAGGTTAACTTTCTGCAGTGCTGCTCTGGGGTATCTCCTCTGCACTCTTCAATATGTCTATCCTGCTTGTCTTACATGTTTTGCCATGTTTCGAGTTATCCTGAGATGACCCAGCAGAGTTGATGGGTCATCAACTCAGTCTCCTCATCAGTCTCCTCAGCCAACTTGGTTTCTTATTGTTGGGAATCCAAAATATTCAGTACAGTCCTCTTTCTAGGGATGTGGCACAGCCCAGACTCTAGAGCTACCCCTAAACATCTCCAGAGCTGTAGGAACTTGAGAGATGCAAGTTTTCCATCCGTAGTCTGTATAACCACTTGTAAGGTCTTTGCATTGTTCCCCACAGACACCACAAACACCACGCTTTGATCTTTTTAAGACTATTAAGTGCTAAAAGTCACCCAAAAATGCCTGAATGGCCACTGTACTATATTTGGTTCGACGCCCTCTTTATCTGAATCATGAGGTAGTATTTAATTGTGTGATTTATACTATGCTTTTCTTTCTCATTCAGTGTGCTGGGCTGAAAAGTAAGTGCTCATTAAGCACAATCAGTCCTTGAGAGCTTTACTTTGCAATTTCATGTTTCCTGTGTTCCCTTTTGTTACTTTTCTTACACATTCAGTTGCCCATGGCTTGCTGAGGCTTAATGCCATGGGCACAGAGGCACTAGAGCTCATCTGGGCAATGTCAGCTCAGTCCAGCAGGCTTCGCGCACTCCACTGCAGCGTTGTGAGAAGGAGGCCATGCTGAACTGCAGGGCTACAAGCAGTTTAGCAGCCTTCCTATATCTTCTGGCAGTGCACAGAGGCATATGAAATATCCATGCCACTTCACAGAAGAGAGAACTTAGTGCAGGACACAGGAGCAACTTCAGGTGTCAGCTTAGCTCCAGCTCTCTGAAGTACTGGTTGACTAATTCCTGCAAAATCTCTTGTGTCTTCACTGCTTGTTTGGATTCTAGGAGGGCTGCTTAATGCTAACAGTGCCACATCTGAGCTGCATTTATGCCATTTCTTCTCTTCTCACTTCTTCATATTCTAACTCACAGAGATGATATGTCCCCTAGTACACGTATTATTTGAATTTCTTGGATTATAGAAGGAAAGATATAGCACTGCATCTGTACTTCTGACCTCGTAAGCAGGACAGTAATGCCAGCTATAGTACAGGAAGGAAGATCAAAAAGCTGCAAGAACAGGGAGTAAAGTAACAATGGATGCCTTCACCTGCCCAGTTGCACAGACAGGTCAAGAAAGAATGTGAAGAATGATTTGCAGGAAACCATCGGAACTATTAATTTCCCTCTTCAATCACAGAGGGAGACTTCTGGATATTCTGTAGAAATAGTAGATGATCAAGGTATAAAAGGTGTATGTAGAGGTGATGAAGCTGTTACAGAGGAGGCAAATGAATTTTTGCATCCATGCCAAGATTTGGAAAAACTGAGGAGATGATTGTTATGCCACAGCCAGTCTTTGTAGGGGACTCATCACAAGATCTGCCTCAAAGAGAAGTTCTGGTAGAGAGATTATGGAAGAAATAGGCAGAATGAACAATAGCAAGTCACCATCACCTGTTGGTCTTCAGTCAGTAAACCTAAGGGAACTTACCTTAGGACTACTAACTGCGAAGTGTAAGTTCTCGCTTAAAGCCATGTGGGTGTATCACCATGGCAAATATGATGCCTATTTTTTAAGCCACTCTCAGAGAAGACTTGGGGAACTACAGACCAGGAGCTCAGTATCTGCACTGGACAAATTAGTAGAAAGTACCCCCAAAAAAGCCATTTTGGCCACATCAGGGGAGAATAAGAGGAATTCTGCCTCACAAACTTACAGGCGTTTTTTGAAGGCCTCAACAGACCTGTGGACAAGGGAAATCTGATTGCAATAGTCTGCTTGTATTTCCAAAAAGCTTTTGAGAAGGCTACCTCTTATGGAAATGAAGCAGCCATTGGATAAGAGGGAAGGTCTTGATATGAGTAAATGTTTAAAAGATGGAAAAACAAAAGTTGGAGTGAGCGGTTGGTTTTAACAATGGTAGAAAGTCACCACTAGAGTCCTGCAGGGATCTAATCCGTGACCTGTGGTGTTTAGCATAAGTGATCATGAAAGGGAGTGAAAAGGGAAGCAAAAAAAACCTTTCTAATGATGAATTTTTTCAGGCTAGTAAAAACAAAAGTTGCTAATAAAACACTGCAGAAGACATTCACAACACTTGCTGACTGGACTTGGCAGGTAAGTGTAAAGGGATAGAAAAAAATAACATGATAAGCCCTGAGTAACCTAATGATCGTTACTATTCAGAAATCAAAACCTGTGGTTAATAAATAGCCACACAAAACACCAGCTCATTACTCAGAAGGAAGTTGAATGTCTGAAGTTATTGGAAAAGAAATGGAATAGACTTCAGACAGTAGTCTGTCACTATGTAAACACATGGTGTTCCTGCATGTGCGCCGTTGAATACTATGCGAGGCAAGGACAGGGTGAATAGCAAAGGGGCCTTCGTTGCCTGTTCTACTTCAAGAAGTAGCAGGTATCAAAGAAAGCTAGCAAACTGCCAGTTCAAACCAGACCAGAGCAGTTTATTTCTTTTCCCGCAGTGTACAGTTCAGCTGGGGAACTCCATGCTCCAGCATATTTTGGTTTACATAGGTTCAAACAGGTTCAGTCTACTGAGGATTCCTCAACATGGATCGCTGAACTGTAAGAGTGTTTCAGAAAACAACATTGTGATTGCCCAGTTCTTAATACCTTTCCCCGAAGCATTCAAATCTGGTTTTGGCCATTGTTGCAAATGGGTTACTATGTGCAGCACATCTTTGGTGTGACCCAAGGCTGTTGCTTTTATGCTAAGGAATCTGGAAGTCTGCTTCTGCATGTTAGGAAGAAAGAAAATGTTGAGTTTCGTTACAGATGTAGTAAGACTGCTATGAAGGCAAGTGTGTGTGTGTACGTGCGCACGGGCACGCATGCGCATGCGTGTGTGTATGCATATGTGTGTGTGTGTGTGCGTGCGCGTGTGTGCGTGCGCGCACGCGCATACCCGAAAGCGCTAGAAGGTTAAAGGAATGGCCTGTATAGATAATGAAGGACTCTCTGCTCCCAGTCATCTGAGGAGTGGGGCAAACCCAGAAGACCTGTACTCAGACAAGATCATAGCACAGCTGTCTCATTGATGGAAGACTCTACACTCTGACAAGAGGAAGATGGCAACAAGCCAGCACATCACATATACCGTTCCCTTTTCTGTTATTGCAATAGGAAGATAATGGCAAAGGATCAGTCTTAAAGGATATAAAAGATCTGTCAGAGAATTAGTTCTTTGTTGCCAATCAAGAAGAACCCTAGAGATGAGATAAGGACTCACTAGCCAATGTCCCTTGTCTTCTGTGTTGTACGCAAGTGACCCTGGCCAGAGCACCTGGGCACATGCGCCTTGGTGCTTGTGAGCACGTGGGTTTGTGGGTGTGAGTGAATGAACTCTGTGAGAGAATGCATGTGAGTGGGTAAAATGAATTTGTTTAGAGAGGCCCCAGGTCTTGCACTGAGTTCTGTTGCACTAATTTTCTACAAGAGCATAAGAGAAATTGTTACTTGCTTCTACAGCAAAGTACTGCGGTGAGTTCAAAGCCAGCACTTGAACAGATAGATAGAAATATTGTTTGTCTCTAAAAGCTGAGCGGAACTTGTCAGTTCCTTTTCTCAAGGCCTCAACTTGGCCATGGTCAGCAGCAGGCCATTACAAAAGGGCAAGGTTGGCTTGAGAGGACATTTCATTATAACTTCCTGTAACCATCCCACAGATCTTGTCAATAAGTGTAGCCTTTTATGGAGATGTTAATTTTCATCATACCATTTCTGGTGATCTCACCAAGGGAGTCATTAAACCGGAGCCCAGATCTCCAGACTTTGTACAGGATGGTGGTAGGTAAAGACACAGTTGCTTTCAGTTTCGTCTTGGCCAAGCTGTGTCTGCAGCACATACAGCTTCGCTGCAAAAGGACAGGAAGCTGGAAAAATCCTTTATCTTATCTAGCAGCAATCTATTCCTAAGCAATTTAGAATAAAGATGTAAGAAAGCTAGGAGAGTGAAGGAAAAGGCTATTAGTCCAGTGAAAGGGTAGCTATCCTGCTAACACCTCAGGCTGGCTTTGTCTCACACGTCAAACTACCATCTGCCTTGGTCATAAAGAAGAGATTAAGAAAGGTAAGTTTTTGAGTAAACTTTCGGTTTACGGTTATTTGTCTATAACTGTTGCTGAGCAACTGAATGTGTATTTGCTTACACATGCCCTGACTATTCTATGCAATCAGACTTTACAGCTAGCTTATTCATCCTGTGCTGGATTCATAGGTGCATACAGATCACCAAGCTCTTCCAGATAAAGACCGTGCTTTCTGAGAAACGCTGACAGAGCTTTCCCTTTGTCTTTCATTTTCCTGCCTTAAGAAGATTCTTGCTCTGGAGTTAAGAGCCTCTCGTTTTCTTTGTGACGTTTTGGAAGGTGAAAGACAGTTGGACAAAAGCAGCCAGCACAGAACTCAGATCAATATGAAGGAAAGATATTATCAGTCAGAGAAAACTTATCAGAAGGAGCAACTCATCAAAAGAGCAGAGAGGGAACCTCTTCTGACATACTACCTACGTTTACTGGATGCAAAAAAGAGCAGTCCCTCTGAAAGCCACCAGAGCAACTCTGTCATTCCACGATGCACTGACTGCTTGAGGAAAGGTAATCGGAAAATTCTGTGGGAAAAGTGTGGGAAATGCATTTTCTGGAGCAAGGCAGGTCGATGAACAGGGCAGGACAGGGTATTTTATTCTTAGTGGACTGCTGAAATTTGAGAGATTGAGAGATAAGAGGTTCCCAAATTCTACTTACATATTTCAGATGCCTGGTCACAAGCTGCCTTATGTTGTGAACTTATCAAAATGCAGGATCTTATCAGAAAGAAAAGGATCGTTAAGATCTATATAAGATCTGTATGAGACCCTACATACCCTGGAGAGGATTATCAGAGTTTGACCTCCTAAAGACAAACAGAAAACTTCCTGTCGATATCACCTAGAGAAAGATTGTGAAATAAATAAATAAATAAATAGCAGTAGGTGTGTTTTGAACCTGGACCAGTTAAGAGATCTGGTTTACAGCAAGGCACAAAATATTACACT
This sequence comes from Struthio camelus, assembly GCF_040807025.1. Lineage (NCBI taxonomy): Eukaryota > Metazoa > Chordata > Aves > Struthioniformes > Struthionidae > Struthio > Struthio camelus. The sequence goes on along the minus strand of NC_090943.1, from coordinate 27,252,675 downwards.
GATAAGGCCGAAAGGTGATGTTCTTCAGCAAAGAAGTGGGAACTGGGACCACAAACGTAGATTGGAGCCTCTCTCATAGGAGGAAAGGCTGAGAGAGCTGGGACTCTTCAGCCTGGAGAAGAGAAGACTGAGAGGCGATCTGATCAATATGTAGAAGTATCTGAAGGGAGGGTGTCGAGAGGATGGGGCCAGACTCTTCTCCGTGGTGCCCAGCGACAGGACGAGAGGCAACGGGCACAAACTGGAACACAGGAAGTTCCCTCTGAACATGAGGAAAACCTTCTTTCCGGTGAGGGTGAGAGAGCACTGGCACAGGTTGCCCAGAGAGGTGGTGGAGTCTCCTTCCCTGGAGATGTTCAAAACCCGTCTGGATGCGGTCCTGGGCAATATGCTCTAGAGGACCCTGCTTGAGCAGGGGGGGTTGGACTACATGATCTCCAGAGGTCCCTTCCAACCTCAACCATTCTGTGATTCTGTGACTGGGGGTGCAGTGGCCAGCAGGAACTTTTGAAAGGAGCTTTGTGCCTGAAGAAAACCTAAAATGTAGTGTTTAACTGCTTCCTGACAGAAGAGTCCAAAGATTGTAATAAGCAAGCAAATATATACTCGGGTGTGCTTTCCTGAGTCAGATTCAGGGTCAGGGTCCAGGACTGTATATTTTGGATGTTTCCAGATAGAAGCCACCTTCCTATCCACCACTCGATTCCAGTTATACTTATTTTTCATTAAACAGACATCCAAGTCCTTCAGGATTTCATCAGGATGCATGAATCGCCTCGAGCTGTTGTTGCCCAAGAAGAAGTTTTTATTGTCAGTGAAGTTTGTAAACCCATGCCACCAAAGAAACATAAACTCTCGGAAGCTGTAGACCAAATGCAAGAACACAGGAGACCACCGGCAAGCGGGGATTCCCCGCCAGCCCCGAGCGTACGCAGGAAGGAGTCTCTTGGTGGCAGGCCAGTGTCGGAACTTTCAATCAGAGAGACTGAACAAAGAAATTCGTATCATCTTGCGGAAGGTAAGTGTGACTGTGTGAGTCTGTGCGAGAGACGGAAAGAAAGGAAGAAGCACCAATACAATATTCTGCTGTCAACCGTTGCAGGATTCTGTACAAAATTGTCTTTATGGTTCACGATGTAATTATAAAAGCATTTATGCTTTTGAGATCATGTTCATGTTCCGAGAGGTGTTCATATATATATGTTATATGCTCCACAGGCACGGCTTGCGCTCTTGCTTGCAGAATTCTGGTCAGTGCCATGCAGTAGCATGTGTACTTTTAGTCTCTAGCCTAGCCTTAGATGGAAGGGGAGTTACACACCAAATAGCAAATCATTAGTAGTTGTTAATGTTTCAGCTGAAATAACACCTTCCCTAATAGTCATCCTTTGAATATATTCTGGCCATACCTTTGGGCTGTGTTTCTCACCTGAAGATTCCCAAGACGTTAAATCCAGCCTTCTGGTTTTTAATCTTGTATTTACACTAACCTACCTATGAAAATGAAATTTAATTAGCCATGAAAATTTGTCTCACCCTTAATAGCATGAAAGCAAACATAATTTCTATCTGCGTTCTATTATGACCGCTAACAGTACTCCTAACTCTTTTCACATGCAAGTTATTGCACCACAGATCTTGCTCAGGACAAAACTACGAAAGTTTGTTTGTGAAACAGACCTGTGCTCACAATTCAGTAAGTGTATGCCTGATTAGGAGTCAAACTGATATCTAGTTTGAGTTACTTTCATAATTTTGGAGAGATGGATTCAGTTAGCTAAGAGATGTACCAATTCTATCTGGGTGATAATAGATAAAAACTATGCTTTATTTGTACAGCTTTCTTATTCCATAATGTATTAGAACAGATGCAACTACAGTACTAGGTGTATTTGTACTTCTGTTCTCACTTCTGTAAGACCATTAAGGCCTTTGTTAATCATTATGCACAATATATCAGCAAGCACAATAAAAGTGATCTTTGTTCCTTGTATAATATGCACTGTAAATATAAAGACTAGCTCAAATACAACACTAGCTCAATGCAACACTAGCTCAAAGCAACATTAGGCCCAGACACCCAGCTCCTGATTTACGTGTGCATCGAGACTTTGTTAGGGTGAGATTCAGCCACGTGCCGTGACGACGTGGCTTAAGCAGAGCCGCAAGAGAAGACCAGTGGTATTCCCTAGCTACAGCTTAGCAATAGACCAAGAGGCCAATTTCTGACTGACTGCTCAGGTTTAAGCATAACGTCAAAGTAAATATAGGGCCTAAAAAGCCATTGTAGTGTTGGTTAAACATGAACTATGTTAAGCAAATAGAGATATGAGAAACCACGCTCTACAACCACAGCTACGTGTGTTGCATACACACCTGCTGAATGAGAAATTTACCCACAGCTAGCAACTGTTGGAGTCAATGTGTCTTATTTTTGGTGGACGATTCAGTCCTTTAAAAAGAAAGGCAGAAATATTTCACCCTTTCAGCATTCGTTCTTGACACAGTGTGGTTTTACGTATGAGTCTTATTATATTGATGAGATAGCATTGACTGCATTCTCTCTTCAGGTTTCAGCATGAGAGTGTATTGCTTTACAGCATTTCATCTAGCTATAACAGTGGGACTTATATGCTGGTAAGTTTAAGAAGTGCCTATTCAATCACTCATTCAACACTGTCTCTTAGTAGCATCTGTTAAGATTAATTTAAACTCTCAGCTGTCCAGGGGCTGGAGTGTATCTTCCCCTTACATGGCCATAAGGGAAATAAATAAAGGGTAATGAGAGCTTCCTTATTCTACAGCTGTGTAATAGCTGATCACAGCCACAGTGTTATTCACCCAATTGTTGTTCTTTCAGGTTCCTCCTAGCACACTGCTCAGAGGAACATAGGCTTGGAGTGACTTTTCCTTTGTAGCTAGAAGATTGAGATCCAGAGGTTCAAGCAGATAGCTAACAGGTTTAAAAAAGGGAAAATAAGAGGGGCTGCTTTACACCACAGCAAACTGGAGCCTGCTTGCTTTGCATGAATTGTGCCATATAGACTGCTGTTATGACTACCTGACCTCATGCAAAGCAGATATGCAGCTCCTGGGACAGTGACTGGTGTCCTTTCACAGGTTTCTGTGATCGCAGAACTATACGTATTTGCTAGTGAAAATGTTATAAAAGCAGCGAATGCCTGTCTATCTTTAGAAAACAGCTGTTTTTCTTCTCCTTACTGTTTCAGCAATATAAGGGAAGTAAGGCTCCTCACCAAAGCTATTAAAGGGGCATTACATGGGCATCTTAAATGTGGAAGAAAGGGAAGAGCGCTCTCTCTGCATAAACCTTTTCTTGTCTAGCACATAGCTCCAGACAGCATCAGAGATGATCAGCAGCACAGATTCTGTAATCTAGGCAACATAAATCACTCTGTATACTATGTTCAATATAAAAAACTGTTACTATTCATCACTGTTACTTATCTGTTACTCTTCATCATTCGTCTTTGCCATTTCAGTTCATTGCTATTGGTTTACTGGCCCTCCGGGAACTGTGGATGTAAGGAGAGCATTCTGGATTTGAGGAGCATTCAAAGAAATCTCGGGGAAACTATACCGAGCACAAGCTGGGGGGGAAGGAGAAGCGAAGTTTTTATTCATTTAAATTCTGGCAATGCTGTTGGGGTCAGTGGTCATGCTGAAATGCATGTATTTTGCAGTCTTGTAGGATGTTGTAACTACAGCTTTGTCCTTCCTTAGGACCAGAGTATTATGGAAGCTGCAGAAATACTGGTGGCTTCTTCTCACACCCATGTAAGTACCTAGATATGAAGCACCAAACTTCTAGCTCAGGTAAATGTTAAGAACTGAGAGTTTATTATTTACAGTACCACTTGGTACCTCTTCCAGAGTGGATCAGATCAGTACTCTGCTACTTCTCTTCCTACATCTTTTGGTTTTGTTGGTCGGTAGGATTATGGCATGACTTTCCCTTCTCTTCGCATCTTCCTTGGTGTCTCTTTTTCTTCATTGAAGGCTAGAATTTCAATGTGAGGATAGTAAATAGATATATACCTAGCACTGTGTGCTGAAAACTATGAAGTAATCTTCCAGGTAGTGATTGTTAGGTTTTTCATTGTCCCTCAGCCAATACTTGAAATGATTGAAAAAAGTTGAAACGATACATGCTAGTCTGTCGTACCAATTGCAGCCATTTTAGCTGCGCTGAAAGTTCAGGGCTCCATCATGTTCAGTTAGCTCTCATTGCTACACTTGGTGAGGGGTTGAATGCAAAAGTAAGAAAACCAAGTTGCTGGGGGCTATTGGACAGGGAGAGGAGAGGAGGGAAAAGAAAATAAGGTGCTCTTTTTACAGCAGGATCTATTAACTGGCTCCCATTCTGTAGCGGGCTCACATCCTGCCTGGCCAAGACTGTCTGTCCTGGGCCGTGTAGCTCTATCCATAGTGCTCAGGTGTTGGAAGGAGATGCAGAGGTACAGAAAAAGCAGCAGAAGAAAAAACTTTTGTTGGAATGTAAAACCGACGAGTATGCTGGTATACTGCTTATCAAAAAGTTCATAGGCACAAATAACATCTTCTGGAGAAGCTGGCCTTAGGTTTTTAATCTGTTTTTCTCCCTTTGGTCCAGCCTTCTAATACAAATCTTCAAATCTTCAATGCTGCTCACTCAGGCAAGTTAGAAGTAACAAAATCATTTAGTTCACCCTCAAAATATGTTCTTAATGCACCTACAAGTATATGACAAATGCCTGAGAACAAATAAGCTTGGTTTATTTGCATGATTTATGTGTATATATCCCAAATGATTCATTTCTCTATTTCAAGCAGTATGGCTTTGTATAACAAAGACTCCACTTTCATAATGTAAAAATATATTGAATAAATAAATGAATATTTAGTAGACATATGAAATCTGAATGTTTTCCTTTCAACACTAAAACATTTTACTTGTTATTTGCTATATTTACTTGAATTATCAGTCACTAAAAATACTTTATTTGCTTTTTTCCTTTTTTTTTTTTAAACTGGGACAAGTGTTGCTATTATTATCCTGCATACAATTTCCAACAAAATTATTTTAGAGCATGCCACTTACACCTTCCTAGGGGTAAGTATATTGTTGAAGCCCATGATTTTTCCTTGTCAAGCTCTTTTATTCCTCCTAAATAGACACAAAAGTAAGTGTTCGCCTCAGTCAAAAATTCGTTCTAAAAAGAATATCCATTACTTCCATCTTGGGAACCTTTTTTTCTGTTCTGCAAGGCAAATGTACTCAATAATACTGATTTCCTACAATTACAAAAAGGATATTTTCTTCCTGCAGGCAGATGAAACTGAAAGACCTCAGGGCATACTGTGGATGTTCTGTACATTGCTCAGTATACTAATGACTTCAGGTCTTAGCTAGATGTTCCATCTTGAGAACTGAAACTGCTTAACAGAAAGGTCTGTTGACTGGTCACAAAGCTCGGAAGCTCAACACAAAGCAATAAATTTAGTAGTAGCGTATCTATTCACAGTACAGTGATGCAAAAATGAAATCTACCTAAATTTTGGCATGGGGAGTGGAGGTACAAAGGGGAAAAGAAAGTATAGTATTGGGTGAGCTCAGATTATTCAATTGCAGACCATCAAATCCTGTTCCTATGGGATCCTATGATATCCCTTCTGCTGTTGAGTCCATTTTTTAAGTCTTCTTTTTGTCCTCCATTTTCCTAATATGAAAAGTCCTGAGAAAGAGAAATTACTCTCAGACATCCCATTCTTTCAGCAATGTGTATAAGAAGCTCTCTGGAGAATCATTCATTATTCCTATGTTACTGGTTTATATTCGGAATATGAAGAAACAAGACAGCAGAACTGTTCAAATACTCACATATAAAGCTATAATGATTTAATACAAGACAGTGACTGGGGATCTAAACTCTTTTAGGACCTTACCATCAGAATTCTTGCCAATTTGTGGTATTTTTAGCACATGCCAGTATAATCAAAAACTAAAATAAAAATATGTCGTGTTTACTAAGGGAGGTTGTTCTATAATTCTAAAAAAAATCCTTTTTGTCTTCTTAGACAGTAATTGGAAGTATAATACTTGGAATTATTTCAGAGTAAGTCTTTTAAGTATTTTTATTTCGTTGCCTTGCATTCTTCTTGAGCACTCTGAGATAATAAACTGCATCTTATTGTCTTAGTTCCCATGATACAATGACTTTAATGCAAGTTGGAGAAATAACTGCATTTGCAACGCTGTTACTGATTGTACTTGCTCTGATGACAAAAGTAAGTACCATTAATGGACTGTGTAACAACAAATAAACTGTTGTCATGATTGTAATGATCATTTTATATGTTTTATCCTTTAGAGTCACTCAATGTCTTGCCATCATGTCTACTAGCTTTGTTTGCATCTCCAATATTAGCAGTGTTCATAGTTTAAAAAAAAAAAGGTAAATGAAAAGTCTGACCTGAGAACTGGGGAACTAAATGAAGAGATCCTATGCTCCTGCAAATCTCTATACCAGCTTCGTTTTTCACTGTACAGGTGTGCTATATCAAGGGTGAGAGAATCCAAACATGCATAGGTGGAAGGTAGTCTGGTTTTAGTTATTAACATATTACCATTTATTTATTCTTCTCTTAGAGCATCGCTCAGAAACGTTGATGGGTATCAATAGGACGGCAGCAGTAGTTGGAAGTCAGTTTAGGAAACTAACAAAAACAGACCCTTCACAGAGTTGGAAATCAATTACACGTGTTTTAGGAATTATTCAGCTAATTAACAGACCAGAAAACGTTAAACCAGCTGTAGTAATCTCAGGATTTATCATGACTATATGTCATTAATTTTAGTTTATTCACCATAATCCCTGAACAACATATAATCTTTTTAATTCAAAGATGTGTTGGCCAATGGCAACTAAAGACAATCTTACTGTGCTTGCTGTCCTCAGAAAACCCTGACAAGCATGACCATATCAATCGTCTCAAGCATCCTGCTGCTTATTGGAGCAGCTATACTTGTCCTTACAAATTCATCTGTAAGTGGTTTACTTGATGTGCACTTATGAGATACGCTGCTATGGCTATAGTTTATCTTGTACAGTACCTGTAATCACTGTATCTGTATTGGGTAGTATCAGTAGCTTCTTATCACACTGTAGCAAATTATATAAAAATGTTTAAATGCAGAAGTCGTTTTCTCTATTAAGGTCCTTTTCTGTGTTAGGGAAAGTGGCAAAAATGTTTAGACGGCAAGGTTTATGTTTAATCAGCTGCTCAGTAGATATTTTTTCAATGATGTGATTTTTTTTTTTTCCTATTTAATTCCTATTGAATAGCAAGACCAAACGGCTAAATAGGTATTTAAAGTTCCTGTGGGCTGTTTCACTAGAAAACAGATGAGTTTTGCACCTTTCCAAACCAAGTAATTATCTATCATGGTTAGGTAAATAACAGAAGGGAGGTGGATTCACATTTGGTTTAGACTACTAACTACTAGACTACTTAACTACTACATCATTTGATAGTCTTGTCTTTATTGTGTCTTTTTTTAACCTGACCAGAATATGCCTTTCTTAGATTTAGTGCTGCTATTGATTTAAATACAGTGAAGGATGTCATTTTTATTTGATTCTAGCTTTCATTTCATAGTGCAAATTGTTGCCTTTTCCTACAGAAGTTCCAGGTTATATATGCTGCATTTGGAACTCTGCTCTTTGCTGCTGTAAGTAGAACGTTTATATGGCATGCTTTTTCTCATAAGGGTAAGATATTATCTTGCTACCAACTTTTTTGCTTAAGCTTTCAAACTTCATGTCCAACATAAGGTTCCCTGATCCTGCAGTCAGACGTCTGTCTCAGTATGACCTTCTATTTGGCATGGGAGGATGCTGAGATCTGTGTAGCTGCAAAATTGGCCACTTCCTTAGGCCTGTTCTGTAGAAAGGCACACTTCTTCCCCCTCCCCAAATTTTTAAATATAGAACTTGGTGAAGCAAATAACAAGGTGCACTTCTTATCTGCCCAAGTAGGTAGACGTTTTGCTTTGCTGCTGAAACACAACAGTGGTTTCCAAACTACTCATAGGTCTCTGCTGATAATAAGCTGCCATGAAAATTTTCTAGATACAAGGGCTGCTCCTGTTACCTGCTCCTCTGGTTGCGGCGAGAGGGGGAATGTGTGTGTCTAAACATGTGAGAACTGAGAACTCCAAATCAGACTCCAGTTATAAAGTACCCCTAGCCTCCAAGGAAAGCAGTGGAACAGCCTGGGAAGTTTCCCATCTTTTTAGACATCTTAGAAGGCTGAAAGTTCATCACAGTATTAGTGTCACTTGTGGGCAGGAAGCTGCATTAGAAAAAAAACAGATTGTGTGCAGGGACCATTAATGAAACAACGAGGCATGAAAAAAACAAACCACTTTGTAAATGAGGAGAAATCTGAACCTCCTTTCCTTTGTCATGCTCAGGTTTCCTCTGAGTTAATACCTCCCCCAGTAACATCTCTTTTTCCTCTTAATATTCTCTTTCTCACTACCATTGGTTCATAGCGGTCCACTGTCTAAAAATAATCTTGCAGTCACGAGGACTTAATAACCAACTATTGTCCCTGCTGGAGAAGGGTTATGACTTTGCCCTCATCATTAATAGGGAATTCCAGTCATTCTGTGAAACAGAAACTCCAAACTGCAAATCATTCATTTGCATTTCTCTGAATTGTCCCTATTATTTATCTCCAAATAAGGGCAAACAGCATGCAAGGACTTTAAATTTTGTACAAATTGTAAAAACCCAAAAAAGCAAAAATGAATATAATATACATGAATATGAATGAATAATAAAAGCATTTTTCTCCCTCTTCTTCCTTCAAGGATTTGATGAAGACAGTAGCTGAGCTTGAAAGGCAACCCACAAAGGATCAAGCCTCCATGAATTACACTCAGACAGCATGGTCACTTTACATACACATTGCTATGCTCTTCTTCTTTACTTTGCTGTTAGTTGATGCAATACCCTTACACTCTTTTCCTTGATCATCCACTAAAGGAAGGTACATGTCAGCTCAGATTACAGGATGCATTTTTGTATAACAGTCTTCTTATAGACAAAAAATTGTCTTAGGGAATTGTAGAAATAGGTATTAAAGGTGGGGGGAGGTTGTTGAGTGTGGCATAATATACTGTGCTAATCTATAAAATATGTTACCTCGCTGATGAGATGGTGTCATCACAAGGCTTAGGGTCAGTCTCATGAATGAAGGATGTCACATTATTACCAAAAACGCAACTCAGAGTTACTAAAGATGAGGAATATTGAGGGAACCCGATGTGAAAAGCTTGCAGACTGCAGAAAAAGGAGAGGAGATATAACATTTGAGGGGGTCACTGTGGTTACTGTAAATAACTTTCAAGAGTCATTATTTTTACCTTCTGATGCTTGTTAATTTAATTAAGAAGAATCAGCTAAACAATCAGCTTGTTAATTTAATTAAGAAGTCGGAGGAAGTGGGAGAAAGGAGCGCTCGGTCAGAAGGCCAGGAGTGAAGTCACTTTCACCGGTCACCATTACTGCAACACACTGAACATACGCATCTGAAACGCATGCAGTAACTAGAGCTATTTGAGATTTAACTCTGTATTAGCAGTCATGCTAGCCCGGTGCTACATACTGATCGCTTTCTTATATTTTAAAGGTAGTAGGGATGTGGTATGACCCCTACTTTTCTGAAAACTCCTCATGCCATTCGATAGTTGTTATGGCCATTTGAACTAGAACCCTCTAAAGCAACCGGAGACATTCTGAGCTATTGCCAGAATCTCTTAAATTCAGCATTTATTCCCTTAAAGTTGACTATTCTTCATTGTATTTGAAGAGGGGAGAACTGAGGCAACAAACTGAAACAAATAGGCCTGGTTCTTGCTGTCACAGGTCTCACCGTATTAAACATCATCAACAATTGAGACACTTTCAAAATGTATTTCAAAGTAAGTCAAAGTTTTCCGTGATGCTAAAATATAACTCTACTGCAACTGTTACAGACTTTCACACAATGTACTAAAGTCGATTTGTGGTTTCTGGGTGCTACGGTCACATAAGTCAAAAAAAGCTGAAAAGAGCTATAAAGTTAAATGTAAGAGCATGTTTAAGAGGATCAGTATTCCACGTACATCTCTTACGCTACATAGGGAGCAGGAAACACTAAATACAGGGAGTTTGGGTGATCTGAGCACCCCTCACAGTGTTTTGACCTATTTGGCTTGTAAAATGTTTACTGCATAGAACTTTAATATGAACTATCCAGTTTCTATTCATTTGAATATCTTTATATAAACTCTGGTATTTTTCCAGTTCTGCTATTTAAATATGTTCATTCGTATACTGAGACTATCAAAGTGTAAGATTAGTCTCTCTCTTTCCTTAGCAACTGTTTGGGTTTTTTTTTAAATATGGAACCTCTGCTGATTCTGTTTTTTACCCTCATTAACTGCAAAGACTGAAAAAAGTATTTGAACTCAAATTTAAGGGGGTAAGCTAACACACAACTAGTAACAACATCAAATTCAAATCATGTGTCAGCGTTGGCTTGCTCTGGAAATAAGATAAATTACTGCTGCAAGGAGGCCAGGATAGGGAAGCCAAATAACATTAGTTCCTTAATCTGTGTTCAGCTTAACAAGAAATTTATCCCCGTATGTAAACAAAGTGCAGAGCAGAAAGCTACATAGGTCCACATTTTTTTAGATTCAGCTGAACAAACTTCCTTTAAAAGATGACAGGTAAACGGACTACAGCCATATTGTACATACTGCCAGGAGAAAAGGTTCTAGTTTAAAGAACAAAAATCAAAGGAGATCACTTATCTCCAGTGCAACAGAAAACTGTTAACTGCATCACTGATCAAGTTTAGACCCTCCAAGTGTTTATTCAAAACTAGTCTTAGGTTATTTTTAGGAAACAAACACAAATTTCAGTCACAGTTAACTACATTAAACAAGTATATAAAGTGCTGGATGATCCGAAGTAGGGATTGTAACTCATTTCCTAGAAATAAGTTAGAAAATAACAACACTAAAGGCAACTTCAAGTCATTCACTTGTTCATTGAACTGGAAGATGAAATTAAATTTGTAGCTTTTTTCCCCCCAAACTGAGCAATAATGACTGAAGAATGGAGCATGGAAAAGAAGCATCAAAGAGAAAGAGAATTTCCATTTTAAAAATCAGATATAACCTAAAATAAATAAGTACCACAATCCACGAACGTTTTACAATTTTTTTTAAACTTCCTGTACGGGGTTCACAGACCTGAGAATACACCCAAAATAACTGGTCCAGAGTATTCCTTTTAAAAAAAATTATAAATTGTTGGTAACAGTTTCTTTAATGGAGATTGCTGGAGTAGGTCCCACATGAGTCCATATATAGCCTTTCTCTGGTCTTGTAGGAACAGTAGGGAAGGGAGATGATCGGGATTTGAAATATTCTGAAGGAGCATGACAGACAAATTCTAAATATTCCATTTTCCTCGGGAGATCTTCTTCTGGTCCTAGGAAAAAACAAATAAACCCCAAAGTCAAAAATTTCAAGGCTTAAAACTGGAACATCCAATAACTACGTAACATGCAACAAGAGCCAAAATCCCCCACAGAATATGCAATTTCAGTTAATGGCATTGTCAGTAAAATAGCCTCAAATACTACATAAGAAACGTCTACATTTCTTTTTGTCGGCATGATTTTTTTTTTTAAGCATTCAGTTAGTCGAGTGGAATGAAGTATTTTAGTTAACATATTTTAAATGAATACTGTTTGTAGCCTGCCTGTCAAAAGGATTTTCCCGAAATATTAGTAATTTTATAATCAGTTACAGAACACTTTCTCTGCTAGTGCTTACGCCCTATCCATTCTAAGTACCCTGGAAGAAGACCAGTTAATTCAGTACACTTTAAAAGAAACAGCTTGCCTAGTGTATCAGATTTATACTGTAATAACTTTGACTCCAGCTATGGAGGAATAATTTAATCCTCGAAGCTGCAAGACTGTAATTGTGCCTGTCCTGTGAGCACATGTAAGTAAACAATCCCACTCACTGGAGCAGTATATATGTACATACATGCAGTATATACACATATATACACACACACACACACATATACACACATACATAAATAAAACATTACTCGAGTGAGATAAATGATTACAGGATTAGGGTCTAAAATGTGGCAATTACATAAATGATTTTGACAAATTAGAAAAGTTAAAAAATTACAACTCTGCTTGCATCAGTCTAGGCATGCAGAAGTCGCAGAAGATGACAGCTTAGAGATTACCTATGATATAGGATGCAGCATCAAAGCAATCTTTGGGGCTGGCTTGCGTTGGAATGAGCCAGGTTAGTGCAGCGCTCTTTTCACAGTATTGGTCCTGAATAAACCCACGGATCTGAGCATAGTATGTTTTTCCATCCTGCTCATCAACCACTGAAACAACATCTCCAATTTGATAGTACACGCCCTAAAAGACGTACAAATGATAATTAAACAATCTGATTTTGGAAGCTTCACTCTAATTCTGATTCATGAGTATCTTAAATATCAATATCTTAACATTATCTCAAGTTAACCCAGTCTCAAAAGACAATCTTAATCCAGCTACATGCAAGTGAAAGGTGGCGTAAGATGAAGCTTGTCTCATCTATGCAGCCATAGGCACAGCTTGAGCAGAGTCACCTAATGTCTAGAGGTGTGCGTTTGGTCCCAAAACGGCTTCTGAAACCAAACAGGCAATTCCACGTGGTCTACTGTGGGCTCAATGTGCAATGGCAGAAGCAACTTGGCCTTATCCATCTTCAAAGAAACGGCTAGCTCAGCTGTTCTGCTCCTTCCCTCTCTGTGGACTGTTATGCCTGTCTGCAGGCTGGCAATGGTCTTATTCTGTCAGAAGTAGAACAGCAAGTCCGATGCCATCTAGAAATAGTAACAGCAGTAAGCTGTGCTGTGTACAGAAAAAGCAGCCTTCTGCACATGAAGAAGAGTGTACCAACCCAGATCCGCATGCAACTCAGTCCCAAAACACAGACCCGTCTCCTTCTACTGCCAAGGCTCAACCATTTTACAAGGTGCCCTAACGTGCATGAGGCTGCACAGCGATGGCAGTATCAGTTCATGTTATAACAGTGTCACACAGCACAAGGCAGTGTTTGCACAATCAAGATCAGAGTTTGCCATGAATCACCCAGCAGGGTTTTGTTTTTAAAACAGATAAAAAGAACACACAAACAAAAAAAAATCAACCCACTCCCTCCCCAAAAACACAGCCAAGCGTAAAAACAGACAGATCTTGCATAAGGGTGTCAGGTTAGATAGGACTTCTGATATAATTCTCAGGAATTTCTGATGAAAACAAAAAACACAAGAAAAGACATCGATTCTCTTCCAAAGCAGTCAACAGCAAAATAGAGATTCATCTCAGATGTGAGACATGCAGCATCAGGTCTCTAGTGAGTATAAGGAAACTCGGTACCCCACTTCTCAAGTGTTTTTATAGCATTTGGCAAATGTACAATGGCTACTGGCTATCCTGGCCCTTTTCATTTTGAGGAAAATACGTCTCAAAAGGGTTGTTGTTTTACTGGAAGGCAAAAGCAAGTTTCAGAACTTCAAAACACTAACATGTTGGTGCACTGTTAAAAATGCTCTAGAATGTGAAACGTGAGAAGGTGACCGGCTTCTGCTTTCCTTGGAAGGTTCAACAGATCCTGTTCCCAGGCTGCCTGACGCTGCTCACATGCAGCTCTGAAAGGGGAGCAAGTTCAGATGTTAAGGCAGGGCAACCTATCATCTGCACTATTCTATATGCTTAACGTAGGAAGCATCTCATACGTTTAAGTGATCATCAGCTATAGTCAGTTTTGCTCGCTATCAGCACAGTGAGAGTTAAGAATTTTCCTTCACTCATTCACTTAACCACATATAATTTTTAAGATCTTGATGGCAATAATTACTAGGGGGACTAAATGCATCTTTTTCTTGGAAGAAGAAAAATGGGACGATAACAACTTCTGGAATAAACTGCTTCACAAGCCTCAATGGCAATGGCATAAAACAAAACAACACACTACACATAATGCTGGGAAAGAAAGTATAGCTTCTGCAAATACATCCTTAGCACTTTCAATATTTGCATTAACTTTTGAAATCGGAAACAGAAACAGCCAGATCCATTTTGCAAACAAACTTGCATAAACCATACCTTATAAAAGATCGATTCTGCTGTAATTATAGTGGATACAGATTCAGGAGCCTTGATAGGCTGAGAAAACAACAGAGAAAGGGAAGGTCAGCAGTGTTAGCACAAACACACTATGTGATGCTAATTTGCTCCCCCCCCCCCTTTTAGAAAGGGGGCATCCTGATAGAGAATCTTCTTAGAAAATTAGGAAACAAGGAATGAGTGCAAACATGTCAAATGCGCAGCCCCTTGGGGGGGGGGGGGGGGCAGCCTTTCGGCAGGCCCGGGTCACCCCGGCACACCGAGGGCCGGCCCCGCCGGGCCCTGACCGCAGCCCGCTCCTCAACACCCTGCCCGAGAGCGGCAGGAAAACCCACGCACCGCCTTACATTTTTCAACTTGAAGATGTGTCTCCTCCCTTTGCCCTTCGTGGAAACCTTCTTCTCCGCAGCAGGGGCGGACTTGTACTTGGTGTTCCGCAGCCGCGCAGACCGCCTGTGTATTTCTTGCTTGCTCTAGGATGCAAAGACACCGGCGGTGGCGGGGACGGGGACGGGGACGGGGGGCAGCCCCGGCCCGGCCCGCCCGCGGCCCGGCGGCGGCGGCCCCGCGCGGGGAGCCCCGGCCGAGGCGGCCTCACCTGCTTGCCGCCGCCGCCGCCGCCGTTGCTGTGCTGGGCGGCGGCCGAGGTGGTGGCGAAGGCGCCGGGCCCGGGCGGCGCGGAGCGGGCCGTGCAGTTGTTGCAGAGGATCTCGCCTTGGCCGCCCTTCTTCCACATGGAGGAGGACGTGCTGCGGCACACGCTGCAGGTGGGCTTCAGCCCCAGCGGCATCCTCCGCGCCGCCGCCGGGGCCCGCAGCCCCTCGCAGCCACACGGCGGAACGCGGCGGTCGCCGCCGCCGCCAGACCCGACCCGGCCCCGGCCCCGGCCCCGGCCCCGGCCCCGGCCTCTTCCCGCCGGCGGCGGATGTCGCGGCGGCGGCGGCGGCGGCGGCGGGAGGAGCGGGCCGACGGGGCTCTGCCCTCTGCTGGCGGCGGGGCCGCCGGGCGCCGGCGCCCTCCCGCCGCCGGGGGGCGGCCGCGGCCCGCCTCGCCCCGCCTCGCCTCGCCTCAGGGCGGGCGGCGGCGGCCGTTGGCGCCTCAGGGGCCGCCGGGCGCTGCCCGCGGCGGGGGGGAGGGGAGGGGAGGGGAGGGGGGCGCCTGCCCCCCGCTGAGCCCGTCGGCCGCCTCCGGGCGAGCCGTGCCGGAGCGTGGCCCGGAGGTGTGGGGCTGCCCTCCTGGCCGCCGGCCGCCAACTGGGGGCAGAGGGGCCATGGTGAAGCGGCTGCGGCGCCCCTAGGCCGCCCCCTGCCGCTGCCTCGCTGGTGGGCCGCGCACGCTGTGCCGCCCCTTGCCTCCTCGTCCTTCCTGCTGCCGCGCTTTCTGCTTGTAAAACCTTCTCTGGTGCACGTTAAGCTCATTTTCTTCGGTGCTGTTTAAAGTCAAACTCTTCCCCGCAGCGTTCTTGCAGCTTCTGCCTGCCGGCCCTCCCTGCCGCTGCCGCCTCCTCCGCCCGGGCCCTGGGCAGCGGCAGCCAGGGGAGAGCAAGTGCGTTTGGAAGTAGCGGGGTGGGTTTTTTTCCCAACTCTTTTGAGCACGTTGTTTTGCTTCAGTCTTTTTTTTTTTTTTTTTTGCCGTCTTCTGCGCTTCTGGCTTCTTCCCCTGTGGTCTCTCCAAAACAAGGCTGCAGAGTCTTTTTCCCGCTCAGCCACGGATGTAGGAGCTGTCTGTTGTACATGTATAGGTGTATTCTTAACTAAATTTGCTACTGCATGTTGTTCTGGTAATTTATCCGCTGTGATCCTTCCTTCTGCTTTCACGCAATAATTAGAAAAAAATGCTTGAGCTTTAAGAAACCATTGTCTGATGCGTTAATTTGAGGCAGTGCAGTGGGTTTCAGCCAACCATGTTACGTAACGTTGGCAGAAGAGGGTTTTAATTCAGTATTTCTTGACAAATCAAAGTGCTGTTTCATTGAAGTCTGCCATTTAAATGGAATCTAAGTGAAATGACACCTTCAGATTACAATGCAGTTGGTATGATAGTGCTCACGGCCTTGTGAAAGGCCCTTGGAGCTACCGCAGGGGAAGCTCAGGGTTTACTGTCGGTAACCTGAGTTAGTACAGGGGCTTCTATTAATCTCTTCTATTCTAATTCTGTTTGAATCTCTTAACTAAATTGACATTTTTTGAATGCATGTAGAATTGCATGGGGCTTCTTTAACGGTTGTGGTTTCTATTTTCCCAGCATTATGCAATAGAGAGGTCAGAGCTTTTATGTATTTAAGTACTTGTTGTTTCTAGTATGATTAGTGCACCCCAAAGACCTTTTTATGTCAACGTTATTCAGATCCTTTATTGATGGTAGTGCAGAAGTATTGTTCTCACGTGTAAGTGTTAAGAGACCTTGGATTGCTGTAAAAGAGACCTTGGATTGCTGTAATAAGTCCTGTATGAAAGCAAGCTTTGTGTGTCCCCAAGTAAATATTTTTTTAAAAGAATGTGAAGACCACTTCTATATTGGCTGTGTTTGCAAGCATCTCTGGTCGGGGGAATCACGGACCACGCTGAAGATGGTGGCATGCTGCTCACGTTTTGCCTGGGATATGCTAGATCTCCTGTATTGAGTGAAATACCTGAAACAAGAGGCCAGTTAGCCGAGGCCCTACTTCGCACTGGAAGGCCTGAGCAGAAAAACTAATGGAGGAAGACTAGGAAGAGTGTAAACTGACAATTAGGGAGCTGCACTTAATGTCCATGGATGGCGGGCAATAAATAAATAAATAGAGAGCCAGTAGCCTGGTGTTGCAAGGGGTAGAATATTCACTGGGCATAGAGCTTGCTTGAAAGGAGGAGTTTTCTGAATAAATGTAACCTCCTGCTTGTTTTGGTCTTTGGAAATGATTGGTTCATATTTAGCTCCACTGTCTTGTCTCCCGACCATGCACGCTTCCTGTACACTAAGTGTGCACTTTTTATGTAGGCAGACAACATGTATTTATCTTGTCTTTTCCAATATTTTTCACAGCCTAGGTCTGCTTTTTTGACAAGTAGCTATGGGATAGTGAAATTAACCTATGTTTTGGCTTGCAAGTACTTGTCCCTCTGAGAAACGATGTGATTGCAAGTAGGTACAAATGATTTTTAGCAAAGGAGGACATAAAAGTAAGCTAATAATACGCCTTATTTGACATTGTTAGGGATTACTAATCTTAGCAGTCTATTCCTTCTAAAGGTGGAAATTGTGAATTGCATGAAAACAGTATTTTGCAATCAGGTAAAGGATTATTCTTCCAATGAGAAGGGATGAAATGTTTTTTACATAGTGGTCTGACAGTGAAGGAAGAAGGCACTTCTAGGGTCACTGACGGGTGTACTGCTTGACTACCCAATGCTATCAACCGTTACGGTTTCAGTTATTCCAGGGAGCAGAAAATATTTTAATTTCTGAAGATGTGGAGAAGCAAAATATCCGTGAGGTGAAGGGCTGAAAGAATCGGTGTCTGATAGGAAATCCCCTCCAGCTGAGTGTTAGAGAAGAGGCTGTTTCTTTTGTTCTGAACGTGGGCAGTTCAGGGTCGCCTCCATCGGCCTGCCAGCTGTCTCGGGGTGGTTCTCCAGCACTTTGCGGTGCTCCAGCAGAAGGCCATGAAAAGCCTGCTGGACACCGCAGGGCAAAGTTCACCAGCCACTTCTCTGAAGACTGTCCGCAGGGGAAAGAGGAATGTGAATTCTTACCCTGAACTCTCATAATTGTGAGGGAAAATCTGAGGAGAACTGATTCAAAGGGCACTAATTTTAAAAAGCACTTTTCTAGATGCAGGCTTTCTGTGTTTGCTACAGTAGTGACAGAGAAGTAAAATGTGCTGTGCTGCCGAGTGTGTATTCTACACATCCTGAGGAGTGAGACAGAAACCTAGTGAACAGTATGGTGTGGTGTATTAATTTCTGCAATGTAACTTCATAAGAAGTTTTATAATAATCTTTTCTATATCCTGTTTCATCTTTTCTGTTCACTGTTTTCATAGTTACAGAAAATACTTATATTAGTTGCTGTCTTACAAGATCACAGAATCACAGAATGGTTGAGGTTGGAAGGGACCTCTGGAGATCATGTAGTCCAACCCCCCCTGCTCAAGCAGGGTCCTCTAGAGCATATTGCCCAGGACCGCATCCAGGCGGGTTTTGAACATCTCCAAGGAAGGAGACTCCACTACCTCTCTGGGCAACCTGTGCCAGTGCTCTCTCACCCTCACCGGAAAGAAGTTTTTTCCTCGTGTTCAGAGGGAACTTCCTGTGTTCCAGTTTGTGCCCGTTGCCTCTCGTCCTGTCGCTGGGCACCACGGAGAAGAGTCTGGCCCCATCCTCTCGACATCCCCCCCTCCAGATACTTAAAATGATGCAAATCGTTTGCTGTACTAACACATTGCGTTTTGTAAAGAAATCTAAGTATATGATTTGTTTTCAGTTTGGGACTGCCAACATCTTAATTGTGCTCTGAATACCAGATGCTGTAACATACTGCAAAACACCTATCTGCCTAGCTCCACTTCTGTAGCTATTTGCAATATCTAATAGTATAACTAGAATTGTTCCATCCTGCCATTTTAAAGTTGTATGATGTAATTTAGGAAAAAAAAGATAATTATTGGGGAGTTTTTTGTATCTAATTTGAAACAATGCCTGCATGATTTTTAGATTTCATCAGTGCAGCGTATCTCATCCTGACAGTTCAGCTGGGGATTGCTGTTGGTATAATCTGCCTGTTCGTTTACTGGTATGTTGGTGTGTTATTGTTTCCTTCGTGTATTCGTTGGTAACAACATGTATGATGCACTTAAAAAACATTGCTCTTAGCCATTCTGTGAGATTAGTTTGTTAAGTTCTGCCACGGAACGAAAAAGTAGTTTGATTTTTCCAGCCCCATTCTTGAGCGCTCTTCACAACCAAATTAAGGTGAACCGTGCTGCAAAGAGGGGTGTTCTTTGCCCCGGGCATGTGCAATGCATGAGGTAGGGGACCTCAGGGAAGCCAAAGACTGTCTCATGGTTGAAGTAGTTGAACGGTGCCCTGAACGTTTGTATCCTATCCCTGCCTTTGGCATGGAGCTCCTTGGGTGACAGTGAGAAAGTCAGTTATACCAAAATGTTCCACTGCTTCGGCCTCACTTTGAGATGCCATTTCTGATCCAGTGGGCATGGTCTTGCCTTCCCGCTGAGTGCTTAACCCTGCTTTCAGAATCAGTGGGAATTGCGCTCTGAACCTGTGGAGCGTTACGTAATCCTAGGGACTCTGAAAGATTAGGGTGTAGTCTTGTCACATTAGGTAATTGAAAGTCAGTGTAAACTGTTAAGTTCATCTCTCTGAGCACATCAGGAGAGCTGGTGAAGAAATTAATGCTCTGGTCTTCACTGCCAAACTTGAATAATGTACAGTAAGAAAATAAAGTCTTAAGCTACTTATGAACAGGAAGGATTCTAATTCTTTTCCATCTACAGATCATTAAGAAGTGCACAAATGTGGGAAAAACTGTGTGTAAATTTGTAATCTAGGAGTGAGTCTTAATGCATACATCTAACGCTGGCATTTGTCGATGTTGGGGCATTTGATTTTGCAGCCTCGTGTTCCTTTAATGTAGTTAACGTGCATGTGAGTAATTTCCATGTTAAACAAAAAACTAAATTGAAAAAACAAGCGTTGGAACCCGTGGGCCCGCCGCAGAGACGCATGGCCCTGGATGGCCTGCCGGGGCTGGCCTGGGTGCTTTGCCGCGGGGCTGCACAGGCTGATCCCAGTCAGAATCCACAGGTTCCTTTCCAGGCTCTGAGGGGTTGTGAGGAGAACAGGCTCTTTCAGTTGTCTCTCTTCCCTGCCCAGCCCCTGGCTTGCTTCCCTTGTCGAGGTCTGTCTCATTACAGATTTCAGTCCAGTTTGTTCCTTGTAGACTGTGGACCTTGTCTTCTCATTGCCAAGCAGTTCCCACATCGCAGCTGCCGCTCTGATCCGTCGGTTTCTTTCCAGGCCCTGCTCTGAATTACACTGTGCCTTACGTTCCGCCTGGGTCAGTTCTCTACTGCTGGGCCTCGAGGTATCAATTTTCCCTTCGTTTGCCCCGTTCCCAGCTGCATTAGTTTTAAGTCCCAGTTTACGCCACTTCCCAGTTTGCCGCCAAGCATTCATGTTTCCACCTCAGCCAGCTAGCTCCCAGCCATAATCTGACCCCATCTCATGCTTGCAAGGCTCTTGGTCCTGCTTTTTTGCCCCCCTGGTCCAATCACCGCTTCTCGTTCATCTCAGCGCTGTGTTGTTTCTTTTCTAAAGCCTAAGAGCGTGGCCAGTTTCAAAACGATTTTTTAAAGCATAGCAAAAAGGATATTTTTTTAAACAAAGGCAGCCTAAATTCCAGTAGCCTGCTCCAAAATTTGGGGATGTTAGAGCTTCTCAAAGCTAAAGCTGCTAGCATACAGTTTGTGGGCAAAACCTTCTCCTCCTGACACCTTTCATAACAGTGGTTGGCTGAATTTTTCAACAGGAGCTAGAGCCAGTTGGTATCCAGTCTGATCCCTTCACCCAACAAAATTACGAAGCAAAGGAATATGTGTCTTGTAACAGGAAGAGTTTGCAGAATTATTGTGAACAGTATTAGCTCTGCCTATAATACGAAATTTAGAGCAACCACTGTTCAGCCATGTTGCTCTGACAGAATTAAGACCCTGGGGAGAGTTCCCTCTTCAGCACGTTAATGCAAGGGTGCTCCAAGGTCTGGGGAGCAAGGCTTTCTGTAGTTAATGTGCTAACTTGGCCTTTTAAATTGTGCAAACATACCCTCTCTGTATCTGGGGTGACCTGGTTCCTTCAGATGTCATTTGCACTGTTGCTAAAACGACCAGACGACTTCTGTGCCGTCTCCCTCTGCTTGTCTGTCCTCTTGCTCCCGTCTCTTGTGCTGCTGCTGGCTTTCTTGTGTGTTGGGTCTTTTTGTGGCGGGAGAAAGGGGAGATTTGTAATTCAGTGCATCCATTCCCTGTTCTGGTGCCCTGCATACTTGCAGGAGCACTAGTCGCAGCAGAAGAGAAGGCAGTAGAAAGAAACAGTGGGAAGAAAGAGCTGATAAGGGAGAGGGCCAGCATGGTCCTTTCAGTAGCGGCAGTTTGTGGCGATCAGCTTGTAACTGTAGTCTTATGTGGGAATGTAAATCATATATCATAAACTGCAAATCATATTTGAACAAAGGCCTGGAAGGAAAGCATGCCCAAGCAATTTTAAATAATCTATTTCTGGGTAGTATGAGCTGAAAATTTCTGTGCCTTTTGTCTCTTCCTAGGATCAGGCTTAGATGATGGATAAGCACGAAGCCTTGGTTTTCATACTCTCTTACGTGAGTATGTGCTATCTGCCTACTAAGAAGAGATATGTCATACACTGAATAAAACAGCGGGTGAGTCTTTACCTTATGGCGAATGTCTAACATGAAATTATGACTGTATGTATCACTTTATGCTATATAACTGCAATTGTTTCATTGAAAGTGTTTTAAAAAGTCTTCCTTTTAGCGCAGCCGTCTTTATTCTGGCCATCGTGCTTGCCTGCTGTGGCAGCACCTGACGAAAAGTTCCATTTAATTTCATTTTACTGGCATTTTTTTTGGTAAGTATTTTGTTGAAATGAGCAATCTCTTTGTTCTCTTATTTGTCATTTTCACTTTATTTTATTTAATTTTTGCATCAAAATAGTGGGGCCCTCTCAGCTAAGTTCTTTAGAGTCATCTGAACCTGTCCCTGCTCTGAGGGACTTCAAATGTTAACAGACAGGACAGAGAGCTGCAGAAGACAGCATGTTGGCTCCGCTTGGGGAGCGGGCATATTAGTGACACTAGCTGCCCGTGCAGAATCATTTTGTCTTAGGAGCTTTTGGGAAGTGTGTCAGTTATTTGTTAGAAGTAACGTATATCCACGCACACTCTGTGCCTCTGCTGCTTAGACAGATAAATTGTTTGGCAGTGGATTTAGCTGCACTGCTTCCGATTAGTTTCCTGCTGCTAACCTGCTCTCATGGGTCACTTCTGAAGAACCCTCTGTTCTAATTTTCTGTGCATATCTGTTCCACAGTCGGCTGCAGAGGGTATACCTGCAGTGCTTCGCTGGAAATGTATTCACTGCAAGTGCTTGTAATCTGATACAAAGCTGACTAACTGGTGCCCTTTGCATTTCTATATGGTCCTGTACTAAGTTGCTGTACTTATTTTTTTCTCTTGTGAGAGGAGCACATTTTTATTCTCTTGATTCCTGAAGCTAAAATTTGCTTTGAAAGGATGGTATTCTTGAAATGTATTGCAGGATGTATGCCTTGCATGAATAACATGCATAAGTCTTTGCAACTTCTTATTTACTCATTCAAGTGTGTAGCAGAGCCAAGAACTAACTCCAGATTTTGTGAAGTGTTCCTTTTTTTGGACCTGTGGACCATGGCTAGGTCAAGTTATGGCAGAAATAACATACCAGGATCAAAACCACTTTGTTCTTTCAATGCATGCTAAAGCTGTCTTTAGAAGTACTTTATATCTACTCTAAAATGCTCGTGTGACACAATAAGAATAAAAATACACCTTTTAACAAAAGCTAATATTTCTGCACTTGTCGTATTTCATCAGTTCAGGCTCTCAGGACTTTTTTTTTTTTTATGACACTTAACAAGTTTTTCACTGTTACATCTTCTTGCAAATAGGGAGCCTGTAGTGCAGGCTTTCTGCTTAAACAGGTTATCTTTACAACTTACTATTTCTACTTCATTTTAGACAGTTATTGAGGGTCTAATGCTTGGAGCAGTGTTAGTGTAAGTCTTTGAACAGAGTTTGAATTAGTGGTGCCAGTTAAACTGCATGTCACTCAAAATAAGGTTTATACTTTATTTTTAGCCTCTGTGATGCTGATGCAGTGATGTGGTCCTTAGGTGCAACTTCATTTGTGACTTTGGGATTGTCTCTCTTTGCACTACTGACAAAAGTAGGTAGTGCTGTTGAACTGTGACTAAGGAAGTTGATTTTCTTTATGTTTGTTGTTAAATAATGTTCTCAGGTCTCCATTATCAGCTAGCATGGCAGCTGCAAGTCAGCACTGATTCCTAATGGCACAAGATGCACATTCCCACTGTGCGTGTAAATTAACTTGTTAATTACCTAAACTTTTACTTCAATTAATAAAAATTTATTTATTTAGTTGATAAAAAAAAATATAAAGAAGGTCTGCCAGTTCGGTAAGATCTCCTATTACGTGAAAAGCAACTTCAGTTATTTACCATTGCCTTTTTTATGGCTGCTTTACACTTAGATTTCAAAAATATGGCAAATACCTGTCCTTTTCAGTCAACTGCACTTAACAGGATACTTGGGGATATCAGTGAATCTTTTTTTTTTTTTGATGAAATTTTCTTCTGGGGTAGGCATCCCCCTGCCCGCACACACTTCTGATGCAGCCTCAGCTGCCTTTTGTTCTGCACTATGTTGCACTGTCTAGAGCTGTTTTTTTGCACCCTACCTTTTAAATTTCCCCAGGAAATCCTATCAATCAGAGCAGGAAAGGTGTGAAAGCCAATTCCAGAACTAAGTCAAAGATTGCAGTGCACAGTCTTTGGGTGTGCAGTTACCTAACCTGTCTGTGTGAATGTCCAAAACTGCTGGATATAAGTGCATACTACCTCTAGCTTGAGTCTCTGTATATCTATTTATACAAGAGGAACAGAAGGAGAAACTCTTATAAGAGAGCAAAATAGGCCTGTGATCAGGACATATGCTCTAGGGACGTGGAAAGCTTGGGTTCAAGACTCTTACTTAGTCAAAGACTTTCAAATTGAGCACCATAGGGTCCTAAGTAGGAGCATCTGACTTGTAGAGGAGCGCCTTAATCAGCAGGCTGCTGGAGGTGCCCGTGCACACACATTGCAGTCACGCTGGAGCGTGCTGGCTGCTGTGTTAGCTGTGTCAGAAAGCGTGCTGGAGGCATGACGCCTACTGGGTTTTAGGTAAAGCTGCCGGCTGAGGAATTTGCTGGCACCAGGGACCGATTTGATGACGCGTCTCCTGGCAAGAGTAGAGATTATTGAGAAGAGGATTTAGGCTGTAGTGGTGCTTGAAAGGTTAAAGTGGTGCTCAAGTGCTTCTGTGGCTCTGCTTTTGTATAAAGCATGGGCAGTCCCTGTTTCTGAGACACTATGTAGTTACAGCCTTTCTGGACTTCTGGAACGTGGCAGGCTCAAAGCACAATTTTGTGACTTTTTGTCTCTTTTTGGACTGGTCAGAGGATCTGCTGTAGTAGGCCATATACTTGAGCTGAGTTTCATTTTTATCTCCAGTGGGACTTCACGGTAGTGACTGGAATGCTCCTGATTCTGATCTTGGTACTTGCAGCCTTTGGCATTCTTTGTGCCAACTTGCAATCGTTTGTGAGTATACTTCTTTTCATTTGCCTTGAAGGCATAGAGCACTTTGCACTGTTTGTTGGCTTCTGGAACCACTTCAAACTTGCCTAGAATATTTTTCCACAGTTTAGTCTGGGCATCCTTGCGCTCTCTCTGGATATTTTAAATATTTTCTCGCTTACATTCCATTTATTTGGATTGTCATGCAAATAACCTAAAAAGGGACCTATGGCATAATTTCAAAGTGTGAGGCTAGAGAAAAATACGTACAAAAAAAATTTTCTCAACTTCATATTTCACTACAGAAGGAGTTTTGCAAAGATCAAGACCTGCATAATTTTAAAGTGACACCATCCTGTCAACAGTTAGTTTTAACATTTTGCTAGTGAGATGTAACTGTAAGTCTGTATGAAGAGCAGAGGAAAACAGGGCTTTGCAGTTACGAAGTTAGGAAACATTTTTTATTTAGTCCATTATTGTATTTTGAATAAGTTTTTATGTACTACCTAAATTGTTCTATGTTGTTATATATTTGGACAACAGTATAAATGCTACATATTTCATATTTACATATTTTGCATATTTCTGAAGTTGCCTGAAAGTCTATCATTGCAGAAAGTCAAGACTTCGTTCATTCCTTTGCCCTTGTGCAAAGACTGACAGAAAACCCATCTCATGCAGTAATTACAGGGGATCCGTTGCCTTCTCCATATCCTGTGCTTTATTCCTCCATTTGACAGGACTAGATGGTAAACTGATACTCAGTTTTGCATCTTCACTAGCTTTTCTACATCTTTCAGGTTTCCCTATCTGGCTGACCTGAAACAGTAACGGGGACAATAATCGTTATATTGTCTAATTCAGAGTAGATTAGATTGTCTGCGCGATTTTTAGTAAAGTAACTAGCTACCCCTGTATCTGTGTTTGCCTGCCATTCTTACCAACCCATGAGTATTATCTTGGGATGCCCGATGTATGCTGGGAGAGGGGAAGCAAAGGAGAAGATAACAGTGAAATCATTCTTGATAAACAGACCTCTGAACCTGGGTTGGAGGGGGCGTCTAATTTTAAAGCATGTTGTTGTGATTTAAAACACCTCACCAAATATGGTCTAGATTTGAACATCTATATAATGTGCTCTAGCTGCAAGAAGAACAAATCTCTCTCTCATGATGCTCAGTATCGTAGTAAAACTCAGTACTTGGTAACTGTAGCATATTCAGTGAGACCACTGCAGCGGGTGGTGGATAGCGTCATGCAAACCCAAACCCACTCACTCAAATTTGTACATTAGATGTTAGAAGCACTCCAGGATTTTTGCATGCTTGTTGGAGGAAGCTAACTAAATTACTGCAACAATGAGCAGAATAGTTTAGCGCTTATTAACATACAGAGGCAGCCTGGAATATCCTGGTGTTAAAGAACATTGGCTATTAAGTGGTTGAATTTAGGCGCTCCGGGGTAAAAACTCAGCAAGATCAGGCTATTCATGTTTTCTTGGACAAAATCAGTATCCGCATTTCATTTCTATCTTAATATGCAGTGTTTAGGTTTAGTCTCATATCAGTGCTACTCAAGTTAGTAATGGCATCTTCCTCAACAGTTAGCCCCCCCACTATTTCTTTACAGAAAACAGGTGCCTACTGTGGCGGTAGCAATTTAAGCAAAATTGTCTGCTTTAGATTTTGTTTTTAAAACTTAATGAATATAAGCATCTGACATTTACAAATGAAAATATTCAGCTTGTTGTGGGACCCCCAGCTAATCTGGCACAGGACTGAGTATATCCTAAAAACTTATGTCATCAGTCTTAAGAATCTGCTACAGTAAGTCCAAGATGTAATGAGACAGAACGGAATTAGTTTAAGTAATAAATGTTTAATCAAAGAATTTTACATATTATTAACAGCATTCATTTGGCCAAACATCTACATGGTTGTAGTATCCTACTTGTATATAAAGTGGGAATGTATCAAGTATAGACTATGAAAGTGCAAATAACAATTCAAGGTTAGATTAATTTTTTTACATTATAAAATTAACAGGTTTACAAAATAGTCTTGCCAAACTTTATTTTTGAATTGTAAAGTCAATGACTATGGTGTTAAAATAAGTACCAAGAAAATACAAATTTAATAGGGTAATTTCATGCTCATAAGAGTAACACAGAAACAATGGATATACTGCACAACCTAACCAAATTACAAAAAACCAGAACCCACAAACTTAGCACTATCTTCACAGAGAGCACTCTTACATATCTTACTGTAGCTTTGCAAGACATTTCAATGCAATACACACAATCTTTGTGAGAATCGTTCTATTCAGAAAATACAATTCAAGGAAGCTATGCGAGTTAAACAACTTTCAGACCAGTTCATGATGATAGTTCATGAAGAACTACTTTAGATTATAGGATTTTATACCACTGAACAACTGAAAATAGGTATTTTTCAAAGATGTCCAAGAGTTCATGACTACGTTGAGAATAGGGCAGCTAGATGAAAAGTGGGAAAATGGTTTGAGACTATTCTATTCCACTTTCTCTAAATGCTTGCAAAATGAACTAGGTTTTTTTATGGGCTAAGGGTAAAATATTCTTACTTCATTTTTTACTAATATGAACCCTGTGGCTGCAAGGTTCAAAAGCAGGATTTGCATGAATTAGTTACCAAAACACTCACTTGAACTCACAGTAATCAATACATAAACTTTGCTATCATGACACTTGCCTATACACACTCAGTAGTAACAAACTTTTATACCATATCAACAAATCTCTGGTAACAGTTAAGCAAAACTTAAAATGGAGTGTACATAATTTTCTTGTATTATGACAGGTTTTGATTATATGTATTTAAAACAGCCATTTCAACAACTTACTCTAGTTGTAATTACGTACTGTACCATTGTATCTCACTAACTGTAGACTGATGCTTTTAAGCAAATCTAAAACCAGTATTTTTTTTTTTTTTCACGGTACAACAACTAGGAAGAGGGTTTTCTTTTGTTGTTTTTTACACTAAACAGTAATCACACAGCAAATGAGTATTGTGCAATTGAACAGATATCTAGCAGTGTTTTGTTTATGCAAAAACACTGCCTGAACATTTACTTATTTACGGTAAAGGCAAGGCCATGGGTGGTTTTATGGAGGTCTTTGCAATTAATAGCATAGTTACTCCAGAACAGACACTGAATTTGAATTACTTGTTTAACTGTGGCAACTATCCAGTTGGGTCAGGCAAAGGCACCGTAACATGTTGAGCAAACTGTGTTATCTGAACTTTAACTGTGGGAGTGGCTAATGTATGAAAATTCTGTATTCCTATATTTTTATAAAACGTTATCATTAAAAGTAATTGCACTATTAGTGCATAGAATGCTTTGTAGAATTATGAAAACAAAGAGCTATGATTGCACTTCCATTAAAGTGTCTCTTAAAATACAGCACAGCTGTTGCTAACCCACTGTATTTTAATTATTTAAAATAACTGTTTAACAGCAGCATTAGGTTTTATTAACTTAAGATACAGGCTACATTTAATTAAATGCAGTCACCATGGCAATACATGCCAGCTAAATTTAGAGAAGCAATGCTACCCAGTGGTTTCTTTCACTACTAAAAATTGTGGGATTAGTTTGATAGAGTAACACTGCACTGTTTCATTAGGCTACAGCCAGCTAACTATTCACAGTTTGGCACGTTTGGACTGTAAATAGACATGAAAAAATCTTTGATTTTTAATGTGAAAGCGTATCCCCTATAACTTGTTCCTGGAGCAGTACTAAAGAGAAGCATTAAATACCTCCATTCACACTGCTAAAAAAAAAAAAAAAAAAAAAAAAAAGAAAAATGAGTAAGGAGAAGTTATGGAAAACAAAAACAAAATGCAAATGAATTACTAAATATTATTTTGGTGAAAGAATGAGTTCTAAAAAATGGAATAAACTATTTCTTAGGAAAAACAAACAAAATAATCAGTGTAAGCCTTTAATCCATACTTTCAAGTTAAGGATCATCAACCTAAGGCTAAACAGATGCTGCATTGTATTAGGAATGTGGAGTACAACCTACTTATTTCCTTTTTCTTGAGAGCAAAAAGGCAAGTACTACCTAATTAAATGCAAAGGATATTCCTTGAAAGGTTCACATTATTATAAAGAACTGCAATTCAAGAGAACTCCCAAGTATCCATTGTTATGTCAGTGGTTACAACTGAGCTGTCATTATGTGGATCAAAGCCTCCCTAATTGCTTATTCCACATACTGTACCATCTGTCACTGCCATTCATTTACTCCAATTTTAATTCTTGTTCATACCAGATGCACATGTTCAATCCATTCACTTGAGGTCTGAGGAGTCTGACTTGAAATATCTTCTGAAGCATCTTCCCTGGTATGATCACCACTTTGGGATACTGTTTCACCTGGAATAACGTTTTCTTCGGAAGTACTCTCCTCTGTCTGGGTTCCTCTGCCTTCGTTTTTGAGTGTATCCTCAAATAGCGCATGCTCTTCCTGAGGCTCCAGTCCTATGTCTATAAGATTTGGTTGCCCTGATGACCCATCTTCAGTACTGGGTTGCTGTGAATCCTCATCCGTTTCTGTACTTGCTGAGGGGATCAGAGCAATGCTCTGTGGGTTCATGTCATGAAACCAGGCCATAATATTTCCAAGTAGATTTTCATTGGTGTTGGGATCCTGACTGCTTGAATCCGCGTCACTAGATGTTGAATATAATCCACTTCTTGTATCACTGCAGGGGTGTGAATGAAGACGATCAGCTGAAAAGGGATCATTGCCTGCACCTAGTCTCATCAGACTATCGCCAAGTTCCAACAGCTCAGAGCTGCTCAATGCCGACCTTGGGTTATCTATACTTATGGGAGCAGAGTCCAATCTTGTAGGCAAAGAAGTACCTATTGCTCCTAACGATGCCTCATTATTTAGAAAGTCTCTAGTTTCTTCATCTATGGCCAAGCCAGATTCTTGCAATGATAGCTGAATAGCTAGCAGGATGTTTGGGTCATCTTCATCTAAAGAGCTCAGAGCCTGTGGAAATACAGAAGGCTGCTTTCAGAATAAAACTTCCATCTGGTAACATACCTTAGAGTAAAAGCAATTTGGTCTCAAATTTGAAATTCATTCATTATTTATCAGAAGCAATTTTTACTGACACAGTTCTAGAGTTGCCGTCAGAATTTAAAAGCTGGTTATTGTGACATTAGCAATTGTTCAGCAATACTTACCGGTGTGAATGTATAATTTTCTTGTCCTAGATTCTCCCTTTCTCATTGAAGAATTACAAAAATTTGCAGAGAAAAAAAATGATACAGAAAAGCAGAGCACAGGAAGGCAAGCAAAGCAGAGAGAATGGAAAAGAGATTAGGAGAGATACCTGAAGAGAATCCTGATTTTCAGAGCGACTGACAGGGGTATAGTCATGAAGCGAAGAGCTGTGCAGAATACCCATAGAAGCTGAACTCACCATGGAGGTGCCGTGTCTTCTACTACTGCCACCTTCTTGGGTGTCTGTTTGGGTAATTGAAACAAAAACATTTAAAGAACAAGTAGGAAAAGCCTTCTTGACTCCTCTACTTCTCATTTGGGATTCCAGCTGGGTAATTTTACTCCTTTATTCGCTCTGAAATAAACAGCCTAAAACATTCCTTCCACATCAACTCTTACACGGTGGCAAAACACCAATTCCACTATTTTAGGATGGACTGCCTGGTTCATTTGTGCTTTTCTGCTCTCGGTAGCACTCTTCCTCTCCTTGAAAGACTGGCACATGCTCTCATTAGCACGCGCCCATTGGCGAGAAGGGCAAATTGCTTCAAAGGCACATAGATGAGTTACGGAAAATTCTACACATTTTTCTATGGAAAAATAGTACACATGGCCTCTCTGCCCTATTTGCGTTCTGGATCTCCCTCTCTCATTCTGTCATTCATCACGATCTGGCTCTTTACGATGCTCTTTATGGAAAATGCTGCCAGAACGTCCTCAGCCCCAAGTGAGGGATTGGATTTGTCCTTTTGTGCTCGCCTGTCGCTTTGTGTCCTCAAGCACACCCGATTTTCGGTGCCTTTCTTCTATTAGTTACGTTGTCTTGTAAGATACTGTGGAAATTCAGTGTGATTTAGAGCTTCAGACTCACTTAAGACACCATATGTGATGCATTTACAAGTGGCTTAAAACAAATTTGGCCCATTTCTCTGTTCTTGCAAAGATGACAGCTCAGCTGTAATGTTAACATTTCACTGATTTTTACCTTGACACTGCAATACAATTAAGAGTTATCAGTGTTTGTCTCAGCAATCAATGATATTACTGTTCTCTTAAAAACCCAACAAAACAATAGAAGTAAAGTGCTGTTTCCAGAAAAACTTACTCTGTAATGAGAAGAAATGTAATTCTTTTGACTTTGGAAAACAAGATTTTTCACTTCAAAACTCAAAATGAAATAAAGTCCGACTAACTCAGTTAAAACGAATCCTGTGGCCAAAGTAAAGTTTTCTCTTGCATATGACAGTGCCACGTTCATCTCTCTAACATCCAAGTGTTTAGCCAAGCTCTAGTCCTCAAACGAACAAAATGTTTTTGAATTTTACTTGCAATAGGGAAGGATCAAAGCTTAAGAAAATTATTTTCACTGTTTCAAAAAATAAAAAAGGCACTTGTTCATTTCTCCTTGGTAAAGGACTTCATTTTTAAAGAACAAGTTATGTTTAGGGCTTAAGTACATAAAACACGGAGATGAGAATTTGTGCAGCACAGCTGAGAGGCCGAGCACGCCACTGGCATCTATTTGAACTATTTTTGTACCTTTGCAAAAGCTCATGGCAGAACGGAGACAGCCCAGAGAGCCAAGGTGCAGTAACCTTAGGGAATGCCCTACCAGCTGCAGCATCGCTTAGACTAGCGGTGTGCTGGAAGTCACAGCCCTGTACCAGCTTGTTTACGGGTTGTCCTTGCCAAGACAGGAGTTTCTGAGCAATGCTTTGGAATACAGCCGTACGACGACCTTCCAGTATGCCTGCAGCAGGGGAACCCGCTTCTTCACTGCTTATGCGCAACTGCTCCTTTTACTTTGCGTAAAAGGGCTGGTATATAGACTAGATTGTCACACAGAGTACGTACTCTTCAAATTTTTTTCAGACAAACAAATCAGCTCTAAGTAGCTGAGGAGTAGTTAGAAGGAAGATAAACGCATTGCTCCTTAAAAAGAGGAGCAGCCACAGTGAAGTCAGCAACACTTTTAACATACACAAAAGAGGAAGAATAACATTGTATCCTGGAAAACAGAGCAAAGTATTTGAAACTACTTTGAAATATATCCATAGAAGAACAAACACTGTGGACTCTGCTAGCCAAGTAGAAAGGAAAGGCATTGGGAAGAAGAAAGGAAAAACAGCATGAAGGCAGGAGCATACCTAAGGTACTCTCACTAGGGTCATCAGGATCTGGAGTATTACTCAGCAGACTGTGCATGTCTCCACGTCGACGCTGCCTGTGCCTCCTCCGATACTGAAATTCAGCATATTCCTGCATAAACCAAAGGTTACAAAATACAGGGCAGCATGCAGTAATATTTTTCTGATGTAACAAGCACATTTTTTAAAAAAATGTGTGATTTTATAGGTTTATTATAAAATCACCTGCTCTCAGAAAAATAAATTGCAGGTTATATCATGCAATGCATTAAAAAAAAGACACCAGGTAACACTACATCTATAAAATAATGAACTGGCAAATAAAAATACTGGAGGTATTGCAGATACTTTAATACTTGCAATCTCCCTTTTTAAAGAATTTTTTGTTTAAAAGCTTTACATACATATTCACACATACACACACACACACACTTCTTTATAAATATATACACCTAATGATTTTAGAACATAAAAACAATTAATCTGAGTCAGGCCAATGGATTATTTCAGGCTCCTGTGGCCACCAATGGCCAGTACAACATACTGTTTGAAGGGTAGAGAAATGGAGCAGATATGTATGGGTACTTGTAATACTTTCCCAACCTCTAGGACACTACAGCTCAGGAACTTCTTAAGCCACAGCCGATACCCTTCTGCTGAACAGTCTTTGATGGATTTCTCTCTGATGAATTACAAGTCTCCTTTCCGTTTTTGCCTAACCGGAGTTGTTAATGAGCCACACCACAGAAATTTGAACTCTTGCAGGCTATAATTTCTCACGTTGTGTATATTCATCGGGGACATTTTACTTGACGTATTTATAGGAAAGACTCACTTTTGACTATGGCAGACTAATATCCCAAGGCTTTATTATCTTAATACTTTCAAATAAATATTTACATCTCCATACTTTGGCTAACATTAAGAGACTGATTTTATGCTTGAAGGCAAATGTGGCACTTTCCAGATGGAATTTTTGGTTACTACAGTTGACAGTGAATCTTGACTATGTAGGTATGATCTTTTGTTCATCTGAGTTATTTATTTACACAAGGCAATTAAAATATACACACGGGTACTAGCTCTTCAGAAAAGAATACTGCTATTTTCTTCCCTAAACCCCAGGTTGGGAGACCTGTAATACAAGACTTCCTTTAGCCAAATTCCTTGGGAAAGACAACATCACCATTAATGTGCCTTTTGTACATCTGTTCTATAAACATTATCCCAGAATACCTCAACATCTAAAATACCTAAATTTTAAATCAAGAAGTGTCATTTCTCATGCACAATGACCTTAATAATTTTAAGGGTATTATTGTACGTTGTCTTTCTGTGAAGTTTTTCAGACCAACTGCTCATTCGTTATGACATATGCAAGCCAAAAAAAGTTGTTACAAAATGATCAGTGTGGGCAGATTTTTGTCTATATAAGAAGATCCATTAACATTATAAGAACGTAAAAATCACTCTACTACACCAGACAAAAGGTTCATTTAGCCCAATATTCTGTCTCCAGCAGTAGTAGTAGATGCATGTTGGCCTAGGGAACAGCATAAAAACAGGGCAAGCATGAAATGACTGTTCCCCAAATATTCTTCCAGGCCCCAGGGAGCTTTGGGATTCCTAAACTGAAGGTTACCACTATTTTGTGTTACTAACCTCCCCTACCCCCCAAACAACAGCAACAAAATCAAACCTTGGTATGAAACAATATGACTGAATTAGTTTAAAAATATATCACTATGAATCAGATAAGGAATGATGAAAAACAAACACTAAGATTTATAAATCATATCAGTTCTTGTCTTTCATCTGTTTTGCAATAAAATCATAGATTTTGCCAGTAGCCATGTAACAATGCATTTGGCTGTTTTTTACGCTTTAGATAGTCATCTTGACTACTCCTGAAACAATTTTATTTCTGATTACTTGGAAAGATTTTATACATTTGATCAGAGCAAGTTTTAACTTTGTTGGGTAGAAGTACAGAAATTTCACACAATAGCTT
This sequence comes from Struthio camelus, assembly GCF_040807025.1. Lineage (NCBI taxonomy): Eukaryota > Metazoa > Chordata > Aves > Struthioniformes > Struthionidae > Struthio > Struthio camelus. Next base: position 27,218,538 of record NC_090943.1, on the reverse strand, counting down.
ATAACAAGCAGTGCGCTTTGCTAAAAACAGTTAAGATTTTGCTTTCTGTGACAATCTGGTATACACAGATATTCTACTGCTTGTCAGTAAAAGTACACCTCTATGTCAAAAACGTGTAGTGAAATTCACTACAAACAAACAAGGATGACCACTATTAATTCTACAAAATTCCTTTAGCATAGGTGGTTGCAAGTATCTTTCATAACTATGTAGCAAAGAAGCCAACCTGCATTAGACAACGCTCATTCAGTCAAATAATAAAAAACTCATAAGCCATCATCTTAGCATAACTGCGATGGTACCTACTGCTAAATAGCGTATCAGCATATTGCTTATCAGCTTTTTCTCATAACCAGTTCCACTGATGACACAGTAGCATCACGATTTGATATTATAAAACACGGAATTATTTAAAAACAAAAGACTAAAGGAACTAGACAGGAGAAGCAAGCTGATTTTTTGTGGAGAAGCAAGCTATTTTCTCACCAGCATGATGATGCTAGCCAACAACAATAGCAAAGGAAATATATAGAGAGAGTACATAGAGTTTTCCAGGATGTTTTAAAATGACTAGCTAGAAAGAAAGCAGCAACAAGGAAATGTTAAGATGAAGTTTCCTTCCTAACGCTATGCTGTAATCGAATGATCTCAAAATATTAAATAAAATACTATGATGATAAGGGAAAGCTTCATAGGAAGCTTCTCATATCTTAGTGCTTTCTTGAAAATGATATACTCGTTTCCTGTAAACAGACTGTAGAATATTCATTTTAAAAATTACAATTTTCATTCATGCTTTAGTTAGCGGAGGTTCATCTTTGGTACGCGTACCTGATTTCCATCCTGCTTTAATACATTAAAAAAGAACATTTCAAGTGGTTAACAGTATTTCATTGTATGCCTGTATATTTTTGTTGGACTGTTATGAAAGGATGGAAATTTCTTTGACCTTTTATTGAATTTTGCTGGACTGATGTTGCATTCAAAAGTAATCTACACAGTTGCATATATTTATTACTTTAAGATTCCCCAGCACGTAGACACCAGCTTATACACAACTTTAAAATTGGTTTTGAAGTTGGAAAACATTTAATACAAAGCAGCTCACCTAATGCCATCTGAAATAACTATATCCATATTTAGAATCATTGTTTAGAGTTATTGCACAATTAGCTATGCATATATTTCCTTCTATTGTGAAATAAATAAAATGGCTTAAGCTAAATATTGCCAACTTGATGTGCTTTGAATCAAAATAAGGAAGCTCTTCATGCGGATTACGATCATACCTATATTTCTATGCAGAGCTAAATTAACAATTTAAAAAAGAAATAGTTTACCTCAGGGGATGCAAATCCTAAATACTCCCAATCCCACGTTCCACCAGCAAAGCTGTAAAATTAAAGGAGATATACCGTAACATTTGTAAGTAGAATAAAGTACGAACAACCTACACAGCTTCAAAACACATCAACCTATAAAAAGTAGTGCAATTGTAAGTCTCTCAAGTTAACAAGTCTTCCGCTTTAATTCTTACCTTAAAACTCATTAAGGAAACCATACAATTAAACTGTTGGCAGTTCCAGAACTGCTTGATATTTTTAGCAAACGCTTATAGATTTTCTGAGCGTGCCAGGTGCTTGGTGACAATCTTGAAGTATACAAGTGAAATGGAAGCCACAATGTCTAATCAGTAATATATCACAAATGGGGAAGCAATTTATATGGGGAAGCTGCAATATAGAGAGCAGTGATTCTCAACACTCCATTCACAAAGGTTACCATTTGGATAGCTGAAGTCAAAATACAAGGGGCAAAACCAACAAGTTTTCAAATTATGACTGCACACAGAACCCCTGGTAAACGTGTCCTGTCCTTAGGGTGTCCTGCATACCTGCTGCCATGGAAAAGGTGGCGACAGCAGGATAGTCCAGATAAGTAACTGAGTTGTAAATTCTTTATCATTTAAAGTAGTAACAGTGGAGTTTGCAAACTGACATGTATTTCTCTGTTGAAAGAAAACGGACAGTCAGTTTTAGGTTTTTAACTTGTTACCATGAAAGATGTAAGTATGATTTAGTGGTAAGTCACATACAGTCACACCAAATCAATAGCAGCTTCATGTAGTCTAAAATATAACTGCAATAAAACAGTAGTGAAACACTGCTGCTCAATTTGTTCAGCTATCACTTTAAGGGTTTCTTTAACATATGTTTTTTTTTTTTTTTTTTTACTTAAATGCCGATTTCAAATCACACTACTTGTTAGCTGACCAGGTACCAACACTGATTTATACAGTGAACCTGATTCTGTAAGTGCCAAGGAAGTGAAAAAAAGTCTGAGCCTCTCTAAGCTAAACAGGCCCCTGCTGCTTTCAGTACTCACAAAGACCATTCTTGGTCTTGGGTTTTGATGCAATTTTAAAAGCCAGCAGAGGTGTCTCATTTGCAGTTTTCTCAACAAAGGGAGGTGGATTAACAGCACGTGTGCATTTGAGTCTGTGAAAAGTCATAATTCCGCATGGATCGAATGACCAAGAAAACATCACTCTGGTGATTTACAGCCACCAAGTTGATCAGCTCCACTTGACCTCACTGTCAAAGGATGAGAGTAGGTAGGTGGATTCATCCACTTTGACAGCTATCAAACGAACATCTTTGAGTTGCATACTATTTTGCTTGGATTACCTGCGCCTTGGTGCTTCTGGTGAGTCTGCGGGAGCAACACCACGGGCCACCGAGGCTAAAAATTCTTGCCGCTTCTGCTGCACAAGACAAGCTGCTCGGATGATTTTATGGCGAGGAGTCCGAAGATAAGGCCTGTTCACTTTCTGTGCAAGGTCTTCAGTGACCATTTCTAAGTCTGTCTGCAGGAGTTAATAAGTAAAGAATAAAACAACTCTCCAGTGAAGTTAACAGCAGGCAGAACTCCACCATAAACACTGAACTGAATGATTTCCGTTTTCCTGAAAATATCGTCCAGCAGGAGGCCCTTGAAACACCAGCTCTCAAATAATTACTATTAGAATTGTTATGACTACAGAAAAGACATACTGAGAATCTGCTTAGCAGGATGACCTGTAAGAGCTTGTTTTCGGCTTCTCCCCCTGTTCTTTGATACAAAGTTAGCTGGAAGCAGGAATCACCTTTTTATTCAGCGTTCAGTACTTTGTCTAACACAACAGCCTTGATTCATCAGTAAGACTTAGAGCTAGGTAACGACCACGCCAGGCCCTGAAGTGCTCAGTGCACACCTAGAAGCCTGCTCCAGCAGCCCGGCAACTTTACTGCTTTTCTCATCTTTCCTGTGCTGATTTGGCCTTGGCTCCATCCCATCCCATATGTAGATGCACACTCAAACTCCTGCTCTCTGAATTCTAGTTCCCTAGTTCCTCTGAGTGTAACAAGCCACATCACCCATTCGCCGCCCCAGAATACCTGCCCTTCTAGCCTATCCCTTTACCGACCTGACTTCTGCCCTCCCACTTGGAGTAGAGTTCCCTGCACACACGCATGCATCACACAGGTTCAGCGCCCTACGGGAAGGAAGGAGGCAGCAGCGCCCTGCCCAGCCCAGATCATGCCATCACCACAGAGGTACTCTCCATTTCTTGCCCCCCGCTCATGTGTCAGACACGTTAGCAGGGAAAAAACAGGAGAGAAAAGTTGGGAAAGGAGATAAAGATTGCATGCCGTTATTCTAGGGCTAAGAATAACCCCTGCCCCGCCACTGCAGGCCACTCTGCAGTCTGAGAGATGTAAGTATTGCTGCTTGCTACTTGCTAGGAGCCAGGGGAAGAGCTCTTTGTGGAAAGCATCTTTTGTCTTTGGGCTATGAGGCTGGTTCAGAACGAGAATTCAGCTGAAATGTTACCTTCCGAAAATGAGGATAACAGTAAATAGTTTTCCTCTTTTTTCCTCATCCACCTGTCCCTTTCCCTCCTCCTCCTGCAGCAAAGTGTATTTTAATTCACTCTAAGATTGAACTAAAAGCTACTGTCTTATAGAATAAAAATGCATTTATTTCCAAACTTGGTTATAAACACAAGGCATATCAGTCTTACACCACAAAAACCACAAGGTGACACAGAAAACTAATACTTCCAAAAAAGTGACACTATAAAAGCAACATATATGCATTTATTACCTGCATAAGTTCAAATATTTCTTTCTTTGTGCTTTTAGGCTCCAAAAAGAATCCATATGGATAAGAACACTTGAGAATGCGGCGAGTTTTTAGAAGCTCTTGTACAGCATCTTCAATGAATGTGGTATCAGGACAGCCTCCCTCAGCTGTAAGGTGATGATATTATAAGCACTGTGAGAGTCTTTTCCTGCTGATGTCAGTATTTCTTTTACTGTAAGAGTTTTCCTCCAAAATAGTGAAATTTATGTGCATGTCAGTTAAATATTTTGCAAGGATACAATATCAGGTTCTAAACGATTATGCAGTGTTCTTAATTATAAGAAACAAGCCCAGAATATTAGCTTCTCTCTTACTAATGCTGTTTTTCCTGTGTCTTTAGAGACATAAAATTTACCCTACAAACTACATTTAGCTTTTATCCACAACCTTTGAGTTCCAGTGCTAGAGAGATCACATCACACAGCAGACTGAAATCAGCTCTATCCAAAAGAAGGTTCAGCTATAACAGATTTTATTTGATTTCAAATCAAATTCACAGATTATGGCAAATACTAACAAGTTCAACTTACTTCCACTGAGCGCTCTACTCAATTGCTCCATCTTTTCTTTGGCTGTTTTTAGAAGGCGCTGTTCTAACTAAAGCAAGAAAATAAATGAAACACTAAGTTAATTATTTTGGGATGAATGAAATGGAAAAATTAGTAAAAATGGCTTGACCCACACCTGGTAGCTAAGTTCATGGTTCTTAAACCTTGTGTAATAGTGCATAAACCTATCAAGCTCTTGAAATCTTCTGTGTTTCTTTTCAGCCTAGAAAATAAGAGGTGAGAAAGAAAACAAAACGAAACCAGATAAATCTTATGGTTTAATTTAACAAACATCATTACATATAATTAGATAACTAACTGTGTCTGTTGCCACGATACATAAAGCATTATATCCAATGCTAATGAGTACCATGTAAGAAAACAGACAAATGCAATTTTTGAAAAAAAAAAATTTAAGTCTGCAAATACTATAGCTACAAGGTTAATATGCTGTGCATGCATGCTACTTTTAAGCAGACTTTCCCAATGCCAAGGTTAAGACAAGTCTTCTGTAAGGCACAATAACTAATTGAAGTACCAGAACGCCCATTCTACAGAAGGAAACCATGGCACAGAGAAGTAAAATGACTTGTCTAAATTCAGCTAGCGGTTGTTAAAAAAGCCCACAACAGAATGATATCTTATGCTGTTACCCACAAATAAGCAGTGTTTTCATTTCGTCTCTTCAATATATTCACAGCGATATTTTCCCATTTAAAACTCCCATTTAAAATTGGGAAGAATTTTATGCAACCCATCTTAAATAGAAAATCGCAACCTTTGTGCTGTTTTTTAAACAAATATTTTCATCTGTTACCTCTACTGTCATCTCTTTGGACTGTTCCTCTACGTGTTGAATAACTTCATAGCGAGTGCATCTGTAATAGCCTCCAGTGGAAGAGCTGTGCTTCTTCCATTCTTCTAAGCATATCCAGCAAAAGTCATATTTGCACTTTAGAAGAGAAAGAACAAGAGGAAAAAAAGAAGCTGATACATTGTAGATTCGCAGATAGGCATCATTATTCTACCATAAACAACTGAAGGGTTAACATCATCCTGAGTGTGTTTAGGGCAAAAATGAAACGTTTGAGGAGGCTTTACATACTACAGAAGATCTGTGGTATCAAATCATGTCAGTCATAATTTTTGTTCCTCAGATCACAGTATTGTGTTGGATCTACAAGTTAAATTTCAAGTGGGTGGAATATATCAAATGATAAATACATCTAGTTAGGTCTTTTTGGGGGGAGGGGTTTCTTTGCTGCTTGTTTTAAAAACAAGACAGTCCTGTTGTTTAAGTGACACAGAAACTGTTTATGAGAAAGGGCTGGCTTTAAGAAATTTCCTACCTTTAACGTGAGATGCAAAATTATCAGTAAGTTTAATTTCAATGTCATTAAAATGAAACAAATAATTTATACATAAATATGACTTTAAATGTTCCAAACTAAAACAAAACATTTCCATTATCGGAATGCAGTGTTTCAACTGACCTTACCTGAATTTTCTTCAGCTGTTGGTTCATGAAAAATGTTCAAGATTTTGACTTTCTTTCCAATTTGGAAAGCAGTGTTTTTCAGAATCTTAAATATTCTCCAGGTAGAAAAGAAGAGTTTTCCACTCAGTTCTAGTGCTGTCTGTACTGCGATCAGTATCAGCAGATTAAGAGAGATCCTTCTGAAATCTACTGTTTCCAGCTGCAAGACTGCTGATATCTTTGTAGTCAGTGAATGTGAACAAAGTGCTATGAGTTAATATCTGCTATGAGGTGAAAAGGGCACTTAAAACCTTAAAAACGCCCAACTAGCTTTATCTGTGGAACAACCAAAAACATTTCCTCTAAAGAAATGATAAAATTCAGGTCAAATCTCAGTCTTCTGTAATATTTTCCCTTCTCTTCTTTCTTAATATCAATTCAAGAAATGAGATTACTGGTATTTTAGCCATGCTTTTTTTCTAAAAAGCAATGCAGACTAGGGATATTTCTTCTTGCTGTTGTAGAGTACCTTCTTTGTTCGTAAACATTTTTTGGAGCTGCTCGCGTGTATGAAATGGTAGTATAAGAATAATCATGCATAAGAGACTAAAGCCTATATCACTGGGTAGTTTATCTGTCATTCAAAATCACTTACAACATATTTTTTGTAAGAAAAGAATCATAGCAAAAAAAGTTGCTCCATGAGCAACAAAACTGCTAAAAGCTTGATTTCCTATGAATTTGAATCTCATGCTTCTACTCTAATAATCCTACTTCTCCCAATTTATCTCCTCCAGGATCTCTCTACCCTATCTTCTAATCTCTCACCGCATCTCCAACAGCCTCCTCTGCAGCCCAGCGTTCACCAACATTGACCCCAACACCAGACCCTCCTCCAATACCTCCAGTTTCCCCACTCTCTTTAAAGCCTCAGAAATACACCCGTCTATTTCCACATGTTTTCTCCCAAAACCCTGAGCTCTGTTTTATGTCCCCTAGCGGGCTGCTGGCCAGGGGGCCCCGCTGGCTTGGCTCCCGAATCTCACCTGTGCTGACCGGCCACTGGCTGAGCCAAGCAGAGAGGTAACCGCTGAGCGGGTATTTCAGCCCTCTCTTGGAGGCGGTACAAAGTAGCTCTCTGCACCAGATACCTACCAAGTCACATGACACTTGCAATAACTTTGTATCTCTGAAGCCTCTCCGGCTCTTTTTTATCTTGTTCAAAGTACCCAGAAGGTTAAAAACCTACCAGAGTGAGGAAAGTGCCAGACAGCAGGCTTGCATAAGCCTGGTTTCCTTGGAAACCAGGCTCATAAAACAGTACTGTGCCTGTCTAAATACACAAATGTGGTTTTATGTCTAAAGAGTATCCAAGGCATGTGCTAACTGAGGAGAGGCAGCTGCAGCTCTCTACGCTTCATGTGGTAGATTTGAGCAGAAGTTACTGCAGCACAGGCAGGAGCTTCGCATCTGAGCCGTCCTTTTGGGGGTGAAGAGACAGGAGAGAGGTCTGCTACACCTTGCACCTGAGCCCTGGAACGACCGTGAGGGGACCCGTCCCTCCCTTCTTCACCAGGCTGAGGGGAGGCAGCTTCTGTTTGCAGAGATTGCTCCTCCAGGAAAGGAATCTGGCTGTTCTAGGGCCACTTTGAAGCGTTTTACCATACAGGACCATATACTAAATTAAATTATCTATATTCTGCAGTGTTTAACGGCCAAAGTCTTTTCAAGCCTGAAGCCATACTTTCATTCTGTTGAGATGGGGTCAGTGGCAACAACGGCTGTCAGATAACTAACGAGATTGTTGTTACATCCCGCATCTGAATTCTTTCATTATTGGCCCCAGTGTAATTCTTCTATGAATAACTATTTCAAACACTCTTACCTCTGCTTATAGCCTGTAAAATTTCAGATTGTGCTGATCAACACACCTTGTACACTTGGTAGCGCTATGGAATTCAGGAGCTCTTCAAAAAATCATTTAGGAAGAAGAAAAAATAACCAGCAAGCTTGGCATAAGCCAAAGTAGAAGAGAATCTGTTCTCTGCTGCTACAAACAAACTCAAAGAAATTCCACCAAAAAAACAACAAAAAGCCCCTTCAATTTGTCCCACAGACAGAGAGAGAATATGTGATGATAATATAAAGAAAATGGGATCTGGACAGCAACGGAGAGAGACTGAAAAATTCCCAGAAAAAATAAAATTATTTTCTAAATCTCTCAGCTTTTTTATCAGAACCCAACTATGTCAAGTGTGTGCCTACTATATTCATTTTGATGAGATATTAGCTGTGCTTAAATAAGATATTTCTGAAATAAAGAGGTATACTAAATATGCAGCTTTTAACCTATTTGAGGGAATAAGCATCCTCAGATGATACTGAACTCATGGCAAAAAATATTTTTTCTATTTTGGTAGCACAGTGCCAAACTCATGACTAATTTTTTGGCTGCTGGCACCAATAAGTTTCTTTCGACATTACTGCTTTACTGTTTTTTCCTTCCTACTGATTAATTCCTTTTTACATTTTTCCATTTAAACTTCTCTGCTTTGTTGCTATGTTAGAGAAATAATGCAAAAAAACATGCCGTAAGGTAAAACCTTCATTAGGGCTTACCAGTCCTTAAAATGTATCATCTTCTGCCAACTACATAAGCTCTTTCTCTTCCAGATTATTAATAATGATGAAACTATCAATGATTTCTGTTTCCTTAAGTTTTTTACTGTATTGCCAGCAAGGCTTATGTGTTTATGAAATTTTGATCATCACGCTGTTCACTTGCCAACCAACCAGACTTCACTAAATATGAAACATTTTCAGAATACATGTAAAACACAATTTGCAAATTATGTATGATTCTTTCAATAGGTTCCATTCTCCCAACAGATCACAGGCATGAATTTCAGAGGTTTGGAATATCTGTGCTCATAAAATGTATATATGATGCGCACAACCTGAATTATGGTTTCAACTGTATGAAACAAATTATTTGAAAGAGCTTTCTTACCTTCGCACATTGCATGTGGTTGCAGCCCTCATTCTTTTGAATTGGAGATTTGCAGTTGGCGCATGGTTTGGAGTTAGTTAGTAACCACAGGCAGTTGGCAGCATCTTCATAAGCCTCACTAACTCCCACAACTTTATGAGGGTGACAGGAGGATACGAAGCATGAGAAAAGCACAGAAGTTAAAACTGTATTTGTGAACTCCTTTGTGAAAATCAGATTAGGAAAGAGAAATGTTTACTTAATTCTTGACAGAATATCATAAGTCTTCACTATGTATATATATATGTTTCTCATATAAAAAAAATATACATTTGCATCTATATGACATTATGCATATTACTTATACAGTGTAATATATTTTATTTGTATACATAGACTCATTTTATACACATGGCATATAATATAGCATACGCATAAGAAAAATATATAGGAGAAAAAGTGGCATAGTTTGACAAAATATGGTGTATTTTGCCTCTTTACATAATTTTCTATGCCTTACAAAAAAATGGATAACATATTATGGAAATGTTCTGAATCGTAACTAATTTATGTTAGCGTTTATTCCAATTACTGTTAATGTTTAATTATTTTGTTTCTGTTGAGCACTCCAATAAAACTTTTGTCTTGTGTAAACCCAAGTCTTAGTAGCTGTTTCACTAGAAGTTATTTAACATTAAGCCATTCCCCACAATTCCCTGCATAACTTATCCTGAACCTCACTATTTTTATCACCTCTTAGCTCAAAGTAGTTTAAAGCACACTTTAATAAACTGCATGGAGCACAATTCAAACAGAAGTGCTGACTGGGCTAAAAGGTTTAAAATTGACCAGGACAAATTAAATTAACATTATATTCAGGAATAAATCACATAAATTTACAAAAGAAAGCTGTAAGAGGAAGGGTAAAATGTTTTATATCTCCTGACTGATGTATACACAAATTTATGAGGACAGGCTGGGCAGGAGTGGTTTAAGGAGAACAGTCTACCATTAGTGATGCCTAATATGCCACATTTCCACATCAGCTGATGTGGTTAAAAGCCATGAAGCTGTGCAGCTCCTCATTTTCATGGAAGGGCTTCATTTTCTTCTCCTTTATCCTATTTTTTCAGTAAATGTAGAGTTTTTACTTAATGCAGCTAAAAAAAAAAACCCTCTAAAAACACAACAGAATTCAAAAACATGAGGAGCCATCAGGCATGACTCTTACGTTCTTCTGGCTTCATTTCAGATATTTTCTGTAGCCAGTCTTTCCAGGTTTGACAGTCACAAGGTTCATGTGCTTCACCAAGACATTCCCTGAAAAATAAGATGGATGGACAATAACTAATCTTTTATAGATTTAAAATTAAGGCCTATAGTAAGTTCTGTGTTGGTTCAAACTAAAAAACATGGAAACTAATCACAAAACACTCAAACTTTAATGAAATCTGGAAGATTAAAACTCATTCAATTAGCATTACTTTAAAATATTCGCAGATTACTTGCTCGCGAGCATACATTATTGTCACGAAGATTATTAAAGGATTTAAATGGGAAGGAAAAGAGCATTTTAAGATTACAATGGAAAATAAACAAACTGGTTTGTACTTTGAGTTACATCCAGCTCCTATCCTAGTGCCACAAAAAGTGCTAGCACCGTTTCTGTGCAAAACGTAAATATCAACTCAGAATAAAGGGATTATCCAAAACTAGGTAGTTCATTACAGCTGAGGTGCATTTTGTGTAGAATTATTTGTCCGTATTCTCTTGCAAGAATTAATCTTTAACTAGATTCAATCTTTTTGATCCAGAACAAGATCTAAGTCCTTCAACCTGCATTAAGCGTTTGTGGATTTTCATTCTTTCCACCCAAATCTCTACTGAAATGTCTTTAGCTTAAGTTATATGGACGCAGGAGAGAAATGTCTCCCTTGAGTTTCTTAGAATTACTACTACTTTTAAAGATGGCAATCACTACTACACAGCAGCAGCTATATGGCTTCCAGATGGTGCTTGGGTGTAGATGTGTCAATATGGACTCCAGATTTGTAATGACTCCCTCTTTTACTGGAAAAGCAGCAAATAGCCTCAGCTGTCTGCCACATCAAACAAAAAAATTCACAGAGGAAGTATATTTCAGATGGGCACCAGCTGCATTGGAGCATACGCAAGTTTTCTGCAGACCAAATAAATGGTGAACTGCTTCCTGCAATGTAGTTTCAGAAGTCAAATCAGTATCCCTCTGATCACTCCTGTCCACATCTGAAACAGGAACACGTGAACAAAGAAAAGCTCAGCACAACTGTTTTTTAACCTATTATCCACTAACCAGTCTGCTATCAAACAAGTTTAAATTCACTGCACAAGGATCTGCAGCGCTACTTTGAAGATACTTAGGGTTCCACAGGTGGGCAAGTTTGTACTAGAGTGAATATCTTGCCTGTACTAAGAAAATCTCAACACTAGTTGAAAACTGCCACATTTCACTTCTGTAGGACAACAGTACACTTAAAACATCAACTTCAAGAGAGCCAAGACCTCTCACACAGTACACGTTCCCAGAGAGGACTGGAATTAGCTGGAAAATCTTAATGTTAATAAACTCAGATTTAAGTTAAAGGCTGATTAGTCAATCTACTACAGGTCGGGGGGGGGGGAGATGAATCTTCAATGTTTTTGAATTTTTGAACTTTTAGACAGACTAATTTATCCTCCTAAATTCTGAAAAAATTTCAGGACCTGGAAAGCAGAAAACTAAACACACTTTAGAGAATTTTAAAGAACAATACAGAAATAAAAAATGCATTTCTAGAATAGTACTGAGCCCCTTGCAAATCTTGCAGAAACTCAGAATACATAAGAAAGCTATGTTCCTTATATTGTAAGAGTTGAGCTCCCCTAGCTTAACTCAGATTGTATGAAAATAATTTCTAGGTTCCTGCAAGGGTAAAAGACTGATTTGTGTCCTTCAGGTGAGAGAAAAAAATAGCTCCCATTATTCTGAGTCTCCTTCCTTTCCCAGTAGAGCCTGCTGGAAATAAATGCCCAAATGTCTTGACCCTTGCAGTTTTGGGTCTGGACAGAAAGCAGGATTGTTAACGAAGCGCAATCTCACGATAGCCACAACAGGAATTTATACAACTTCTCCTGAAAGGGATTATTTCCCAGCCTACCCTAAAACAAGGATTTTTATACTGGGATGCCATTTTGATAGAGTAAGAGTGATAAGCTTACTGCTCAGAAAACTTTTCATGAAATAAATCTGTATTTTAGACAGAATCCATGAGAACACAGGATGAAGGGAACTAAAAACAAATGGCTATCATAATTAACAATGTTAGCATCTCCAAACTGCGTTCCTCCATAACCATCAGGATTTATTTGAAGGCGCAGTACGTACTTAATAAAATCGTAGCAAATTTCAGCTGCCATTTCCGGAAGAGGCTGAAAGCACAGCCCAAGAAGAACGTGTTTTTGTATTTTCTTTCCTCACTGACATTATTTGGATCATATAATGAATTTGCTATCAATCAAAATAGCAAAACACTGTTAAAACTCATAATCAGCTTCCCAAGTATTCCTGAAGAGATGCGTCTCACCCAGAATGAGACTCTCTCCCTCTAGGATAAAATGAGTGAGGAGTGAGGGTGCAGAACCAGGCGTGCAGTGCTTGCTAAATCCATTTTCCAGAAGACCTGTCTGCTTGCTGCAATTTCTTATGCTTCTGGAGCAGCATGAAGGGGTTCTAATAGAAAGAATCTAGCTGATAATACACAGATGTTAAGATTTGTGCACTGTTCTCATTTGCCCTGCATTTAAATCACTCACAACGATTTTTCTGAAAGGGAATGGAATCAAGAATTAGATAGAATGAGAAGAATTTGTCATAAGACAAATATCTTTGTCATAAGAAATTAGACTTTGTTTAAGGCACTGTACGAAAAATGAGTAAATTCAAAGGAACTTAGGAGGAACATTCCTACTTGCACATAAAAAAAAGGGAAACTTGCTCATCAGAGCCAGAGAATTCTCTTACTTCTGTGAGCAGGAAGGCTGCAGATCCCATAAAAGGAAATTCCACGTTGACAAAACCTCATGGATAGTCCCTTACTAAGCAACAGTAAGTATGTATCTAGGGGTTGGCTGTTTTTTTTTTTGACAGATACACTCTGAAAAAATTCTTTCACTAAATGCAGTATCAGTTGACATTGTAAAGTCCAATCTGTAGATTACATGGGTAAAACTTGCAGAAGTGACAGAAAGCTGGAAACGTGGGATGTGCTGACTTAAGTTAAACGATATAAAGTAACCTTCCTTTAAGCATGCAGTAATGATGAAAACCCTCTGAACTGAGAACATACTTTCTTTTTCTGCAGAGGAACTCTTTCTATCATGCATAGGGTTTTGTACTGTAAGACTAATATGACCATCCTCAGCAAATGGTTCTGATTTATAGTACCGCAGAAGGCTTTAGCCGTGAGGAGAACTTTCTTGATATTGCTGAAAGTCTTCATTCACTTTTGTGGGGATTAAAACAAAGGCCTTGGAAAGGACTTCTTCGATATTTTCTTGATGGAGTGAGGGTGGTTTTTTTTTGTTTTTTTTTTTTTTTTTAAGATCTTAACCATATTTGATTGTGCTATATCTCAAAGCCTTCACACACAAAAACATCAGAAATATTATCAGGAAACAGCGAGACATTCCTCATCAAAATTATGCACTCTGTGGACATTTTCACATTCAGAGGACGTTGTGGGGAGCTAGTACATTCAGCCAACGCAAAGGGAGCAGGGGCTGCCAGTGTTCAAAGGACCACCTCGATATATTACACAAGACTGGTCTCAGCTCTGTACTTCAGGTTAACGGAAAAACTGCTTCTCTCTCTCTCAGGAGACCAGCACTCGTAAGCGAGGATGAGAGGGTGGTACTGCTTGTGGATGGCACAAAGGTTTGTTATACGTTCACAGATACAAACTTTTTCTTGTTTGTTCCCAATGGGATTTTTTTTCTGAGTTCTCCAAACACTGTTAACAATATCTTTCCAAGAGGTTTTGCGTGAAGTTCCATTTTCTGGCTTTCTTGGCTGTTTCATTATGCCGACTTTCCTCCTTGTTCCCCAGATGATGGGGAAAGAAATAAAATCAGAAGTTTCTCTCATTAACGGTTTTAAAATATTGGAATCTAGCAGGTTATTCAGGATCTCTTCTTCTTGGATCATTGCTTCACTTGAGAAATGCCGCATCCCGGAAAAAAAGAATTACTCAATTTGTCTGAACGTCTGTATTTTGGTTGATCATTTTTGATTTTCCAGGAGGGAGAAGGACGTCCCACTTCCAGAGCAGAATAGTCTTAAATCACCAGTCTGATAATCTCACGGAACTAGGACAGGGCTTACTCCAGACTTCAGAACTATCTCCCCCTGCTTTGTTTTATTATTTTTGTTGTCCTCTCCATAGAACAACTGAGGATATAGAGTTTTGGCAGTCTTTGAGGGATGGTTTCTTAGATCTCTTAAGCCTGTATATTCCTTCTAGAGCTTGCACTGAATTTAAGACTCAGTAGAGGATAATGTAAAGAGAAAGTGCTGGTCCGAAAGTGAAACAAGGATTGGAGTGATCAGGCAAACAAAACTAGCCATGTATGGAGCAAATGATCTGGCATAGTCCTTAAACTTCGGCTTTTCTGATGCGTCCACTATAATTCTGACAGAGCCAAAAATTCCAGATTTTCTGTGCTATAATGCAGGACGGGCCACGTGTGTTTCAATCACACTATAACCGTCCAGAAGAGACACAAAAAAATCTCTCTACCAACACCCTGCTTCTCTCCCTGCCCCTTCAGAACCGAAAATCATAACACTTCATGCAGCTGTTTTGCATTTAACAGAATTAATAATGAAAGGGAATAGACAACATTATAACTCTTTGTTGTGCCCGAAAATACCAACATATTTGTGCCCTCTAGGTTATTTAATGCATGGATACAGGATGGTATAGTCGTATGTCATCCTGTGCAAACTGTTGTTGCATGCTTGGTGCTAAGTGTGACTTTTTATTAATACCTAGAATAGCAGTGGCTATGAGTTTATGTAGACATAGATAAGCCTCTAGTACTAACCAGCAAAAAAGATGTCCTTTTCCACAGTCTACAGCAGGGGCTTTTAGCATAGGGAAGCTGAGTGCATCTGATCCTGTTGAATTTGATCCTTGTCTTGTTAGCCTTACTGCTCTTTCGCAGGCTGGTATAGGACACCACTTAATAGCAGGATTGTTTTCAACAAAGGCCTTAAAAAAATTAAAAGAGAATGATTTAACATATAAGAACACATTTCATCATTGATACAGAACCATTTGTGATCATAATCTTCCTCTGAGGGAACAAAGCCAAAGAGCGTAAAACAATCTTAAAATTACTTTGGTATGCTTTTAAAAATAGTTACAAAAAGAGAATGATTTAATCTCCATTTTATAATGGCATTTCTTTGCTATACTCATGCCCAAGACTTACGCTAAGAACAAAACGATTTGTAACCCCTACGAAATGTTCCATGTGTGCAAGTCAATTCCTTTGTGACACAACTTACTCTAAACCTCTACTATATATGCATTGGCAATATATTCATTAACAGAATCTGAAATTTTGGCTCCTGTAGTTGAAAAGAAGTAAAATCTTACTGATCAAAAGAACCCATACAATCAACTGCAAACTTGGAATTAGAATTATATTCAATCAGAAATTCGCCTCCAAAACTGTATTTGTTAATGTAGCAGGTCTTATTTCATGAAACTTGCATCAAATAACGAGGAGGAAAAGGAACTTTCACTAATTCCCTTTAAAACTATGCCAATCACAAGCCACTTAAAAGATGGAAGATGTAAAAGATACTGAAACAGATCTGGTCATTTCCATCTTACTGTGTACGGCTTTGTTACTGTGTATTAGAGAGGCTTGTCACACACAGGAAGTATTATATTGTATCGCAAAGGAAAATGCGTTTCCCTGCTTTCTTTTGTCCTGCCACCACTGATAACGCAGCATTATCATTTCAAAGACTAGCCTGTTACTACGTTCAGTAGTAAGAAAAGCTTAATTAAAAGATTGCTTTTTAAAATAAGTTGCAACAATGGAAATCAACATTTTTAAAATAATCAGGAAAATCAAATCAAGATTTTCCAACTTCTTTTCCTATACATAGCAATCATACCAAGCACTGGACGGAAAAAGAATTCTAAGTCATTCAGCTGTGGCAATATTTTTCCAAAATGGGAAACTGCAAACATTTGTAAATGAAATCAGTCTCTTAATAATAAAAAACATTCAAAAACTCTTTAAAAAAACTTTAGTTTGTCAACATGAAAAAGTCTGACAGACTAAAAGCTTCATATCACCTGTTTGTTATGCACATTAGCTTGATCAAAAATTTTATTAATGCTACATGAGATTACACATTATGGAAGTACTGAATTTGTACTTGAGGAATAAATATAAGGGCCATTCTTTTTTTTTGGCGCTATCTCAAGTAGTCATATTGTGGTACGTAAGACAGTCAATAATTCAGTGCATGTATTCATTTGTTCATTTCTACCTGGAAAGTTATAGACATATTGCAGCGTTTTACACAGAAGCTGCATGACATTTATAGTAAAATGAAATACATCTCAAAAATATAGAAACAGTTTGATAATTTACCTTAATGTCAAACTGTAGGTATCTTTTGTCCATCTCCTTGGAAACCACACTTTCTATGATGTCTACTGGCACAAGCTGGAAACAGTCATATGCTGGGCAAAAAATGTTGTGAGCTTCACCCTCCTGAATTTTCAGATTCAAAAATCTGCCAGAATTTTGTCAGTCAGTATTTGTGAATAAAAAGTAAAAATCAAGAGGCTGCCAAATACTATTTTTATATTTATACAAAGTTCACAGACATTCAAATTAATCGATCTTAAACAAAGAATAGGACATATCCCTTTTAGCCTAAAAATGCCACATATTTGAGGCAAAGCATGGTTAAAAAAAATAAGAGAACGCTATCACAGTTCAAAGGTGAGCTCCAACAACTATGCTTAACCCTATATACTTGTGGTTTTCACCTTTGCCATTTATGAGAGACTGCTATGCAATGTTTAGTCAAACTGAGCATTAGTTCTAACTTACATCTGAAACGGAACATATAACTGTAATTAATGCAGAAAATACTTAATTAGACATGCAATTAATTTTTACAGCTGTGCTAGTCAAAATAGCTTTGCTCTTGGAAACAGATTTCTAGGAGGAGGCCTTCATAGTCCCCAGCCGCTAGCAGAATGCAAGCTAGAACACGCTCAGAAATCTGCTGAGAGCTGGACTTAAACTTTAAACTCACAGTGCACAGGGTTGCTTAGTCTAAAGGCTATAATCTACTTATTAATCTGACATCAAAAATGACATTCATTTTATCTAGCTTCCATCAGCTAAAGGACAGGCATCTGTTCTAAGTTAGTCATCTGGGGCCCTTTAACAGGTAAGGCAGAGAGACTTGCCAATTCATCCCGCTTTAGATTCAGACCTTAGAATGGGATGACTCACTCCTGGCTACCCGCTGAGCAACTTAGCTCAGAAAGACGAAATCTCACCTGAATCCCACCCTAGCCCTAGGGAGGCCACCAGAAACACTCGCTGACATTGCACTGCAGCCCTGAGCGCGTGCACAAATCACAGTACACATAGTCCAGAACCCAAACTAGAAGCTCCATGTCAAGCCAGCGATCTCTTAGTAACTTCCAAACCTTTGCATAACAATTTACAGGACAACAGAAGCTTGGCTATTAATTTTCTGAGCACCTAACAATTGTCTTTTAAAAGCACATGTGGAAAAAGTGCTCTTCCTTAACATGGAAGGAATGAGTTTATTTAAATTAGGCTAATCTGCAGAAGGACTAGCTGTGCTACAGTGGTACAATTCAAGCTGTACAATCTTTTGAACGGGAACAAATATGAATGCAAAGATGTATGCAGATACAATTATTCCTGAGGAAACAGAAATATGATTGATATTTATACGAGTATAATTGTCCATGCTTGAGCTTTTATTAGTGTGATTATTTTAGCTTTTAAAAAAAAATTGTATGCTAACCAGAGAGTTATACTAATAAAATTTTTAAGCTCATGCTACTCTTCAATTATTAAGCCTCACTGTAAGAATGCATTTTAATTGTTTTGCTGACTGGAAATGGACTTAAGATGCCTAAGTTTAGTGTGCTAAAGCACGTGCCTCATTTAGAAACTGTAACACCTCCACCCCACCCCCCAGCAAACCAAGAGCAGGCTCTTCTATTTACACGCAAGCTTAAAATACAGGCTTAATAGCATCGCTGAGTCAGGACCAAAACAATCATTATGTAAGCCTAAAACAGTTGATAGTCACTTTGAACGACAACTTAAATATTCAATAATATCAAAACAGCACCTCTGTGAAACCCAAATAGTACTTTCACATTAGGTGCTTATTGTCTATGGCCTTTCCTCTTCAAAATGGGAAGTAAAAACATTTCGCAAAAGATACAGAAGAACATATACTCACGCCTCCCAGCAGGCTCTGCAGAAGTCATGCCCACAAGGCATATCCACTGGGTCTTCAAATACAGAAATATTACACATACAAATGTCACACTGTAGATAAAAAAAACCCAAACTTCTGATTAAGAAATATCCTAAAATATCCTAAAACTTTCATATTGTTAGCAGTATACATTACGTTGGAAAATTCAAGCAAAAATGTGATCAGAAGGAAAGTGTTATTTAGGCTATTAAAATAAAAATGGGAAAGATTTAGATATTTCTCTTTTTGTATCCTCCCTATCCACACGGTACATTTTGGGGTGCCGGCTTCTATGTCTTCCAGCTCAGCAAGTGCTTCATCCCACAGGGCGTTGAGACCTCTGAGCTAGAGCTCGAAGGGCAAAAGGGACCAGAATTTTTCATCGACTTCACAGGCAGCCAGAAATGGAGTTTGGAGACAAAGTCTACAGAAAATATTTAGCATCTCACACAACCAGGCCCAAACCAAGGCAGAACAATTGGGCTGTGCAATAGCAGCAATTGTTTTAAGTAATAATTTACATGTATGCTATTTTTTTTTTTAATAAGGTGAGACTTTCAATACAAACACAAAATGCGTTAAGCTAAAACTAATTCAGCAGAAGTTAAGATGCCTCCACTGAATTTTATACATCTAGTAACTATAGAAAAAATAACATTGAATGCTGATGCTCTTACCCTGCAAACATTAAAATAGTTGAGAAGAAATTACTCAGTGCTTGTGGTTAGGCATGAGTGTAAATATTTCTTAAAGGAGTACAAACGGATTTTTTTTTTTCCAGTGGAAAGAGTCCACAAAAATTTACTTCAAATTTCAACATATTAGTTATTACACACACAGAGGACAAAACATTTTCAAAAGTTAGCCTATGGTATGCCATAAAAGCATACCTTTTTTAAAAAGTGCTTGTGCTACAGCAGAAGCAAAAACAAAACCAAAAAAACTTGACTTTAAATTGCAAAACTTGATGAAGGCATTTCCTGCTGTTTCAGTCATTTCATCTCACTATCTTGCTAAAGTTAACTATTTTAGAGGTTGATAATGCATCAAAAATGTTCACTATTACGTGTGTATCAACTTTCAATATTGTTTAAAACTTAGCTTTCATGAAATGAAACTGAAGCCCTGGGTCTGTCTTTATCGAAAAGATCATCTTAAAAGTGAAATGCCTTGATAAAAATAACACAAAGTAAAATCTTAAATCTCTGTACAATTAAACAAGCAGAAAATCAAGTGTAGAACATTTACTGGAACAGTTTTAATTATAAGATAAGATGGAAACCAGCAAAATCTGAAAATGAGTTTTGTAGCTTATGCTTTGCTTTTTAAAATTCCTCTTATTTTTCATTTGCCTGCCAAAATGAATGGCGTTAGAAATATATGTGTTACTTGATAAACACTGTTTTGAAAACATTACTTTGATACCTTTGTGTAAGATTTTTATGAAAACAAGAATATTATACGTGTAACTCTGGATCTGGATTTAGATACCACAGATCCAGAACTACAGTCGCTACCACTAGCCTGCAGTCCCGGCTTAAGACCCATCACTGAAAAATAAAACATACAATATAAAACTGAATACACGTAACCTTACATTACACGTTTTAATTAGGGAATATTCCCAGACAATTTTTCTCTCCTAAAGTAAATAAAATATATAATAACACTATTCCATATGGCTTCTTTTTTAGCATTTTATAGGTAGAGGGAAAAAAAGGCTTCTACGCAGGAATGAAAAATTTTTATTTTAACGTGATATCCAGGGATGATCCATTTATATTCTAGAAAAATGCTTAGGTCATGGAGAAAGAGTTTTATAATGCCGCAGCTGTGGACTATTAAAAAGAGAACTCTGTTTTCCAAAAGAACCACACTGATTTTAATGAAAGGCGCTTTCATATTTCAAATTTGCAATAGCCTTGTAAACTGCTTGAAGCAGCCCACACATACTAAAAGTAATTACAATCTTACAGTACACTAGTGGGCTGACATTTCAAAATGCAGACAAAGAAAATTTTGTTTTCTAATGAAAAAATTTTTAAAAGGCAGGGTTCGCAGCATTCAGTACATTTGGGGAAAAGGATACAATAGAAGAGAACATCTTGATAAGAGGCTTTAAAAGAAAGCTCAGAAGAGCCAAATGCACTGATGTGATTGTATCTGGATAAAATCCTACTTTGTGAGTGGCAGGCAAGGTGAAAACAGTGCTTTGTATTGGCCACATGCTCAACTGTCTGATTATATAGCATGTTTAAGGTGAAAACTTCCCTGTTCATCACTTTTGCAAACAAAAGTGCTCTACAAAGTTATTTTCCAAAAAAACAACAACAACAACAACAAAAGTCAGGGTAGCTCTTCTGTCTGCGTAGGTGTACATATGTTTAGAAATAAACTCTTCTCCCTGTCAGTTGAGACCTATTTATAAACTTACCACAGCTGTCTCAATGTCTCCTGGTGATGGGCTGATTTCATCTGGGGAAGTTACAGAGGAGCGAGTGGTGCGCGGGGTCCGCGGAGAAGGGAGCGTGTCCCACGCGTTGTAGCCACTTGGAGGTGGCGTTGGCATCTGAACCCCTGAACGCTGGCAGCAGTTCTCTGGATTAGACATCCATGCTTCAAGTAACTTCTCTCTGTCCCAATCTTCAATAAATATATAGATACAGGAAATCAGGCAGCTGACATTGCTTTAAGTATATTTTGTAACTGTATCCTCAAAGGAATATATAAGTGCTAACCTAAAAAATTCAGTAAGAAATAAATTATGCTGAAATAGAGGTGAATGGAACTTTACATACTAAATTTCACAGAATGTATTCCAAGATAATACATAATGCAAGATATTTATGTAACTAATTGCATTGCAAGCTTTTCCTTTCTGTGTAATATCAGCCTTAAATAAAACAATTTTTATTATTTATCTGGGGACTTGGGGATCTTGCAAGCACAGATCGAAATACAACAGTCCTTGCACCACAAAATTTTTGATATTTTCTCTTTGCATGAAAAAACTGATCGTTCAATATAGACTCATTTTTGTCTATTCTGGTTTTATTTTGATAGGAACAAGCCAAGTGTTACAAATGAAGAGAGGATACAACTAGGATACAACTGAATTTCAAAAAGATTTTAAACCTTTTCATTTTATTTTTTATTTTTTTGCAAGACTTGATTCCCCCATTTTATACTACAGCCTTTTCACCCTTCAAATTCTCAGCAACACAGTGATCATTTGAGTTATGTGGCCAGTCCAAAATTTTCTCCTGAGAGTACACATAGCTGTATAGAGCAGATTCAGGCTTGCTTTCCCCACATTTGGGCATAGTCTGGTGTACACCAGCTTTGGTCCTGAAGCTGCGTACGCTTCGTTAACAATGTATGCAAGCTAATACATCCTGCAAAAGTTACCTAGTAGGATTATTCATGTGAGCTGAGTTTCTTGTAAGATTTAGCAGATGTTTCCACAATCATTACACTCACAGAGAGCTGATGCTTTTAATTAGATTAAGAAACTAGGAGAAATGTTGTTCCCATCAAAGTAAATGACACAACTCTCATTAACTTCAGTGAGCCTGGATTTCCTCTACTGCTTGACTTCCTGCAGATGAAACGCCCACGAGCAGTTCAGGAACTGCAAGTCAGGGTAAGAGCGCTTTAACTCAGCCGCCTCTTGTCCCGCAGCAGGGGTCGTCTGCGAAGGGCTCAATACAGCGCTGTGCTCTTTGCAGGGGTGCAGAGCGGCCGTGCGCCCGGGTGGCAAGAGGGAAGCGGGGAAGCAGTGCTTTTTGCTAGTCGGAAAGCAGTGCTTTTTGCTAGTCACTGCCACGTCAAACTTCCAAATTGGATTTGCTGAAAAACTTCAAAAATGGTTTGGTTAACCTGAAATACATGACGCTTTTGGCACCTGAAGAGCTAGCAGTCTGTTCATAAAAGTGACATACTAAAAAAAAAAAAAAAAATCAAAAAACGTCATATATTCTTACTACTGTATTCTGTAATCAGATGTTCTTAAACGCTTTACTTTTATTCATGGTTAAAATTTTCCATTTACATAGAAAAAAGAAGTAGTGAAGCAAAAATTATTAATACTATGTACGAAGAGATTAAAACTAAAAAGAATCTTTCTTAATTGTTGTTTGAAATGTCTTCAGTTTCTGATACCTAAGATTAATACTAATGATATTTACACTTCAATAATTATAAATTCTATTAACATTTTTCAAATCATCCTGACCTTATAATCTTTCATAGGGGAACTTACTGATGCTAAGGTCTAGGCAAAATTTGCTAAACATTTTTTGAGCTCTTTTGTCTGTAATACATGTTTTAAAATTAGCCAAGGCTAAAACGTGCTAGGAAATGGATTCCTTTTTGTTTTCTTTAGTAAGTTACAAATTTTAGTAAAACAAAAGGTAGCTGTATTTGCTGAATGGTATCTTTTTTGTCCTTAAATCCACTGCTTTAGCATGAACTATATGAGAGATTACTATGACCTATGATGTATTTTGTCCTACAAGAGCAATGTTGAAAAAATATTTCTACAGAAGCTGGAAAGTTCATTTTTTTCCCCCTGTCACTGCCATAACAACTTTTTTTTTCCCTTGGCTCTTACCCTACATACTTCTAGTAATGTAAAAAAAAGGTATACAAAAATACACTCCTAACTCTTACAGCCTGTGTCAGCAAACTGATATAGTTGTGTGATAAAAGAAAGCAAAGGTAGCTGGATTAAATGTCTGTAAAATATTAAAAGTATTAAATAAGAACAATCTTTCCAAGAATTTAAAACTTGCTTTTTATACACTAAGTGTGAATTAAGTTAAGATTCCATATTTTTCTTTCATGAATCTCAAAACTAAATGCAAAAACATTACAATTTGGCATTTGGTCTTTCCTAATTGTCTCAAGTCTTGTAAATACTTCAGTTATTCCTTTTACGAGGTCATACCACCACCATGTCTTCACTTCAAATAACAAAATTATCTTTGAATAATTTCCAGTGTGTGACTACAGCTAAGGGCAAAACAACTTCCTCGTGACTTGCAAATTGTGGATGCTTTGTTCTCCACGCTGGTCAAGCGCATTAAGTGACAGCTGCATTACAAGGCAATACCAGCAGAATGACCTTTGCAACACCACCTGATTTCTTCTCAACTTTCAGTTACTGCTCACTAGACGTGGGCAGACATTTCTGCCCCATTTACAGCGGCCTCGGTGCTTTTGGACTTCTTACAGACTGGGATGTCAGTCTGAGTGGTACTGCCATCATTTTCTTCTTCAGGCTGTCTGGGCACAGGTTACAAAAAAATGCCTATCCGTTTAGTTAAATAGTTAGAAACACTCAGCCTTCATGGAGTATTCTGAGAATCCAAAATACCATTCAAATATTGCAAATACTATAAATACACTTGGAGAACTAAAGCAAATAATCAACGTTTAAAAATTACATATGCGAAGAACGTGACTTAAATGTGATCAGACTGGCACTTCAACCCGCGGGCACAAGTTCGTGTCAGCCTAATTCACTGTTAAAAGGACTGTGAGTACAAACTAGTCAAAATAATTAAAAAGAGACAATAGTTTCAGGCACCATCCCTACTCATGAAAGTCCGCCAAATTTGGTGGGTTTAAAATCACATTTTCCTATTTCGCTTTTTCTTGTCTCTTTTTTTATACAGAAGGAGCCCACAAAAATAATAGGGTAAACATTAACTGAAACTTAATCCAGCAACATGGGGAAGAGCACGCAAACTATTAACTGCCTGGGTAGTCCTTCTGGCATACAGGGACAATGCAGATGCTTCATGAAGCCTAAGTTCTGATTCACTGAATCAAAGCCTAAAGCTTCCACCGAGTTTCAGAAAAATACTTTTATCTGGGGGAAACCCACTGAAGTCAGTATATACCCATCCTGACAACGCCACTTTAAATTACAGGATGAGAGCACAAACTGTTTCCAGTGAAATTTAACTTGTTAAAGATATACACAGGCAAAAGTATATCTCATATTAAAACAGTGACTATAAAAATCTCTAAAGGATATAATCCCTTACACTTTAAACCCTAAGGCAAATTCCAGCTATTTATTATAATGGTCAGACTGGTTTTATTGCAGCAAAAAAATAAATACACAAATACGTAGTGGAAGACAACCAACAGCCTGACAAAAATAGGTACAATGAATTTCTTTGACTTACTTGACAAAGACTAAACCACGGAAGTTCTACTTCTGTGTTTCATCACTAAAATAAGAAAGCTGTTTCTCCACACTGCTTTAGATTAAAACTTCTTTCATTATAATTCCTTGTCTGAATCATTTTCCCATCAACTTCCCTGTCTGCATCAATGCTTTTGACATACTGCAGATGTACTTCTTTCTGAAGTACTGTAGGAACTATTTCCTGGTATTTCATTAGCCATTACCGCTCTTTTACTTGCAAATAAGAAGAAAATGCTCTCACAAATGCAATTTTTATTTTGCTGAAAACAATTTTTGTAGTCTTTAAACTTTTTGATTACCATGTGCCCGAAGCAGAGCTTCTGCAGTGAACAGTGGGGCTTGAAGCATGTCAGCAGACTCCACTATCAGCATATCCTTAAGCCTTCGCAGATCCTGAAGTCTTAGCCCCTCATATGGCTTTGAGAAGAAGAAAAAAGACATTTTATGTCTAGCAGCACTTTCCAGGGAATCTCTACTTCTCTACATTAAAATGAAAACATTCAAAGCGCTATTACTGACAACTATCTCAACCGTAAAATAGAACTGTCCTTGTGATGTAAGATGAGATAAAATTAATACGTTGTGCAGACCAATGACCATGCAAAATTATATGGAAACTTTGTCATTTAGCAATATTTATAATATATGAACTTTGCACATTTCAAAATCCAAAAGACAGTATTTCTAACGTTCTCCATTATGACTGGAGGCCAGGTTCAAATGAGTAACTGTCCTAATAACACTGATTCTCCCCCGCAAAAAATTACTAGATTTTCACAGAATCCAGTTGAATCGTCAAGTGATTAAATCTCCAACATACAGACATGGGGTAGGAGAAGGCAGTATTGGAACTGAGGTAATGTTTGGATTTGGAGGAAGACAGGGAGAAGAGACAAGTTAACATACGCTGCACACAGATTTCCTGACACTTACTTTTATATGTGACTTGAGACCCATTAACTTTGAATCGATCTGGAGGAGGATACGCTGAGACATTAGATAGTAAGAAAGGATATATGTTTTATGAACAGAATCAGATACACGTCTTTTGAGGCAATACGTGCCTTCAGAGAAGCAGAAAAAGCAGCAATGAATAGGAGAGGCCAGGCAGGCAGCTAGAGGCTGGGGATTCATTGTACATGAAGATGTCAAAACTCTCTTTGAGAAGCAGCGGCCACGCTCTGACAGCCCTGCGCAGTCAGAGTTAATTGCTGCCTTCCTCTGGTCTGGAGTTCCATCCCCTTATTACAATGCTAAAAAAAAGGTCAAATTAGAAAGGCAAAAAAGACAGTAATTTTAGGATTCTGAATGAGCCCCGACCAAGATTTTGGAGATGCATGCATACATTTTGCAGATTCACTTTTAACAGTGGAAGAACATGGCAGCAGATAATACATTTTTTACTGTTGCCCAGGGAAATTGTCCAAAAGGTAGAAATGGAAAAACAAGTAGGAGGATATGTAAAGAGAGTAGATACGAAAGGGTATGTGAGAAGAATCTATTCTTACATGCATTAGTTCTATGTAAATAAAGGATAGCAAAAAAAAGGTTTAAAACATTTGATATAAGATAACACTGAAATGCGCTCAGGTATAATTAGGAAGTTGGCCACCAAATGGCAATAGTCTTCTCTAACTTGGGAAAAAAAAGGACACAGAGCAGCAGTGATACTAGATAACCACAGTTCAGAGCAGGTGTCATTACTATTACCATCTGTATTTTGATTTTATGTAGAGCATAGTCCAGGACCTTCCAGCATTAAGACGTTGTATACACGCGCACACGCACATACACACACACAGAGCAAAGACTGGTTCTGTTCCTTGGAGGTCTACAGCCTAAGTAAAGTCTCTACTGTGCATGTAACCCCTTGAGGACAGCAAACAAAAGGCATAAGAGAGGAAGGGAGAGAAATGGATACATTCCACTTCTGAATGATTTTCTTCTTTTGAGACACATACTTCGAAAACATAACATTCTTCCTACATTCTGGGCATCACATGTATATGTACATCTGTATGAAATGCATCTAAAAACCACAACTGACTCCTACAATGACCCTTTCTCTTCGCTAGCCAGTGACATAAACAAGAACTTATAGATGTCAGAGTCGCTGTGACTGGCAAGAGTAACGGTGCCACAGCTGTGCATTGTGTCTTGTCCTTTTTGGGAAAGCAAGAAGAGCATGAGAGGAACGGACAGCCAGTGTCCTGACCTTTAGATCTGGACTGCCCAAGTTTAGGGAGTTTCTGTATGTGCTTCCATTTCCAATCATGAACGGTAAAGTAAAGGGCAAGTTGAACATTAATGGTTTGCGCTGAAGTAAATCTGGGCCGCTTGCTTCATAGGAATTGGCCTGACCTATTTAATTTCCTACAAAAGAGAACTTTTATAAAAGCGTGTTAGCGAGACAGGGTTACAAACAGCTGGGTGCCTGAATGATCTTAACTGCACGAATATGCTGTAAAAAATTGGAGCAATGAGTAAACCTTCTTTGCCTGAATTTGAACTGCATTTGGAATTGTAATTGTAAAATATATAGCTTTGTCAGCACAACAGTCCTCACTTTCTGAAGACACATACAAGATAAAAGGAGAATTCTTTTCTATTAAACCTGCAACATAAACGCATATTTTAGGACACAGCATTTTATCCTGAACTGCAGACATGCTCAAAATTATATTTAACTGACTGGTTCTAGGTCAAACACTGGCAATTATTCCCCTTGAGCAACAGACTATTATACTATCTCAGCTGGAGCAATCCATACAACCCAGCAGGGATTTTCGGATCCTGTAGTTTTTAAAAAAAAAAAACCTAATTTTATCTTTTTAAGCAATGAGGAGAATATTTCTTAAGAATGTGTTTGAAACTTTAGACCCTTTGTTCATAAAACAATACACGAGTCCACAACAGAAGCTAAAAGAAAGGAAACGTTGGCTGGCACAGGTAACCTCAGCTGGACATTGCACAGCGAAGGCTTTACAGTGAGAACCCTTTAAAAACGTTCATGTCTACAGGATGTAGTCTTATTGAATCTTGTGAAGATATCGTCTTCAGTTATAAGGACATACATTCTCTAGGTAAAAACACACAGTTTTTTTAAACAACTTTTGACATTTCTGACTTGTCTCTGTACTGCCATGTACTGCAAATAATCTTGATTCCAGCTCACGATGCTCAGAGGCATCTTTCAGTACTTGCTTACAGAGGAGGTCTTCACTGATATTTGCTGTGAAAAATGTTTTGTTTGAAATTAATATCACTGATCTATATAATGATTGTGAAATGTACAGTTCCAGTTGCTACATCCGCCCACTGGTGAGCTTCTCACTACAGATTTTAACACTTTGATATTCTCAACAAACCTTTTTTAAAAATACTTTCCTCTCAGATTTTTTACCACTAATACTCAGATATCCTAAATTATATTAGTGTTTTTCTCATGAAACTATTTTAACATGTAAACAGAATATTATTTTAACAGTCTGTTTCAAAGTATTAGTTTTACTTTTACAGCACCATTAAAGTAAACAAGGGCAAAGCAACTGCTTGCTACAGTGGCAACTATATAATTAAATGGTGACATATATACTTCATGTAAATATCCTCCTTTTTGGATGGAGTTATACATTTAATGGAGTTGAATGTTTAAAAAATTATTTATGCTCCATTTAACTCACTGATGTATCGGCATATGCACCATATCTATGTAGTGTATGTGTGTTTATCTCCTAAATAGCTAGTCATCTTCACTCCTTCCACTTAATAAATAATTCTCTATCTGTAGAGAACAAGTACATTTTTATCATTTTAGATAACTCAGTCCTTATCATACTCGCAATATACATTACATTCATTTTGGAACTGAAAAAAAACATTCCAAAAACTATATGCGCAATAAATCTGTGATACCTCCATTAATAAGTGCATTTCTACAGGCTTCAGAGACACATATGTAAAATAAACTAAGACATTATATATTTTTCTATTGTACAGTGTGTACTTCTCTGAGTCTGACTGAGAACCAAAACTGTTATGGATGATCTGCTCTGAATTACTGCGCGTTCCCAGGTGTTGCTTACATATGCTTAAAACATTGCAGGATGTGACGGAAATGAAGGTGCCTGTTATCTTCCAGGAATATATCAAAAGACAAATGTGCTTCTACGTTAGAATAAACAGTAAACTAGAGAACTGTGCAAGCAGAACAACCAAAATCTATAAAAGCAGTTTGAAAAATCATGCAATTACAGTTATATTATTTAGTGTAACTTCATTGAGATTTCAAAGATAAAACCATATATTTTTATGTAATAGAGTTAGCTGACTTGCATTATCTTTCGGTGTCTGTTCATTAGTGAAATGAAAGAAAAGAATCAAGACAAAGGAAGTCATCTGAAATACTCTCCTGGCTTGTTGTCTAACACCCTTCCCCCTGCCCACACAACATCTTAGATGGATCCTGTTTTGCTACAGCTATCTATCTACTCTGTGATAACAGTCAGGTTCTTGACTCTGCTCACAGCATGTTTGTCCTTTCTATTTTATATAGGGAAATACAGATTATGTGCGTGTGGTATATTGCTCTCCTTCTATGTCATGTTTTGTGGAAACACGCTTAAAGGGATCATGTTGGGGTTTCTAACCTATCAGGGCCTGCTTGCTACGTGCCTTTCACTGCTCTCTCCATTAAAAGTGCTTGAGGTATGTTAAAAACGAAGTAACTTCTCTTAAAAAATATCCATCAGGTGGTGCCGAAGCAAAATGAGATTTTAAAAGGTTAGGATAACTGTGTTAGGAAAGAGATGGATTTTATTAAGAAACCCTAGCAGAAGGAGTAAACTGAACTTCTAGAAGACTGCTCTTTGCCATCAGGCTCTCCAACTTGCAGTGTGGGTCTGCTCAGCGATGTGTATTTTTCAAAGGCTTGAAAGCCTCTCTAACCACATAGAAAGGTATGTGCAAGCTTTTTTCCACTACTGCAAGTGCTTCAGTTCTAAATATGAGCACTCACATAATTCCTTGGTAATATTTCAACATGAAGAACGACAAAAATTGGCTTTCAACATCAGAAACAAAGCTTTGTTATTAACCTGAATAAACACACTTAATCCAATGACACTGCACAGACCACCACTACAAACATCTTTTGGTCTGTATGAGAAAGTAATAATTTTCTGCTGTACACGTGACAGGCCTGGAAGGGAAGGTATTAGGTACTGTAATTCCGGATACTACTGTGCACACCATGAACCCTGAAAAGTTAATACTGTTTGGCTGTTTTGCCCAGGAAGATAATCATATTCATGGTTTTCAAACATTTTATTTTTTCCCTCCAACCTTCACTCATGAGATGAGATGACTCTGTAAATGCATTTCTTGGTGTTCCAAAGTTCTGGTTTTTGTGAATTGAATTCTCATGTTTTGGAAGGATAATAAAGTAAAGGATGTCACTGAATATCTACAATGTAAACAGTACGTCAAACAAGCATTTTGCATATTCACTTCCTTCAGGATTTGTTTTGTTAACAATGAAATTGAGAGAAAAAAGTAGAGGACCATACTCAAGGGGCAGTTTTAGATGAGGGACAAGTACTCTGGGAAGGCTTTCTGAGCACCTCTTGTCCCCATTAAGGTAATAGCCGGAGGCATCACCAGAGCTGGCTAGCGGTAAGAGCAGCTTTCACTGCCTATTCCAGGCATTTGCCCACAGACCCTAGGGATGCGGACATGTAGTCATTTGGATTGCAATTCAGCGCCAGTCTTTCTAAGGCTGTTGTTTTTCAATTATTTTCAGCCACTCTGAGGGCTAACACAGAAAGATGAGTCTCCCCTAGCTACACGTGCTTGACATCTTTCTTGGGCTAGCCCTTGCACTGTTACAGTTGCACAAGAAGTCAGATCCAGAACTTATCTGAGTGAAAAAAATCACAAAGAAAGAAAAAAGAGAGAGAGATTATGGAGGTGGAAGTACTCTACATGAAACCCCAAGACCACCAGTTGGTGTACCAGATTCCAAGGTGACATTTTTCAGCTTGTGAATCGTAGAGCATTTTGGAAAGCTGCCTTGACGTGTCATATTCATCTAGCCTCTGCAGGCCTGCCTTCGCTTCAATTCTCACGCTCAGAAACTTTGCTGAAAACAAGTCAAGTGAGGAACAGAGCTGGATCTTTTAATCATCCCAGTGAAGTGACCCCAAATTAACATAATTACCTATTACTTGAGTCCCCCTAGTAAATATCTAGCCTTTAAGTTCGTTTGGCTCCAAGTTTCTCACGCTAAAAACTTGTTCAAGTAGTTCCTGATTTGCCCCACCCAATCTGAAAGTTTACTATTCTCATACTTGTGCAGGTACGCATACCAGCAAAGCTGTCGTATAAGTATAATGATAAGAATGATTCAGGTTAAATAAAACAATTACATGCTTCCACTCTCAAAGACTTTTTTTTTCTCCTTTAAGCTAAATCGTTGCAATGATCCGGTTTACAGCATAATCATGCAAAAAGTTTTAAATATACAGCCGAAGGAGTGGCAATACACTGCAGCAGTGGCAGGTAATGGCACTAGTCTTTTAAAGTGGTTTTGCCAACAAAAAAAAATATAATTTCAGACTATACTCTTACAACATTTTGGGTGTTTCTACATGGGAATATTTGGAGAAACTAAAATGGGTCAATTACCTTTATTACTTGCATGCACAACTGAAGTGTACTAAACCCCATTTAAACACCTCTCATCTAAGAGTAAACAATCTCATTAAGCTTGTTTAAATTTAAGTTAATTGAAGAAAATTAGGCAGAAAATTAACTGAAGAGTACAAAGACTCTCTTACTTTCAAATAAAAATTATCATGCATGGCATTTTTCAGGTAAACAACTGATGTGCTCTAAAGCTACTCGTATCTAAACCTGAATTAATTTTAAGTGTCACCAGACTGTAAGAGCACTGACATAGTAAAACGTAAGGCCATTCTGCTTTTGAAGGGAATAGTCATATAGAAGTCTATATGCCCTTTAATTTATACAGAATTACTTAAAAATTTTAATGAGTCACATCATTTATCTAGGTATCCTTATTTAGAGTCTCAGTTAATTAAAATCTCATAATGGATGGGGAGGCAGGTTTTGGTTAGAACTTTTTGGTCAAATTATCCTTACCTACAGCAAAAACTTAAATCACAATCTTCTGTAAGGCATACCAGATTTCAAGCAAATTTGCGTCCGTGAATTTCAAACTGCTTTCAAAATTGACTTCAGAATAACATCCTCTGTTATTATCTGTCTTTCATACAAGTTCTGGTATGCAGTAGCTCCAGGCATCATGTTATAAAACAAGAAAGCAAATGCACTGTTTGGAAACTCGGCACTACTCCCTTAGCTTTTTTTTTTTTGGTCACGTTCACGAGCTCAGTCTAGTAGAAAGAGACACAATACGTTTCTTTCCCTGTTCTCTCCCACTGATTTTCTCCTTTCCAGAATTTTTTCCTGTTCTCATTTTTACAACTTCAGAAACATAAAACTGTAAAAACTGTTTATTTTGGAGAGTCTGCTTCCCCACTAATGGCCCCATTGTTCTTCCTCCAGCCTGACAACATACAACGCTTTCAAGATAGCCCACATAATATACTGAAGAAGCGGAAGTGTACGTCTAAGAACTTCTCTTCAGCTTTGGCAATGGAGTTGTTGTTTCCTCTGAGCTTAACTTTAAAGATGTAAAGAGGTCTGGTAAAATCAACAGCCGTACAAATATAACTAAAGCATACTACCTGCTTAAATACTTTGCCAAATTGCGTCACAATGAAACTGCTACATATATATGTAGAAAACACCCCCAATTTAAAGTATCCTCTGACCTCTTTTTTGTCTAAAGCAGCATATTCAGCTTCAATGCTTTCAGCTTCAGGGTCACGTGAGAATACCATTCGAGATTCCAGGTTAAGAGCCAACTCTTTATGGTGCTGTTTCTCTGCGCAGTCACATGGGGTATCTTTATTTTCATTTTCTGCAAACAAATCTCCACCATGTTTTACTAGAAGCTGAAAGTAAAAAGTCAAAGTAAATAGCTATTAATTACCAACTCTAAAAGCACGCTGAGGAAACACAAGTATCAGTTAAGAACACAAGAAAAACAAAATAGTATGAACAAGGTAAAGAGAAAGAAGAGACAAAAACAATAGCGATGGTTTTTGGGAAATAAAGATTTTTCCATTGTTGTTAAACACTGGCTTGATTTCCTACATACTTATACCTATCATTTAATTCCCTGGAACCACAACATCTTAACAGTGCTTTTCAGGACAACTCTGAACACTCTGCCTCTGTTAGGGTTTAAACACTAAAGTTTGGTTCTGCTGGGATGGTTAGCACTCCAGTAGCAACCAGGGGCCCGGAGTCATTAAGGACGAGACCAGATGCTGCTAAAATAACCTTCAAATTACCTTTACATATTCTTTATGTATAAAATATGAGCGTAACCTCCACCATGCTTCGCATGTCTGAAAAATTGCTGGTAACAAAAGATGGGAGAATCCTTGGGTAGGAGGGAAGATGGGAAATCATTTACAGATAGTAGCATATAATACTGCTGGTAGCTCTAGTACTCTTAGTACTGTTTTTCAAGACATGACAGCAGTGAAATGAAATAATGCTATAAAATGCTAGAGCAACTAATTGCAAATCCAGCAACTTTTTTCCAACCGATATGCAAGTGGTACCATAAGCACACACACTGGGGACTGCTGAAAGTTGAGCATTTTTCATTTTTTCTGAATGTTTGATACAAAACGCAGTCTAGACAGGCCATTTTGCACCAGCCTTGTCTCTTGCCAGTAACCACCCAGAAATGGGAGTTTCTAGCTTAATAAGCAATAGTTGTGCTGCTCTCATTATCTTCCTAACCCCACCTCCTGCTATATAAATTGATCTGACATAACACGGACAACAAACGCCACAGATTTATATGGCCAACAGAGGACAATTTTGTTGATTTATTACAACATCTTAATAACACATGCTAAATTTCTAATGTGAAGCACTCAGGCAATTGTTCACTTAATTACCAAATAAAACTAAAACCTATAAACATTACCTTGTTTTCAGACCATGATGACTATAACATTACTATCCATTATTTTTAGACAGAATATTTCAAAACTCAGCTTCTAATTTTTATATTTCTAAAAAAAAATAAATTTGCCACAATAAAAATCTGTTCTCCACATAGACTCTTTTAGATCAAGATCAAGTCAATTCTTACTCTTCTCTTCAACAGGTTATAATTTCCTTAATCTGTCACTATAGAGTGCATTTTACACAACTGGAATCATTCTGGTATATTCTTGTGAAACTTTTCCCATGTTCTCCAAAATAAAAAGAAACATAAAAACAAAAAGTTCCCAAACAAGTACAAGGCTTCTTTGTCAAGATTTAGTTGAGAAGATATCTGTGTCATTAAGTATGACAACATATTTTCTCTTCATACCAGAATATCGGGCAGAAATATAGATAATACTAGGATAATTATCAAGATATCCAGCCTACAGTTACCTTGTTAGTTTATTTCACCTTTTTAATATTGGAAAAACTTTGTTAACGTACCTTGAGTTTCACACTACGTCCATACATTTTAAAAGCTAACAGAAATGTAAGTGAGGCAACTAAGACATCTTCTGAGGGAGCAAAATCAATAAACACGCTTGAAAGAATACTCCATAGACTTACGTAGTTAAAAATCTAATCTGCAAGATGGGGAATGTGCAGATTGACATGCTGTTAATAATGATGCCACATTTCTTTGGTGCCACTGTTAAAAAGGCTTGTGACACAATTTTAAGTCATTAAAAGAAGATTAATAATTTGAATAATCCCATTAATAATTTACATAAAATTTAAAAAAATAAAAGAGAAATCATTGTTAAATTCCTTCACTAAGCTCTGTTTCCCACTTTTCATAATGCATTGCTCCTGAAGGAGTTAAAGGGTCTACAGACTATACTGGAGGACTTAAGGCAGCTCAGATACTAGTCTTAGGATCTTAGGAGCCAGGCCAGCAATGTCCTCTGTTCTATGGAAGGGCACATAACAAAGTCTGAACTTGGGAGCATACCCTATGTTTCTCAAGTAGAAAGTATGACTAGTTAAGGCTATGTAACTGGGTCAAAATTCTGCCTAATGACAACCTAAGTGGACGAGACTGTAAATTCTTCAAAGACAAACTGCAAGAAAATTAGTGACATCAACGGTTTAGTCAATTTAATAGTAAGTATTCTAATGATACTACAGAAAATCTATATTCAAACCTAAGTAGAACAGAGGTAATACGAAATATAAAATAATACGATAAAACACTAAAAGAAAAATAAACCCAGTTTATATAATCAAATTGGAAATTAACAGTCTAGTAACTAGATTCATCTAATCAATCATGTCACAGACATTGAGAAACAGAACGATAATTTGTGAATAAACACAATCCAAGAACTTTCAAGATGAGTTTAAAACTAATTGATTTCAGAGGTGGCAGTTAAAAGCTTTAGCCCAGCTCCAGAGCCATGAATTACTCCTCAGTGACTGTGATTCTTTCAGATGTTATAGTCTACGTGGATCTCACTATGTGAGCATATTTGCTTCACGCTCTCAAAAGTTTAATATTTTGAATAGCAGTGCCTACCTCTAACGCCATCATCCAGCCTAATTCGGGGGTGTAACGGCAGAATGATTGAGATAAAAGAATCTTTGCTCAAATCTCATGCAAATCTTAAGTCCAACTTATCTGAGGATCTCAAATGTAGAAATCGAGTGCAGATAAGACTGACAGAAAACAGAGGAACAACAGTTTCTGTAGAGAGTGCAACTGTTCTTTCTTTTTGCAGTATGTATCAAGATGGATCCAACCTTAGGCAGTTTACGTATCAGTGTAATAGATATAACATTTCACAAACGTGAGTAAACAGGCTTGTAAAATAGCAGAAGCTGAAATATGCCGAAAACTGATTGCTACATTTCTCTTCTGTTTGCCACTTCTCTACTGGAAGTGACCATTCCCATGTTAGATCAGTTTATGTGAGTGGTTTTCATCTACTGTGGCTCAAAGAGGTCCTAAATGCTAAATATCCTCCCTTTTTTCTGATATGACATGCATATTTGGCTTCTAATGTAGAATAACGCTTAAAAGCAAATGGAGCTTGTAGAAGGCTACATAGAGCTACCGCAGCTAGAATTTTTCAGCTGCTGGATCAAACAACTGGGATTAAAATAGAGAATGAGAGAAAATTACACAGTCCCTTGCAATTAATAAATGTTATCTATTTATCAAATATAAGGAGAATTGAAAGTTGGCGATCAACCTAAGAGCATTATTAACGTAGACCCAGAAGACAATCTGGTCTTTGTATACAAATCAGTCATAACAACAGAGGCACTAAATCAATCATATACACACAAATAAGGAAAGATTCATTCCATTTGGCAGGAAGAGCCAGGCAATATCTGTGTATAATTCAGTTACGTACATAATTAGCTGGGTTTGGGTATTATCTAGCCAGAAAAGACCACATGGTGACTTGTGTCCCCAGCGGAACTCAGTAAATATGTAAATAATCTCTAGGGAAGCACTAAAGACAAACTGCTTGCAGGGCATTTACAACATAGGGCAAAGAAGAGAGAAGTCACAGAGGCAAGATTTAGGCTGCTACAGGGAAGGTTAAATATTGCAATCTAATGGCTGCATCCTCTTGACTCTTCTCAGTACTGAGTAAAGGACCAGACGGCCAGAAGCTTAACTTATTGCAGAGAAAACTGTATAGGGAAGCAGGATTTACCTCGGAAAACTACAGAGGAAGGACGATTTTTACATTAACAGAACAAAAGAAGTGTTGACTATTAGACATAAAAAAGACTATAGCTGAGCTTTAAAAGAGAAGACTCATGAAAATCCAGCAGGTGAAGGAGAGCATACTGTGTAAGGTGGTGCACAGCTCAGGCTGGGGAACTGAAATGCCCAAACGCCCAATATTAAATGAGACTCTTGAGATAATATCTGGAAACTCAACAGAATACATATGCTGTGTAACAGAACAATACCAAGGGACAAATTATAAAAGAACGACAGAGAAGGTCACAGTAGTGGAAGGGTGGTGCTCTACTTAAAAGAAAAAAAGCAGCTTACAGATAAATAAGCTAACTCTATCAACAAATACCAGAGAATCCCAATGGAATACAATCTGGACTTAAAAACAGAAAAAGAATAGTATCACTGACCATTTGGTCAAGATTGTAACAATAACAGTGACATGCTACTGAAAGGCTGCAGGGAAAGAAAACATAAGAATAGACTCTTCAGTCACTGCCTCTCCCAAGTATATTAAAAAAAATGCTATGGTGGTACACAATGCATAAATTAAATTTTCAGACACCACAAATGACTGAGTCATAGACAAACTACTTAGGAAACCCATGAGAGGAGAAGCAACTCCTGACGATGTCCAGAGCAGTACGCAAGACCTGATTTAAAATCTTACTATCAAAGAACCACTCAATAATAACGCCCAAAACATACTCAGAGGCAACATTCTCGCGGAAGCAGAAAACATCCCAAAGATTCCCTGCATAATTCTAAAAGGTGGTACTAAATAAAAGCGAGGAAAAAAATTCCTGAAACTTCAGAGCAATCTGTCAAGGTGGAACAACAGGACAGAGGACATACTGGAAGCAATAAGCCAAAGTTGTGTGTAGATGAAGCAAACGTAAAGAACAAAGGCTGGAAAAGCTGTCAAAACACACTAGAGGAGGCTAAGAATAATTTGAACAATATGCCAACTGCACAAAAACTCAGAATGAGTCATTTAAAGACATCACACGCAGTAAAGTCTGCCAATACATCTGGTCAGAGTGTAAAAGTGCTCAAAGAAAACAAGACAGAAAAGTTGTAAGCATTGTTGGAATGCAGATTCCCTGTGGATGTACAACGTAGGTCCTTGTGTTTTACAAAGGACACAACAGAAAGTCTGTTTCCAATGGAAGCCTTGGTACAAAATTTTCTAGAACAAATCACTAAAATGAATAGTAATGAAAATCCAGCACCAGATGGTATTTATTCGTGAGTTTTCATGGATCTCAAATATGAAATTGCTTCACTGTTTACTATAATATGAAACTTCTTGCTTAAATCTGCCAGGGTACAAGACTAGAAGATGGTAAAAGTTACTCCAATACTAAAAACGGTTCCAGAGAAAATCTGTGAAGTACAGAACAGCACACGTTTGATAGACAATGCAAACTGATGGAAAATATAATAATAAGCATTACTGATGGACACACTGACAAATACGAAATAATGAGGAAAATATAGCTTTCACAGAAGGAAGTTGTGTCACAAATTTATTAGATATTTCTCATGGAGTCAAAAACACAAGGAGAAGAAAGAGCTGGCTGATATAGTCTACGTATAGATTTCCAAATGGTTCAGTAGAAACATTTAAGAAAAGTAGGCAACCATGGAAAGCTCTTTGATTAAATAAATAACTTGTTAAAACGCAGGAAAACGGGAATGTCTGTTTTTACTGCAGAGAGAGGTCACCAGTGAAGCCCCACACGTACTAGGACATGACTTTTGAGTTATGCAGAAGTTACCTGGAAAAGCAGGTGAATAACAAGGTGATATAGTTTGCTGGTGATCCTACGCTAATGACTACAGGGTGGCGTCAAAAGACATGAAGAGATGCAAATAGGAAGAATAATCTAAATTTATATATACATGATGATCTTTTAATGAGTCATTGCCATTCAAAAACCAAATCTTACGTTGTAATAGATGGTCTTATGAAAACGTTAGCTATTGCCGAAAATGTTAGAAATCTGTTCCAGTGTTTTTTTTATATTAAAATAAAACTAAATAGTAAATTATAATTAAAGAGTAGCCCTCAACATTTGGTATAGTTTAAAAATAAATTTGATGGGAGACGTTCGAAGTTATTATGACTCCCTGCTATTCATTACGACTCACCGTTTTCACAAACATTAAAATAATTTTTAATTTGTAAAAAGGTAATTATATGTAAGTATGTCAGCACAGATGTACGGCTTTCTCTAAAAAAGTTGGGCACTGTAAATTAAAGACATTAGACCCGTTCTTGAGGCAAGGATAAGTGGTTCAGCATTTCCCAGTCTCAGCTACAGAGCAGGATAAAAAGAGATTTACTTTTTTCTCAGGCAGTTATCTTACATCTCTTTACACCTACAGGTATGTCTATGCCTTTCTTTAAATCTCGTTTTCCAATATTACATTGTTGTAATTATTTCCAATTATGAGACTTCGTGCTGAAGAGTTTATCACATGAAGTTAATGTATATGTAACTGAGTTTTTCCTTGATCTCTACTAAGAGAGTGTATTTTTCGGGCTGCTTATCTTTGTCATTTTCCAATTAATAAAACACAGTTAACACAGAAATAAAAAATACAGTTAACAGAATAAAAAAGTTAATTACATACATCAACTCTTTTCCTTTATGAAAACAGCTTTATGAAACACTCTACGTGTCATTTATTAATATATACAGACTTGTCATTATAGATCAACTTTTACCTCTACACAGGTTTTCATCCCTGAGGCAGCAGCATAGTGCAAAGGTGTGTTTTTTTTGTTATCAACAGCATCAATTGCTGCTCTTTCATATTGTCCTTCATCCAGTTTTGCTCCCTTCCACTTCAGGATCATTTGCAGACAGTCCGCTCTTCTGCAGTCATCTTCTGAGGGTCGTGTCAGGCGAGGGTGAAGAGCTCCTTCAGATATCATGATCTGGGGTCCCATACACAGTAAGTGCATAGATGTCTCATTGTGCACGTTCCGTTTATTTGGGTTTCCATCTCTAACAAAAAGAAAAGTTCTACATGGGAGAAAAAAGGAGAACAATAATCAATACATAATGCAGTTCATTTCCTTGAAGTGAGAAGGGTCTATTATGACTGCTCCCTTTTCCTCCTCCCAAGATTTTGATTAGCCTTGTCAGGGATAAACATTCTCAATGGGTAATGACTACTGGATACGTTTATTTCTTAACATGCAGAAGTAAAAGAAAAACGCCCTTAATCTCCTCCTTTTATGCGGTGCTCACAAGGTGCTTTAATTACCCATTAACTCTCTCCCAAAGACTATGAATTGCTTTTCCTCTCATTTTAGGAAAACCAGATGTAAATCAGTCTGTGTTTGAGAACCCTGTTCAGAACACCAGTAAGCGCTTATAAAAAGCTGAAGGAGTTTTTCACATTCATATGTGAGTACTACCAACTCTTCTCCATTACTCTTAGGAGTCAATTGTGAAGAACAGGATGAGTTACCAAAACCCAAAACATCATTAAGTAGTATACTTAATTACTTTGTCAGTATGTGACATAAATTTTAGTTGGCAGAATTTATTCTAAAATGCTGTGTTGTATTATAAGAAGTTTTGTTAGGTTCAAAGATGAACAGGATGGATTATTTCTTTTTTCTACTCTCTTCTAAATAGCCGTGTACTTGGTAAGTTACAAATAGATGATGTCAATTGAGTTCATCCCCTCTATGCCTTAAAAAGCTAAATGCTAGCTAAAATGCTAAATGCTAAGCTAAATGCTTAAAATACTAGTGGCACTACTTAAAAAAAAAAATCATTCTTTCCCTCATCTTCATTCAGATGTAAAGGTAACATTTCCTATTTCTTGAAAATATATGAAATTCTTTTTCTGCTAGCACCGCATATACTGAGAAAAGACCCTCCTTGCTACTAATTTTGGAAGCGTAACATCATGCAAATCCTCACCTATGAAGATGACAGAGGCTGGCAAGAGTCAGTTTTCTCTAGAAAGCTTTAGAGGCCTTTCCAAATGGGCAGACAACTATACTAGCAGATCCTTTGATCAGCTGAGGAATGAAAGGGAAACAACAAACCAATTCTTGGAATCACAATTCCGATTCCTGCCAGCTCCTGAGACAACAAAGCTTTCTGCTGCTTCTTGCCAGCAATGAATTATAAAAGTTACAATCCAGCTCTGAAGGAGAAGAACCAAGACATCATACTAGCCCTTAAAACCAAACTTGC
Organism: Struthio camelus; assembly: GCF_040807025.1. Lineage (NCBI taxonomy): Eukaryota > Metazoa > Chordata > Aves > Struthioniformes > Struthionidae > Struthio > Struthio camelus. The sequence goes on along the minus strand of NC_090943.1, from coordinate 27,177,459 downwards.
TTTAGTCTTTTGATGCTGAAAATAATAAATTTTTTCTTAAGGGTGGCTGAATGGTAGGAAACAGCAGAAAACAAAGACTGTCTCTTCGTGGGTGGCCATCTGCAGGAGATTCAACAAGACAGACCGACCCTTGGTAGGACTGGGGGCAAAAAGAAGGCAATGATGAAAGAACTATGTGAAGATAGGAAGGATGACTCACAAAAGAGGTAGCATCATATTAGATCAGAAGCCTGGTACATAGGTTCAAGAAGTCATTGCTGGAACATTTGCACTGTGCATAAACCCCATCACGCAATGAAGCCAGCAGAATTCACCGTTCATCCCCACATCGAACTGCTGCTTGCCTCCTTACAGCTTGCAAGTATTAAAAAACAAGTTGTTTTGGAATCCTCATTAAGTCAATAGAGGGGATCAGCTTCCACCTACCCTGCCCTCACCCCTAAAACTCATTAAAAATAGTTCCAAGCGCTTTTTGGTTCAAAGCAAGCAGGCAAGCCATTTGAAGGCAGGCACTACCTAAACACAAAATCAGACTGTATGGCTCTTGGTGAATGGTGGAGCACAGAACTTGGGACCAAACTGACAAAAAACAAAACAAAACGGGCAGTTTAACATTTTTAGGGTAGACAGCTTTTCTTCAAACATTCTTCCAGCTAATTTGTAATGACTGACATAATTACTAAGCACTGAACCCTAAAAAAAAAAAAAAAAAAAAAAAAAAGAGTTCCTTAGCGCCTAAGCATTTTTAACTGATTTTAGAACATTTATTGCAATTAACAACGCACAAAAACATCTGAACTCACAAATGAACTATTTCAGTCAAAAATGGCAAAACGAAGCACATATAACAGCAAAAATCTTCTCGTCCACAGATGTATTAATGTATTAATTAACTGTAACCGTGGTTCTACGTAACAATATGTAAAAGTAACAGAGCAACAGTTAGACTGGATATAAGAAACACCTGGAAGATTTGCATGTAAAGTCATTCACAGCTAACAAAACCACCTTTCAACATTCTCATATTCTATACAATATAGTCAAGGTTTTACTAGCTTCAGTTTATTATGTAGCTCTCTTAACTATGAACATATTTCACCATATTTACTGAGTGGAAATTGCGAAGTAATTAGTTAATAAATCTTTGACAGTATATAGTTAAATTATGCCACTGTTGAATCTCAAGTATTGCCTTATGGTATGGTATGTTTACAACCCTAGACATCCTCCTCCCCTTCCTGTTCTCCCTGAACACATCCTATTAAGAATCAGATGTTATGACTTTCCCTTTTTTTTCAGAGAATAATCCTGACATTTCTTTATTAAGGAGTAGGCTATATTCATCAGGTGTGGAATTTCCATCCTGAAAACTACTGAAAACAGATTGGATAAGTATTTCAGCAGAAAAAGGTAGCTGCAGTTGATCCTGCTCTGTGGTGGATGGATGTGCTGAGGATACCTCCTCGGTCAGCCCATTTTCTATCATTTCCTCCCTTTTAAAATATCTGATGAGTTTAAGAGTGAGATCAAAAAATACTGTTCTTTTAAAGAAATGGGAACAATATGTTTACAGAAGGACTTTAGAAAAATGAAACAGTCTTCGCGACAATTCTCCTACAATTCCTCATGATAGTCCAATCATACCGATTCTACAGAAATCCGAGCAGAACTTGAGTATGAGAATGTGTCTGACAGAATGCTTTCTTTTCCTTAACTTCACTTTTTAACTTTGATTTTCCAGTTCCTAAGTGTAAGCTCTGTTCAGTAAATTGATTTCTGAAACTGGCTATGTCACGGCGTAGACTACTCTGTGCACATATGAGGGTCTGCCAATTCGTGGATAATCTTGAATGAGTTTTCCTCCTCTTGTTTGTTTTTCTCTCCAGCATTGCAATTACTGTCATTGCAGAATACAATAAACATCCAAACAAGAAAAACAAAACAAGGTACTTAGATATTATTAGAGCAGCTACAATCCTGTCAAACTTCAGGTAGGCCTGAAGAAAGAGTGATGAAATTAGATCATTGTATCACAGACTTGCATGCCAAACCTTTATGGCCAAAAGAGAGCCATGCCCTACTGGAGGCCCTTGAAAACTAAATGCTGTGGTACCACCCCATTCACAGGACTTTATCTGCCATCCATCATGTACGCTGATATATATAACCATATTCCTTCAAGTGACAGGATATGCATCTTGTTGCGGGATTAAATGGATCTCCTCCAATACACTGACACATGTTCACCATATAACAAAGACACTTGTTTTTGATCGTATGCTGGTTACCCATATGGCCACAAGTTAAAGGATGAGAACCTGGTGAGGATGAGGAAGATATGGGAGATTACAAGCTGCCCATGAGACAAAACGCTGCCGACATGCAGCAGTGTACGTGCACGCTGTTCACTCTACTAATTCCAAAGCCTTACTCGATTGCCATTTCAAAACTAGCGTCCCTCTAGAGCATATTTTTCCAAAAAATATTCACTTATAGTACTGATTACTTACTGGTTTTCAGACTGGATTATGGATATATACATTATATAAATGAGCAATGCAACAATTAGAGAAACTTCAGAGTTCATTAGTGCTACTCCTCAGAAATATTAGATATCAGTATCACATAAATCAAGTGAGTCCTATTCAGCCTAATGACCTAAAATAGATTACGTGTTCAAACTAATAATCTATTTTTTTGAACCAATCACCGAAATGCCTTAAATTAACTCAGATTACTTTTAAATAAAATGTAGATTCAGAGATCAGGTTTTGCAGAACACTTCAAAATTTCAAAACAATCAAAACGGAACATTTACAAATCCCTCTAGAACATCTTTTTTAAAAAAATGCTTTGGCTGATTTGAAACCTAATTTTCATTTTTTTACTGTATTGTGGAAAATAGACAATATTCGGGAGGAATATTGTCCAAGAATATGCAACACTACTGTAATTTCTCAGAAATAAATTTCAGTAAAACCATTATGATCTCATGAAAAGTTTTGACGGAAAATGGTTCACTTGTTTTTCAATAAAAATATAACTAGACACCGACCTCTCAATAAGCAGCAAAACGTTTATTGATATTTTTAAGTTTCATGTCAGGATACCTATGTTAGCATCATAAGTCTCAATGTCAAACCTTCTTAAAATAACATTTTCCTTTCTGTTGCTAGACTCAATCAACTATTCCTCATCTTGCAGTTTAGAGCTGACTTTAGTAAGCTACATCAATATTAAAACTACCTGCACCTTATCTCTATTGGGATTTTACACTGAAATAGCTACTGCATTTAAAAAGAAAACAAAACCAAAACCTTACTTTGGCAGCAAAAATGGTCCTTAGAGAAATCTCATTTTTGCTTCATGATGGCAGACTTAGATACTATCAATATGCCAAATTTAAGAGTCAAGATGCTGGTGAAAAGGCAATAACAGATTTTGTTTGCTTGTCTTTAGTTTTAAGAACAAAGGCTTTTAGCAACACAGGCAAAATGCTTCATATCGGGTTACAGGAAAGGATAAGACTAACCAGTATCAGAGACTGTCCAATATGAAGTATAACTATTTCCTTGTCTGAATGAGCTTTACCTGGTGTAACACTAGCCTGAAAGAAAGGAGGGAAAGAAAGAAAGGAGAGGGGGGGAAAAAGATCATCTCAGTGAGGGATGAGGAGATGAATTCGATAGAAGGCATCTAGATACTAGGATGGTTACCACTGCAGACCGGGATGATGCAAATACAAGGCTAAATGTAAGTCATATTGGTCTTTGTGAGATGTAATTCTGGAGACGCACTGAAATCTGCACTTCTCTATTTCTTTTACAATAAAATCTGTTTTATAGTATACTAGTTTCTGTTTTTCTTCTTAACTCCCTTTTACAATTTCTTTTATATTTTTACTTCAAGGACAGATCAGCCCAAACTAAGTCTTTAATGTATTTTTAAACTGTGGTACAAACAGAAAATGCAAAAGGTGTTCATTTTTCAATCCACAGTCCTGAAGTCTTGACTGAGGCATGTTCAAACCAACATTGAATTTATTATTATTACTTACTCCCTTCACCTCCTACCCATGGAATTGGGACATTCATATGTATCTTACTGTTTTATCCCCAAACTCCTGCATTTTCCTAATGGAAAAGAGGAGGTCATAACACTTAGGAGAAAAGAGGCAGCAGCTAAAGAATTGAAAGTCTTCATATGTGTCTCCTTTCTACACTTATTTTTAAAACTAGATAACTCTTTGATGCCCGAGCCAGTATGCCTAACTATTTTTACGTGGAAACTAGATGTAACAAAATTTCCAAGCTGCTGTGCAAAGCAAAGCTAGTAGAGACAGCAGACATCTGTCATCTTCAAATGAGATGTGGAATGAATAGAAGAAAGTGTGACAAAGAAGAAGCCAGATCCTTTCTGCAATGGACTGTGCAATAACAGGATATCAAAAGTATCAGTTTCTCTGCAGAAGCCTTCAGCAGGAATTCCTGAGGACAAACAACTAGAGAAACATTGAGATTAAAGGCTTTAACTGGTAAAAAAGGGCCAAGCAACAAGCTAGCAGTACAAAGCTAATGTGACAATTTGATACTGCAAGGAAGATGGATTTATCTTTCACCTAAGTGCCTGAACTTTATTTCAAAGTTTGAACTTAGACAGTAAAACGTGTTAGATGGCTTCATTAATTCGACTTTCATACTTCAAGTGTCATGAGCTGTTTTTTAACCACATTTTTTCCTCCTGCTTCAAGTTGCTTTACATCCAACATACTGATTCCTGCGAGTTCTCTAACAATAAAAGTAAAATGTTGCTTTAAAATTCAGTGTAGAAGCTTTCTGAAATTTCTGCTTTACTCTGAACCTGGGTTTGGGTTATTTTTTAATTGCCAGAACATCTTCATTGTCTCCTCTCATATCAGAGAAATTATTCCTAGTATCTTTAGATATCTACTCATTACTGTCTAGGCTTGATAATACTATAATTATCACTTAAATTCCGTACTGTGGTATTTTAAAGCATGTGAGTCCCTCTGAATCAGGTGATAGTGTATCTGATTGCAGAACAGCATGATGTTCTGGTAGTGACCTTGTCACATGCTTTCTTACAAAACAGTATTTTACATGTAAACACAAATATTCAAAACCCCTGCTAATGTAACAGCAAGGCTAACTGGATTGTATCAATTAAAGAGAACAGCTTGCCTGGCCACCATTTGATTGTGCTGTGCATACTCTTTCCCCCTGCTTTTTTTATATTTTTTAAACTTGCTATATTTTTCCCAACAACCTCTGTCACAATTTTGCTTTAATAATCCCAAGACATGGGGTTTCCTTCCATTTTCTACCGTATATACGCTGCAACCTATTAATTTTTCTTTACTAAGATTTATGTAGGTAACCTTTATAGAACCACCAAGTGCTGCATGGATACAAATGCTCTCTCACAGCTGGAGGTAGATGTTTCATGTTACGATGACAGTACAGTGGTGAGATGCTTCTATGAAAACTGCTCTAGGCAGTAACTCTCTTTGCACAAATGTCGAAATTCATGGCTGTGTCAAACCAGTACCCTCTTTTAAGCCCTAAAATTCCCTCTAAAGGGCTAAAAAATAAAAAAAAAAAGTAGCTATACTAGTGAGTAACTATCACTATAATTTTCTTCCACCATAAAATTAAGCTTCTGGGGAAAATTAATAACACTCTTGTTTTTAAGAAGTTAGGCACATTCCAATCTAAAATGAGAAGTGCTGCCTGCTTGCAGATTTTCTGTCCATAAATGAATACAAAGGCACTCTTCCTTATTAATTAAATAATGAAAAGATATAAGTCTGATTTTTAACAGTTTTTTTAAACTGTCACTGCACTATCACTTCATAGCACAAGGAACATTACTACTCAAATATGAGTCTTTCAGCAAGGTAGACTTTCAACATCTGCAACGAGAAATAACAGCAGATTATTTTTTTCTTCAGGAGATAAATCCAAAATACATCACTAGAAGGCCATTCCCATGCCTAAGCTCAACATCTGCCCTTATTTGGAAGTTATCTGGTAAAAAAAACTTGTCCAACAGTCTCTAAATACAGTGAAATCTTCCATAAGAACCATCTTCTGCAGTGACTGTCAAGTATTCACTTAAAGTATAAGCCACTTTTCTAGAACAATTTTTGTAACATTTTTGCTGGGAAACAAAAATCAGTTTTGCCTACTTGTTCTCCTTCCTTACCAATCAACTTCCATGTCTCTTAAATGGGTGCGACAAACACCAGAGTGGGCAAAGAAAACCAGCACCTCACTTTGGATGCATAACTGGGCTTGGAAGTGCTATGACAAATCCTCCTTTCTTTCTCCAATCCCTTACAAAAGTCAAAAGGGACAACTCTTCAGCCAAAGGGGAAGTCAAGCCAAAGCTGGATAGCCCAGCTCAATCCATGACTTAAAATTGAGAGATCATGATTAATGTCCAAAAAGAGGTAAAATAATACATTTCACATCTACAAAAATCGTCTGTTTGAAAAGACCTCTCCTTTATCACCGATATTTGGTATGTAAGGCTTTCAAAGAGTAGTCCTCTAGGCCCCTGCAATTTGACTCAGAGCTTCAGAGGCACAAAAAGTTAAATTCTGCCTGGAAATGTACTGGTAGAGTGAAAATACATAGTGCCTATGGGAAATACCACTGAGCTAGGAGGCAGTCAGACATTACTGTAGTTGCAACTTCCAAATTTTGCTCTAAGCTGCAGCTCTCTGCAGACTCCAAACTTGAGGTGACAAAAGCACCAAAAAAGGTGTCAAAAAGGAAAAGGCTGTAACATTTATACCTACTACTATCTGTATTTGCTGAAAAGCAGCGAGAGACTCGAGATCAGGCTGTGAACTTGAATAATAAACAACTGACACGCTCCCTCACTTTGGGAAAGCAACATCACCACAACCATTTCTTCAGGGTCTTATAAAATCTGTCATGTTTAGGGGAGGAAAACTGCCATATATACATGGTCTTTCTTTCTCTCTAAGGAATATATATCTGTATCTCTCACACACATATATGTGTGTATGTACACATATTTAAAAAACATATGAAAATGTATCTATGCATAGAAAAATAAAACCAAATTAAAAAGTACTGTAAAACAAAGTTATACAGGTAGTTCTCACAGGCAGAGACCAAAGCAAGTCTGAATGTGGTCAAAGACAGTGAATTTTACTGATTTACGAATGCAAGGCACTTGCACGCACTATACATACTATACAGCAAATTACACTGTAGCTTTAAGCTAGACAGCTCAGGTACTAGAAAAGGCCTAGCGGCAGCAACAAGGTAAACTAATCTGCATTGGGTTCCCTTTCATGACAGCTGCTCTGGTTCTTGGGTTAGCTAGCCCAATTAAGTCTAGCTCATTATTAAACAAGTTACATTGCAAACTCCAATGCAGGCATAAACCTAATGCTCAAAAAGCTGTTAGCTTTAACAGAAACATGGCTAAACCAGGAGTTATAAAAATATATAGAAGAGCATAGCCCCATTACCTCAGTAACTTAAAGCCTACCTGCAATGAATTCAATCAAATCATGTAGTTATTTTGAACCCTTGAGCTTCCAACACAGTAGGTCAATACTGACGAACCAGTAACTTTGATTAAACATAATTATTTTATTATTGCAAAGAACTGTTCCTCCAAACATGCTACAACACATAACCATAGTATACTAGTAAGCACAGGAAGAAATATTTTTAGTCCTTACTGACAGTTGTACGGAAACATGGGCTGGTGTAAATAATTTTGCAAAAAGTATCATTATTTACCTGATGTTGACAGCCACTACTAGTAGCAGCAATTACTGATATTTTTAATCATTAGGTGGCTCTAGAAAAGAGTTTATTAGCACTTACAGGTTCTCCTCTAGGAAAGATTGACTGTTTCATTAGGATTCTTAAGCTTCTCCTACAGCCGAAGAATCTTTTGTATGCAGAAAAAAAAAACTCGGTAGGAGACTGACTATTTCTATTTCAAGATAAAGAATCTGCTGACAGATCATTAACCTCTGCCAATTTTTCAAATGAAAAGAAACTATGGACTATTGTCCTGACTTTTTATATGCCTTAAGTTCAGTTGGCCTCTTGCCAAAGAACTGTTACCAATACTACAAGAACCCCTGTAAAACACTAGTAATAACCTGCGAAACTAATCAGCAAGCGATCTAGGCTAACAGCAAAACAGAGGAAGCATCTCAGAGACTGTCACTGACATCATATCCTATCGGTGATGGAAATTTGTGAAGAGCTAACTCTTCATTCGGAAATTTGAAGCCTTCACGGACATTAAAAGATCCTTTATGTCAAGGACTCCAATCTGGTCCCCAATTCTGTACTTTTCCTACTCAAAAATGCCTCTCATTTGTTCCCATTCATATGAATCCTATCGAGTCCAGTACATCTTCCGGCAAAACAGGTTAAACCCATTTCCTGAGTATGCAGAAAGATTCAAACAATTTCTGCAGATTTGCAGAGATAATCACCATTTTGAGAATCAGGTCCAGACTATGGTGCATATAAATTGCGTGCTTTACTTGCAGCAGTCTGAAGTAAATGAAAATTTCTGTCTCCGCCAACATATGCTCCTCCAGGCCTGCTTTACTTAGGGACTTTATGTAACGTTCTGTACAAAAACACTGCCTGGAACTTCAGCGCTGTCTTCGGCCTCTCCTAAACTGTTGGCAGTGCCTGAAAAATCCTTAAAATCCTTTAAAGTGTATTGCTATCAGTTCACCTACGGCTTCCCCAAGCAGCATGTTTCCAAAAGATTATTAAAGCAATTAGACATAGGTTAGCACCTCGGTCCTGCTGCAGATAGTGATCTTTGGCTTGGTACAACACAGAAGACCAGTGCAGTGGCAGGAGTGGCAAAATGATATAATTGAATTACGCAGCATAGATCCAAAGATACTGTATGTTAAAAGTGCAGAACACAAAAACTGCTTGATCCTTATGGCTGTTAATACTGTGGGCAAAAAAAAAATCATGCTTTATATACGGATCCAAAGCCTGGGAGGAAGAACAGCAGCAAGAAAACACAGAATTAAACCACTCCTGATAGGAAAAGATATCAACAACACCATTAAGTTAACTAGAAAGCTATGGGATTTATTTTATCTTGGCTTTCCATTGATCAGTTAGGAATACTGCTCCCATGATTCCATGCCATTTCTGGCTTTTAGTTCAGTGTTTAAGGTGAGATTTCAAAAGGAAAAGAGCTGCGTGCCAAACTAGAACTGACTTCCACTGGAACTGGCTGCTTACCAGCAACTTTTGTGACTACATGTCTTCTGCAACTCAAAGCTCCACGATTTTCACCTCTTTCTCTGGCCCCCTCTTCTATACGTTTCTTTGCGGCTAGAACCAATTCTCTAACTCAGGTGTGATTCTTTCAGGCTTCTCTTCAAATCCCTCCTTCGAACACAGCTTTTTTCTGCAAAGACTATCCACACTGAATCCTCTTCTCAGATAACTGTGAGGCTATAATTTTTAGACTGCTTTCAAACAAATGTCACATAAAATAAGCAGCACAAAACTACCAAGGAGAGGGTTTATCTTCACCACACTGCTTTGTATTTCTGAGCAGAGACCCTTACCTTTGTATCTGCTTGTAAATCACTCAGCAGCGTATGACATCTAGTGTTGATATTATTTATACAGCAATAATGATGAAATTACACAGCAAACATTAAAAGGCTTTGTATCAATTCTTTCTCTTTCTTGAAAACTATGACTACATCACAGAGATTGTCTCATCTTCCTCTCTCCCTTCGTCCTTCCAGAAAAAACATTTCAATTTTTATGTTGCTTGGTTTAACCGTATTAATCAAATAGGCTTTGTTTTTAAATGGCTCCATCAAGTTGTCTTCTTGCACGTAAAACAAAAATTTTAAAAACAGACCTTCAGATAAGGATTAATTGCAAAATACAATTTGCCATGTTTTAACTGAAAAACCCCCAAGCCGGATACAAGTGTTATTTTTTTAAAGAAAAAATTGTTAACAAATGTTTAGCAGTACTCAAAGCATGTTAACATAGCAATCTAGATTCCCTCTCATTAATGCGCTCTTAGTCCCTTAAAAAATAATGATAATAAAAAAAAAATCAAATAATCCACAGTACATATATTTGTGTCCAAAATGAAAACTGTTTGGACACACAGTCACTGAATAAGTTAGCTGGATACTGTACTGAGCTATAAAAATTAATTGTTTTTGATAAATATACTTTTGCTTAGCAGAAACTTCGAGTCTCTTAATCATTATTCCTACTGGACACTAACCATTGAGCTAACAGAGCTCTCTGCTAAGGAGGCCGGGTCCGCCTCCACCTAACTCCCAGGGTGAAGTTAAGCGGTTTGACGCAATGATTCAGCAGTTATTAATCAACCCAACCAAGTTACAAACTCCACCTGGTAACAAAATCGGCTAACTCAGTCATCCTGGTAAGGACCAAAGCTATACTATACTACTTTACAACTCATTTATAATTCTGCTTTGTCCAAGCTCAAATATTCACAGGGTTCTGCTAAGAAGGGATAATGCCGAGTAGGAACTCTTTTAACACTGTACTGCATTAATATATCTGATCTCACCAATCACAAGCCAACAGGTCTTATTTTGCAGAACTGGATTTTCAAGGAAAGGAAAGGAAGACTAACATGAGGAGTAGATGATCATTTCAGTAAAAACATTCAGGCAGTCTCTAAATGTGCAGCGAAGGGCACTGCAACCTACGGTTCCTGGCTTAATAAAGGGTGCAGAAAACCTGCAAGGAGAAGCAGTAACTTGACATGTTCAATAGTGGCATCCATAACTGTACAGGAAGGCTGTGTTGCCATCAAGGAACTCTATACGACCACACGTATTCAACATATTAAGGATAAAATAACCAGAAATAAACTGGGAAAAGGTCGTTTTATAAGAGTTAAAAACATAGTAGCTGACTGGCATTTAAGGTTTACTTGTAGGCCAGGCTACTACTAAGACAAAGCTTGTGCATGGCTGCATATTTTGTGGGGAAATCCTGAGGAGCACCAAGGAACTCCCCTTAGGAGGCCACACATTTAGTTAGTGAGACCTGCTTTTAAATGAGATTTTGAGCTTTGATTTAAAAAACAAAGGATTTTCAGAGTCAGATAAGGGTTTGAGTATTTAACCTACCTTAGCTGGACTGTAGGAGACAAAGTTCAACAGAATGAGAGCCTGAGAGAAATCTAGAAAATACAGCTACTCTTACTCCACGTCTGAAGTTGCTCCTGTAAGTGTCCCCAGCTCTCCCTCTCACTGGCAGTTTTCTCCAATGAGGATTTGCTCAGTTTTAAAGGTTTCCTGATTTTAGCATTCATTCATTGCTTTCAATGCTCATGAGACTGAGTATCATGAGAACAAGGATGTAGGAGACTATTTCCTATTATCCAGTCATATTATCCGGCTTAATTATTTCATATTATCCAGTTTTGTTAATGAAGTCACTAGGATTTCAATTAATTTAATCCTCTTGCTTCTTTATAAACCTTCCTGCAAATCCCAGCCAGATCTTGCTCTTCATATATCAGTCTTCTATATCAGATCAAAAATTCACTTCAGCATTACATATTCTAAAGCATTTAGTAGGAGAACAAACCTCATAAGCATGTAAAATAACTAACCAGAAAAGGTTCTTACAGAATCAAAACCCAAATATTTCTTAGCAGCTGACTAGAAGAACATCAAAACGTCTGCAGAAACAACAATATTCTCACTTCGCTGCATCCAGATGCTGCACTTATCATTCACAGCAGTGATAGATTAGTATATAACCCTGGGATCATAAAACTAGAAAAGAATGTTCAATTTACAGTTCCGCACGTGCCTACTATTTCATTTTTTATGATTTAACATATTTTAGAATGAGATTTCTCTCCCTAGTCATAGAGATGCAGGTCTAGTTACCCTACCTCCCCATTTAAAATCAATGGGGAGAAATAGGCACTTCTGTGGTTCAATTAACATATTAAGGGTAAACTTTACAATGAATGAACTTTACAATGAACTTTACAAGTGCTTTATCCTTCACTGATTATTCCGAGTAGGTCTGTTACGTAGGTCTACACTGACTATAAAGGAAGCCTAGCATGACTAACTCCAATGCAGACATGCATACTTCTTGACATATATTGTTCCTGCCTTCCCCCCAAAATAGCTATATCCTCTCAAAGAGCAAAGTCATGGTTTGAAAAGCGGGCTGCATACATCTCCCTCCAATGCATCCCAAACTAGTTTTCAACATGACTGGAAAAAGAATATAAAACAACAAAAACTCTAATTGGAAGAGACAGTCTCAAATGTTATTGTAACCAATGCTGTGTCCCCTATGATGTCAACAAATTTGCTGTCAAAGTCATCCTATGAAACACACTGCCAACCTCAAAAAGCTCTCTCTGATGGCACTACAATTGCTTAGAACAATCCTTAATGAAATCTCTGAAATAGTCAAAAAAGCTAAGTAAGATGAGATAAGGATGTAACATACATCAACCATGTGCATGTATAGCTCCAAGAAAAGCTGCATATTTATCTGATGTATCAGGACATTTCAGTCTAGAAGGAACCACCACTACTTTGATCTTCTGTCATTCTATTGTAGTGAAAAATACTTCCTGAGAAGTAGCAAAGAAACTACAAATATTTCCTATTGCCAGATCCTGGACATATTTATCAGGGTTTATCTCTGGCTAGTTTAAGTATGCCTTCAATGCCAGAGCTCCCCTATTATTATCACTGAAACGCAGGCATGGAGAAAGTCAAAAAGGGAAAATTTTTTCAGTTTCAGGCTTCAATGCAATTTCCAGAATCTTCTGCAATTGCAAATCTCTGCTCTTCCAGGTCTGGAAAAAAAAAATCAGCTCCACAAATGATTTCTGCCTCCCCACAGCCTCATGTTCCTATCACCTCCCTCCTCCTCCCTCTTCAACTCGGGACCAGCAGTAACTGTTACAGACAATCCCTATTTTGGCTTGAATGTTCACAAAGTGCTCAGACATAACAGTATGAAACATACAATAAAAAAATCTGTCATTAATTCAAAAAGCTTCCCGGCAGAACTACAACACTGAAAGTTATACTGCGACATATATTGCAAAATGATAGGTTATCTAGTAAGATTTTTTCCTTTCAACCACAAGTAGTTTCCTCATGATTTCCAGCCACTCTGTCTCAACGACCCTCAGAAAAAGCCTGCTCTATTGTCTTATTTCAGTGGTAGTTCACCAGCAGCCAGACCTTCCTGGATAACTTCCCAAATTCATAGCAATTCTTTTGAATTGATCAGTCACATGGTCTCAAATGTATTATTATCTTCAAGTAGGGGGGAAAAAAATGAGGACCTCAGAGGTACTCACTCGTTTGAAGACTGGACTTTTCTAAAGAAAACAAATCCCCTGTGTTTCTCGGTAATATTTACATGCATTTACTGAATGAAATTCAGACTACCTTCTTGAATACGAAGCTCCTGTTAAGTCCTTCATTCACAGGGAATAGTGATGAATGTTAATAGTGGGATAAGATTTATGTTTTACAAAGCTCTCCAAGTGCTCATAAAGTACCTTTTATTGCTTTTTGTTTTTATGACAGCTCCATGTCCCCAGGACCAGCCCCATTACAAGGCTTAGCATGTATTCTCAACAGGCACACGCACATGTATATAAATACATACATACACACAGCCAGCCACACAGATCAACGTGGACAGAAGCACTCAGCGCTCAAGTGAACACAAACAGCACCAACGGCCTCATATATTTTTTATATTTTATATACATACAAACAACATGGATCCCTCCAGTGCTGCCCTTAGACACTCAGTCTATCCAGTAATGGCCCCTGGACCCCCTGGTCTTCCACTTAGCTCACCCACACTGGCATCTGCCCACATGCACTGTAGGTCCCCAGTATCTGGCGGTGGACGCTCAGGCTACCCAGCAACTGGCCCTAGGATCGTCTCATCTTCAGCCGTGCTCCGCAAATGGGTCTCTTGGTCACCTCCAGCCTTATTGCCACTGCAGTACAGGGCTCCCAAGCTGCTTATCCTACTTGCCAGCTAGTCTAGCTTGGTAGCTTGACAGACACTAGTGATTACAGGCTGATATACCTACTGACATAATATGCCTACGCTCACAGACCTCTTGTGTCCCATGTCCCCGCTCCAGCTGCTGGAGCTGGAGTGCGGCACCTAGCCCTCCGTATACACACACGCTATTCTAGAAGAGAGTCTCCTCACCCAGGAAAATAGTTAGAAATGGAGTTTAAAAAGATGGTAAGGCAGACTGCAGTGATCAGGTGCAGGGCCCATAACGACCAGTCCCCTGCTCATACACAACCAGCCGCTTTTAACCCCTTTTCCCTCTGTCTTCTTGTGCTTTCTCAGCCTTTGATCCCTACCTTTCCCCATCTTTGGTCCCTTCCCTGGGCATCCCATAACATGCCTCATACAACGCCAGGATGCTCTTCCCCCAGCATCCCAAAATGCGTCCCATACGCTTGTAGGCACTAACACCCCCCAACTCTGTAAGGTGTTTGGGGGCGCCGTTCCTTTGACTCATGGCAAAGGGTGTCACACTGGGGCAATGGGTCCATCACCCTCCCGCGACAACCCCGGGAGCAGCCAGGGCACAGAGCTTCTTCTTTCTCTGTCATGCTCCTGGGGCTCTCTGCCAGCCGTCATGCCTCTGCGCTCCTTTGTGGTCATGGAGATTAGCCTTTAATCTCATAACCAAACACAAACAGTAACTCAAAGAAATGCAATCTTATTGACCAAACAGAGAAAATAACTCTTTTATTCTGAACTGTTAAATGCTATATAATAGCTTCTGGCAACTTCAAATGGGGCTATAAAATTCTTGTTTGTGTTTATTAGCCACAACCATGGGTGTTTGTTCTTTCTTTTTTTAAACATTAAATGCTCCTGTAAAATAAACTGATCTGTCAGGTACGCTTTACTTTGGGCTGCATAACAAACAAAAGTCCTGTACCTCAAAGCATTCATTTTAATGTTCAATGTATTTAATTTTTACAACATCCAGGATTTTCCCTATCATAAAGAAGATGCTCAACTGGAAATCACATCTGCTCTTTCTACTATCAACTTTGCAAGTAAACAGGCAGTAAGTGCTATATTTATTCATCCTTACTGCTTCTTTTACCTAAAAAAAAGGCTAAGGTGTGTGCAATATGTCTAAGAGATGAGTTCTGACCAAGAGCCTTGCAAAGCAGAAAAGAAAGTAGCAAAAAAATCTCAGTGAATTATTCCTAGCGATATCAGCGACTCAAGGTTCAGGTTTTCATCAGTGGATTCTAGCAAGTAATGGTATACTCACTATGATTCCTGGTGGAAAGTTTATTACAAATCTTTGACTCAGCTAGAAAAAAGAATGAATGATCCTTTTGACCATCCATTTGTAATGTGCACAAAATAAAATTGAGTGGTCCTGTGAGACTTAGATACTGAAGGTCCCGTGCAGCTAGTAGCAAAGTGTCATGTGCTAAATGTATCCTTGCTGTTCCAAAAGGCTAAATTTGTCTAGATTGAGAGAAATAAGCTGTAAATCTCAGAGAACACAATTACGCAGAAAAACGTAAACAAAAACTGGATGTTATTTTAAACTAGATTTATTTTAAAATTTCCTATAATTCTACAATCAAGAAAGAGGAAAAGGAAAGTTCTGATATATTAGGGAAAAAAAATTAATACAATAATGAAACAAAAACTTGAATTAAAAACATAAATGTTTAATTCATGGGAAAAATACATAGTAAAATTAATTCTGATGAAAAGTTATGAAGTATAAAAATAGTTAGGTGAATCTAAAACACCGAGGGAAAAAAAAAAATCTGTGGTGGCAGGCCTGATGGCTAATAAAAGTTTCAGCATATCACAGACAAAACAAACCTAATGAACACCACAGTACCATCAGTGGATGTAAACACAAATATTTAAACAATAGTAATACAGAAAGAGAGTATTCTCCTTCAGTAAATATTTCTATTCTGTATCCTAATATAGGCAAGATGATATTTATGAAATTCTCTCTAACTCATTACCCACTGAAGAGGTTTAGCAATGTCTACTCAGAACTTACTGCAAGAATTACTGGACGAGAACAGCTTGTACCCATGATCTCTGGACACGGATAAGATATCAACAAGATGTCTGACTACATGAGGTTAATCTTTAATTTATTTTAGAGCACTGAAAAAAATATAGCAGAAAGGAAGTGGCTAACATTATGAATTGCCGTACACGTAGACTTTGTAAACCTTTATTGAAGGTAATGCGTTCCCTTACTTTTGCTGCGTGACAATAATAAATTCATTCATTATCATGATATTCATGTTCACTGTTATTACCCAAAATGGAAAAATTAAAGCTGCCCATGTAACACAAGAACATTGTTGTGCCATCTGGAAATAGGTAAAATCAGTATGGAATCCATTAGATACAGTGTTACCTACAGATTATTTTAGAACATGAAAACACATCCAGAATGGTGGAAGAGTCATTATTGTTCAAGAACTAGGGACTACAGGAGACATCAGGAAGTACGGCAAAATGGTCCAAGATTAACGTTATGAGGAGGGAACAAAAATATTTAAAATAAAGATTGTGATACCAATCTGTGATTATAGGCTAATTTGCATATTTTCTATTAGTATTTGGAAATGTTACAGATTCTGTGTCTGTAACACACACACACACACACACGTGCACACACGCAACATATTTATAGCCTAGTTAAAACTCTCGCGTTTCTTAGATCAGCTACTCATATACAAACAAAACTTCAAATTATACTTACCCCAGTATACGGTTCATTCCATGCCTAGCAGCATAATGTAACGGAGTATTGTGCTGGTAAGTTTCTCCATAAGAAGTATTTGGGTCAAGAGTTTCTTTTAGCTGAGGGTTGCTCTCATATATTTGGCAGGCCAGATTTTCATCTCCATTTATAAGAGCTTTGCGGAATTTGGTGGTTGTATTTCCCATGTTGCTATCCTAGTTATCAATGGCACTTTTTCCTTTCCCCTTCATCCACTTGTGGAAAGGTTCTGTAACATGCTTCACTGCCTAAAAAGACAAACAATGTTTCAGTTATTCCGCAGAACTTTCTTTCCTAGATGAATTCATCCAGAGTTGCGGCACAGTAAGCAGGCATGTGAAGATATACTTAGGGCCTGTATATTCTATCATAAATTGCTGCAGTCCTTACAGCTACATACACATAAATTCTCAATTCCTTACAGATTATTTCCCTGTTAAAATGTGCCATCTTCCTGTACAAATACTTTCGCAACATACACTCTTTGAACACAGACTGTTCTATTACAGAAAATAAAAAAGATGGCTGATATCCATCTGTAATAAAAAAAGATGAACACTGAATTTCTGTGAATGAGAATTAGAAATTAGAAGTGATTTCAAAACATAATAAAACTAAAGCAAAATCATTAAACCAAGGGGTAAAATTCTTCACAAATATGCAAGAAATTGGACATCGGTGTTTAATTTTCACTCAAAGAATATCATACAAAAGTGTGCTTGAATGACCTACGCTTGTGCAGGTGGGTGTAAATAGCACTTTTTTGTGCCAAGACCACCAATGCACGTGAAGGTGGCATTTATCACAGCCTCATTTAACAGTTTTGCTAAGGAGACTCTTTAAAACAGCCAGTCCCTCTTTTAAAGTGACAGTTAAGAGATCGATAATAAATGGGTCCACACGGTGCCAGGCGTTATACTGGCACTAACAAATGGCACCTTGCAAGTACTTCAAATGCATCTTGCCTGCAGCTCTGCTCTCCAGCCTCTCACCTTCACCTCACGCAGGGGACCAGCAGCTCAAGCCACACAAAGATGGGGCAGGTGGAGCATCAGCTCATGAGACAGGACAAGAGAAGCTTGCCAGGCCTTGCAGAGCACATGCTGATTTATGTCACAGGGAGGAAAAGGGGACTCAGCATGGGGCTGCAGCTGGAAGCACAGTGAACCTTCTCAGAGGTCTCTGTTGTGCATGAGTCACCTCATCCAGATTGCTATATGCCAGATCCTCCTCCTGCAGCGCACTCCGGCATCCAAATATGCCAAACACAGCAGATTAGGAAACTGAAAACTACTTATGCTGGGCACGTACAGTCAGGCAGGACAGGAGCTGCTACGCGCCCAATACCTTCTATCCTACTTGTTCTGGCAGGGCCTATCTCAAACTTTTATTTTTACAGTTGCTTGCCAGCACAGTTACTGAGGAGTAGAGGATTCTCACAGGCAGAAGAAACGGAGGGATTCAGGGGGTCTAGGGTTGCAGAATATCCAAAGGAATCAGGATGTGGGAATAAAAATATAGAGCTGAGGATGCTGAAGGAGTAAGAAGCATGATAGGTTTGGGATCCTGGCTGGGAATGTGAGATATATAGAAAGAAAGAGATGTCTTAGTTTTTGGAAATATTGAAGCAACTGACCCTTAATTATAGTCCAGTATTGAAAGATGGGTCCTACACTCAGAAGTTTGACTACTCTCAGCTATTTCAATACAGCCTATTTAGAGCGCTCATTCTATTCAAGTTAGATCGAGACTAGGGTGAAAGATACATAAATATACAAGCTTATCAACATGGCAGAGCCCAGTAGGTTTTTAAACCTTAGTTATTTGAGGGTGAGAGGCATAAAAAGGTGATAAGATAAACGGAAGGAAACCTGGACAGCAAAAAAAAAAAAAAAAAAAAAAAAAGAAAAGCAGAGAAAAAGGGGAGAGAAGAAAGTGAGAGGGCAAGACTAGCATGAGGATGTGCTGATAGGACTGTGAGGGAAGGGAAGGGAAAGGATGAGCACAGATGAACTCAGCACAAATCAGAGGAAGTTCAGTCAAAACAGTATAAAGTTCTCTAAGCATCTGAGAAAGAACTCCAATGACACATTTCTGTTCCCACAGTGTGTTCCTCTCATGAGCTCCTTCCTGCTTCTAGTTTGAACTTATATGTCCTCTTAATAGCAAAAGTAACCACCAGCAGGATTGGGTACACTTGCACACCTTTAACTTTGCATCCCAGTCTTGCTACAGTGCTGATCCTGTCCTGCAGGAGATGCCACTGGCTGGAGTCTTCCACTGGCTCCTCTTTCATGTGAGGAGAAGGGGAAACACCGCTTTGGTCCTAACATCACTAGATAACACTTCTCAGCCTGAGCAGTAATAGGAGAGCATAGGCCTTTGGTGGCTTTATTTTTTATCCCCCCTGCCTCCAAAACTTTGATGAGGCAATCCTTATTTTGGAGTTGCTGTGTCTTACCTTCCTTTTGATGTCATTGCATGAGAAAACTAAGAAACTGATCTGACACAACAGGCTCAACATGCTACCCATGCTCTCCTCCGTGACCAGAGTTATCGAACCAGCAAAAAGTTTCTTCTAAGAATAAAGAAGCAGGTACTTATCCGAAAGTAAAGGCACACCCTTAAAATGCTTAGTTATACAGACAAACCAGAGCCCCGATTCTTCAATTAAACTACGGATTCCGCAGCATTTTACATCTTTTAGTCACCCCTATATTTTAAAACATAAGCATTTAGATACTCTGATATATTTATATCTTCAAAAAACCCACTGTATATTCACATGACCATGACACAGCTTGCTGTGCTATAGACTAATGTTTCAGATGTAACAACAGCTGCATTACTCTTACATATTGGATACAGTTTTAGGCTTTCATGAAAGACTATACAACAACAACCCAACACTTTACAGTCAACCAGCAGTTCATATTAGCCTCTACATAAAAACAAAATAAATAAAGCATAATATCTTCAACCACTATGACTTCAAACGTAACTTGTACAAATGGCTTTGTCAAGTTTGTTAATGAGACCGGTTTATGCAATTACATTATCCATCCTATCCTATCCATCCCTACCTGCCACTGACAGTTCTCAAGACTATAGATTAAATGTCTCAAACAGACCGTGTTCCTATAAACTTAAGGAAAATCATTAATGCAGATCCCATCAGTGCCCCTAATGAGCAAAAAAAGCACAAAAACTTCTTCCATCATTTGCAAATTAAAGGTAACAGCATCAATTGCCATGCACGTATTTCTGGAAATTAGCTCACGCATTAGCTTGCATTTTAGCTTGTGCCAGCTGCAGAACACGCTGCCTCTTGCCCAGACCTGGAACGTTACACAGGGCTGGGTAGGGATGAGAGAGTGTGCCGAGAGTAAGAAAAAGGGAAGACAGTGCCCTCAGGGAATCTGAGAGAAAGGGTGGTACTGGTAACATAAGGAAGAGAAGAGCTGAAGGTATTAAGGGAGGGTCTGGAAACGCACAGAAGTGAGGTGGCTCTACAAACCTCAAATCATTGCAGTGCAGATACTGCAGAAATTGCTTAGGTAAATGTCATTAGTTCTACTGCATACCAAACAAGCTTTATTTATTTTCTGATGAAGTAGAGATATATTAGACGGCAGCACATCGGCTTCTCTGTTGAAAGAGCAATCTCAGTGTCAGTAAAGAGCATAAAATATTAATGGGTAATTTAAAAAGATGATATTCAGTATTTTTTGATAAATATTTTATACAGAGAAACTTTTTTTTAAAACTTGAAGGAAACACTGTATTAAAAAGCCTCAGGCATAAGACTTTATTTTTTCCACTAAAACTCCATTCACTTTGTGATTAAAATGTAAATTAAATCCTTAAACCTTTAATGGTGTGGTAGTGTCCACACTGAGCGGCATGCTAGATATTGAGCAAGTCTCCTAGTACCCAAATGCTCAAACCTAAAAGGTCAAATGGTACAGGAATGTGAGACAAAAACTGGTTTGGAAAGGATTGAGAAAGTAGGAAAAGAAAAATACACAAGTGTGCAATACATAACTTCTTGGCAACTGCAAAAACCAGAGATTTATAAATGACTAGCTATCATCAGCTTGCATTTTACAGAACATGCGCTGGAAGACAGTTTCAAAAGGTGACTTGTCAGACAGCAAGAACAAGCGCACTGCTACAGCCTATTCAGAATCATTCCTATTCATCCTGCTGCACCCTCTTCTGAGTTACGGCATATTTTTTGTCTTCTTTAAAATTATATCCAATATTAGGCACAGTGGGGTTAAGTTCTTCAAATGGATTTCCAGGCAAATTAAAAATAAGAAATACAGTGACAATAGACTACTGCATGGAAAATTACAGGCAGCAACTCTTTGCGTGTATGTTTGCACATGCATGTGCATATTTTTATATATATATATATATCTATATATATATATCTATATATATAAATAATCACCTCCTAGTTAATTTTAAATAATAACATCTTCTTTTGTTAATAGGAATAGCCCCCTGAACTTTTAGATTCTGCATACTAAAACCAGGAGTAAAGTATTTGTCTAAGGTAAGAATTCCAGAGAAAAGAACAAATAGTATAAAAGACAGAGGTATGTTACTCAAACTTTCATGTTCATCTGGGAATTTTAGCAACATACAGCACATGCTGTATAAGCTACTGCAGAAAACAGTGCCATCTGCTTCCCTAAAGAAGCTTATAGTGTAAGAGAAAGGATTATATGTGATACAGATATGATCTAGACAGACAGGTGAACAGTAAAACACTGGTCTGCATAACAGGACCACTGGCCAAATCTCAAGATTTTCAGAGTCAAAGGAAAGGGAGAATTTTAAGAAGGATTATGAAAAAGAACAATGATGTGGCTTTGAACAGACACGAGTGGTACGCCTCCCAAGCCCAAGAATCAGCATAAAGGTAAGACAACGCTTGAAAATTTAACAAATGGCTAATCACGTTTTCAAAAGAAAATGAAAGATAATAGAATGGGAATAGTCCATGAAAGCCTTTCAAATGAAGATAAACAGCTTATATTGGATGTGATAGCAAGAAAGAAACCTCTGGAAGAGGCAAGGAGAGAAGTGACAGGGTCAAAACTGGTGCAGAAAATCCCCTATGTACAATATACGATACTATAAACTGTAATAACGCCTGCCACCTTCATAATAGAATCCACAAGGTCTTCATCTTTCCCACTATGACAGGCATTAGCCTCTGATGCTTTAGAAAGGTGGTATGCCACACTGTAGTTTTCTTTTCCGAATCGAACATCAAACATGGCAGCAGAAACATAGAAAGACATGGGAGAGGCTCTCTCTGTTAACTGGCAATAGCAGTTGGGACCCAGCATGCTTGGAGGCCCAAAGAAAACCAAGATCTGGCAGCTGCTGCCTCTCTCAAGATGCCACGGCACATGAGTGTCCTGCTGTGAAATATTCAAGATCTGCCCATTCATAATCTTTAGTCGACCTAGTTGACCAAGGAAGCTTATACTTAAATTGAAGAAGGAAAAGACATGATCTGAGCAACAGGATCTGAAAACGGCAGAGAGGCCTAGTCTGTCCCAGCCCCATTAAGAACTTCCAGTCCTTTATGTGCTCTGGGAGGCCAATGCTGGATCCTGGCAATGATTCAGAGAAAGGAAACTTAGCTCACTCTTTCAACCTCTCATTTCATGCTTTTGAAGGTGGAAGGCCTGTGATGGATATATTTCCTCCTGAAAAGGGGAAATGGGTGGCAGGGAAGGGGGGCCCTGGAAGGTCCTGCCGATCTACCACTGCAGGGACTTGGATAGCTTCCATGGACTGAATAAAAGGTTGCTAAAGCTGTTTCAGCAGCTCCCAGGATACTATTGCTAGCGTGTAGTGTTGATGTCACTGCTCTTACTTTGGTGTTTGTGCAAACTGAGCATAAAAAAAAATTCTTAGTCTATTTTTTAATGTAGCATATTACAAAAAATCACTGTGAAATAAAAATGACAACACGAAAAGGGTAATTTTCAAATATTTCATCTCAGTAAAAAGAGACTTAAACAGAATTTTACAGGACAAGAGAAGATACTTCTTTAGCAGGCAGACTCACCCACTGAATTTTCAAGTTCTATGATAAGAAAAGGGCTTCATAAAGAAAATATCATAATCTTTTACAGCAAAGAATATAGGAAAAACTAAATGCAATGTTTTTTGTAATTATTCCCTACATTATTTCAGAATTGAAAATATCAACTATCTTACTTGTTGAAAATTAAAAACTGTCTTTACTATTCTACCGTTCCCAAATAAAAGTTCCACTTAAAATCAAAATACCATTAACATAAATCACCTTAAAGTCTAACAAAACTCAGGTGCGTCACACTCCTCTGCTTCAGTAACACACAGTAAAAATTCTATTGACTTATTAGCAACACTGCTAAAAGCAGCACTTTGATATCACAGCTCTATAACTACTTAATAAAGTGATGGTCACTCTCACAAAGTGCTTAAAGACCAAGTATAAGATGAAAAAAGGGCGGATACAAAAATACACAGGTAGATCAAGATAACGGTGAGATTTTGGCAGCAGTTACACCACATCTGCTGCCTAACTACTACTGATTTTTTTCCATGAGTGTCACGATAGAAGCGTTTGAAGAGGGACAATGTAATGGCTTTGTAGGATTTTAGGAGTTCCTCCTTCATAATAGTGGCAAGGTGCTTGCTAGAAATTTATAAGTGACAAAATACAGGAGCAGTGGAACTTTTCGAAAAGTCTTACTTCTAATGTTCATTTAACCATATATTGAATACCCAATTCCTCATGAGTTGACATACCTCTTTAAATTTACATTTGAATTGCTTTAATACTGAAGTAGAATTTCTCACTGAGTCTAGCACTACAGTGGGATTCTAGAGCAATCACTCTATACAGTGGAGGGGATGAAGAAAAGGAAGAGAGACATACTGTACTACACAGTACTACTGGGCAGATCTACCAAAAAATTCTCAGGCTTAACCATGCGAAGAAAATGCCATGTATTTCTTGCATAAACACATTCATTATCTACATAACTAGCAAAGATCATCAGTAGAGCTGATCATTTGCAACGTTTTTTCTACAATGTAACATTATGTTATTCAACAGTTTAGCCATAACAGCTTGCATATACAACTGGCAAGTTAAACAAGAATACTTCTTATTTGACAAGAGAATTTTTTCATGTAAACTAGAAGAACACTACTGTGCAATAAGGAGCGAGCTGAGCTCACAGTAGTAAATCTTTCCGTAGCCCCTCATAATTCAGTCTCAATACTATCAAAATAGAATATACATTGACTAAAACTAGTGTATGTTACACGGTTTCTTATATCCTTGTAAAGAATTATCTGATAATGAATTACCTACACAAAAAGGATAATGAAAAAAGGTACTGAAACAACAACTTTTCCGAAAGCACCTTACTTTTGCTAAAAGTATAAGATACGAGATTGTTTTCTCAAGGTATATTCTCTTTTAAGCACAGTGAGCTCAAAAGATACCTTTTTTTTGGAGACTGCAGTTACTACAGTTCATTTTTAAGAGATGAGTTTATAAAATACTTACAGAGAGTCTGTACTGTCCTGCATTATAAATCATAATATATTGCAGGAGGGAATCAAGAATGGCTTCATGCTTTAGGAGAAAACCTAGTAATTTAGTATACTTAGAAGGAGAGTAACATCATGATGTTAATAATTATAATGCTCATTAGTGGGATGGACTAACACAAAAGCATGCCAAAAGTTAGGCACAAGAATTCTTATAATATCAGGTCTTCTGTCAAACAGAAGAAAAAGTTCTGGCTAGTTCTCCTTTTCCTCTCTTTCCCCCTCCCCTCCCTCCAAAGTAAAGAGCGTTATCATGCCAACAAATTGCTTGCTCTACTAAGAGGACAAAACTAAAAATAAAGCATTTGAGCACACACATATCTACGTTATGTACAGCTGGCAGGCATATCTATAATTAAGATTAGTAGGAAATGTCAGGTTAAAGCAAACTTTTACATGCTTACTATAAAGATTTAAGATTTGCCAAATTGTAATTATTGGACATAATTTTTCCATGCTGGATATTTGCTTCTGGAGATATATTTCTGGAAGCTTTGAGTAAGAAATGAACCAGCAAGGCCTGAGAATCAAGTTATGGTGAAAGTGGGATTTTTGGTGTTTGTTTTTTTTTAATAATACAGCTCTCTTTTCCCCCTCACACTGAAATACTCTTCTGGTTTGTGCCAAATTTCTGAAGTCATCAACAGGAAATAATGAAAGCATTTCTTCCACTTTAAGTCTTCTGAATGGAACTTGACATTGTCAAGTTCAGTCAATACACCCAAAAGCACTAATATATCAATGTAGAGAATTATATGCAAATATAATACATCTCATCCCCTGAAGAATGAATATGACTATAAAGTTTCTCTTTGTTAAGTATCAGGGTTGAAAAGTGTCAATAATGCAGAGTGTTGACTTGAATAAAATATAGTGTAGAATAGCGAAATAATTTTTTCCTTATTTATATGTTTATGGGACAGTGAATCCAGGGACTTACGCTACTATCCTTTTGCGCTGTCATATGTACCCACAAGTAGAAGGCTTAAAGACATCGCTAAAGTTAGTAATTTGAGGACTTAAGCTTACTCACTCAGATATGCTTTAAATACTTGGATCCAGATGGAACATTTTCTTTCAGACTCTCTTCTTTTTCCTGCTTCCCACTCCCATTTGTGGGGAAAAAAGGGATTTGAAGCATGGCTCTGGTTCTCTTTGAACTCGTACACTTGCAGTGAGATGCAATAAAGACAGATGTAGTA
Source organism: Struthio camelus (assembly GCF_040807025.1). Taxonomy (NCBI): domain Eukaryota; kingdom Metazoa; phylum Chordata; class Aves; order Struthioniformes; family Struthionidae; genus Struthio; species Struthio camelus. The sequence goes on along the minus strand of NC_090943.1, from coordinate 27,151,732 downwards.
GAGACTGGAAGCAATTATCACTTTAAGAAAGAAATTCTACGTAGATGTAGCTAAAATAATTGCTATATTAATTTTGATGCTGTTGTCTACAGCACTTACATGCATCATCATCTAAAGGTGAGGAAGGTACATACATATGTTGAAGAAGATACAAGATACTGGTCTACCAAGAACAGCCAAATCAAAAATACACTGTAACAGTCAGATGAAGACAGGTTGCCTGGGAGAGTCAAATAAATAAATACATACATCCAGCGGCATAACTTAAAAGGGTTGTTTTTTTTTGCTGCTTTTCTTTTTTGTGATATTTTATCCTAAGGAAGCAGCAGCTCTGCGAAATGGAACAAAAGAAGTTACTGTCTTATAACTCCACGTTAGATCGTTTCATATTCAATTCAGGGCACCACGTCTTCAGAAAATTATTAAAAAACAACAACAAAACCCTCAAAGTTCCCAGGAGTCAAGAAAAGACTTTGGATTTCTTCCCAGTGCAACATTCTGTCAAAGCCTTAATAATCAGATTTAATTCGTTGCACCTTAGTTACTAATACGATGGATATATTCTCCTCTAAGATGTTTATAGGCTCCAGCCATAAAATATAGCTGGATGCTTTTAGGGCTAGCTATTCACTCATGACTTTAAATAGACTAATGAATTTTAAATAACATAAAACGCCTGTATCCAGTGTGATGTTGACATTACTACCATAAGCCCTCCTCTTTCTAGATCAGAAGGTGACAAAGCACAAAAAGAAACATTTCACATTTTATTAGATTAAGTCGGGCCAAATGCGGAAACGCTTGATTGTTCTGGCATTTTTACATTGTCATATCTTATTAAAAAGTGAAACAATCTCAAGCACACTGTTTTAATACAACGAGCTCACTATAGACTATTCTAACTACTAAAATATCTCAAAACACTTTTGATACAGTGCATAAAATATTGTTAGTTAATAAATGTCTACAAAAGTGACTTCTCTGCAACAGTTAAATGCTGGTAACACCACTATTACATCAAACATTGGACACAAGCACTAGAAGCAAAAGTGAAAGAAAAACATCAGCCCTTACATAAAGGAGTACAAGCAGCTGACGACTCACAAAATAGTTAACGTCAGTGAAAAACTAAAAAATACAGACTGAAGACTGACAGTATTCTTAAAATTGCTAATTTCTGTCATGTCGGCAGCATGAGAACCCCATTCACAGAATGAAATGCTTCTCTGAATCACTTCTCCTTACTCGCACACACCTACCATACTCAGTGTGTCAGCTGGCATGGGAACCTCTTTGCAAAAAGGACCTCAAACACTTTGTTTTGTTTAACCGTAAAATAAATGAAGACCCAGCTCAATTCAGTTAAAGATGAATGTGCGTCACCTCCAAAATCAGTTCCAACAGATGAAGAGTAGTCAGTGAAACAACCATCAAGTTATAAGGCAAAGATTTTCAGAACAATGGCAAGATGGAATAAGCAACGTGACCCTGTTCAGAGCAAAAAGTCCAAAGAAATTGGTTAGTTCCTGTCAGATTGATCTGCTGAGAAAAATTGAGGATGAAGAAAACCAATACTGGAGCATACTGCTAGGAAAAGAAGCAGGAATGAAGATGGCAACACAAACAGCTAGAGAAAAACTACAAGAAACCTGATCAAGCAACCTAAATAGGGTACAACCTGCCTTGACAACCCTGCCTTGACCGAGTCCAGGATGCACTTTTCAACTATGCTTGCTCAGCTTAACACAATTTAAAAGCCTTGTTAAGATTCAGGTAAACAGGTTTAAAACTGCCTGTACCCTCTGGAGAGCCTTTGTTATAAGGTGGTCAGTTAAAAGCTTCAAATGTTAACGTGATTTTCAGCGGCATTAAGCTGATACAATCGGAAATGAAACACTTTGGCCTGTCAAGGCCTATCCACAGAGAGCAGAAACAACCGAGGCTGGCAACACGGGGCTGCTCAAGATCAGAATCCTGCACAGCAACATCTGAAAAAATCCTCATATGTTTTAAAGCCCTATGATATTCCCGAAGCAGAAGGCCCTCAGCTTGAGGAAGCTTTTTCACAGGGAAGAGAATCACCTGGTAGTATCATGCTGTAGCTGCATCTTGTGAATATACAAAAGGCCTGGATGGTGGATCTCAAAAATATCCGCATATACTGCTCAAGGTAAGTCAATTGTGATCAGACTGTACATAATTGGCATTGCGCCACCCCTTTCCAAGAAAATACTCCTACATTTTTCAGAAATAACAAATATATCTGAGGTAAATGCATTTCAACATAAAAATTGATTATTTTTATGAACAGCAATGTATTCTTTTAATTAAAAATATGAACAAACAAATAACACTAGATTTTCAATGTAGACTCTTCCAAAGCATCAGCTATATTTTAAATTGTATTTAAATAATCACAGTATGCTATACCACTGACTCCTGCCTGATAATTACAATATTTACAGGACCAGCACTCTGTCTGTAGACTGCTGATGGTCCCCAGGTTGCAAAAATTTGGAATAAACTAACCAACGTTTACCATAATTTCTCTATTCTTATTATCCAAATAACTGAAAGCAAGGAACATGCAACGTATTCAAAATTCCCTGTTTCCACTTAGACAAACTACACTTTCAAGACTGACACAGTATGTGTCTACTTGGGGAATCATAATTTTTCATAAATACCTATGGTATGACAGTTTATAAAATACACCTTGCCTACATTAAAGAACTATTTGTTTGTATGCTATTCAAGTGGTAGGTGAGGAAAGCGTATTTAACTGGTGGAAAAAGATGGCAAACAACGTTCACAAAAGTGCTGGACTAGAAACAAACATGCACACGCTTTTATTGTTTCCTGGAAGCATTCTTATATGCTAGTTTTGTTCTCAGTAAGGCTAAAAGACAATGTGACCCCATTGATCTTTCAAAGATATCTTGATTTTTTTCAGATGAATGAACAAATCCATTTCCTTTTAACAAAGAGGTAATTTAACCGGTCAGCACTCCTTCAAAGCAACACATTCATTTAAGGTCTAAACACAGAATCCAGGAGATCATTGTGTGTCTAAAATGAGACAGACTCCCACAGCAACATACACTGTCTATGCAATATTTCACAAGCGTTTTGTGACATTTCTGAGAGACAACTTTAGGAACTATTTAACTATTTCTAGTCACAGATACGCCTTCTGTTTGCCAAAGCGCTAAGTTCCCAGAATCTCAATAACACTCATTGCTAAGGACTCGTCATCCAGGTAACCATAGTGACAAGAATTATCAGTTTCACCTTAGGTATGCCAGAAAATTAGTAGAACCGCAACTGCAACGGTTCTGATAAAATATTTAATATACCCACTGGCAAAATTCTGACTCTGGCAGGGAAATAGAAAAATATATATTGGATCTAATCTAACACTAATTTTCACAATTCTATGTTTAAACATGTAACTTGAAGAAGTACTTTGAACTTTTGACAAAAACATACCTCCTGAAGTATTGTATTTTTTTTCCCACTGTGTACAAAATGTTTAATCATTTACATAAAGGCTATGGGTAACAAAATTTAATTATAGCATCTTACAGTTTGCATTTATGAAGATTATTCTTGACTCTAGAGCAATGATGACGAAACATAACGTTGTTGTATGATAATGGTTTTCTGTTTCAAGATAAAAGTCAAGCCAGAGAGAGAGAAATGGAGAGAAGAGAGTTTATTTTCAAAAACCAGAGGTGAGTTCAAATCACTTCTCCTATTATAAAAGCCATCATACCTGGTGACTGATGTATACGCTAATGCAATACTAACAACTGCTGCTCTTTATAGAATACTATTGTTGACCTCCAGCACGTAAGACAAAGAGTGAAGAGAAATACAAGTTACTAGAGTCCCTTATTTTGCAAAATCTGACCCATTTGACATCAAAACTGCATCTAAGTTAAGTTTACAGGCTCCGTGATACAAAATCGAAAATCAGGCTGCGCATGCTAACCACGTTTGATGGTTTGCAGGACTTTTTCCATGATCGCTCTGAGCTTAAAGAGTCACTCCGAAGCAAGACCCAGAAAACAGTAACAACAGCTATGCCATTTCTCCCATGCTCTCACTACCACTGCTGGCACCCAGATAAGATAGAGGAGGAGAAGCAGGAGTAACTGACCCTGCTGGATTGCCAAGAGCAAGAAAAATGCAAGAAACAAGGGAAAACAGTCTGCAGGAGTCAGTGGGTGAAAGTGAAGAAAATGCAAATGAGAAAGGATGCTACAAAAATCTTCACCATGCATACAGCATTGCCACGTACGCTAAATAAGGCCAAACAAGCGTGCTTTCATTTAAGCTGAAGGACACGCTAATAAAGGGCATACACAAAAAGGTGAATTATGGTTGGCCTGTACAACCATTCCCTATTCTGACATTTTTTATTTCTAAGAAATGACTGAAACCTCACAAGTCTCTTAAGGTGATTTTTATGAGGTTGAAACTTTTTCAGTTACTATGTATCTATGCTACTTGTCTACCGAATACTCCAGCCAGGACAAGGAAATCTCCTTCAGAAAGAGGGAGAGAGCAAGGAAGGAATTCAAGCTGACAGAAAAACCTGTCTGGAACGTTGCTGTACACCTCTTAGTACTGTCACAAGGATTTTTCTTTATTTATAAGAATTCAGTGAGAGCGTAATTCTCAGTCACTATCTGGAACACAGGTGGTCAAACAAGCACTCACTATGTAACTGTGGGCACGAGCAGTTGTACCTGCCAGTATCTAATCTGTAAGTGTGTACCTATACACACTTTAAATCTTTCTGTTAGTCATCCAAACTCAAGCAGAACGTTAATCCTACCACAGAGTTAAGCTCTTCTGAGGTATACTGTTAGTTTTATGACTTTGAAATGACTTAAAGCCATCCAAGCGGCAGGAGAAAATCTAAACAGAACATAATTGACTCTTTACACCAATTACGACATTTCTGATGTCCAGAAGAGTGAAGTAACATCACTCTTGTTCATACAGTCATCGAGTTCCTTACAGTGCATTATTTTTCCTAGCTTCGTTGCTAGAATATACTTCCCAATATCAATGACGCAGAAATCTGAGCTTTTCCCTTCAAATTAGCAAACTAGTTGTTCAAACTAGTCCTCCTGAAACATAAGCAAACTACTGATATTACTACTTTTCCCCATCATTTTTCTGACATCTAAACTTTCCTAAATTTAAGGAAAAACGTATATTACAATGTGCTTTAAAGGTAGTATTTAGATTAAAAATTTGAGCTATATGTAAAGAAATTAGAGGTCCTTTGATAGAATTAATTCTTCTTCCACTTCTGTTCTCTTCACAGGTAAATTTGCTGAGAAGTTTGGGAATATCAACCATCAAGTGTTTTGTTCGTCCCTGCCTCGTGTGTGTTTCAGCTCCTATGCACAAAGCACGTTAAGGAAGACGCACACACTTATTTTTCTCTCATTTTTTTGAACACTTCTGCTAGAAGGGTTACGTATCTTTCTTGAACTGAAAAATTTAACATAAATTCCATTCATTTGGTTCTAAACCACAACATCCAAGGCATCAGATTCTTGTGTCTTGTTTCCACTGGAACATTTCACTATTGAAGCCAGTGTTTCCACTTCTTATTACGCCTAAAAACAAAAAACTCTGGTTCACGCAGAAACGTGTCACAACAATAAGAGAGCATCTGTGCTACAGCACATCCAATTGCATTTGTACTGATCAAGGCTAACCAGTTTGGAGTGGGTTTGCATTTTACACTATTGCAATACCATTGTAGAAAGCCAGGAATGGTTTATTTTATTGGTTTAACACACAGGCTACAGCATATCGCACCTCACTAACCAAGCCTATATGATTGAATTACTCCTCCTTCAGACAAGGTCTTCTAAAAATTTTCTTCTTCCTCAATGCTATAACATTTAACAGTAACTTCCACGATTTTGCAATAAAGAGCACGACTTCTCCCAGGACATGATCCTACAGTTGCGCTAAAAGCCCGAAGAAGGCAGACATCAAGCTGTTTAGATGTATTTGGGGCAAAGTGAAGATACGATCTCAGTCAAATGCGATGATCTGAAACAGTATTATTTCAGTCAAATGTCTGACCTATGTAGATGGCTACCTTGGCTACCTGATACAGCAAAACATAAAGATGTGACAGCAGCTTCTAGATGAAAATGACTGCCGTAAGTCAAGAAAGAATCCAAGATTTTTCACTTAAGAGACAAAACAAGCTCTCAGGTACTGAGCAATGAAGTTATCCTTGATGACACTGAGGGGTCCCATCACTGTACTTGCCAAGATCAAGATCTACGTAATGGGAAAGAATCAGGCTGGCGCTGACCTTATGGCGGAATCCCAGATACCTTCTCCGAGAAGGGTTCTGCGGGCATAGCTCCAAAAGGAGTATAAAAGATGTAGAAGATCTACAAAAGTTATGTTCCTCGGTTTTATTTACCTTCTTCTGCAAGCTACATAGAAACTGTTTTCCTCGATCAGAACCTCAGAGGTTGACGTAATCTATTATCTTCAGTCCTATATGTTACAGAAAGAGCTGTAAAAAGCTTAATTAGACAATTTCCTGTACAATCCGCTAAAAGAAGAAATTTCTTTAGTCCAGCAGCTAAGGGATTGCCTTTGTCCTGGAATAGGCATTTTTCATTATGCTTATTTACTCATGACTTTTCTTATTATTTGCATCCACGAAGCCCAATACTTTAGAAATTACAGTAGGTCCTTGGAGCCAATGTTTTTCTTGAGATAATGGGTTCAGTTGATATTCAATGTGGAAGCCTGAAAAATTACTTGATTTCTGAAGCAGACTAAGAAGGTCAAAACTTTAATGAGCTTTTTTGTAGTAACATTACTGAACTAAAAAAAAGATAAATTATAAAAACATCAGACAAGCTTTTAAAAAAAAAAAAAAACAGAAGAAAAACCCGCAGGATTTTTGCAGCGATACAGATTTGAAGGGATTATAGTACGAGTTAGAAATGACTAGAGGTCTGTCAAAGACTGATAATAGTTCTGCGCTGTTTTGGAAGTTATTTCAGACTGTCTGAAAAAACAAAATTAGTGCAGATTCTCATAAGTAAAAGCAAACTACTTTGCTTAAGAATAAATATTCAAAATTCTAAATGGAAGAAAATCTAGTTTATTCCTTAAAAGAATCCTAACCCGAACGGCAATGTCATTTCAAGATATTAGCCTAAAGCAAGCTAAAGATGATTTTATTTATTTATAATCAAATGTTATTAACGACAACTAGAGTACTCATTCAATTCCAACAACCACGTTTACCACTTCAACTGTTTACATGCCAACACTTTATTGATCAATTCATTTTATTGTGTGGCTTTCATGGAACAGCATTATATAGGGATCGTAGCAAAATTTCTATTGATTTTAGGCTTCACAGATCTGAAAGCACACAGATTATATGTAACTTCAGTTCTTTCAAGAGCTCGCTGTTACCATTATATGCATTTTTCTTTCCAATTTTGCTTCCAAATATTATAAACACAGTTATAATAACGGCCACACTAGATCAGTATCTTGTAGTATCTAGTATCTCGTCCCAGAGAGGGGCCAGTAGAGGATACCCAATGAAAAGTATAAAAGTTGGGCAAGCATGGACTGGTACTTTTCCACAATACTCTCCCAATCTTCAGCAACTCAGGGGGTACTTCAGGGAGATGTGCTGTTTTTATATTAATAACCTGTGACGGATTTCTCTTCCATTTATTTGTTCGCAAAACTCTCTGCGCTTATGGCAGCTTTTAATAGCCATGACATCCTGAAATTTCACAGCTTAACTATTCATTGTGAAGAAATATCTCCTCCTGTTTTTAACCTGCCACTTGTAAAGGTTCATTTGCACTGTTTACAAGAACTGAGGTAGAGAGCAAAAAATCTTTCCCTATTTACTCTCCTCATTCCACTTCTAATTTTAGAGAGTTCTATCACATCACCCCTTACAGGTGATCATCTTTCTATCATATCAGTCTTTTCAGAGGTTACTGTTTCATATCCTGATTAATTCTAATTCTTATGGAATGGTTTCTGTACAACTTTGATGAACCTTAACCGCTTTTCCTGATCTTTTCTCCAGTGCCGCTACAACCTTTTTGAGTTGGGGAAACTGTATGCAATGTGCAAGATGTATGAATTCATATAGTTGCAGCACGACCTCTTTTCTTTCAACCACTGTTCGTCTTTGTGGGCTGCCAGAGTTGTTGCAGAATTTTTGAGGCAGAAATAGAAAGTTGCTGCCTTACCTCTTTTTTACAGCCAGGAAGCGCATGCTCTGGAAACCAGCGTTTACTAGATGTTATACACCCTTTGTTTCTAATACCGCTTGCCTCTGAGCCACCTATTATCAAAACAGACAATGTGGAGTTAATACAGCCTAGGCTGCGTTCATCACCGACTTCATCACTGCCTTTGTTGGCTCCACATCTGCTCCACGCAGTTGCTAGGGTCCTAAGAAAAGCAAGGACTGACCATACGGCAAACATCATCAGCTCACTCGTGGATTCCGGTTAGGGAAGGTGACGTTCAGGGCATCTGTATCTCTTATCTGCTGCTACAGAAGATGCATAGTTCCCACAGAACAGAAAGAACCAGATCCTCTTCCTGATTTGGGAGGCGTCAGTGATGGCACAGAAGGTTCTTGGCCAATGCTATTTCTGAGTGGTGGCCAAAGAGAAAGTCATTGAGAGCAATTAGCACGTGGGCTTTCCCCACTGTGGCGGTGCTATGACTAAAACACACGTTCCCGGAAGATTTCTACTTTGTTGTATACCAAACATGGCTGTAAAACAGTTACAGTACAAACCTAGCCAAAAAACGTGCATGGCGTCCACTCTAGGCTAGCTGAGACTATGCAAATTTGGCCTGCTGACGTAAAATAGCAGGCTTCCCAATATCAGTCAAATCACCGTGGCTCCACTTCAGCTTGACAAGCCTATCCACCTTCTGCTACTATGACTGATTAAGTCATTCTTAAGCAACCTGACCTGTCAGAAAGAAAAGTTCAATTATCAACCCAGCTTTTGCTGGGTAGGTAGAACTTGTATTTGGCTGTTAAAATGAGACAGAAGTCCACTGGGATAAGACTCAAGAACAGAGTCTGTTAAAAGAATCTCCCTGCCAGCTTTATTCTGCACGTATGTGGGAGCAGAGGCAAGCAGAGGCAGATGGGATATAAGTCAAAGGGAATCTCTATTAGTTCTGGGAGCTCTCAAGAGTTTGGATGCCCGTTTTGTGGGAAGCTGTGGGTGACAGCTTTACGTCTATATGTTACTTCAGCTGCTACAGCACTGAAGTAACACACAGACACTTATTTAAGAATGGCTCTTCCTGCTTGTCTTTACAACTAAAAGGGATCACAAGAGGAAAAAAAATGTGTATTTTCCCCCTGCACTTGTACTTATTTTGTGTTGCTCTTCTCCCTAAGGCCCAATTTCGCTGCTATAGCTGCCCAGATCAATGTATGACCTCTACTAGATTTGTCTGCCAGCTCCAGAAATTATAATGTCATTTTTATAGTTATTATGAAGTGTACACTTAGCAGGCTGGAAATCTGCCTCCGTTATCTTTTTATAATGCTAATGTCCCTTGAGAAACTTAGACTGTAGTTCCACAAGCAGTTTTAATTGACACTAAAGCTGATTCTGCCCTTTCTGTGACTGATCCTCTCCTCCTATCTGTTCATATCTCCACACATTCCTCTGTTTTGTATTGGCACATGCCTCTGTGACCGCATAGGAAGAGCTGCAACTCACATCCATTCCCTGTTCTGGGTTTTCTTGCTGGATGTTGATAGTCCAAAAGACCAGACCATAGCAGCAGTCATAAGGACACAGAATTACTTGTACCAACGTATATGACAAAGAATGAAAATAATTTCAAAAGAACATTCACTCAAACTGAAGTGCAGACAAAAGCAGAAGTACCAACAATGTGCAAAACGTGCAAAGTGAAAAATTATTTGGGCGGTGGAGGCAAGACAGGAGTACACCAGCACCGCTATTATTGTTAAAGCCAGAACAATTTTCAGGAAATTTCTCCTGTAGCCCAGCACTTCCCTATGAGATATGGCTCTCTGGCAGCGACAGGGAATGCTCTCTGGCATTCAGACAGGGACTGTGCATGGAGCACAGACGCGAGGATGCGGTTGGGCCGAGTGGGAAACCGCAGATACAGAGCTGCTGCCACAGCACCAGAGGCAGCACTAGCTGCTCTAGGCTGCTCCCAAGCTTGTAAGTCCCTACACTAAGCCCCATGCAAAGCGGTGTCATACTCCCAGAAAATAACCGTGACGCAGCAGCTTTACCCCATCCCCCTCCAACTTCTCACCAGATCTGACACTTGCATCTGGGCCCAGTTTGAATCTCATTGTGCAAAAAAAACAGATGATGGCTAATAACAGCAGCAGATGGTTATTCCAGTGCCTGGTCCCAGGCAAGCAAGACCAATCATTCATGGTGGAAAGGCAATGAAAATAACTGTCCAACTAGGAGTGAAAACACACAGCTGAGCTTGAATTTACTAGAGGGTGAAGATATTCAGCACAGGCATCCTGGCAGTCAGAAAGTAGGAGAGGGGAAAAGAAGAGACTGACGAGAGGTAGGTGTGGGTGGGGAGGTTCTGTTTTTGTTTGCTTTTATTTTTTTTAAATTTAAGTTTATGTTGCACCATTCTTTATGAGATCTAGAAATTACTGGGGTACAATCCATGGACCAGATATGTCCAATGCTAATGGACACGTAAAACCAACACAATCTAATCAATACGACGTAGGTATTCATTGCAGGATTTAAATCTTAAGTTCTTCTGATAATCCTGCTGACACAAATAGCTTTGAAAATCTAGCCTAGTGTTATCCCATATACTTGTACAGCACATTGCATAGCAAGAAGGATGCTCTAATTATATTAAACTACTATCTACAAGCTCCAGAAGGGGGAAAGAGCAATAGACAAGAAGTGAAAGAAATGGAAGACCATTTGTATTAGATTAAAAATAAGCAGGATCTCTGAAACAAGTATCTAACAACAACAGCTCAAAGAACTGCCCAAAGAACGCTATACAATAAAAAAAAAAAACCCTCTATGAAGACATGAAATAAGCATACCAGACTCCCTTTTCACATGTTGCTTCATATGAAAACTACTTTAATTAATATACTCTACAGTCTCCTGGAGAAGATACTGTATTATAGCAGAACTGAATGAGGCTGGAGCGTTCCAGGGATTAGGATACTGGAACCCTCTACTTTAAATGGCATATAATCCCTCTGTGCAATACCTCGCTCATTTTCAGGATGCAATCAGGTGCATAACATGGAAGTGTTATTTCCCTAATCAATTTGAATATTTCACTAAATTGTATCCGGCCCCCCTCCCCCCCAAACAATAGCCCCCACCCCACACTCTGCAACTTTATGTCCCATTAAACCCATTTGGAAAACAGAATACTGTTCTCATACGCCTTCAGTTATACACAGATATATTTTAAGTCACTTCAATTTTTAAGAATGCAACATATTTTAATATAAAGAGAAATGATTCTTTATTAGAAACATCCACAATTGCAGGGAATCAGGACCATAACATATAACTACTGCACGTGAACAACTCCTGTGTGCCCTCAGTTACAGACGTTTGGATGTGGCAAGCGGATGAGCAGTGTGAAAAGGACAACATAGTAGGACCAAATAGAATCAGAGCATGCAAACACAGACAGTATTACGATACATGCTAGCCCAAGCAAGGAGTGATACAGGACAGACTTCAGGAAGGTGCAAGGCTTTATTTTCACAGTAAACCATGGGTAGATTGGTTTTGGAGTTTTTTGTTTGTTTATTTAAAGTTCATACTGACATTTGAAGTCTCCAGAAAAATTTTTTGAACAACAGCTTTTAGCACTGACCCAGTCTGCTTTTATCTGCATGCCATTATTATTTTGAAGGAGCTAAGAGACACTGAAGACATCTGAAAAACACTGACTGTTTTCTCTTGAAACCAGTAACTCCCAGAGCAGCTATTCCCAGGAAATACATGTTTTTTGGATTTAGGATTTCTTCCCTAATAATCATTTACTTTGGCACACATGAGTAACTGCTAAAATTGAGAACCTTTGTACATTGACAAAATGATGAGAGCTATCAGCAACTCCTTAAGGCTACCATAATACCATAACCTACAAAACCTTCAATATACTTTCAGGGCTTGTGACTAATCTAGGAGAACCCTTACTCATTTCTCTTCTTAGAAAACCAAGAGAACAGGCAAACCAAGACTGGGGGTGGGGAAGGGGGGAGGGTTAACCAGCCAACTCCTTAAAGATTAAATTTAAAACTCTGGTTCCCCAAACTGGTTCCTCACTGTTGCATATGTGATAGGAATACATGCAGGAAAAACTCAACAAGATTTCTGAATTGAGCTCAGTGAGACTAAGCTTAAAAAAAAACTTCTTTGAAATAAAGATCAAATCAGTAGGCACTTTACATTGCCTTTAAATAAAATTGTGTGACAGTTTTATTCAGGTTTGCTTATTTTACATTGTAATAATTAATATCCAGGGTAACACAGAAAATAAAAACTCCATATTATCTCTTTTTAGTTAAACAATATAACATTTTAAACTAGAACATGCTGTCAGTCTAAATGCCATTACAGCAAAATGAATTTAGCTTTCTATTCTGCTATTAAGTAACTAAGTACAAACCTCAGGCAGCTAGCTTATGAGAAAGTCTAGACTTGCAGGTTTGCTAAAAAAAAAAAAAGAAAAAAGAAAAGAAAAAAGAAAAAAAGCAGCCTGTATTTCAATTGCAGATATACATTTATTTCATAGCATCAAAGGCTACACAAGGAATCAGGTGACTTCTGCACAGGAGAAGTTTTTAAGCCTCTGTTATAGGAAAAGCTTAATTGAAAAATATAAAATGTGGCAAAAGGTACCTCATTCAGAATTCATCTATTTTGTTACAGATGCATGCAATATTCAAAGTCCTTCACTGCACTGGACTGATCACTTCAAGTCTTTGACTATGCAGAATTCAGATTCTCCTAACAAAAAAAAAAAAAAAAAGTCAGAACTGTAGAATTTACAAAAGATAATTGTATTGTTCTCTTCCTCAAAGCTCCACCATCCTCAGGGCCACACATTTCAGCAGGGCAAGGACTGTGGAGGAGAGAGGAAAGGGCTGCGCGACTGTATCATCTGATATGATATTTCATATTAATCAGTGCCAGCAGGCTGTCAGAATGGCAAAACCAATAAACCAATGCTACCTTGCACAACAGCATGTGCCAGAAACTACTGTTTTTTCTACAGGAATGCACTAAACTCTTACAAGATCATATACTAACAACATCTATATATGCACATGGTGTTTACAGTAGATGTCTCATAACTGAAGGCAACTCCTCCAGAACACTGGTTACCCTGATGATAGTAAGTCACAAAATAATTTAGGTTGCAAGGAACCTCTGGAAGTCAACTGCTTCAATCCCTCATCCACAGCAGAGCCAACTTCAAAGTTAGATTAGCTCGTCCAAGGCCTTGGCCAGCCGAGCTCCAAATAGCTCCAAGGATGGAGATTCCACAGCCTTTCTGGGCAACTTGTCCTTGTGTTCGACTACCCTCTTTGTGAAAATTTTCTCTACTATTTTATTGTAATTTCTTTTGTTGCAGTATCTTCTGGTACCTGTCCTGTCACTGTGCTCTTCCAACAAGAGTCTGGCTCTGTCTTTCCTTTCTGCACCCTCTCATTAGGCAGATGAGGACAACAGTAAGATTCCCTTTAGCCTTCTCTCAACACTGAAGAAACCCAACTCTTTCACAGCTTCTCTTTTTACGTTACTTGATCCTGCCCCTTTACACCTTGGTAGTCTTCCTCTAGACTGGCTCCAGTACACCAGCGTCTTTCTTATACTGGATGCCCCAAAATGGATGCTATCTCAGGTGCCAACAAGATAGAAATAATCACTACCTTCAGCTGCTGGCTTCATTCTTAACTACATAAGGGCATGCTCCTGACTCACGTTCAACTCGGCGTCCACTAGGAAACCCAGGTCCTTTTCTGCAAGCTGCTGCCTAGCTCTCATTTGCCAGCCTGTACTGGTGCATGGAGCTACTCTGTCCCAATTTGCAGACTCTCTGCTGAGTTTCATGAGGTGTCTGCCAGTCCTTTTGTCCAGCATGTTGGAAGATCCCTCAGCAGAGCCGCCCTGCCCTCCAGCACACACAACCTGGTGTCATCCACAAGTGTGCCGACGGTGCATTCCAACCTATCGTTCAGGTTGTATAAAAGCAAAACTATACTATTTGATCTTACTGATTAATAATTACTATGACCTGAAAGGGATAAAGGACTTCCAAGCAGTTTAATTTTAACTAATTAACAGGTTGGTAAATGTGACATTACAAAGAGCTTAGTTCAGTACACACGCCACCAAATAAAGCCTCCTCAGTATACAGCCTTTTTCTTTTCTTCCTCCTCTTTTTTAAATGAGCAGTTTGAACTTAGTGACTCACTGAAATACCTCCATCCAAAGATTACCTCTCCAATGCATCATTCTAAACATGGAGAACTAAATACATAAAGTATTGTGTCAGTGGCTTAAGAAGTCAGCAAAGAGGGCATAAATTAAGAACCATACATATCTGTACTGCAATAAGCTATGGAGTTCTTAGAAAAGCCTCAGTACTGCAGGCTGTGTACCTCTAGACAAACTATTAGAGTATGTAACTAACGAGTTCTTTCATAAGGGATAAACACTTTCTTAGTTATATACAGTTTACAATGTTGCATAGGCCTAGATTATTTGATATTACAACCTTGTAACATAACTATTTCTACAAGATAAATGTGTCAGATCATTTCTGAAGAACCGCATATTCTGTTATCGTAAAGACTGCTGGATAGCTGTCTCAAAATCTGAGCTTCTTAAGTTATCAAAGTTCTTGCCTTATGACTACAGGGACAACTTTCTCACTATTTAGCATATGTAAATGACACCGCATTAGTTCACAAGTTCTTGAAACTGCTAAAACATACAACCTGCATTATTGGCTCAGCTGGAACTTTAGTTTCCACAATTGAGCAGTTTCTCCAGAACACTGATGAAATTTACCGTTTTTATGGACTAAGAACAAATTTGCTGGGCTCTACTCTGCCAGGACATTTCTACAGCAGTCTGTTTACTGTCTTTCTACATTACAGAGAGATAACTGGATATTAACGTGCTTCCTTGTCCTCCAGTGGGCTTGGAGATATAGAACACAGCTGAGCCACTTAGATTTTAAAAAAGTCCCCCAAAAGTAACAACTCTATAAACAATCTACACAGGCAAGGAAGTAGAAGAAAAAGAGCACTTCACAGGAAAATTCTATTGCAACAGCATTTACAGGTTGCTACTGCAGACAATTAGTCCTGCTGTGCATACAGCCTTACATATATCATCTTTCATTATGAATATTTTTCATATAACTAGCTAATAAAAATATAGAAAGAAACAGCATATCACAGCAGTACAATACAGTAGCAACAAAACTTTCAGTATCAGTATAGAGAAGAGTTCACTAATAAATTACAGCAGCACTAAAAATTCCTATTCTTAAGTTTGTGGTAATTCTTTTGAAAACTACATAAAAACCAAAACCAATATTTAATACAACGGTAGTGCAAAAAACATACTAAAGTATATATCATGATCTTTTGTGTTCAATTTTCAGCAATTTCTCCAAAGGCTGATTCACAACAGGAAGTGTTTCAGTATTTACTATTATCAATGTTTCATTTGTGCTTCCTATAAATATACTACCGCTTTTTAATACATGTAAGATTTCAAGTTTCTATGTGACTGCCTTGATATAATTTATATATACACATATGTATGTATGTATGTATATGCCATTCTTATATATACACAACATTTTAACTCTGTCTTCAAAATTCCTACTAAAGTCCGTTAAAAAAAAAAAAAAAAAAAAAGCAAGCAGGGTTGCTACCCCAATAAGCGTTTGAGAAAGATTCTTGAGGAGGAGTCCTTCAGTGAATTGTAAACACAATTCACACACTAATAAATATAACAAATACAATTCTCACCAGTAAATTATTTCATTTGCAGTAATTTAAAATCAGGACCAAAACCAGCTGCATGCAAACAGGACATGATGTTCCCACAGTCACTTCATGTATCTGCTATAAGGAGGAGAAGGTCTCTTTTTAAAGCAGAATTATATTTATAAACTAGAAAAATCTAATTCTTTATAAGCTAAGTTCCAAGAAGAGCAATTATGTCTCGTGGTTACTTGGAACAGAGAATCAGTTTCCAACTTATGTTTACATTTATTTGCAGTTTGATACACCATATGTAAAAGTCACCCAGAAATATGCCATTACTATATGCATAGTTAACGTTTTATATTTTAACCTTAAGTGTATTTTCCCCAGGAACCGCTTTGGAGGATTCAAAGCTGTACCTTTTTCAAGGCATCCTTCACTAAAAAATAAAAACAAATAAACAAAAAAAAAAAATCACAACACTGCTCCAGCACATTTTCCAAAAGTCAATATTTTAACTGCTTACGATAACTACCACAGAATTCAGTTGCATAAAAATTTTCACACTGAGCCAGAATCATCCTTTCACCACTTCACAAAGTTATCTCGCAGGTTACCTCTAACTGACATCATCTGTCAAAGTCTAACCAAACCAAATCAAAAGAAAATGATGTTCTCCTCTACATACCCTTTAATTCTATGTGAATAACAACCTGAATTACTTCATTTTCCTCTTAGTTTATCTTACTTCTTGTTAGTGCTTTGGTTCATGTAAGACAATGTGCCTCTTTTCATGGTTTTATCTGCAAAGAACTGTTAAAAAGTTCTGTTAGCATTGAAGTTCCAAATCATTTGACACTGGTCAAAAAAGAAAACAAAGTGTCTGAAAAGGTGTCTTCTGTCCAATTACCTTTACGAGACAGAGGCGTCAGAAAAGTACAACAGAGCGTATAAGCCATCTGCACCAGCAGATGATGCTAATGACAACAAGGACTCCACAAAAACATTCTACAAGAGTACACCAAAGCTACAATCCATACCACAAACCATTCACATGGTCACCAAAAGAAACAAGCCCTGCTTCAAAAGAAGGATAAGGATAAGATAACGTTAAAGCACAAAATAACAAGGAGGAAAATAAGGGGGAAATGATGGAAAAAAGCAGGAAAAATAAGAACAAAGACTTGAAGACAGAATGCTATATAAACAAACAGAAGGGAACACCAACACAAGGCTAAGATAGAGCAGCTACTACAAGATATGGCAGAGACATTGCGTAGAAGGGAAATAATGTGAACTTCACTGGTAGTAGCCATCACCATGGTTCAAGGATATAAGTGAACCTTGCATCTATAATCTGTTTTTGTAACCTGCCATAAACAGAGTAAGAAAGTAAGTACTTATTTACTTAGTAACTAAGTAAGGCTTAGAAGTAAGATTTTTTAAGATACTACTTTAAGAAGAATATAGCTGCCTCCATGAAAGTATTTTAGCAATTTAGATAATAAAAAGCAATTTAGCAATTTGAAAATAGCGGACATTTTCTTCAGGAGGTACTTAATATCTTCCTGCCTCTAATACTGGCTCCTGAAAAACCCCTTATACTTAAGAACTCACTCCACACTTCAGAAAAACAGATCACAATTACAAATATTTCTTACAGTTTTATGTGGAATGTATACAATGGGTGATTTACTCCACTGCTTTTCAAAAAGAATAAGCCACAACCAAGTGCTCTCTTTCACAGAGAAACAACTCACTTCAGGTTCTTTCGGTTTTCAAAGTTTATGTTGTCTAGCCACTAAAAGTCAAGATTTTTAACTCAACTTGTACTGTACACAGTCTTACTGATGGCCCTTGAATCAATCATTCTTTATCTTTTCCCATAACTAAAGGTATGCTTTATTTCAGAATGCTAAAATGAGAAAGGGTTATGCTGTGGTAGTTTAACTATCAACTGCAAACATAAGCGGAATAGCTCAGACCATTTCAGGAAATTTAAGGATCTTCTCAAAACATCACAGTGACTTGGAAATGTCTGGATTATATTTTTGCCTGTACCTTTATTACAAAGCAAGGACCGAGTGGTTCACAGCAGTTTAAAAATATTCCTTCAAAATTAGTGCATACCATTTGGCTACACACGACAGTCCCTATTCAGTGGAATCTGGCGACTTCAGTATTTCCAAAGGTCTTTTTGGTTTATTTATTTGTATCTCTCTAGAGTGCTCTTCTCATAGTGAAGGTGTATGCCAACACTGAATACCTTTTTTTTTTTTTTTTTGAGAAAAAAAGGAAAACTTAAATGCAGCAAAGAGTAGCCAATAACTAAGTTTCTGCTTCCAGAATATTAGCATGGTGGACTGCATTGCATAAGTTTTTCAAGAAGAACAAGCCACTGGAAAACTCTTTTAGGAAGGAAGAACCTCCAAGAGATTTAATAAAGTTTTCTCCAATACAGAAGCCTACACATTAATTAGCTGTGAAATACTTCTTATAACATATTGTCTCAGTTGTCATGATGTAGTATTTAAACTACAGTAACTGATATTTGAACAATATCATAACAATGCAGGTTGTGTGCAAACATTGACTCCTAGGTGCAAGTCACACACCTAAATAAAACTTGACTCAGAGAACACATTTCAATGAAGACTTCAAAAGAAGTCCCTAGACATCTTCCACATCAAATGTTAATCCTTAACCCCCTCACCCCCAAAAGTAATATAGTACTACCAGGAACTAAAGCTTATCTTCCTTGTCAGCATGGGTTTGGACAAGAAGAGTTACAGAGGAGCTCCACAATGCTGTCACACAGCTGTTCTGTAAAGCCTCCCCAGCCAGGAAGGATCCCAGGCATTCAACACAGAGCTCCTTCTAGTCCGCTGCTGTAATCCATTTACAACCTGTTACCATATTTTTACTGCAATTATCCTTCAACATTCAAAGTTCACAATTCACATTCTTTAAATATAAATCAAAGCAAAACCATTAAACAAAAACATATTGTAAACAACATCAACAAAGCACTACAGAAAATTCAAGGGTAATAGCAGTATTACAGACTAAGTTTAGATCCAAAAAAATTTATATAGTGATTCTCCTGTTTAGAAAACAGGAGAGTTTAGTATACAGTTAAATGGGTCCTTGAAATTTTAGTCTGTATATGACATGTGTGCAAGTTTGCAATATTGTTTCCAATTAATAAAAACATGGATGCGGGAAGAGGCTTAGAGAAATTATAAGCGCTCCCTCAGGCCACCTCCGGACACCAGTAGTAGGAAACCCAGGTTGCTTCTCCCCCACACATACACTTTTTATGGTACGGTTTAAGGTATGCGCGGCAAAAAAATAAGAAAAAAGTAAAAAGTCAGGATTGCACTGTTAACAGAGCACAGGAAGTGAAGAAAATTCTAAGCTTTTGCAAAGTATTTTGAAAGGGGAGGAAATAAAAAGAAAATTAAAAAAGAGAGAGAGAGAGAGAGAGAAGGAAAAGATCTTTTTTCCACAGGGTCACTTTTGGACTAAGAGGCTGAAGGTACTCAGTATCGCCATACTTCTCCTTTGTCTAAAACACTCTTGAGTGCATGTTGAGATATATGTATACACACATATACAAATATATGAATTAAAACACTCTGCCATACAATACATACAAGTTAAATATTCCCCAGAGAAAATGGCAAACAAAGACCATTTTGACTAGCTCCACATTATATCTTGAAGACATTCAGAGGTACTGAATGAAACTAGCAGTTTTTAATGTTATGTAGACCTCTTGGGCTTAAACTTTTACCATGCTGTCATCTTGCATGAAAGATTCCTCACCCTTGAGATTCACATGTATGTGTGATTTCAAAAATACGCCACGGAAAACTAGGTGGCATGTATTTTAGGGAGGGGAGGGGAGAGAGCTAAAAGTCCTGTTTGCTGCTGATGGTACTTAAAGCACAACAACTTACTTTTTCACTTTGCAACACTTCAGAATTTCCACAGAGCTGCTCTTCAAACCGATCTCTTTACTGTTCATTGTTATCAGTCATGCAAAAACATACAATTGGGAAACATAACAGGTTGAGCACACATATTTGTAGCCTCCAGGTTTTCAATTTTCTGTCTTACTGGCTGCATAAGTCACCTTAGCAAAGGTGACAAAATTTCAGCAATGACAACCGCAGAGCCCCTTTAAGATTTGAAGATACCTTGGCAAAGTTAATTACCCAGCCTTGGTAAAGGTAACCATGAGAAATTTAAACACTAAAGCACAAGAAAAACTGCTAGCAAAACCTGTCAAAAATTAATACACAGTGCTCTATTACCGAGAGAAACAAAAAGCAATTTGGTGCTAATCAATCACAGCAGAGGTGTCACGGACCACTGAGTGAGAAACTCTCAGGACACATTAAATCAGGCTTGGTGTTAGCAAAGTCTTTATGCTGAACAAAGACAGTAAGACATTCTCTAAAAGCATTTTTTAAAAGCTGTTCCAGTGAACAAAAGCTGATGGCTGCAGTGGGCATTCTCTTTTAGTTAGATGTACCCATTTATTTTCCTTTAAATTCCAGGAATGCATACACCTGACACAAATACAAAGCAAATGCATGTAAGCTTACACACAATATATATCTGTGTCTAGGACACTTAATGTTCTTTCAGCAAGCCTAATCACCTACTAACATAGGCACATACCTACTCCTACCTAGATATATAAGGCACTCCACAGGTAAAAATTAGCAGGGCTGTGTAATCTTACTTAAATCTTGCTTAATCTTTGTGTTTCAGGCACTAACATTGTTATTATTAATAGTTCCGCGGGATTTTTTTTTTGATTTATCTTCATTTGCAATGTTTTTATGTGTGTGTCAGCAAAACAAGGTACCATCAACATTGTCTAGTTTATTAAAAAAACAGTCCTGAAGTAAATACTAAACTAAAATTTGTTAAATAGGGAATTGCTTCAGGATCATAGACAGTCTTGGAATAAAAGTTTCCAGAAGCCTCTTCTGTAATTTGGTCTTTTCTTCCTAAGGAGAGCTATTTACCCCCTCCATGCCCACAAAAACAAAAAAATCCTGTAATAAATCCTGTCACTTCACTTCTGCATAGACACCTCAACTAAATAAGCCACATGTTGTTAGAAGCCGATAAACACTGTTGCTTTCTGTGTGAAAGTTTCTTTTAGATGAAGAGGAGTATTTTTGCCAGTATCAGAAACAGAGAAATTAATCCATCGCAGAGCATCGAGAACTAAAGACATGAAAGTAAGGGTGAAACACCCGTATGTGTGAGGAAGACAGATTCTCTTATTTTCATCTTATTCGCCACACAACTAATAATTCCCTCAAAAGCAGTCTTTCTCTTTAGAAAATCTATTTAAATTACAGTTCATCTACTGATGCTGTGTCTCCAACTCAAACTTTACTTCTGGAACTGGTGAGCACAGAAATGCATTCATGGGGAAAAAAAAAATCGCAATCAATGTTTAGCGTGGATGGAGGGGACCATGCAAACACTTCTGGCTGGAATACTGTTGCCTCACTGCACAGAGCATGTTTCTGTCACTATGCACGTTTCCTTTGCATACTCTTTAAGATGCAAATAAAAGACAGACTGAGCAGTCGTGACGTATCAAGGTTCCACTTCATTTTTAAAAGCCACCCAAACTTCCAGCACGGGTCTAAGGGTGCCTCAGAGAGCCATACGACTACTCACAGAGATCATACAGTTACCGTTTACTATACCAAGGCTCAATTAAAAAAATATCGAGAAGCCCAAGTGCCCAACCTCATTCAAAAAAGGCTGCTTGCGACAACCTTACAGGGCCTGGAAGCAAGGTTATCCTGGCACAACTCATCACGGCTCCACATGCTCCCACTCTCACCCCCCCCCCCCTTTCTGGCACTAAAGGAAGGCTTTCGCGTCCACAGGCGGTACCAACCCTCGCTTCACAGAGGGAGCCGGCCGGAGCTGGGCCCTCCCGCAGCTCCCAACTTCCCGGCGGGCCCGCTGAGGCAGCCCGGCCGCCCGCACCGCCCTCCGGCCCCCGCCATTTCAGCGCCCCCCCCCGCCATTTCGGGGCACCCCCCCCCCCCCCGCTGCCCAGCCCGCCGGCCTCGCTCGCGCCCCTCCGCAACGCACCTCGCGGCCGCCGCGCTGCCGACCGAGGTGGGGGAGAAGCCAGCGCCGGCGGCCGGCTCCCTCCCCGCCAAACGGCCCGTCCGGGCAGCCCGTCGCCTCCCGCCATTACCGCTTCCCCCCGGCGCCCGCCCTGCCGGCGGCCGTCCCCCTGCGTGCCGGGGCGCCAGGCGTAACGCCCCGCGGCTTGTTTACCTCGGCACGCCGGCGCGCCCCTGCGCTGCCCGCGCCCTCGGAGCCGCCTCGCCAGCCGCCCCACCCCGGGATGCGGCGGGTGCCGAGCCCGCCCGCCCGGCCGTGCTGCCGCCGGGCTCCGCTCCGCTCCGCGCCGCGCCCTGCCGCCGAGACCCCGCCCGAGCCCCGGCACAGCCTGCTCGGGCGGCGCCGGCAGGGCCGCCACGCCGCGGGGCACTCACCGGCTGCTCGCTGGGGCTCTGCCCGGCCCTCCGCGCCCGGCACCCAGCGCCTCCATTTGCTCAGCGGCCGCTCCTCTCTGCCTCTCCGCCGCCGCGCTCCGGCTACGGCGCCCTGTGGAGCGCCCGCGCAGCCGGGGCTCCAGCCTGCGGAAGCCGGGGGCCGGCTCCGCAGCTCTCACTCGGCGGCCGCAGCGACGGGGACCGGCCTCGGGAGCGCCCGCCCGGCGGGCGAGGCTGCCTGCGCCCGGGCAGGGCGCTGCAGCTGCCGCTGCCTCGCTGCCCCTTTGTTCGGCGGCGGCGGCTGCTCGCGGCGCTGACAGCTGCCGGCGGCGCTCAGCAGGCCCGGACGGGCGCTGCGCCCCAGCGGCTGCCTGCTCCGCGGCGCTGCCGGCCCGGCCTTCTCCCCGCCCGCAGCCAACAACTGGCGGCGGCGGCAGCAGCAGCTCAGGCCGCCGACCCGGAAACTCATCGGCAGCGGAGACTCGCGGGGCTCCGACGGGAAGCGGATCCGCCGAGGCGGGGGAGGGAGCGGGGCGGGGCCGGGGCGGAGCGGAGCGGGCCGCGTCTCCGGCGCGGGGCCTGGGCGCCGGGAGGATGCGGTCGGGCAGGCGGCTGCCGGCTCCACCGAGTAAGGCGAAGGCGCGAGCGGGGCCGGGGCCAGCCGGCTGTGGGCAGGAGCCGGGCGGGGCGGCGGCGGCGGCGCGGGCGCGTCCCTGCCGGCTGCTTCCTCGGCAGCCCCAGCCGCGGCCGCGGTCTCGCCCGTGCGGGGCTGGGGCTGCGCGGGGAGCGGGGGGGGGCGAAGGGCGCGTCTGCCTAAAGGCTGAGGGGAGAAGTCAAGTCGCTGGAAGCGACAACGTAGAGGTACTCGCGCCGCGCGGGAAAGGACGCATAGCCTCGGCCGCCTGTTTGCCTCGCGGGGGAGCCGGTGTCGGCTCTCGGGAGGCGGGCGGAGCGCAGCCGCGCCAGGCCGGCTGAGGCGGTGCGTTGTTACCGCGCCTCCCCTGCAAGGCGCTGCCGCTTCTTGTCGCTGAGAAGCTGCTGGTATCCGCAGCCGTGAGCTTTCCTGCCTTGCTTTCTCGTTGCGTGCTTCCAGCTGCTGCCGTAATAGGAGCCCAGGTTTGGGTGTTTCCGTGGCAGCCTTGCTGTCGGATCGTCTGCCTGATGCCGTCATCTGAAGGCAAGGCAGCAACGGGCGTGCTGCTGTCTGTTATTGTTTGTTGTATTTTCAGGTAGCCTGCTCCTGGCCAAAAGTACCGGATTCGGGGCCCGTGACTCTGAAGACCTCTGTTTCTCCTAGAAAGGTGAAGCAGCTGTGACTAGTGAATTATACAAATCTCTGTTTGGCGGAGGGATGGGTTTGCAAGTAGTAGGTACTCGTTGCTCCTGGGGAATGAAGGGAGTGTCCTTTGCGGTTCAGGAAGATGATCAGCTGGAAGGACCCAGACATGGTCGTCTTTCTCCCATCCGATGTGGGAAGTGATTTAGGTAGCCTTATGAGCTCTTTTCCCTATCGTTTGGTAAGATTTTATGATTGCGAGAATTGCCACTTTTGGTTAAGGCCAAGTTTTATCCTAAATCTAAAGACCTCTGTCCACTTTTTGGCAGAACTGAGGATGTTTTCCTTCCAGAAGCTCTGTGCTTGAGTGAATTGCGCCCCGGTTTACAGCCCTGCTGAAGTGAAAAAGAATTAAAATGAAAATCATACTATAAATTACGTTTACCAGTTCTGTTAGCTGGGCTGTGGGCAAAATTGAGTTCTACTTCCTATTAGGAAAAAATGCAAACTCAGTTTTGTTTTGTTTTTTTTTAATCCCCCTGGAACTGGTGGAAATGCACTATGTTTTATAAATTGTGCAGCTTGTCACTTTAAATTTTTTTTTTTTCAATTTCATATAGTTTTCTGGGTCCTAAAATTCTTTGGCCTTTTGCCTGGCTTGCAAAGTAAGGAAGGTATACACAAACTAGAAAAAAATATATACATTATCTTTATTGTAAAAGTAATTTAGAGAACAAGATTATTCATATTAAATCTATATAAGAGTTCCCCCATCCTTTTGTGTTGTCCTCATTTGTATTTTGTTGGAAATGAAGCAGAATTATAGCAGTCATTGCTATTTCTCTAGCTAAAGAAATATAAATGAATAAAGCAAAGCATCACTGGATAAAATTACTGTATCATGGAGTTTAGGGTGCTGTTGTTTTTTTTCTTTTTTTCTTTTTTTAACTGAGCCTTTATTTCCTGTTTATTTCATTGTTTCCAGTGATAAAATAAAAAAAGAAGGAGAGATGGGAAACCCAGAAAACATTGGAGATGCATATGTTGCTGTGATTCGTCCAAAAAATACTGCTAGCCTGAATTCGCGGGAATATCGAGCTAAATCCTATGAAGTAAAACTATTTTAATTTTTTTTTTTGTTAACATTTTAAAAATAGTATGTAATAATATATATAATATTGCAGAAAAGCAAATCTGACAATAAGATAGCTGAAACAACGTATACACATCCTATATACCTACTATGCATTGTTCCATCAGTATAGTATTGGAACACTTTACACTTTTGAAGTTCTTTTTAGTTGTTGTTGTTCTTTGCATTCCTGTTAAATAGAGAAACAACAATATCTATGTTAGTAGGGAACCGGAGGCTTAATAATTCGTACTAAAGATGCTAAAGCCAAGGATTTAAAAGTATTTATATGACAGCTACCGTTTATTTCAATCAGAATTAGAATTTTTTTTTTCAGTTGGCTCTAGATGTTCTTAGTAAAATCATAAGACATCTTTAATAGAGAAGGGACTAGAATTTGATCCTGGGCAAATCCACAAATGAAAAGTACATCAAGCACTAGGAAGTGGGATTTTTTTAAAGCAAATGCCAGAGCCCCCGTGTATTTATTTGCTTTTGCTATGTTACATATATTTGAAGGAATTATTTTTTAATTACATTCCTTAGCTCTCTAAAATCTAGAGGCTAAAAACTTCCGCGTACCTGGAATATGCAACAGTTTCCAGTGTAAAATGTGAACCTGCACATGATTCACAGGCATACCTTGTTAGTCCGGCCTTTGCAGCTTTGACTTGCTCTGTGTTTCGTTTTGGTGGGTCTTCTGCCCCGTGGGCGGCTCAGTACAAGGATGCAGCCTGGTATTTTTCTCTTTAACCTTACCGTCATGTAGGTCATTCTGACTTCGTTAGGGTGCTCTTCCACATTCAGTACTTCCTGAATTTTGTTACAGCTTTTGCAGTGGTACCATAAATACCAAAAAGAAAAAAAGTGTTCCGTACTTGTTTCAGTTGTGCTTAAATACTGCTTTGGTTTCCTTATTGTTTGAAAGATTTTGTTGCTCGAAGTTCCCATTGAAGGTCAAAAGAAAAAAAGAAAGAAAGTTTTGCTGGAAACTAAAGTGCAGGGAGGCACTGAGATAACCCAGAGCATCTTGGATTATGTATTAGAAGCCACCAAACCGATTTCACCAGCCAATCAGGGTATTAAAGGTAAAAATGTTTTAATCTGATCTATTGTTGATATCATGATAAAATATCTTAAAATTGAAATGGGCATAGAAAAGTTGTGCAAAGGCAAAATATTTAGTTTAAAAAAACAAGACATTTGGGGGGGGTTTCGTCAAGAAGGCCCAAACCAACCATATAGCTAAAACCTTTGATTTACCTTTGTTTCCCCTTAACTTCCAACTCTATAAAATGCTTACTAAAAGATTTTTATTAAGTCAAATTTTCCTTGTCTGCATTACTTTGTCACCTCAAATTGAGATTTATAGCTAAACTTTTGGCAAATCAGATTAAAGTGGCTTTTTAAACCTTAATTTCAGCTAAAACTTGACTAGTCAATAGACTGCTTCTAATTGCATTGCTTAGTGGACAGAGTATCTACATTAAAGTACTTCTTATAGGTGCAGTTTGATTAGGACATGTTCTTGTTATTATTGTGACATAGCTGATCTGGCAAACAACCTCACACTTGTACCGAAAAAATTGTTTGAGCCAGCTTATTTCATTTCCAGAGCGGTATAAACTGTACTGACTAAGGCACTTTTTTTGCTGTGTACTGCGTCTCTGCTACGAAAGATTTGTAAGTAAGGTTATACTGGGAAGGTTGTCAGTGCAGACAAGACTACTACAGTGCTAGTACTACTACAGTGCTAACAATCTGGAAAAGGAAGAGCTAGTTAGAGGGTAAAACATTGCAGGTGGTGATAACTGGAGCTGGATGGACTTACCAAAGCTAATCGAGCCAGAAATATGAAATAACGTAATAGCATTAATACATGTTAAGTAATGCATAGCAGAAACAAAAACAGTCTGGCTCATAGAGTATGAGAGTTTTAAATCGACTCAGAGGGCCCACACATTACTGTGCACAGTTTAGTGTGATCTATGCTAAAATGTGTAGCTGAGGTCAGAAAAGCAAACAGAATGCTAAATTTTGTAAGTGTGGAAGGGAGGATAACATGGAAAACGCTGTCATACCATCACATTAATAAAGAATTCATCCTCGCATGGAATATAGCATTTACTCGTGATTTCCCAGTTCAAAAAGAATCTTGTTTAACCTAACTTGTTTCCAGTTACTTTACTTAACTTGTTCTTCTCTTGGAGAAGAACATTACAAATAATAAGGAGCATAGCTTTTTTCATAGTAACTTTTCTATACAGTTACAGCTATACAGCTAGAAAAAAGCTGTACAGTCAGTTATTTTTCAGGCTAATAAACATGTATATATTTATGTTCTTTTATAATTCACTATCCTTTAGAATTTTTTTTTAGCTTACTTAGATTTCAAGTAATAAATAATTTTATTTCCTAGAAATTGGGAAGGATAGGTCTGCTAACCTTTAAGTCAGCCAACTCTAGATTTGTTTTGTTGTTATTTATTTATTTATTGCTTTTTGATACTGTGCTAGGAAAGCGAGTAGTGTTAATGAAGAAGTTTCCTCTTGATGGAGAGAAGGCAGGCCAGGAGGCATCACTTTACATTGTTCCAGCTGTTGTCAAAGGTAACACTAAACATAATTTCTGAAGTAGCATGCATTTTAGCAGACGTTCAGTTGATGGTTTCTTAAGGATGTTCATGAATGTGTGGTATGGCTTTTTCTGTAGCTAAGCATTAAACAGTTAGATTTAGGTAGAGGCCTTTCTTCAAATACCTTAAAACCTGAAAAAGTTACTTAAATTAGGGAAAAATTTATGTAATCTATTGCATTTGTTTCTGTAACCATAGCACGCTTTTGTTTTAAGCTGCATTTGTTCATTTGATGATTATATTCCAAAATATATGCATAACTCTTCAAAAAAAAAAAATTACTGAGATTACTGAACGCCAATGTTAAATAAGGCATCCAAACAATTCGGTTCAGTGTTGTTTACTCAGAGAAGAATGCTTTGTTAAGTCAGTAAACACTTTTGTTTGAGTAAGGAAGAGTGAATAAAGTCTTTAGAAGGCAAAATATATTGCTTGTCGGTAGAGAATTACAAAAAATCTTGACGTAAATGTCTGTGTGCTTTTGGGGAAACTCTTCGTTTATTCTCTGTGATAAGCCCTAAGGATAAAAACTGTCAAATAAGTAAATATGACTGTGGAGTTACCAACAGCAATAAATACCACTTCTGTCCATAAGTCCTATTCATGACCAACAGTTTGTTTTTTGGGGTTTTTTTGAGCACCGGCATACATTTGTAATTATCTCTCAAATGAATCTGATCGCACTGGTGGAATAGTAACTGAACGCTTTAAGGTTTGTAAGGCTACTCTGCTGAGCTACGGTGAGCTTTTACACAAGGATTGTATGTAATTTAGAGAAAATTGAACTTCTCTAGCATAAGAAAACATATACTCTCACTTAGCCGGGCATGTGTAACTACAGAAGATTCAGAAGGGAAAGTGAGACTCTTCTTGTCCGTGTGCCTTCAGAGTTTGTTTCTTTTTTAGATAATACAAAATATGCATACAGCCCTGGATGCCCTGTGTTCTACTGTTTACAAGACATCATGAGAGTCTGCAGTGAATCGAGCACTCATTTTGCTACGCTTACTGCGAGAATGCTAATTGCCTTGGATAAGTAAGAAATGCCATCAGTAAAAATACTCACGTTAAAAGAAAAGATAAACAAAGACATTTGCAGATGTAGCAAGTAGTTTTACAGCAGTCTTCTGATTAAGAAAGAAGTCATAGCAATAGCACATGTTACTTCCTTCATATGATTGTCAGAAACTAAAACCATGATGACAGATTTCTAAATCTTTTTTTAAAAAATGTTTGGGGGAACCTGAAGAATGGTATGCTTCTTTAAATCAAGTGTCATCTTAAAAGTATGTACTCACAGTGAAAATTTTATAAAACCATATAAAATGCTAATGATTAATCTTCTATAAATGACATACAGGTTATCATTAAGAGTATTTGCCAGAATGTAGTGGAAACATCCTGTTAATTACATAGCATTGAGATTCGCATTTAAATTAAACCTCCCTTTACAAATAGTGAAGTATCTTCCCCACCCATACAAATTTATTTGAAGTATGGAATTAACTTTCTGGGAGGTGTTTAGTTGTTTAGACAGATTTATAGTAGTTTGAAAATTGGACATGTGAGTGTTTTTTTGGCCTTTTTATGTCCCCTTAACGAAGAAGTGTCTGACCCAGCCCATACATACGTGTCACCTTATTTGCAGGAGTAAGTCTGTTGAACTGTGTTTGAAGCAGACAGGAAAATCTTCAGGAAAAGGGAGGTTCTGTGTTTATGTGCATCTTGTTCTGCCACGTTTTACTAAAGTTGGGCAAAACTTTTTGCTGTCTCAAAAAAAAAAAAAAATACAAGTTACAGCCTAGTACCTAAAATGGTTCTATGTGTAGGGTTTTTGCAGTTTGTTAGTACGGAGTTGTAGTATTTCCATCTATGCCATTGTGTCAGTTGTTACATTTATTTGTTACTTAAGGAGTGCTTTCAGGCTCTAGGCTGTGTTTAAATTGTGTTACTAGCCTCAGAGTTGTGAGAGAAACCTTGGAAGTATAATAGAAAATAGTTTATACTGATTATTTCCTAGGTCAGTAGTCTGCAACAACAGTTTTGAAAAGTTCAAATTACCATAACTAATTAATCTGACAACTTTTTAGCAAAATTGCCTGAAAGTACCTCAGGCAGGCTGGAAGATGTTTATAGCACAATGACCGCAGTTTTAAAGTCCTTGTTCACAGCACAACTTTGAACAAGTGAAGGGAACAAAGCTTGGATCCAGGCCTAAGCATAGGCTTTGGACCATGAGCCACGTTCTGCCCTTACACCTGGTTTTGGGACAGACAGACGCTTCAAGCAGTCCGTATCAGTGCATCTCTATTTTGAAACCACATACTTTTTTTTTTTTCCTTCGACCTTTCCAGGCTAAATCACTAAATAAAATTGATTGTATTCCAAAGTACATGTTTATCTCAAGTTTTTGAAAAAGTATTTGCAGAAACCTACATAGAGACACGGCTTTAGCCCCTGAGTTAACATGTGCCCTGTTTAACATAAGAGTAAAATAAATTTAGCAATGAAATGAAAATATAGTTACCCAAAAATAAACATGAATACCTTTCCTTGAGCACTGTCTTAGAAAGTATATGTGGCAGGAAAAAACGCAGCAGGTGGACAGTGCTGACTTCCCCCTCCAGCTTGCAGGTGGTAGCCTACCTGAAAAAGACGTAGCAGTTGGAAGCCATGAAACGACCTCCCTCTTTTCCCTTCTCCCATTTCTCCGTAACTAACAAAACAGATGAGTTGAAAGACTTAAGTCTGCACTGATGTTTGAAACTTAAATAATCTACTCTACGTTTCTAAATTTGTACATTGAGAGTAGTAATACCATAAACTGAAAGTAAATGTGTTATAATGTAATGTGGTGGTGGTGGTGTGTGTTTTGGCTTTAACCAATGTGATTATTACCTTGACTTAACATTTCTTTTTCTTTGAGAACTTGCATCTGCAGGAAATATATTTGAGCAAATGCTATACTAATACGTACTATTTGTATAACTGTATCCTGTTCACAAAATTTCAAGGATGGGGATTAATTTAGTGCTCTAACATCAGCTGTGCACATGATAATTAAAACTTAAGAATTTTTTAGATGAGTTACTCCATACAATCCAGTAATTTTATAGACATGAGGTCTTATTCCTGTAGGGTTTTCTTTTTCTTTTGGGTCATACGTACAGCCCTTAATCAAATGGAATAACAGACAGGCATGACAAAAGTAGTCCTTTTTTACTTGGAAATGAATTACTTGCCCACTTTCTTCTGCAGGTGGTTGGATGAACGGCATACCCAGTCTCATTCCATCCCAGCTTTATTCAGGCCATCCCCTCTTGAGAGAATTAAAACAAATGTAATAAATCCTGCCTATGCTATAGAACCCGGTCAAACAGAGAGCTCGTTACACATGGGTTATACCGCCCTAGAAATAAAGAGTAAAATGTTGGCATTGGAGAAAGCAGATGTGTGCGTCTATAATCCTTTGTTTGGGTCTGACCTTCAGTATACCAACAGGGTAAGAACTACATTTTCTTTTAGTATTTGTGCAACTTACATATGTTTTCATTTTACATTTCATTCATCTGATGTGAGTGTGCTTTATGTTTAATATAATCAGATGTATTTATTGCATGCTTATTGCCAATTTAGATTTTCAGATTCACACATCTGAACACCGATTCCTTTAGTTGTAGAAAGTTACTATCATAACTTTCGTTCCAAGAGAATATGCGGCTTGGATGGGGGGTTGATTGTTTAGTCAAATCTCAGTAAGATTTCTTTTTTTTTTTTTTTTTTTCAGTTATGTTTTAAATTGTCTTCACAGGTTGACAAAGTGGTAATAAATCCATACTTCGGCTTTGGAGCCCCAGACTATTCAAAGATTCAGATTCCGAAAAGAGAAAAGTGGCAACGTAGCATGAGCAGTGTCACCGAGGACAAGTATTATGTTACATTTCTTTTTCATTAACAAATAATTTTCTTTTGTTATATTATAGTAATGCTTGGTAGACTCAGTCAGAATGAGATTCCCGTTACTTTAGTAGTTAAGTGTACAAATACCTATTTAAAAAGAATCTGTTTTAAGTCTAAGTACTGAAACATAACAATTAAAGGACAGAGCAAGGAAGATTTAAATTATAAAATAGAATCAAGGAAGCATTTCTTGCCAGATTGAATACAGCTGTGGCTTGACTTCTGTGTGACTGCGATACTAGTTGTATGAGTATGGATGCATCTTAGCTGCATGACCTTCATCATTATTCTTTATGTAGATATACAGTTAGTCCTCAGTCATTTTAAAACAGTCTTTCTGTTCAACTGTTGAAATATTTCTGAACTGTGTGTTCCTGCTGTTTCCCCTTTTCATTCACAGGGAGCACCAGTGGGTAGATGATTTCCCTCTTCATCGCAGTGCTTGCGAAGGCGATTCTGATTTACTAAGCCACCTTCTGGATAAAAAGTTTTCTGTTAATCAGTTAGACAGTGACCATTGGGCACCTATTCATTATGCATGCTGGTGAGCCAACTGAGTGTATTTCTGCCTAATGCAGTCTGCTGTCACAAGTTTCTTTAGCACTAAGCATGTATGTAATTGATCATACAGACTCAAAAATAAGAAATTGAGAAACTCCAGGCTTTTATACTGCAACTGTAATATGTGTTAGCGTTAACTGTCCAAAGAGATACGTTGCTTCACGTTTTGAGATCATTTGAGATCACTGAGATCTACCTGAATGGTTTCTGAGGAGACCAAATTTGGTGACCTTATTATCGAATACTTATGTACGACCTCTTGTGTCTGTCCTCTGAAACATCTGTTCTAATCACTGTTGGAGGTGCTGGGTATAGTCCAGGGAAGGTAACCCTTGCTTGTTGGTTAAAGGTTGTGAGCAGTCTGAGGACAACATGGCAATAGCTGAGCTGAGCAAGTGTTTGTGAGAGTCATATTTTGAGCAGGAGGCTGGACTAGGTGATCTCCAGAGGTCTCTTTCAGCCAACATTTATGATTCTATAATTCTGTGATGATTTTATGCTGTGAATGCTTCACAGAGCTTTTCTCAGCTGTGGTAAAAAATGCTTTTGCGGTAAAAATGCTTTTGTTTTATCTTTAAGCAAGTCAGTCTTCAGTATTTGTAATAATATCTGATTACATGAAGAACCTGAAAATCAAACATGATTCTAAAAAAAAAAAAAAAAAGAAACGTACTTGATTTTTTGTGTTTCTCAGAAAGTTTGCGTAAATGGTATACACAAGATTTAGCAATCATCAGATTTTAGCGTGAAGCTTAAGAGTCCTTACGGTTCATCTACATGACAATCAGAGGATTTCCTTTTCTCCAGCAGATTTTTTTTCAGTCAGGGCTGAGCCCTGTTTTGCCATGCCTGGATTGCTACAACTACACAAGCTAGCTAGTTTAAAGCAAGCTTAGATATGTCTCTAATGAATCCCAATACATGGTTACTAGATAGTACCACAGAAGTGCAGAACTAATTTGAATTTCAACAGACTTTCTAATGCTCCGTTGTCTTTGGTGACATTTCAAAGCTTTACTTTACTTCTGTGTATAATTACAGTCTAGAAATGGTTGCTATTGTTCTAGTGTTAGGTTGCGCTAAAAATCTTGTTATAATTTCTTATTTTTATGCGACGTCTTTTGAATCTTTTTGATAGTTAAAAATATGTTACCTTAATCAAGAAGTAAATGTAGAAAAACTTTTGTCAGCTGTTGAAACATAAGATATACTCTGAGCACAGTAATAGACTTTTTCATATTTAGGAATATGTTTAAGAATATCTGAAAAACATTTTATTTTACCTTCACTGTGTCTGTTCTGCTTTTAATCTGTCTGCAGGTATGGAAAAGTTGAAGCTACTCGAATGCTCTTGGAGAAAGGGAAATGCAATCCAAACCTTTTGAATGGACAGCTTAGCTCTCCTCTTCATTTTGCTGCTGGAGGTGGGCATGCCGAAATAGTGCAAATTTTACTGAATCATCCAGAAATTGACAGAGTAAGTTCTGTTTGTGTGTACGTTTAACAGTTTTATCAGCAGTTGCTAGCTTGTGCGGGTGAAATGCTGTGTCCCTAGATCACAATGTGTAAACACGGTGATCCTGTTGAGAGGGTGCCAAAAGAAATGGTTAAATGGTTTTCAGTAACTCCACTTTTCCCATTGCATTACCAATTAAATGTTGTCTGAACCCTAAGATGAATGATTTTTAATTGTCTCAAAAAAGTGTATGTGTTTACCTGTCTCCAGTGAAAACAATGTATTATCAGTGTTTCTGTTTGTTTGTAGCACATTACTGATCAACAGGGACGATCTCCACTGAATGTCTGTGAAGAGAACAAACAAAATGAGTGGGAAGAAACTGCAAAACTGCTGAAGGAAGCCATGAATAAACCTGTATGAGTTTATTTTCTAAGTTT
Organism: Struthio camelus; assembly: GCF_040807025.1. NCBI lineage: Eukaryota > Metazoa > Chordata > Aves > Struthioniformes > Struthionidae > Struthio > Struthio camelus. Next base: position 27,117,634 of record NC_090943.1, on the reverse strand, counting down.
AAAGTTTACATATAAATTCACACACAAACTCACAGAGTTCGGCCCACTTACAGCTGTTACCAGAAACATGCAGTTGCACGTGCTTAATTTTTCCGTATTTTACATGTAATGTAGTTTATTCAGTATTGACAAACCTAACATGTTGTCTTTTTAACTCTTTCTATTTATGTAAGACGTCAAATGTGATATTTTGATTTATTTGTGGGAGCATCACATCAGCTACTGATTTTGTCTGCTACTGATCATACGACCATTACTTTTCTTTATGCCTTATCATTTTATGTGTTGATATATAGGAATGTTCAGCTGACTAGGTGTAGGCTTCTACAAAATGAGACTTACATCAGTTAGTCAGCCTAGACTTCCTTGGCAGTGAGTGGAGCTCAACCCAGGCTAGAGGCATCATGATCTTATGATGCAAGTCCTTTCATCCTGAACTGTATTTAAAATAAGATAGATGAATAAAAAGCACTTGTTTCCTTTCTTTGACTTCAGATGAAACTTGTATCCCTGTAGTTAGGTGGCAGTAATCCTATCCACATTTTTTCAAGAGGTTTTTAAGAATCTTCAATTCACTCTATATGAATGCATCTTCCAAAATAAAGAAGGAATTGACCTCCCTTATTCTAGTTCTTATTATGCAGTTGATCAAATGGGAGTTATGCATCTAATGACCCTAGAAGACTAATGCACACCTTTTAAGTAGATTTCACAACATAACAGGCGATAACATGTTGTCACCTATTGCTGTTGAATTAATACGGTAAAATTAAAAGTTTAATGATTACTGCAATAGGAATCACAGTGACTATTGCAGCTAAAATTGACTAATTTCAGCCTTATTTTCACTCAGTTGTCATTTTCCAAAGCATTCCTCTTTTTTCCAGAAGTTTCTAGAATTGCTGTCTCAGGTTTTGAGGACTGAGGAGATTTGAGCAGGGAAAATAACAAATTCTTGCAACTTTGTATTTAAGGAGGTTTCAGGATATGCAGAGCCCAAATCCCTCAGAACTTTCAGATGCCTGCTGGCCTCCGAGTTCAACAGAAGTGAAGCCCCCAAAATGTCATTAAGATTTTTTTCATGGCTGTTGTGTTCAAAAGTACTGTATGAGAACTTGCACAGGACATGAAACAAGACATTTTGATAAACAGTGAATTTGCAGTAGTTGTGCAACGTTATTTTTCTCAACAGTATGGTTGTTGCTGAATTATGGTGAAATTGCTTGCCTCTTCAGAAGCACTAATGAAAAGATCGGTTTTTAACAAGTGGTTTGTTTAATTATGTTTAATTTGTTTATGTAGTATGAAAAGGCACGAATTTATCGTATGGATGGGTCATATCGCTCTGTTGAGTTGAAACATGGAAACAATACAACTGTACAGCAGATAATGGAGGGGATGCGTTTGTCTCAAGAAACTCAGCAGTACTTTACTATCTGGATCTGTTCTGAGAACCTCAGTAAGTAACAAGGAAGACTGTTATACTTGAGAGTTTTTCACTGGGTTTTTTGTACTTCTCCCTGCCTATAAAGAAAAAAAAAAACCCAGCTATTTTGTCAAGAAAAAAAAGGGAAACTGAGCCATATATTCTCTAACAGTTCTGTAATACCCTCTTTGTATCTGTTTTCAGAAGCCATCTTTTAGGATTCTGTATTCTTGAAAAATCTGCAGAGCTCCTGCAGTTGTTTTGTGGCTGAAAGGAGCCAGAGAACAATGTATATGGGAACATGGAGAGGCCGCTGAAGCTTGGTTGGAGCTCTTGAATTCTTAGCATTTTTAACAATCAAGTCATCTGAAAGTATCTATATTTGGATGCCTAGATTAGCTTTGAGTCATCATCTCAAAAATATCAGCTTGTGGTCTTAAAGCATGTAATCCTCCACACTTGGTTTAGGGAAACAGTATCATTCAAACAGGTAGCATAGTAAATTTGAGAGAACTGACCACTGGAATTAGAGCTCATTTTTATGATTTCGGCTTTATTAATATACTTGTAAGTGGCTGTTAATTGTTTTAAATCATCTTTGTAACCTTTTAGCCAATTTGTTGCCTGCACATAAGTGAAACACTCATGAGCCATAGTCTTCAATTCTCTTTTTCAGCAGGGTTAAATTATGTTTCAACTCCCAACAGTGGAGTTAACTTGTGTCTAGACTGTTAATATACTTTGCACCTGCCAGAGACTCTCTAATCTTTGTAGATCTCATTTCTTGTGCCTTTTGCGTAAGGACTGAGACTCGGCTTTCTCTTCCCTCTTCTCAAGCTTTCCAGTAGATCAACTCCCAGCCTTTACAGTCTGATATCTCTAGACTGTGTTTTCAGAGCCATAAAGAGCTCTCCGTTCTAACCATTGTTTTGGGCATCCCCTGTGTCACTGTGGCATCTAGAATGTATTTATTTCATTTGGGAAGATGAGGCCAGTTCATGTTACCTTTCTGTTCTAGGCCACCTCTGTTGTCATAGGCCTTACTGCTGACTTACCCTAGGTGTAGTCTTATGTTTCTTCCTCGAGTATCGTGAAATTGCATGGATGTCGTTCTTTTTACTAATATTTAATCTATTTAAAAGGAGTAACTAAAGTAAAGTTGATTACAATTACTTCATTAGGTCCTTTAGTCATACTACTTATCATGTATTTTGCATTAAAATTATTTTTGATAAACAAATTTCCAGATATATTTGGTGGGAGGGGTTCAGGTACCAAACACCTTTATTTTTTCATATTTCTGATCTAAATAAAAATTATATTGCAGTTGTAGTCTGAGATACATAGCAAAAGATAAAAAGAACCATGAAAGAATTGATGAATTGTGATTGTGTATTTTGTTAGAAAACAGGGTAAACAGTACTGCTGGCACAAGGTAGCTGTGGGACGTGTTATAATGCTACTTAAAAAATACTGTTGTGATTTCAGCTGTTCAGGTCTAGTTGGACAGTACTGTTAATGCAGAAGCTTTCCATTTAAATTTTTGTTTGTTGATGTTAATCTTCCTCTGCAGGGGCATTATTATATTTCTTTTCTATCTATAAACGTTGCAAGCAAGCAATTTTCTCTTCACTTTTTGACAGAAAAATACAGACATAGCTTACCTTATAGAGGTATTTGCCACTTTTGAACATACAAACCATAAACTTTTCACAACAGACATACCTTTCTTTATCTGTGGTCATCCCATTTGCCTTTTTACTGTGCTGTATATCATATTGGCTATTGTCACCCTCAGCCAAACATAGAGGCTGATGCCTTTGGAATAGAAAGAAGTGTTTGAAATGTTGCTGCTTGTGCCCTTTCTGAATGTGTATGTCATATTTTACTCAAATCATTGAAGTATTAATTTTGCATCTTAGGGGACAGATCCCTGATACATTAGGTGTTGGGTTAAAAAAAAATTCTCAAGATACTTTATCTGAGCTTGAAAATAAATCTGCTTCTGATTTACTACGTCAAACTAGTGACGGGTTTTCATTGCATAATGAATTTCTTGCACTTTGTAAAGACCGTAGTTTTCTTGTACATAGGATGGATATTGGGTTTTTTTTATGTTTGAATGTAGGGTGGATAAGTCAGGTGAATAGATTATAAAATATCACAAAGTAAAAGCCAGAGCAGTGAGGGTGAAATAAATGCAGTAATGAGGAACTAGAAAACAGCCAAGCTGTAACAACAAGGAGAGGCAGGATAAGTGGATGAGCATAACTGTAGATTTGGACTGGCTATTTATCAGCTTTCATGTAGACAAGAGAACATGAAAAATTGCATGACTGTAGCCTGTTAGGAAGCATGATGCTTTACAGATAAAGAAAGATAAGTCTGTTTGAAAAGTTTATGATTTGTATGTTCAAAAGTGGCAAATATCTCTAAAAGTTAAGCTATGTCTGTATTTTTCTGTCAAAATCTTGACTTTTGGACTTTGTTGTGTCAATTATTCTAGGAGAAATACAATCTCCAGCATTTTTTATTATTGTAATTTTATTTAATATGGTATTTGGGCTGCTGGCTTTCCAGAGGCCCTTTACTTTTGTTTTTAAGGTCTGTCTTGGTATTCCATTAATTTTTTAAATGTATGTTCGCTCTTGAGAAGCTGAAAATAATAAAAGTTCCTCATTAGTGCATGCATTGAATTGGCTCTGAAAGTTTTGTCAAGAAGTCCATATTTTCAAAACCTTTTCTATATAGCAGTTTAGAAAATGTGGGGAAAAGATGTTGCTTTAATGAGTCCTCCGTTTCAGATGTTCTGGTTTGGTGCAGCATTCAATCATCCATATATGTCCTGGTTTGTTTTGTTTATTTATAAACAAAACTGTTATTTTCCAGGCCTCCAACTGAAGCCGTATCACAAGCCTTTGCAGCATATTCGAGACTGGCCTGAAATATTCACTGAACTGACAAACTTGGATCCTCAAAGGGAAACGTCACAGCTTTTCTTGAGAAGAGATGTGAGACTTCCGTTGGAAATCGAGAAAAAGGTCTGCGCTTTTGAAGTGATAGCATGAATTTATGGTCAGAATCAGAACACTTTGACCGTCGACACTCAGTGTGTTTAATGAGTGTAGTAATTCCCAAACTTATTTAAACTGGATCTCACCTGCTCCTCTTGTTTATAATAGTCTGGGTCTTCGGGTGCTTTTCTTGTCTCTACTATTCACGTACAAACATATACTCTAATCTCTCACCTTCTCAGCTGTTTGGCTCATCAAAACGCCATGTGTCCCAGTCGCTACCTGTCTGTTGTACTGCTAATAACAACCTGTCCTGTTTTCTTTACTTTTCTTGTACTGTGGGTTTTCAGGTGTTTAATTGATCAGATTCGATGGGATTATTCAAAGTTATTCTAAATGGATGTCTGAGGGGAAAAAAAAACCCACAGTTTATAGCACTAAGTAGGTTTTTTTTTTTTTTAAATCTCTGATATATTTTGTTGACTGCAGTGTATAAAATGCTTTTGACATGTTATTAGTTTGATGCGAGTGTTTCTCAGGAAGTTCTGACTGGGCATGGTATATCCGTCACCCGCAGTTTACAAGCGTGTTATATCAGAAAAGTCTGTAATTAAGTCATAGAAAAAATATGACACAAATATTTTCAATTACCAAGCATTACTAAAATATAGATTTCAGGGAGGATCATGCTTTTGTCTTCCATCTTTAAATCAATGAGAAACTGTATTAATTTTTTTGAAGTTCTTTTTTTTTTTTACAAAGAAATCATACTATTTAAATATTTTCAACAGATTGAGGATCCATTGGCTATTCTTATCCTGTTTGATGAAGCCAGATATAATTTGCTGAAAGGTTTCTATACGTCACCTGATGCCAAGCTGATCACACTGGCAAGTCTGCTGTTGCAAATAGTCTATGGAAATTATGAGAGCAAGAAACACAAACAGGGCTTTCTAAAGTAAGTGTGTCTTTAAATTTTCTTTGTAAATGAAGTGATCTAGATTGCACTGAGTGCATTACTCTCAAATAAACTTTAGGTATGCTGTAGGCAATGACTTTTCTCCATCGCTGCTCCAGTTCAGAGTATTCACATAACACCCTCATAGAATCTAGATATGGGGTCTGAAATATATGTTCATTTTAATTATTGCCGTCCCATGCAGAGGGACTGAGTTTCTGTATTCCATAAGCTATACTGAGATATAATAATACCAAAGTGAGTAACAGGACTGATGTGAAAGAAGGCTTTTAACAGGACTGAGATTTAACAGAACACTCATTTTGGGCAATGCAGAAGAAACCACTTAGTGTGTCCAGTTAGACCAACTTCTGGGGTTGGATTTCTTCCTTCCTTGAGGGAACTGTGGAGAGATGTTACATCTCTTCTGTCGCTCCCATGTGGACTGTTACACTAAACTGCTCGGAAACAGCACCAGTAGGGCTGTGCCAGATAGTGCTTTTCTTTCCCCTTCTCTCCACTTGCCTCAACAACAGCAGCTGAGCTGTTCTGGGATGTGGCTTTTTTCTCCCAAGCACATATCTACAGCAGCATCTGAGCACACCGGGATTTCACTTCTTTCTTTTCTGTGTGCACCATCACTCCTGCCCCCACTGTCTCCACCCCAACTCATTCATGTAACAGCAGCTGTGCTAATTTGGGATACTGCTATACTGCTCGTTCACAGCCTCAGCTGGGAGGTATTGGCTTGCTTTTTTGGTCCTGTTCTCCACAATCAGGGTGTATTTTCTGCAGCCATTACTCTGGTGTAAGCATGGGCTGCCGCAAAAGGGCTGTAGCTTTCACCTGTAGCTTCTTTTCTTTTCCTTCTGGTAGGAACAGAGACTGAGGCATTGCAGAAAAAGCTAGATGAATGAGCTCACTGACTAGAAAACTTTTTTTTGAGGTGGGCTGTTCAGTAGGTTCAGCTGTTGACTCATCTTGTCTTGTGGCTACGTTCCCGGTAGATCTGCCCCCACCAGCAGCAGTGGGCAGTTAAACCCAGTGGGTTTTAATATGAAACTGGCCCTCTCTGAATCCCAGCAGCTACTTAAGCGGGGATGTGTTCCTTTGCTTTCCTTTCCCCACTGCGGCAGGTCAGCAACGTGGCTCTGAGTTGATACTGCACAGCAGGAAGTGTTTGACTGTTTAGATAAGGCTACTTGAAAAGATAGTTTGGGCCAGATGGAAGAACCTTGTGGGCACTGGGGTATGCTTCCTATGCGTATTCAAATGGAGATCTTAGAAAACGCACATCAGTTTTGTTCTTCAGAGAGATGCAAAGATTTATATGCTGATATTGTTTAAATCTCTCCTGGCTGTTGTTTGTATGATAATATCCTTGAAGATGTGGATACGTTGTCCTTGTGCAAGGTAGACAGTATGTGCTATTACTGACAAATATAAATAAAAAAGGTCTAAATATTTCTGAAAGCTAGTGATGTATACTGTATTAATTGTGCATAAAAATAAGCTAGTAAGGACTTCCTCCGATGTTTAAAAAAAGGGGACTTCATATAAATAGCCTCACTTTCATGCCATGTGACCTTTCACGTTAAATTAACAGGCAAGTCTTTGATAGTGCAGAGTTTACAGTTTGTGCAGCTGAATAGAGCAGTGAAGAGAAGGGTACCCATAAGCTATCTCCCAGGTTTCTGAGTGTGGGATATTCAGGTTTAAATGACCGCCTGCATCTAATTTTGGCTCCCAAACTGGAAATCACTGAATTGGTCTGCAGTCAGCTGATGACCACGCATACTGCAGCCAGCATCTCGTTTCCCTGCCATGTTGGTGATGCAGGCTGCTGACAGTGGATAACATAAAGTGGACAAGCCATATAAAGCCATATAAAGTGGATCTCCATTAACTGAGAATTATACTGTATCTTAGGAAGCCTTGGCTTCTCTTTCAGGAAAGCTTCTCAACCGCTGAGGCAAGGTAGAGTGGGAGCTGACAATTTAGCTCAATACACTTGTCCCGAAGACACAAGCTAGCAGGCATATTCTTTGTCGTTAACGTTGTTTACTGAAATAAAACTATCGCTTTCTCTGCTTTTTCTCTTAGTGAAGAAAATCTTAAATCCATCGTACCAATCACTAAGCTAAAAAGTAAAGCTCCTCATTGGACAAACAGGATACTTCATGAATATAAGGTGAGACAAATAGCCAAATTCTAGAAAGTCCTGTCTTGAACTTTTATTGACGGTTTTATTGTCAGTTAATGTATGAAAATACTGGTATATGAAACTAGAAATGTGTGTGTGTTGAATTTTCAAGCTGGGTTGTTGGAATGCTGCTTTTCTTGTATAGTTGCAATTGATCTGTTTGCTAGAAGTAAATAGAATGTGTATACATGAGCAACGCTAATAGGTCCCCCTTTTGCCAGTCTAACTTGTACGTTAGGGACCTATTATTAGCACTGCTCGTGTGTACACACACGCGCGCGTGCACACACATAGACTCCCTTGACTAGAGTCTGGTAGAAGGTATAGAAGACTATTCTTACTCTCTTGTATCAGAGAGTATGTGAGAGCGAACACAGTTGTTCAGTCTTTTAAGGCCATTATAGGAGGGAGGCGTTGCGGGGGGAGAGGGAATGAGAAAAAAGTTAGTCTTTGTTCTAAACATATTAATGTGTTTTACATTTTTTTTAAAAATAGCTGTGTAGAACTTGGACGACCTGTAATGCAAGGTGTGGAAGCCACGAGGTTGGTCCCGTCCTCCACACCTGCAGTTATGGCCCTAAGTGCTAATGACTTGTGCTCCCTCTTGTGCCTTCTCATCTCGTTTGTGGCTGGGTTGACTTTTTTGTTTGTTTGTTTGAGTTTGAACAGTCATTTTCCCTCTTTTGGTTAAGGTACTTTACGCCGGGCTATTTTGAGTTGGGAGCGCTCCAACAACCCTTTGTTGCAAGTGTTTCACTCTTACAGAAGAGGAAGAAATGGAATCATGTCTAATTCCGAGTGAGGGCTCCATTAAAGAAAAGGAAGCTACCTCTCTCTCTTTTGTTTAAAAAAAATAAAAAAATCCATGCTGTGTCTGGGGAGGTACTTGATCATCTTACAGTGGCTCACTGGATTAGACCCCCCCTAAAGGAGGGCTTGTTAGTTTTATGGATTCTGATGGATTTAGGGTCAGATGGGTGCCTAGCTGCTTATCCCTGACAAGCATGAGATATTGCTGATAGAGGTGAAAATGTGGAGACTTGCAGAGGTTAGGTGTCTGTGGTTGGGATTTTTTAGGCTCATATAGGCATCTGCATTTTGTCTCAACCTTCTTTGGCATCTGAGCCTTTCTGTGGATCTAGGTTTTAACTTAGGTGTGGTATCTTTGGAGAACTGTTGCTTGGAAAGCACTTTGGGAATACTAGTTTCCAGTAAACAATGTATTTTTTTTCCAAATAAACAAATAAAGGCTTGTTTATTGCCATTGTGCCTTTGTTTCTAGAATCTCAGTACCAGTGAAGGTGTAAGTAAAGAGATGCATCATCTGCAGCGCATGTTTTTGCAGAATTGTTGGGAAATTCCTACTTATGGAGCAGCCTTTTTCACAGGACAGATATTCACCAAAGCAAGTTCAAGTAGCCATAAAGTCATCAAAGTATATGTAGGAGTAAATGTAAAAGGGTTGCACCTCCTCAACATGGAAACCAAGGTCAGCTTAATAAATGAACTGCCAATAACAACTGTTAACGTCTCATTCTGTTTTCTTAAATTCTTTGTGCTAATTGTCATTTCACATCAAAGTATTTGGTTAAACTTGACTGTAAAGATTTCCAAGATGTTAAGATCTTTGTAAGGTATTAATAATAGAAAGCCTTGTCTTTTGCCATTTGACTACTTTATCAGCTACCACTGTTCTAAGTCAAAATCCTATGTAAGTGAACAGGGGAAAGTTCAGTTTGTAAGTGTTGAGAATATTTTCTGAGTGATAGTTTTCTACGTTTCACTGTAGGCCTTACTCCTCAGTCTAAAGTACGGTTGCTTTATGTGGCAGTTGGGAGATGGAGATACGTGTTTTCAAATCCACAGTCTGGAAAACAAAATGAGCTTTATTGTGCATACCAAACAGGTAAGCATTGACAAAATTTACTTTACAGAATTTTCTGAGACAGTAAGCTTTCAGTTATCTTTGACTCAGCGAAAATAAAGCATATTTTAAATGTAACTTGAAGTGTGGGGAGGGAGGGTTTTTTTTTTTGTGAAATGTCATTGATTATTTAAATCTAGATTTTTTTCGTTTTGTGTTGAGAATTGTACCTTACGGGACTCTAATCAGTTGCTTAAAAAATCCTATTTATAAGATTACCCTCATTGAACATGTTTACTCTGTATGCTTGGAGTTGGGTCACTTGTCATGCTTTATTTAAGTAATTCTTCCTAAGCTAGATTTATGCCTCTTCTCTCTTGAGACTGACCACCCATGTACAGTTTAAAAAATGCCTAAGCCAAGTCCTCAGAAATACAATTTTAAAATGAGAATTTTTTATTTAATATTTCAGAATGTTTGCTTGTTTTCCTAGCATGTGAAGCCTTTAGGGTTCATAATACGTGAAATGTATCCATATCGGGAGGGAAAAAAAGTGTAATGAAAATTGTTTGTTCCACTATAATACATTTCTTGCATAATTATGCATTAACTGTCCTCAGACTCCAAGGATAAATCCAAATATGACAAGAATTACAAAGTTACATATTTGCTAACTTGGCAATTAAAACTAGAGGAGGTTGGGAAACTGAAGATCTGTGTTATAAAGCAACTTCACAGTAATTGCTACCAGCAGCTTTGTTTGACAGGGCTTTGTGTATGCTAGATGGAAAATGCTTGTTCTACCTCCAGCCAACATCAGTGGTAATATGTTAAGTTATGGTAAAGTGTTTTGTGATGAGATTACAGCTTTGAGCATCTTACATACTTTGGCAGAAGTTGTTCATCTGATTGTTCCATGTTAAAGTGCTTGTGGGGGGGAGAAGCAGTTGAATATTTGTAAAATCACTTTCTGATGTATGATAAAAGCCTAGGCACGGTTTTCATTTTCCTTATTTCTAAGATGATGTAACTTTTGAAATTATTCAATTATTTGCTTTCTACTTGCATTTGCCATATTCTTAAGTTGATTGTGTCTGTTTTATTTGTGAAATGCTGATAGAATTTAATTGCATACCTTTATACAGGCAGGTCTCGTCGTAAAACTTCTGATGAAATTAAATGGCCAGTTAATGCCTAGTGAAAGAAATGAATGATGGAGATGGACAGTGGTTACGGAACAGCATCTTGTGGTTAAGCAAAAGTAACTTTATTCCTGTCGTAACAGAAAACTTTCATGTATGTGAGTTCTACAGACTGGAAAAGTAAATTTGTACAGTTTTTTTAACTTTGTACAGAAGCTGCATGGTTTATTTTTTTAAAAAAGTATACAACATATTAATTATTTTTATAAATATATTTTGTTTCATACATAAGCTATTGTAGGGCTTGAGCTGAACCAGTAAAGCTAATGAAATGAAAATGGTTTAGCAATTTGGGCAAGAATGAAGCAAATAAAGACTTTGTTCCCAGGAGATTATGGGATTACCAGTGCCATCAGGCAAGTCTCCCTTAACCTATTACTAACTTTTCATGTCATTCTGTGGAATGCCAAGGAGGTGGTATATGCTACAGTACTTTGTAGACAAACTTTATTTTTAAGATACTGCTGATAAGTATGCTTAGAAGACCAGTTAGTCCTTTGAGCAACCACCTTTGATAAACTCTGGGTTTTTTTTGGTTTCTGATAAACTGATAGCTGACTTTATTTTTACTCTTAACTTTCTCATACTGAAAATTTTGTACTCCTATTTATTCTAAAACATTGCATGAGGATGACGAAAGAGAAATACTCTAAATCATTCAGAAGCCTTATTAAATGTTTAACATACTTGTTTTAAAATAACAGGATTTTGATTTTTGCTGCGCAATATAAAACATTTGTATGTGAAGAAGGGGGAGGATAAAGACTTACAAATAAATCTTATTCAGAGGACTTCAGAAAGTTTAATAAATCTTATCCTGTATTGCAGCGCATAGCAAGTAACGTTCATGTGGGAGGTACTAAGTTATTTCTGTAAAACTAATTTTCCTAGTCATCCCTTAAAATTTAAGTTTCTTGAGACTCCAGACAATACAGGATGCAGGAATGAAGATTTATAATGGAAGGAAGTCAAACAGTTTATAAGCGTTCTGCCCGGTCTTTGCAGAGTCAGGACTGGGTCTTAACGAGTTGCATCCTAAGTGGGACCATCGCTTTATTTCCTAACAGTTCAGAACGTTTTATTTTAGGTCTTGTGTTTGAAAAGATTTGCATATTGATTCTGACTTGCATTCAGGCAAGTCTTAATCCATTTCTAAAAACATACATTTTTCTTAGTGTGCCTAACTAAAAGGAAAACTATGCAATCGGAAGGTTGAAAAACATCTTAATGTTTTCTCCTCCCACCAAAGGATGGTATGAACTGTCTCTGTGGAGTTTGAAACATATGCTTGTACCTTAAAATACTATCCATGCAGCAAATCTTGAAAACCTCTGGTTGTATTTCAGAGTTTTAACTGCATTTGACTCTTCCTTCCTTGTAAACTGCATGCTAAGCGTGTGCAATGTTTTGTAGAGAAGTAAAACAATATTAGCACTTGCCTCTAAGTTTTCAAATGAAAGTTATTAGACACGTGTTAGGAACTATGCTGTTTTGTAGTATCTTAATGTTTGCATTTAAACTTCTCAAATAGTAAGTACAGTTTAAGAAATTATAGTAGTAAGCAATTTTTTATTAAATTAACAGGAAACGATTTGTGATCTTAGCAAGCTGTACTTTGCTACTCAAACTTCATTGGCGGGTAATAACAGTAAATCTTCATGGATTATTATATTTTATTTGTAGTAAATGCAGCAGTTATGTCCTTCATAGTGCATCCTTGCTATCACTTGGCACTGGTATCAGAAACATGCTTCTACACATAGCACTTTGTTAGAAAACTAGAGGAAAAATGTTGAAATGTGTAGGTGTCACAGTTGCATGTTTAACAACAGTATTAATATGCCTCATTGCTGTATATTTCTTTCTGTTAGTATTCTTATTTATTGCTACCTAATAAATTGTTTGCCACAATAGTCACATTGTTTTGAGATCGTCGCATTGTTTTAATTACTACAGCCAGTATGAAAGTGTCATCAAATGATTTTATGCTATTACCAAAGAAGAGTATTTTGTAACACGCTCATCTTTGCAAGTTCTGTAGGAGGATCCTTGTGGGAGATGACTAGAGGGGTAGGCTTCCATGCTGACTACAACTTAAGATACTCTGGGCGCTTTGCTTTGCACCTTGGAAACCACTGGGGGATTGGTCGGGGCACTAAAAGCCGTTAGTCATGGCAAACGAGAAGTTTGCAGATGCAGACCCGGGAGGGTGGGAGCTTCCCCAGCGCTGCTGTGAGGACGAAGGTGAGCGCAAGCCCTCCGCAGAGAAGCGGAGTAACCCACAACAGGAACAGGGAGAAGGCTGATCGCCTAGAGAGAGGCCGCTAGTAACAATTATTGTATCCATACCAAACAAAGTTCAAAAAGAGCTGCAAAAACGATACAAGTCTGAAGACAATGCTTTTATAAGCAGGAGATACCTAGCTCTACTCATTTAGCTTACCTAGAAGGATTTTTGTTTTTTGTTTTTTTTAAAAGGTCAGTCTAAAAGACGCGACAGCAGCATACTTCAGGTGGGCAGAGTAAGCCAAAATAGGAGCTGAACAGTGAAATCTGAAAAACAACAGGCAGAACATTAAACTGAGCCATTTGCTGATGGGATGGGTTTTCGACTCTAACTGCAGGCCCCGCAATCACCCAGGATTTCAACCTCGCACTGGCTGCCCTTCTCTGTGGGAAAAGCCTGCTACCGGCACTGATTTGAGATTTAGCCATAGACCGAAGGGCTGCAGAAATGAAATTATCCATAAATTGCTCTCCGGCCTTAAACTCGCGGCCTGCGTCACGTTCGCCGCTTCGCGCCCTGGCAGCGGTGCGCGAGGCTGCGCGGGGCGAGCGCCTCCCCCGCCGCGCCTGCGCAGCAGCTCCTGGGGGCGGGGGAGCAGGCGCCGTTAGTTGCCGCGGCAACCGGCAGCCACGCTGAGGCGGCGGCGGCGGCGGCGGCGGCGTGCGGTGAGGCGGCGGGGACCGGGCGCGGCGCGGCGCGGCGCGGCGCGGGCAGGGCAGGGCAGGGCAGGGCAGGGCAGGGCAGGGCAGGGGTGGGGTGCCAGGCTCCACCCCGCTCCGGGGCTGCTCCTGCCTGCGGCCGAGGGGAGGCAGCGGCTGGTCCGAGCGGGAGGCCTCGGTGCGGCGGGGAGGCGCTCCCCCGCCAGAGCAGGCCATTCCCTCCCCGTCCCAGCTGACGGCAAGAGGTGCTTCAGAAAATGTGCTGTTACTGGGGAATACAAACGAAGAAACAGGCGCTCAACAGAAACGAGGAGCCAGGTTTGCAAAGGTTCCTCTTCACCTTAAAACCTTTTTCCTAAGTAGGAGGTGAGGATGTGATAATCATTTTGTTCAGCTCTGCCACATCAGCAGAAAGACCGGTGTTGAGGGACACAGGAAAAAAAATGTAAAGCTACTCGAGGGACTCCTGTTTGAAGTATTTGTTTTTAAGATAAAGTGGTACAGAGCTGCCAGTAAGGGGAGAGGAAAAGACAAACTGTGAGCTTTGGTTTGTCAATAGGGACTCCAATGAGACTGGACAAATAATGTTTATGAGAGTACCTCACTAATGAGGTGAGAGGCTGAAAGTGTAAAATAGTAATCTGAAGTTTTAAAGCAGAAAGAGCACGCAAACAGGGCTCTGGAGAACTACAGACTATCCACCAGGCTAAGCAGTGTCCGTTGCCTGAGATAGGTTGAGCTAAAATGAAACAAGCCTTTGAGTTTCTACTGATCCTGTGCTGTCCAAAACTCCAGTGGACCAAACGTACCCCAAGACAAAACGGACCTCTTCTGTGTTTGATTTCTCCTCTGTGGCGTGTACACAGAGTATTGCATCTGTTACCTTTTTCAAGTGTTTCTGAAAGCACAGTTCAGGATTAGTGTACATATCAACAAACTGAAATAAGCCAACCTACTCCACTGTTGTTTACTATGAAAAGCGAAGAACCGTTCAGAACTGTGTGTAGCATAGCAGTAAGTTCCTTTGGTGGCGATGACTGCATTATGAGAACAGAATCAAATCCATAGCAGTTTATCATTATGGTAGTGAGATGGCTACAGATGTGGATTTCCACATTTATATTCACATATATACATCCCAATATGTTTATATTGAGATAAGCAATTCTTTCTACTTAAAGGCTATTATGATAAATATTTGTGCATGATTTTTTAAGCAGCTTAAAAGTAAACACATTTATAATTTAAGCATGTTAACAAATTAACGGGATTGATTGCATACTCAGCATTTTAAAGCCACTTAGGTGTTTAAGTTTAAACTTAGGAAGTCTAAATTAAGGCTTCTGTTTCTTAAGATCTTAAACTCTTTTTTACTTTTTTTTTTAAACTTAATAACTGCATTTAACAGATCTGATGATTCTACAAAATCTCAAGAAACAGATCACGTCTTTGTGATGTGTGGTTTGTGATCTGTAGTCTGTCATCTGGAAAAACGTTATATTAAAGTAACAAGCACTACAGTAAATAACAGCTTGTTTTTGGTACATAGAGAAATGGACAAGTTCACAAACGTGGAAGAAGTCTAGATTTTTATCAAGTTCTCTTACAAGCTTTGTCTACTAATGTTGAAGTATATATTACTCCATATAGGTTTCATGCTTACAGTTTGATTTCTTAAAAAATACTGAAAAGAATTAATTAGCAGCCGAGAAACAGCTGAACAGCGACCATGTCTCTGGAGACAGAAGAAGATGAAATCTCAAGCGGTCTAAATACAAAAGGACTAAATGAAAGCTTTCACGAGTTTCCTGAAAATGATTCCAGGAAAGACTCATTACATTCATCAGAGAATCCTAAAGTAGTTGACAGTACAGAAAGTCAGCATGTAATTTCATATGAAGCGCCTAAAGCAGATGACAATGAGCAAAGCCATAAAATGACTGAAAATGTATCTAAAAGTGACTTGCCTGAAAAAAGACATGAATATGAATTCTCAGCCGAGATAAATGCTGCCACCGTGCCTCCAGGTGTCTCTGAAGCAGATGTGAGAAAATACAAACTACTTCCATCAGCTGAAAAGAATACTGGAGAACTATACCAAACTTTGTCAGAAGCTGTTGATGAAGATGCCAAAACAGACACGTTACCATCGGGAGGGAATCCTGAAAATGCTGAAGGTGAATCAACATATACATTACCTGAAGAAAAGGATGAGAATTTCACCCTTACGCTAAACGATAAAGGATTAAGGGACGTTTCTCTGCTCATTTTTCAAAATCAACATTTAAAATATTTGCATTTATGCAACAATGAAATAAAAGCATTGCATTCAAATATAGGTAATCTAATTAATCTGGAAGTCCTGTTAGTTGAAAGAAATAGGTTGACATCACTGCCACCAGAAATTTCCTTACTTCATAAGCTAACAGTATTAAATGTCAGCCACAACCTGTTATCATATCTCCCTAAAGAATTACCAAAACTTGTAAATATTAAGGAACTCTTTCTCAGTCACAACAACATTGATGAATTTCCTTTTGCACTGAAAAACCTTGAAACTTTAGAACTTGCAGGGAACAAGCTAAAAACTTTGCCAGATACCATAGCTGACATGAAAAATTTGAAGGTACTCAACATTGATTCCAATCAGATCTTAATATTCCCAAAGGTTGTCTGCTACCTTCCTAATCTAGTAAAACTCAGCATATGTGAGAATTTGATTCAGAGCTTGCCAAAGGACATTAAAGAGCTCAAGAAACTACGGGAATTTTCAATCAGTAGCAATAAGCTTATATTTTTGCCTGTGCAGCTTTTTCAGTTGACAAAACTAGAAGAACTCAGAGTTGATGATAACAAACTGGAGTTTCTTTCAGATAAAGTTGAGAATTTACAAGAACTGAGGTTTCTGAACCTTGCAAAAAATTTATTCAGAAACATTCCAGAGAATCTTTGCAACTGTACCATGCTGAAATATCTCATTCTACATGATAATCAGTTAACCCAGCTTCCTGCTAATATTCACAAACTTAAGCACTTAAAGGAGTTTTCCTTAAGTAGGAACCAGCTGGCCTCACTGGACGAACAAATGTCACATTTTAAAGACCTCTCCGTAGTAGAGCTTTCTGGAAATGCACTGACATACATTCCTGTTGAATTAAAAAATTGTATGTGGATAACCAAAGTTGATCTCAGCAATAATAAGCTCTCTCAATTTCCACATGCATTGTGTGCACTATTTGATCTTAAGTGCTTAAATCTTAGTGGAAACTGCATTTCAGAAATAATACCTGGAATTTCTTACATTAAAAATTTGGAGCATCTATGTTTAAGCAAAAATAAACTGTCCTCTTTTTCTGCATGCTTGTGTAGCCTTACAAAATTAATTTACTTGGATGTAAGTGAGAATGAAATCAATAGCATGCCAGCAATGGTATCTGAGATGAAGGCTCTCCAGGTACTTCTTTTACACTGCAATAAATTGGACTTATTTCCCGAAGAACTGTGTTCTTTAAAGAGTTTACAAACACTCAGCCTTTCAGATAATCAGATAAAGAGCATTCCTTTACAGATTAGCAGTCTGGAAGTGATTAAAGAACTGAATGTATCCAACAACCAGTTTCTATCTTTCCCTTCTGAAATATGTCATCTTTCATCACTGGAGAAATTGACAGTGTGCCAAATGAATGGGGTGAAGGTAAGAGAACGTTTCCTTTTAGGTAAGAAAAACTTGTGTTGCACAGATTGTTATGCTGCAAAGTTAATAATAGACTTTCTCCTAATAGATGTAAAAGCTCTTGTGTTTGAATACACCTACAGTAAACAGCAGAAAAGCAGTTTGTAAAGATGCAAATCTGTATATGTAATCACCCATTCTTAATATCAGAACTGGACAAAAATTTATCAGGATTTTTAAAGGCATGCAAACTTATTTAGAAATACTAGACACGAACCTCATCTTATATAGCGTGATTTAGGTATAGCTTGAGGTGATATTTGGATAATCAGACTGATCTGAAACAGACCATATATTTTCTCTTCTTTTAGTATTATTATGAAATTATGTATTTCCTATCCTTATGGATAGTGAGAGACAAAATGGCTAGCTGCAATTTGGTAGATTTAGCATGCCCCCAGGATTCCTCTCTGTGAAATGAACACCACCTTCCAAATTGCCATACTTATTAAAATTAGACTGTCATTAAATTCTCACTAATTCCAACAAGAAAACCTATATTGGATCTTCCATTTCTTATAGCAGAAAAAATTGCTACACATTGATAAAATCCAGCGGGGAAATGCTTAATTTGTTTTTTATACTAATGAACAGGGCAAAGTATTCTCCTGAGGAAATCTAAGCCTGATGAACTTCTTTTCTGATTAAAAAAATCAGATGAGTAGCTCTCATGGAAAAAATGGTACTGTGCTCACGGTCAGTTGAAAGTAAAGAAAATACTGTTTGTGAAGCAAATGCAAGCTTTGATACAAGCTTTGGCTCACTCATTTAAAAAAAAAAAAAAAAAAAGGCTTTTAAATCTCTCTATTTACCAGAATTTGCAAAATCCACATTTCATATCTGATTTCATAAAGGACTCATATTTCTTTGTATGAATTCAAATGTGATTATGATGCCTGCCAAGGACCTACTTCCTTCAGACCCAGCAACACAGATCTTATGTCCATTTCTCAGAGAGCTGTAGCACTAGTTTCCGTGATAGTCTGATCAGTTCGAGGACAGTTAGAGTTCCTAGAAGGAAAATAGAAGAGACCAAGAAAAGAACAGAACCAAACAGAAGAAAAATAGATATTTCATTTCCTTGTGGCTGAAAAGACCGAGAAAATAAAAGTCTGAGTGCTCTTCTGAGAGGGTAAATTTTTTTCTGTTCTGATTCATTAGTGATAACAAAAAAAAACTCTTCTGAAGCTCCAGCTATAGAGATGTTATTCCACTGTATGTTTTTTATTGCAGTCCTGTTATTTTGTTGAAAAAACTTCCCTGCAAATTTCTATGCTCAGCATCAGCATTTTTATCAGAAAATAACAAATTAATTTTCTGTAGAATGGAATGTCATCAGCTTTTATTGTTAGAAATAAATAACGGAACGGTGTTTTGCCAGCAGGAAAAAGTACCTTTTTAACTTTTTACAGAATAGAAAAAGTTGTATCTACGTAAGTGAATAATGCAGCAATTGTTTTATTTCTTTATTAGTTAACAGAGGTTCCAGAGGAGATATCTAAATTGATTTGCCTCCGAGAGCTTGACGTATCTCATAATGCATTAAAGGAAATTCCAGATGGCATAGGGAAACTGGAATATTTGGTCCATTTAATTGCAAATAATAATGAAATCAGTCAGCTCCCCACATCTATTACATCGCTAAGAAATCTACAGCAGCTTGACCTGAGTGGTAGGTATCAGGCATTCAATCCCTTAGTAAAATTTAAGCATTGAGGTATGCCCCTGACGAGTATAAATATACCACAAGATAAGATGATGATGAAAAAAGAACTGAGGAAAATACAGCCTTCCAGTTTTTAATGTAGGCTGTTGTTATCTTTCGTGCCTTCTAAGCAAGCATCCTCTCTTAAATTTAATATTTTTAACAAAGCTGATTCAGAGACACATCTGTGAAACGTTTAAGTGACATGATTTTTGCAAACATGATCATAGCCCTGCCAGCCACTAAGCATCAGTCACTACAGACTTTATTGTTCAGGGTCCTATCAGTTACAGGACTGATATTTTTCTGCTGCAAAGAATGCATATCTTTTGTAGATTGCACTCATGCTATCTGCTCAGATGTCTGATTAATGCTGCTGGTATAATATAGTCTAGTGTCTTTTGTGTGTGGATGATTCACTTGGAATGTGAATTAACTGTTACAGATGCTAGGACATAAAGATAAGCTGCATGCAGAGCCCCATGCACCTGGTTATCTCAGGTATGGCCACACATAAATAAAGCTGCCATGCTCCGCGCTACGTTCCCATGTGTCTGCTCCCATCCAAGACATGTGTCTTGTTAGCTTGGTAAGCTGCGTGTTTGCTATTAGCTGAAGCTGATCCCTGAAAAGGATCCCTTCCTGCCTAGCTGCTCTGCTTTACAGACAGCTGGGCTGCTTTGGAAGTTTATTCAAATGTTTTCTGACTGATACTGTGTAAAATCCTTTGGGCCGAGGAGTACTTTTACCTACACTGCTACAAACCACTTTTACAGTTGTGAAGTCTCTTCATCCTATACTGCTCTAATTGTATTGCCCTTCTTTCATGTCCCTTCACTTACTTTCCTACCCCGTTATGCTGATGCACAGACTTCATCTTCTGAAATCTCTGCTTAACCGCTTTTCTGCTTCCTCCTTTGCTTTTATTTCCATCTGCCTCTGCCTTTGTTGCACTTTTTGTTGTCGCTGAACCCTTTCTAACTCTCCCTTAAACTACTTTTAAATACCTTTTATTTCTTGTGTACCATCTAATTTCCTTTTCTTCCTTCTGTCCTTCGTAAAGAATAATTTTGATGATGCCAACATTAACTTCTACAAGATTCTCTCTCAGCTTCACACGATAGTAAGCCATGAGGTCAGTGCCACAGACTATGAAATCAGTGGAAAGATTCCTGTTATCTTTATTGATCTTTCATTCAAATCCTGAAACAATAAATTGCTTGAGGCAAAAACTGACTTCCCTTCTTTATGCAGTGCTGAGCTCATTACAAAATTAAAAAAAAAATCCTCACTTCACTAGACGTGTCGCATGCTTCTTTGATTAATATGATGCAGATGTAATTAGGTATTTCTGTGTATTTTATCAGGAAATCGCCTGATATCTTTGCCTGCTGGTCTTCGTCATCTTCATTTGCTGACAGATATAAACTTTGATGGAAATGCTCTGTCTGAACCACTGCAAGAGGTGTGTAAAGGAAAGCAGCTACATCCCATTCTGTGCTATCTGGAAAGTGCTGATGAAAGAGATGGTATGTTAAGAACCAGTATATTATTACGTATTTTGGTGCATTAAAGGTAGCTACTAGGTAGCTAAAGGAGCTGTGGAAAATCCATGTTGTTAATTTTAAACGTCATTATCAGTACTGGTTCTATTTCTTTTCCTCGCTGATTTTGGTTAGTGTCAGCAGTACTTAAATTATGGTTATTAGTGTTCACGTACTTACTTTGCAGGCATCATACAGACTGAGGAATCAACAAGGATGTATATATTATTATTGTACAGGGGTTTGCATATAGAGACTTCAGATTAAAAAGCTGTAGTTCAGAGCTAAGATTATGTTGCTGCATTAGTACCTTTTACAAAAATGGAAGTTGACAGCCAAAAACTAAAATTGGGGTCTCAGGACTGTATTCATAACAGAAAACCAAACAGGCACAGATAAATGAAATGTACATATTTAAAGGTATCTAAATTCTGCTCATCCAGAGGTGTCATCTGCTCTGAGAACAGAACAGCATCTCACTCCTTTTTGACCTCCTCTACCTTTTTCAGCTCTTGAGAATGCAAAATCTAAGCATCCATCTATATCATGGCTTTTCTATGACCTGCCTATACAGTGTTATTAATTGTGAAGCACTGAAAGCATGTCAGATGATCTGCCTGTGCTGAATTCTATTATAACGTTACTGCCTCTCCTTGCCTCTGGCAACATCTGGGCAAAGTAAACTATGTTACCTAGCGCACACAAGCACAGGCCCACTGCCATCAAGGGAGGACTCCTGTTCTCACAGTACCCAAAACAACAAACAAAACCTTCTTTCTCTTCAATCTCGCCCCCCTAGCAAAATAAAAAAAAAGTTTTATTGTTTATTTTTGATTCCTCTTAGGCTTTCTCTTCCCATCCCAAATTTCTTTCTGCTAATCCCTACCCCTCATCTCCCAAAATAAAAGACCCTTTATTCCTCCCTTTCAGCACCTTTCTCCTCTCACCCCAAGAAGCTGAAGAGAAAACTACGCTTTGCTGTGCTCCTACAGCTCCTACAACCAAAAAGAGCACAAAACTTTTTTTCTTTTTTGGTATTTTCTTCACCCAAACATCCTGAATTCCCTAGTATTCTTGTATTAATAGATGATCTCATCTGAATGCTCTGTTAGCCTTATCCTAGCAAAACCCATTAATCCTAACAGTACTATGTCATTATCATTATCTGCACAGCTCAGAATGGCTTTTCACACCTGCTCTTTTCAGCTTAAGTTTCTAGTACTGCCTGCATCCCTGTGCCATCCTTCCCCTTCAGGCTGCCTAGCTATCCACTTTGCCAGAGACCTGGCAAAGTTACAAAAATAACTTAATACCTTTCTCAACACCAAAGTATAACTTTACTGGTTAAGATTTACCAAAACAGAAAATGTTGGCCCACATGGTCACTCCAATGTTTTTAATAAAGAACTCACGACTAACTAAAAACCAGACAATAGTCACCAGTCACAAATGATAAAAGAGAGAAAACAGAGACAAACCTACAAAGCAAGAGAAGACACAAGAGAATATACCAGTTAAAAAGCAACTAGAGAAATAACTGTAAGCGAGGTGGACGTGTTTCCACAGCCTGAAGACTGATGGCTCATGCAGGATGAAGACTATAGTAAGGGTTCTTGAAGAGGAGGCCCAGGCAAGTTGATGCTGAAGCACTGGAAGGAATTGTTTATATCTGCTTTCCAGCTTCCTTGTGCATCTCAGCTAGGAGGCACTGCCTGTCTGCTGTTGTACTCCTGGGTCAGGCTTGCTCCACTCAGAGGCAGACCTGTGCCCTCAGTCATTCCAGATGCTGATTATGGATGTTGCGCGTTATTCTGGTATACCCTAAAAAAGACACTCCTTTGTTGCCTGCTGTTGCAGGGTTCTGGGGTGGCACAGTGAAAGCCTTCCATGCCTCTGTGCATGGAACCTGTGGAGGCATAGATAAAAAGCATGTAAGTTCTTGATAGTGTCTGGAGATAGAGACTACGCTGTACTTTTGCTGGTGCTTCTTCTCCCCAAACATCTACTTCCCTAGACCAAATCAGGAATGAGAACACTTGGAGTAGACCCATTCTTTGGAGATGACGTCCCAGGATCGTTACGTGGAGGTGGTGGTATATAGGCTACTGTAGGTGTCCCGAAGCCCAGGGGCCGTGATATCGTCTAGTGACCTCTGCATTGCTGCAGTCACCTGTAGCTGAGATTGTAGAAAGGGATCTTGCAAGCACAGGCAAAGGCAAAGTCAGACTTTCTATAACGTGTATGGGGAAGGAAGGTACAACAGTAATAGCACTTCCCTGCTAACGGGTTTGTAGCCATCTCTAGCGGGTAAGTTCATTGAGAACGTTTTGCTGCTTCATGTGCTAACCAAGGAGGTGGGTGTAACCTTGGAGATCAGCAATGAAGTGCCATTCCTGCTTCTGTGCGGCTGCTGCGTACTGTGTGGATAACCAGAGTGGTGCATATCCCATATGCTCTCCATATCTGGAGTGGTCCAGTGTGGCATGTGACAGAGTCTGTACTGATCGCTGCAGGTTACCTAATCCCGCTACAACTACCAAGATCTTGTTCCTGCTGCAGGAGAAGCAGGCATACATTCCTTCCATCTGAGAAAAAGGCAGTCTTTATGTAGCATGCCGTGGATAGACCGTTCCAAAAGAGATTATCTCGATATTTTTGCGCTGTTATTATCCCTGACTCTAGAGGTTGCCCACATGAAGGAATAAGTGGTGCTTTTCTCTCCCAATGTCCCTAAACTCCACTCTGCAGTGATTTTGCTGAGCCCAGAGTAAGTCCTTTCATAGCCTGATGAAGACCAAACAGAAGAGTGTTGCAGCCACTGCTTCACCACCTTATGCAGCGCAAATGCAGTAAGCTCTAATCCTGCCAATTGTAACACTTATTTTCTGTCACGTAAGAGAGAGATGGATTTGTATTCTTAGCGTGTGTGAGCTATTCAGGTATATGCAGTTGGCTTTGATAAGGTGCCTCACTCTTGACTGGTGTTGAGCTGAACTGTGATGCAGATGATCACTGTGCAAAAGCGTTTTCAAGACAGTACCTCCCTACCCCACTCTTCCTGTATCGTGTGACAGATGGTCCAGAAGCACAGCCTGTGCTTCTTCGCTCTGCTGTCTCAAGCAAATGGAGCTTGGAGCTGTGCTGCTTGAAATTCAAGAAAATGAAAACCACTGATAACGTAGCAATGAAAAAAGACAGATGGTCTGGAGCAACTACAAGAGACTTAGCAGTGTACCAGAGATTGCCTTGGGTTTTACAGCCCCTTTGGTTGGGGGCCAGGCCTCCCTTAGATGATGGGCATTTGATCTCCTCCCCAATGGGGTTATCAGGGAGAGAAGGTGATGATGCATCCTCCAGGATGGAGACATTGCCTTAGAAAATGGTATTTGGTAGTTAGAAAAATCCTGAAGCCGGTAAACAGCATTTATAGAACATCTGTTAGACAAGATACACCATTTAATTTAATTAAGGATACTACTTTATATGTTTCTATTTAGCGAAAATATTGCAGAAGATATTAGAAGTGATTGCTGACAACGTTCCTTACGAAAATGTTGAATTTTTCTGCCAGAAACTGCAACTTCATCACGCTGACATCAAGTCTCTTGAAAATAGCAGGTTAGATACAGATTATTGTAGCAGAATCTTGTTAATTTTATTTCCCGTTTTCCTTTCCTTTCCGTTTTATGAAGTCAATAAACAATATTTTGATTATAAAATTCATGATATGTTTTTGTTAAATACTGAGTAGGTACGTCTATGTAAAGTTCATTAAGTACCTCCAAATCTTAGATTTTTTCAAACATTTCCTCTTCATAACTCTTTTCCTAACAGGGCTGTTAAGCCGGAAGAGAAAATCACTACAGCGCTGAACATTTGGAGAAGTGAAAACCAAGTCCTATCTTCTGCTGAAATGATAGATAAACTAATCAGAATCCTAGTAATGACAGGCATGCATTATCTCATCAACAAAGTGAAAGCTTTAAAACTCTGTTCACAATCAGTAAAATTGTGAGCATGTAATGTACAAAGAGTATTTCTGAAAGGAAAGAAAATTTGTGATGTCAGTTTTTTCCCCCTGAAAGTATTATCACTTTGAGCATACCATATCTTGAGAGAAGCTCAGCCTGTTTCTGAACCACTTTGTAGAATCTTCTGTTTATCTTTTACAAATGGAATATATTCAAAAAAAAAAAAGTACCTTTTTTGATTTCCAAAGTGAAATAATTTTAATTTGTTTAAAAATGTACTTAAAGTGACGTTAAATTGAGTAGAATGCCTTACATCTGTTACATCAAGTTGTTTGTTTCATTGTTGTGATATTCCCCGTTTAAATTCTTGAATAATGATTATGAAGTGAAAAATTTTCCTTCATAGTTTTAGCAGGGTATTCAGAGCAATTTTAGAATGTAGTTTGAAGCTATATGAAGATACAGGAGGCATCCTGAAAATATACAGAGCTCAGAGCACAGAGCTCCAACAGTTATCTTTCTGGCTTACCTGAAAGCAGTACATAAGCATCAGGAAGAAACACGCCATTTCCCAGTGACCGCAAAATATGGGAAATGTGTTTAGAAACAGGGAGCTTAGGTGTCTACCGTGTCTACCGATAAAGCACGTGGCATCAATGGAAACACCTACACTGCTACATAAGAGAGCAAGGGCGTGAGCTCAAGCACTGAGTTGTCCTTACTACCTGACTTGACTTGGCATCTGGCTCTGCTTTGGGCTGTGCCAGAGCCCTCTCCAAGACAAAGCTGGCATGGTTCTGAGGACAATCCGCTTCAGAAACAACTTCCAAAAAACAATATAGATGATACTGCAAGGCGTTGGCTCTCCCCACCCTGCGCCATCTTCTGTCACTATCCGTGCAAGTCTTTAATCATAAACATTCCCATATTCCCTCTTGTGGTGCTCTGGGCCGTGCAATGCACATGCTCCGTTTCACATTGTAAGAGCACCATTCAGGTGGCGTGGAACACAGTAAATTACTACAGACATTTTGAAGTGGAAAAAAATATTACTTTATGGTCGCAGGGGTACCCCAGGTGGTGCAGACGAGACCCACTAGGTTCATGTGCTATGTTGTAGATTCGGCCAGTCTGGTGTACAGGGGGCGCGTGCAGGCCCTACGTGCAGTGGAGGCAACTCAATTCATACTGCTTGGCCTCAAGCCTAGGGATCCGAACGGGCCTCGCTCTCGTTTAGCAGTTTTGAAATGGCCGATGATGCTCTAGGCACTGTCTTGCGCAGACGTGCTCAGCCACTGGAGTCTTTTTGAACGCTGCACCATGAGAACTGAAACTAGGTAAGGCTTCAGGCTGAGCGACGCTGAAGACGCACACCCATAGCGCCAGCAAAGGCATAACTGTGTCACCGCTAGACATACCCACCCGTACTAGCTTTATTCTAGCTACTTTAGATAGCAATGAAGAAGTGTTAAAACAGACTTCAGGCTTGGCTAGCAGCCCATGAGAGCAACCTGTGAGCCTGATGTTCTGCCTTCACAGTAAGTAGTAATTACTGGTAATCATTAATAGTAATTAGTAGTAATCCTGCAGCTGTGCAGACTATAGGGAGGAGCTGAACGAGGCGGGTACACTTCTGGTTGTCTCGAGGGCATTTCAGCTGACTGAAGAAAACATCGGCGAAGGCGTTCAGGAGAGCTGCGGTGTGGGAGAGGAGTTTCTGGTGTGCTGCTGTCTGTGCCGAGGTCAGCCTTTGGTTTGGAGGCACGCAGCGCGCCCGGCAGTTCAGCCCGCGTGCTCGCCTTGACTTGCTTCACATGCTGGTTTTCGTGCGCAGCAACTGGGTTCCTTTCAGAGCAGACTAACCTAGAAGCGCTGCTGGGATCGTGAACCAAACGCGCACCAATCACAACGGGAACACGGGCATCCAAACCACGGGACAGGCCACCCGGCCGCCACACCCACCGCAGAAAGCCCGACGTGCCGCTCGCGGCGCAGCAACCCGCCCCGCCCCGCCCCGCGCCGGCCGAGCGCCGCCAGCCCTCGCAGGGCGCCCCGCGGCCACCTGGCGTCAACGGCCTCCCCGCCAGCGGCAGCGCCCCGCCCCTCCCCCGTCCGCCCACCCAATCACGCCCTCTCGCAGCCCGGCAGATGCCGTCACCCCGTGGCGCGCGGCTGCCCATTGGCTCCGGCTCCGGGAATCGTCAAATGGGCAGAGATCAGCCCAGCGCCGCGGCGCGCGGCGGGCGGGGCGCGCGCGCGCGGCTTAGCGGCAGGTCGGCGCCGCCGCCCGCTCGTCCGCCCGGCCGGTCGCTGAGGAGATGCTGAGCCTGCTGGACGTCGGCGGCGGCCTCCTGGAGCGGGTGGCCGTCGGCAGCCCCCTCTCCTTGGTGCTGGCCGCCTCCGCCTTCGTGCTGAGCCTCGGCTACCTGCTCCAGCTCGGTTACCGGCGCCACGTCGGCTCCGACCAGGAGGTGGGCGCCGAGGGAGGGGGCACCGTGGTGCTGCCGGGCGAGGCGGGTGGGGGCACGGCGGCGGCCGGGCCGCGGCGGGCGCAGGCTGTGCGGAGCGGAGCGCGGAGCGCGTCCCGCCGCCCCCCCCCCCCCCCCCACCCGGGCGAGTGTCTGGCGGGGACGCTGCGCGGGCTCGACCCTGCCCTCAGCTGCTTGGTGCCACCCGGGACCGAGCTGCGTGGGTTTGGTGGAGGCAAAGCCCGTGCCCGTTACTGCCGCGTGAATGAAGGTGAAAGGAATGCTTCCACCTACGCATGAAATCTGTTCCTAAATCGAGGCTGGTGCTTTCGGGAGTCAGTTAATCATTACTCCGTGTTTGTTTTTTGACTGGCTGCTTTTCGGTGGCGATATCTGCGTGCTTTAATTTCAGGGGCAGGTTAGCGAGAATGCTTATTTCAATCTCTGCTGCCCGGTCGTACCGTATTAAGAAAATAAATTAGTCGTCCGAAGTTGGGTTTTTCACAAAAAAACTTAAAATACATAGAGAGCCTCTCTTGTGTTTGGTTGTTACGTGGATGAATGTGCCGTTTTATTGTGCTCTGAAGAAAGTACAATATTTGCTTTTCTTTTTCTTCCTCAGAAATACCCACCTTACATTTCGTCAGGCATCCCTTTCCTGGGGCATGCGATAGCGTTTGGAAAAAGTCCCATTGAATTTTTGGAAAATGCTTATGAACAGGTGTGTTCTCCCATGTGACTGCCTGAGCATATGCTAAAATATTCGTGCTTACCTGCTAAGTTCTGTGTTTCAGACCTGCTTAAAAAAAGTTCATTCTCATTAGCTGTCTTGAGTATGGTATGAAACATCCACAGTAGGCTGGGTTTTTTTTTTTTGGCGATCTGTTTATATACAGTGCAACTTCGTTTCTGAAAAAGCCACATTTTCTGTGATATCTCTTGTGAGTCAGTTGGAAAAATATATCTGTGTATTCAGGTAATGTTCGTAGTTGAATCACAAGTAATTAAAAAGCCTTTTTATAACTTTATTTCTTTCCTTACTTGTGGTCTTTTAATCTCACTCTTTACTATTCTGTTTGAGACCAGGTCGGACTATAGTAACTCACTTCCTCTGTACATCATGTTATGGATTTTAAGGTCCTTTGCAATGGTAAAGTGTTGGTGCATAAAAGCACGGTAATTTAAACAGTCCAAAAGAAAAAAAGAAACAAGTCAATGCAGTAGAGCCTTAATTACCGTGCAGTAAAACTTATTGATGTATTTTGCAGTGTCTAAAATACAGAAAACTAATTTTAAATGTAGTTTAAAATATTTATATTCATATTATATCTCTAGACCCTTCTTAGGGGAATAGTGACTTGTGCCAGTTTCCTCTGTAGAGCTTCCCTTTCTTTTTCTTCTTTTCTTTCCTTCTGCCTCATTGCTACTTACGCATGTGACACTTCCAGTGTATTATGTAGGTGCATGTGCATATCAGATTTGTAGTTGGAGACAGTCAGTCTCAAGCCACAGAAATTGCTGCACTGAAGTAATGCTGTCATATATTAAATAGGTAATATCATATGAAACACAAGAGACCGTGATTTTTATGGTACACGTTCATGTTATGTAAAATGAACTGGTATTTTTTTTTCCTCTTAGTATGGGCCTGTCTTCAGTTTCACTATGGTTGGCAAGACGTTCACGTACCTTCTGGGCAGTGATGCTGCTGCTCTACTCTTCAATAGTAAAAACGAAGATTTGAATGCAGAGGATGTATACTCTCGGTTAACCACCCCAGTCTTTGGCAAGGGAGTTGCGTATGATGTCCCTAATATGGTATGTGTTTTAAACTGAAAATGTGTAGAAGGGTAAGATGTTTAAATTCTGATTAGGAAGCCATGAGCTTTTGGTTCTATATGATGCGTTTTATTGTTCATACGGAATTCTGACAGCAAAGCATGATGCAGCTGATAAATAGTTTCAGTTGGATGAGCAAGACTGAACATGTGTAGGCTACGTTATTTGCTGTTAGGCCATTCATCAGTCCTGATCCTATTTCTTGTTTTACCAGAGATGGTAAAACAAAGATGTTCAGATGGTTTACAAACCATCTAAAAGAGAGAAAGTTAAGGGGGGCGTGAAGCTCATCACTTCCCTGGGAAGCAGTTGGCTTCCTATTTCTGTCTCACTCTCTGGGCAGCGAGATCAGAGGGAGTTGGGAAGGAAAGGTGCAATTCAGGATTAGAAGTAAGGTGTTACAGCATGGGAGAAGAGAGAAACTGGGGGAAGATGAAGCCAGGAGGCTGCGGAATGTGAAACGCAGGCTGAATTCAGATCTTGCAGGACAGGTCTGAATAGGTTTGGGGTTATGTATATAGTTATTAATCATGTGTCTAAAGTGTATTGGATATGTTAATGCTGGATGCATCTTGTATCTTCATTGTTAAAGCTTAAAAAGGAAAGAATTTTCTATTTTGGTGCTGTAGAAAAAGGAATTGTAGCTCCTTTAAGCTAGTATTTTGTCTGGATATTATTAGACATTTGTCTGGGGGGAAAAAAAAAAAAAGTAGGTGAAACACAGAATGTTATCTGTTACTCAAATCTTAATATCTGCTGTACCCTGCCAATTCTAATCCTAATTTCTTTTTCCTTTTATATCTTGTTACAGTACAAAAAAATAACGAATTGTTAATTACATTAATATGATGATCCTTATACTGAGTACTACTTCCATCTTGGTTCTTCTAGGTGTTCTTGGAGCAGAAGAAGATGCTCAAAACTGGCCTAAATATTGGCCAGTTTAAACAGCATGTGTCTGTGATTGAAGAAGAAACAAAGGAGTATTTCAAAACATGGGGAGAGAGCGGAGAAAAGAGTAAGCCAGATAAAATACCTTTTCACTCAGGTTTTTTGCGAAGGAATGAAGGCCAATGCAGGATGTGGGTTTTGTATTTTTTTTGGTAAAGAATTTACTGCAGCATTATTAAAGGAATAAAAAATGACATAGATTAATCTCTATTGGACATCAGAAGAAACATACAAGAACAACATACAATACTTTTTTTTTTTTTTTTACTCAAATTTAAGGCTCTGGGAGAATACAGCTGCTCAGAAATTCATTGATTCATTGATTTTTTTTTTTTTTTTTTTTCTTCATTGATGAAGAGAAGTTTTACTCATTCTTTCTTAGTGTGGGAATAAACTCTGTACGTATTGCCTGGCTTGAATCATGCTAGTTTTCCAAGATATGAGTCAGTTGACTGTAACCATTCTTAGTCCCTAGGGGAAGGAAAAAAAAAAAAAAAAACTGCACTGCCTTCTCAGAACTCATGTGAAATCTTAGCCCGGGTATCATCTACACTGAAGACCTGCGTGCTTAAGATTGATAAGGTTAGGTTGATAGGAAGTACTTGTGTAAAGATACAGTATGTGTTTCAGTTGATTTAGGGGGATTTGGCCATTGTGGTGGTGATTCCTGGATTTTCATGTGAGTAAATAGTGATCTGAGTGGGATTCTTCTTTTATTTTCTACCTGGCTTTCTCAGTTAGCCTGCTGGGCATATCCCATTGCTATTCTTGCAAGACAATAGTGAAAGAACAAATTCAGAAATACTCAAAGTAGTTTAATGAGCAGCCAAATTAACTGGTTGACCGTGGATTTGCATTTCAAAGTTATGTTCCTGTATGACTTCTTGTATGTGTAGTAAGGATTGAGCTTGTGCTGCATAGTTTTCCTTTGTATGGAAGGATTAATAGCTTTCCTTGCACGTTTCCTAGAAAAAATATCTTAGAAAAAGGTTGAAGTCAGCAGCCTAGTTAAAAATGTTATTAGTAGAGAGATGGATAGACACACAAAAGTCCAAGTTTTACTAGGAAAACAAGCTAAAACTCTATCTAAAATTACGAATCTGTGTTTATTTACTTAGTTTTCTTCTTCTACAAAATAAAAATAGCTTGCAACCTGTGAGACTTACTGTCTCCCATGAAATGTATTCTCACTGTTTTTTTTCAAATCTTTCCTCAGATCTGTTTGAAGCCCTTTCAGAACTAATCATTTTGACAGCAAGTCATTGCTTACATGGGAAAGAAATAAGAAGCTTACTGAATGAGAAGGTGGCTCAGCTGTATGCTGATTTGGATGGGGGATTTACTCATGCTGCCTGGCTTCTGCCAGGTTGGCTACCTCTTCCTAGCTTCAGGTACCAAAAATAACATTTAGGCTCCCCCCCCCTCCCCCAATTTCTTGTTTGTAAGGATGTTTTAGACATCCCAGGAAATCTTCATGAGCATTTTATATGTTACTTTGTATAAAGTGGCTAATACAGATGCTTTGAATTGCAGACGACGAGATCGAGCGCACAGAGAAATAAAGAATATCTTCTATAAGGTTATCCAGAAACGTCGGAAGTCTGAGGAAAAGGAAGATGACATGCTCCAAACTCTACTTGATGCTTCCTATAAGTAAGCTAAAGGATTGAAGACTTGCCATTGAGAGATAGTTATGCTTTAGCTTTGAATTCTTCAGTTGCACCTATCTACTCCCCCCTGCCCCAAAAATAAAAAAAAAATCTGATGTGCTGCATTTGCTTTTTCTTGCCTTTTCTTGCCAGCATTGGTTCTATTCTAAAAAATCTTCACAAGTTTAATTATAAATGCTTATTCAGACTTCCTGAGGTTATCATCAGTGATTGAATGATTGCTTCCTTTCTCATTTCTGGCCTTCCAGTAATGTAAGCTTCCCAGAGCATCTGTCGCTCCCTGCTGTTCCACTTGGAGTGGGCAGCCTAAGAGAAAGAAAACTAAATTGGTCAAAATTGTATACACAACTATAACTGGAAACCTCATCAAATGAAGCTCTAACATATTGTCCTTTAACCTAGGGACGGCCGTCTCCTGACAGATGACGAAATTGCTGGCATGCTTATTGGGTTGCTGTTAGCAGGGCAGCACACGTCCTCCACCACTAGTGCCTGGCTTGGCTTCTTCCTAGCCAGAGACAAGTCAATACAGGAAAAGTGTTATGCAGAACAGAAAGCAGTTTGTGGAGATGACTTGCCGCCATTAACTTATGAACACGTACGTATGTTATGTTATTTCTGCTGGATATTTTTATATTGCAGACACTTGCAAAAATGTAATGCTTTGTAATAAAAAGTATGCTTTGTAATAGAATCGTAATCTGTCATAAGCACTCTGTGGTGATGCTGTTTGCCAATGTGTTTCCTCCATCTCCTCCTTTTCCAGTAGCTTTTCAACCTGCTACTATTTTATATTAGTGTTGATCAAAGAAATTACAGTTCCTATAAACTCTGTTAAAATGATCCAACTGGGTAGAGGAGGAAGACCTTTGTATTCCCACTGAGGAAGAGGATGCAGTGTGATCTTTTTTTTCTTCAATGAGGCATCAGAAAACACCTCTGAGACAGATCAATAAGGAACTAGCCATTATTGATTCTACTGGTCAGAGAATTATTTTTTAGTTGAATTAAATGAAAAAGCAGAAATTTATCAGGGTAGCTAATGAAGTACATGTAAATGAGGTGCTTATTCTTTGAATTTTAAAATGGTATAAAATACCTTTTTGTGCACGTTGAATAAACTTGACTATATTTTGATAGATCATTTTCTTTATATTTGCAGCTGAAGGATCTCAGTTTGCTGGATCGCTGTCTAAAAGAAACTTTACGGCTGAGACCGCCTATAATGACTATGATGAGAATGGCCAAAACTCCTCAAGTGAGTACAGTTACTGGATGTAACTTCACTTCAGTAAAGCAGGGCTATTCAGAGCGACTGAGGCAGGCAAGAGGAATGGGCCGAGAGGAACTTCACATTTGTCCTTGATGAATTGTGCGAAGTTCTGAAGCTGGGATGGACTAACCCCTACAGTGGTACAGACTGACTGCCTGGAGAGCAGATAGGCAGAAAAGGCCAGGCAGAGCTGGGGGTGCCTCAGCTGAGAGAGGGCAGAACACAAGTGAGCGGTGCATCCTGGCAGCAGTGATGGCCAGTGGCATCCCAGGATGTACTGAACTACTTACTTAGACTAGTTCCTAGTCCCTGATTAGGTTTAACCACTCACCTGTACTGATACCTCTTCTTACTACTGGGTCAGATCTTGTTGACATTGTGCTATGTCAACAAGAATTACCTTAGTCCTATTTAGTCAATTCTTAGCATTAATCATCCTATTTTTTTCAATGTGTTAGGAACATACATTGATGCCAGTACTCAATACCTCTTAAAGTAGTCCTGTTGAGTCCAGGACACCAGCCAATCCATAGATCTGTTTCCACTTACACTTCTGTTGCTATTGCATGTATTTTTTGTGGGACTGGAGCTCTGCTTGGACTGTGTGACATCATAGTATATCATATTGTCTCGTCTTTAATTCTTGAATTTCCTCTTGAGTAACCTTTTTCCAGGTATGTTGTGGGGTTTTTATATGCCTTATATTCGCATTAGGTATTATACTTCCTGTATTTCTGTGTTCTGGATGAACAGATCAAAATTGTCACACTTTTTGATGCAAATTTGTACTAAAAGGCAAAGGGTGAGAGAACTTTTCTTTTCTTTCTTGGTGATTATGTGCAAACGGCTATGTTAATCTCCCTCAGCATAGCATATTCCTTAGCTGCACATCAAATAATTACAGCCAACTAGCTTTTTACAAAACAACTGCATATATGCAGTCCGCTTCTCTAGTCCACCACCAGATGCAACTGTAACACTGGCAAGGTGCAGCTAGCATCTAACTCGTGTTGCACAAGAATTGTGTGCTGGTGGTGTCTTTTGGGGAAGCAGGGGGCTGGGGTATCGTGCTGCTCAGGTGGGGGGAAAAAAAAAAATACCAACAAGAACACATCCCTCAGCCACTCCTGTGTTCCTAATCTTTCCTGCTGGCCAGAAGGTGAGGTTAGCTAGGCAAGGACAGTAACCTAGTTAGGAATGTCGACCTGTATTCTAACAATAGCATCACAGGAATAAGTTTTGCCTCTTTAGAAAGAAGCTACTGTAATTAATCGTAGTCTGTCTTTTTTTATCCTGAATGATACCCTTCTAGATTAAATTTAAGGATAAAAGATGATGGGAGCTTAAAAAAAAATAAAATTGCTAAAATTGAAATACTAGCTGTGCCTCAGGATTTGCTTTATTTTATTATTAAAGGTTTCTGAAGATATGCAAAAGTCTGTGGTGGTGGTAACTGATGAAAGTCTTAATTTGTAGTCCCACATCCCACTTACTTAGATAGGGGAAGATGCACTCCCATATTCCTGCTTGGTCCTACTGGGTGGAACTGACTCTTTCTTTTAGCCATCAGTGTCTCTGGAGTTCTTAATTTAGTACTACCATTTAAAGACTCTGTGGTTTGCCAGTGGGTGTGTTTTTTTTTTTTTTTTTAAGTTAAGTTACCTTGGAAAAAAATTGGCTTGTGCTTGCCTAACAATACATGCTAGGTAAATGTAAAAGAAAAGTTGTTGTTTGTATAAATAAGACAGACCTCAAGTTATTTGTCAGGGGAGTGATAGCTTTTAAAAATGTTTTCAACATATCTTAAGTTCATTCAGCAGCAGTCTTTTAAAATTCTTCTTGTAGAATCATCAGTTTAGTTAAAGCATCTGAAAGCTTTCTGCAGTTGCCTGAATACTGTGCCCTGCACAATTAAAACAATGACATATTAGACTGCATTAATTTTAAACGGACTCAGCCAAATCTCTTTTGAAATTCTGTTGTGAGACCTAATTAATTTTCACGTATTATTTTAAAAAGAAAGGAGAATTTTCTTGCAACACTTAGGTTCTTCTCTCCCTGCCTTGTAGACTGTTGCTGGGTATAGTATTCCTCCTGGCCATCAGGTCTGTGTGTCTCCCACTGTTAACCACAGACTGAAGGACTCATGGAAAGATGCTCTAGACTTCAAGCCTGACCGGTATCTCCAAGATAACCCAGCAGCGGCAGAGAAATTTGCATATGTTCCATTTGGTGCTGGTAAGTAACAACTGGGAAATAAGGAAATGCAGTGTTTTCCTGAGTGACCATGTACTTAACTGACTCATACCTCTTACAGCACCTCCTCATCCTGTAGTATCTGAGGGTATTTCTTCTTTCTATTGCTGCCTGAAAGCTTGCTTGCTGTGGAAATGCCATTGAAAAAATGCAGTTGATTGATTGATAGGATCCTTAGTTTTGCATTTAGTAATTGCTATTCCAAGTACTATTTACAGCTATTAAAAAAAATTTTTAGGTTAGCATGTGTTATATTTAAATGACTCAAGTCCTTAAGTCAAGGTTAAAACATGTTAATAGGAAGTCATTTTAAGGTAGAATAAAATGTACACAGCTTCATAACTCAAAACAGTTTGCAAATATGGCTGCAGTACGGTTGCAGTTGATATCTTTTCAGAATGTTGTACACTCTCCTTCAATATCGCCTAAATTCTCACTCTGGTGAGAACAGAACAATAGAATCTTATCCAAACTATTCAGTCTGTTCCTTGTTTTGAAAATTTATAAAAACAAGGCTTTCATGTAGTTACATAATGTTTGCTGGCTCAAAGCCAGTTTAGAAAGACAAGATTACAGTTCATGTAAAATTTTACAATTGTCAAAGGTTATTTTATAGCTGAGTTAACAAGTATTCTAACTGCTTTGTATTGCCTTCTAGGCCGTCATCGCTGTATTGGAGAAAATTTTGCTTATGTTCAGATTAAAACCATTTGGTCTACTTTGCTTCGTTTATATGAGTTTGATCTCATCAATGACTATTTCCCAACTATAAATTATACAACAATGATACACACACCTAATAACCCAGTAATCAGATATAAGAGGAGGTCACTCTGAGTTCTGGAGCAAAAAAACCTTATCTATCTATTTAAGTTGCGTGAACTAACACACTTTTGAATAAAACTATGGCAAAATGCAGGGCAAATGGGAACTGTTCTATCTACTGTGTATGAAAGCCATCTGCCAACTGTGATGTTCTTTGCATTTATTAAATTTGTTTTTCCATACCATTTAATGCTGCTGTATGTAATTGCTTGTTTTACAACTTTTAAATGAAAAACTGTCTGTCTCTTCTCTTTGTGTAACACACTTGAAGTGCATGCCAACTCTTTCCTTAAAGCTGAAGAAATAACAAGATATTTCTACAAACTGATATCTTTGTTTCTAAAACATGGTTAGAAGTTGTTTTTTCCCTCTTAAGGGGTAAGACTACGTATGTTGCCTCTGTATCTGATTCCGGTAAATCAGGTAACAGGCACTAAGGTGGAAGGTACTTCCTTGGTGCTCTACTTTGAGAACAGGACTGCAACTACTGAAGTGAAGTGAACTGTCTCTGGTCTTGGCTCATTCCTGAAAATTCCTACATGCTTATTTAAACATTGTCACAGTACAGATGATGAGTACTGAGCAGACTACAAAAATACTTGCAGAAGAAATTTTTCTGAGAATAAATAATTTTTATGTATGTCTCATTGGAAGCAGCTGTAAAATGGTTAGGTTCAAAAACCAGCAAATCCTTTTCTAGAAACAATTTTGAAAACTTTTCATACTTGTATCAGGTTAACAGGACAATGGTACAAACAACTTACTTTGTGAATACCTATTTCATGTATAGAGTGGTCAAGGAAAATGAAGTGTGAATGTTGTTTCCCTTTGTACTGACTCAAACAGGATTGTTAAATGGTGTTTGTTTAAACAATGCTAATAAAGGGTAATGAGCTCTGGCTCATAGAACAGTTGAATTAAATTTATTCCACACTGAGTACGAAATAATCACATAAGGAACTTGTTCTCCCTTTCTTCAGGGTTTACTGCAGCAGGGGCTTGCCCTGTTTTTCCTATTCTAAACATGTGTGTAACCCCTGTTACAGAGGTTCCCCCATCACTCACAGCAACTGCTAGACTGGAATCTTCTCCCTTCCAGCCTTGCAGGATGTGATCAGTCTTCAGAAAACAAGCTCACAGCTGTCTTGTCTTCTAGTTAGTAGCTGCCCTTTTGGAGTCCATGAAAAGTAAGCTGCAGCCACCAAAAATGGGAAGAGCACAAAGAGAAGCAGGCTTTGCTATGTGAGTAAGGGAGCAGTTCTACTGCTTGAAATGTCTTTACATTCAAGAACTCAGTTAAAAGGATGAAGTCATCTTTATTTCAGTACTTTGACAAAATACCCATAAAATTCAAAGCTTCTACCGTTACAAAAATAGGTCTCTACAAGTGATATTCTGTCTGCACTGCCAGTAGCAAATACTACGACAGAAGCATGTAACTTCAGTAGCCTTGCCAGAAAAAGTGCAAGTGAACTTCACTGGATGTAGCTCAATTTCATTAATACACGTTTTATCTTTGCACCCTTTTGATAAATACATACTTCATAAGTTAATCATTTAAATTAGCATTCCACAAATATACACGAGATTTGATGATTTTTTTTTTTTGCATGAACACAAAGTGCCTATATACATAAACCCCAGTCTCTGTGGGTGTGCCAGGATGGAACTATACAATCATACAGCTGTGTTCATATTGGTCCCACAATATACACATTATATAAAAGCACAGAAAGAGCACAGATTTACAGAAGGCAATCCGTTAACATCACTACCAGTGATGGAGATGTTGAAAGGC
Source organism: Struthio camelus (assembly GCF_040807025.1). Taxonomy (NCBI): domain Eukaryota; kingdom Metazoa; phylum Chordata; class Aves; order Struthioniformes; family Struthionidae; genus Struthio; species Struthio camelus. The sequence continues at coordinate 27,079,988 of NC_090943.1, read as the reverse complement.
TATTATCTTCTCATGCCAGAGTACAACTGAGTATATGAAGTGGAACCTGCGAGATGGAGAGAGATTTTAATCAGAACACTTGAAATAAGTAGACAATCGTTCACAAACCTACTGGTATTTAGATGAATAAGTAAGAATGACAGATTTTATACAGAAATTCTGTTAAGAACAACATTCCCTCAAATAATAGATTTTATGTTAAAGTAAAACTTTAACACAGTAACTGCCAAAGACTTGAATCAAGTTTGATAAATCAACATCTCATTGACCTGACAATTTTCTTGATGTATTTCTTTTACAGCACAAAAGTGATTATCATTTATGGGACAAAAAGGCTGTAACTTCTCTAATCCAAGTGACAGGAGAAGAAATGCCCCTTGCAACCCCACTCCCTCCCTGCCAGTCTTCTGGGTACATTTTTTACCATCTAGCTTAAACTCTTAGTAAGACATCAAATGAATCCTTGCTGCACATTTATTACAGGCCAGGAAAGTATTACTGATAAAATCTATAATTAAAGGACACCTGTATGCATCTTCAAAGCATTTAGTAATTTTCTTCTGATGAGTTTTTTGCTACAGCTAAGAATAACTTCTTGTTTAAGCCTGAATATGCCTAAAAAATTAAAGTTTGCTATGTATCTCAGAGAGCCAGCATATGCTTTCAGAACTGTCTTCTGCTACCCAGAAATCCTGGAGAGGGCTGCCTAAGTATTTACCTGACTGCACACTTCCAAGTCGCCTCTGTAGTGCCTCCAGCCGATTGATATAATCTGTTAAAGCTCTTTCAGGGTCATAGTTCTGCAGCTGAGAACACGCAAAAGAGACTGGGTTTAAATCAGCATGCATGCCGTGGAACCTGGGGGCCAAAACACACAGATGTTTTCAAAAAGCAAAGCTATTTTTTTTGTTTTATTTTAAAGCATCATCAGGTATAGCAAAATAGTGTAAGAAGAGGTACTTCACTGAACGCCTGTGTGTTGACTTGCCCATATGGTAGCCATCACATCATTTAATCTCCCTGCCATTTATTGCCCGAGTCACTATACTGCCTCCCGCAGGGAAACTGCCCTTCCCAGGTGCCTGTTCTTTCTACTGCATCCGATTTGTTGCTCGTTCCTTTGGGACAAAGACTGACCAGCCCATTCCTACTGCAACTCCAGCCGAAGCAGCAGTAGATTCAAGTTTGCTTTTTCTATTACGAAGCTTGTGTGAACAAGGGCGTAGCCATCTGTATAGGATTCTGGCTCTCTTCTATTACTTTTTATAAGTCAAAGCAGCTAAAATGGATTAAATATCTTTTTCCATGTAAACAACTGTCATCACAAAGTACGATTACAAATGTTTAGGTGGTTCATACGAAATGAAGAGCTAGATCTGCTAGAATCTGATTTCCAGGAAAGCTGAGACCCCTTATGAAGTAATCAAAGGCTGACAGTGCTCTTAAAAACCTTGCCCTTGGTGAAAAATAACTGATTTCACTGTGTTCGTACGGCTGGTATCACAGCTTAGCGTACAGCTGACGAAAAGAGTTTAAACAAGGAGGAGAGCTATCAAGCAGGTTCCAACCATGGCCCCTAGGCCATAGCAATTTGTCACAGCTCGCAGTAACTTAGATGACCTGACCCTTTTCAGCTAATGAGCTGCCCTGCTTCTCCCTTTCCTATGAGGGCAGCTGAGGCAGCAGTTACCAAAACCACACCAAGCTACCAACCAGAAATGCGGACAATCAGCAGTGGTTCGCTCGGTTGCAAAGCCTAGACTCTGCAGACGTGTATCTGCAACAGCTCTAGCCAATGGACTGTTCACCACGTCCAAAAACCTACATAACTTAGAAAAGCAAAAGCCTGCAAGGCTAGGCCTTATTCAGGCTATGGGTAAAACGCACGTTTAAGGCCTGAAACATAATTTACTATGTTTCCTTACAGGAGGGGAAAGAAAAAAAAAAAAAACCAAAAACCCCCCAAAAACTTATGGCATCTGTGGTTACAAACCTTAGCAATAAGAGCACTAATGCATTTATTTAGTAAATGGTATTCTGAAGAAGAATAATAATGTAAAATGAAACGTACTTATGCTGAAAATTTACAGGAGATCTGGGAGACTCCATGTCTGACCTGGATCTGTAAGAATGTCTTTGTTCTCCATAAAGATCCATGCCACCAGAGAACGAATCAGGCCGTAATTCATTACCTAAAAGTATAAATAGCAATGTCTTGGAAAGCATAAAAGAAAGAAGATCTTTTTGCACTTTACTGGGAATCTCATATGCAAACCTTCTGTTTGCATATCACAAAATAAGGATATTTGTTAAAAGTAGGGCTGATGCATAATCAAGAGCAAGCACAAGCTTTTAGAACAGACCTAGATAGCCAGAAATTAATAAAAGGCTTTCGATTTTCCTTAGGCCCCCACCAAAAACAAACAGAAAACCAGGTTTCCTGAACTTTAACGAGGGAGTGGCAGACTTTCTGTCCAGTTAGGATTTTGAAAAAAAGGCCAGGGAGGACTTCAACAGGCTCTGTTGCCCTTGTCTCTGTGGGGACCTGTCGTTGCTAAGTTTCTTCCATCTGTCCTTTTCCTCAGTGTCCCCTCTTTGGCAGGTAAAACTGTTGTGAGAAACACAGTCCAGGGGGAAAGCTGCCTCTGGCAGCTTTTAAATCCTGTCCACAACGAAGCAAAACGAGATTGAAGAGAAAGTGAACAGCTTAGCGTCTAATAAGAAACCTGAGAAATAAGTTAATCCTAGCAATTACAGCAAAAGGAAGGGGGAACAGTAACCTATTCACTCCACCTGAAGAAAATGCAGATTAGAAAAACACTTTCATTAAAGCAGTGGTGTGACTTATGAATACTTTTTCTTCAGCCAATACTGGACTAAGATTTACCTGTGTTCTGGCTAAAGACATCCCTATTGATACTTAGTATACCAGAACCCGTAACTCTGTGCCATCGACGAACCAGGAACTTCATTCTGCATTTCAAAAAAACAAACGAAACAAAAAAACCACAAAAGTAGTCATTTAAAAAATCTGCTATATTCTGGTATGTGTAAGAATTTCTTAAAGAACAAGCAAAATGAATAGATGGGCTTCTAAAACCTGAAGATTAAGTAGAGAACATCCTTATACGCATCCCTAGAATGTAAAAACAACAAGAAAAATGTTCTCAAGATCTACAGTCCCAGTGTTTCCAGAGGTGTTGCACAAGTAAAGCACACAGCAAATAGGTCAAGCACCTGAACGATACAGCCTCCACGTTTTAAATATACAGAGTCACATTAAATAAACATTCTGCCCCACTGCATCACAAAAAAACTAGTAGCAGCAGTGTGTTCGGAGTAGAAGTCTTGCTTCAGCTATATAAATAGCTCCTTGAATTCACACTACACAAAAGCGTCAAGCCAATAGCAAGCAAAAATATCTGGGGGCTCAAGCCTTTGTAAAGGAGGTTTACTTGCAACATAGCAGCACTAGGATAGTAATAGCTTGCACTTTTTCTTTTATTCATCCTCAGTCTGAGGCCCCACTGTCTTGTGAATTCAACAGACTCCACACATGGCTGAAATCAGGCATACAAAGGAGTACTTTCAGAACTGAGGTGTGACACAGCACATTACAGCTTATGCATTTCGTCACTATTTTTGAGCATTTCAGCAACTTGATTATTGGTATTTTTTTCTAAAGCTATGACTGCACCCAATACATTTTATCGTTAATTGATTATCGAATACAGAGCCAAGAGACTTTCAACTAGAATCAGACTGCTGAGCATCTCAAACACCTTATTCCTATTACAGATTTTACCTATGCTCTCTTCAACTCGTCACCATACACAGTATCTGTTGTTTTCATGACTACAAAAAAATGCACAGTTTAAACAGGATGGAACATGAGAAGTTCTAGATTCAGTCAGACAGCTAGAAAAGTGTATATTAAACAGCATATTCACAACTGTTAATCCTACAGCTTCCCCCAAATTACCTTGAAATTGCGATGGACACTCTGACCGCAGAGCGAAACCTTGTAAAACCCTTTGAATGATGTGTGATGATTTCAAGGTCTGTGTAGGAAGGCTGCCCACCCATTCGTGCAATGAGGGCCAGTGTGGCTTCTTCACACTCCTGGAATCCACCCAGTAACAGCAGTAAGTATTTCTTCTGATATATGAGAGCTTTCCGAAAGCTCTCTGCTCGTAGGTATTTTCCATAAATTCTCTACAACAAGAAATAAATCAAGCACCATAAGCTCTGAAAATGATTACAATTCTAAGTTTTTGACATTGTTACTCCTACGGCGTATCTGTGATTATTCACTTCTTGCTGTTATGCAGGAGGTTGCAATACTACTCTATTGTTGAATGTAGCTGCATCATGCGGGGATGACCTGAGCAGCAAGAAATATTGCACACGTTTCTTGGGCTTCTTCCCCTTCAGAAGGGACGAGGTAGGTGCCTTCATATCATTCTTGGGGAGAAGAACTAACAGAGCCATGTTTCTGGGCAGGTGACTCCTAAAACTGACTTGATATCAGTTTACTTAGAATGATCAGAGTGAATACAATGAAAAATAGGCCCAAACCAAAATGGGAAAACAAGCTGTAGTTAGTATGCAGGCAATAGAGTCTTCCTACCCTTAGGAGAGCGTTTTCAGAATCTGATCCCAGTTCCCTGAGGAAAGCTTCGCTCCTGAGTTCTGCTCTCAGCTTGGAGAGTTCTGCATCGGCTTGTTTCAAAGATTTCTGTAGTGACAACTTTTCTCTGTTCCAAATTTCCTTCTCAGAGGCAACAAGAGTATCGATATTAACTCCAGCATCTGATGAATGTCTAGAAGACTGAAGGGGGAAAAGAATTCTTTAACTTGATCCTCACAGTGTCATTCTAGTCATTAATTTGGTGGAGAGGTATTCTAGTCATTAATTTGGTGGAGAGCTCAAAGTTACTGAGAAAAAACATGCAGTGAATGGGTCTGAGGTCAACCTGGCATCCTAACACTTTGTCTCTAGTCAGTTTGGGAGCATAACCAACTTCCTAGAAAAATCCCCTCAGTGGATCGTATTAGCTTCATGATCTTGAAGATATCTGGATCTATTTGCTCTCAGCTGGGTGATGAGATACAGATTAAAAGGAGAAGCAGAAGGCATATAAAAGGGAAGAGCAGTTAACGAGTGGAAGGTAGGTAAAAACCACAAAGTTTACTATTATAGTAAACAGTGAGTCGAGGTATCTTGACCACAAGAAAAGAATAACTCGCATCTGTTTCCTCTACAGGAGAGGAGCTGAGAAAGACCGGCAACTTAATCACTCCTCCACTTAGGTGACTAGGATAGTGTTAAAGTTGTTTCACAGCACAATGCATTTATGCCTATATGTGCTTCGTTATACCAGTACCACTAAAGACATACATAGTCTCCACAATGCCCTCTGTGTTGGAATCTTCTCAGTTCTTCCTCCAGTTTCATAACAGCATTCCTCAAATTATTCTTTTCCTCACTCAGTCTGCTGACAAAGCCCGTCAGCTCAGCATTTTGTCTCAGCAGCCTCTCAGCCAATGAGCTAGATGGAGTCCCTGGTGGTAGCACTAGCTTCAGCTAGACAGAAGAAAGAAAACCAAACCCAACTTGCATTAGATCTGAGCTGCCCGCTTGAATACAACTTTTGCTTACTGTGAAAAACTTTTGTGGATGATGACAATAACTTATATAAAGATGACATAAGTCTACATCTAAATTACATATAATGAGACTTTCTCCTCTATGCTTATCATGTATACCATAGCAGGATATTGCCGCAACAAGCTTAATCACACTCTAACAATGGGCAAAACTTTTCTATTAAGTTTGAAAGAAATCTAAACACAAGGGGGAGAAAAAAACCAAACCAAACCAAAAACTACACACATACAAATCTTTATGTTGAAAATCCTTGCTTAAAATGCAGTTGAGGACCCAGCCAAGGTCAGTTAAAAATCAAATATTACTGAAGTCTTTGTAACAGATTACCTTGTTACGTGTCTTGTACAGGTGCAAACAATCTTCTATCAGTTTTTCTTTGGCAAATACAGGGTAGTTCAAGTAAATGTATTGTATCAACACAACATGGTAAATATTAAACGTTGATTTTCATGTCAGGGAAGTACCAAGCAAAGATTCTCATTGTAACTGCAGTTACAGAAATACTACCGATACAAATATATCTTTCCTTAAAAAATGCTAAGAAATTCAGCAATTTATAATTCCTTTGTAAGGAATTAACATGGAAAAGTTTTAATTTGAAAGCTATAAATTCACTTTCAAGGAAATTAAAATTGAAAAAAAATAAAAAGGAGAGAGTTTTTCTACAGTTCACCGACTTCAGATCGGCACGCACAGTGGCACAGATTTTCCTCTGTAAAGTACAGCCCTAGATAAGTACACTCTTAATAGCTCCTTGCTCTTTTCCAGTCACTCTCATCATCCAAAATCTCCCACCAAATCAAGTTACGATATTACACTCTCACCTCTTCTAGATATGTCAATCCGGGTAGTTTTTGTAGCTCTGAAATAACTTTTTCAATAGCATTTTGTATTGCAATAAAGTCTTGATCATCTGCTGTTTCAAACTGTAATCTGAAATGAAAGTGATAGTTTCAACAGCATATATAGTTTAACAGCACATAGCCAAACTCATATAGCAGCCACCTTCTGTCAATACATACGCACTAGATCTTTAGCCAATTGTGTCCGCATAGTTGCTGGAGTACATGGCAACGTTTTCAAGAGTGCTAAGAGCGCTCAACTAAATTACACTCTCTCAAATTATTATAGAGTTTACATAGAACAATTACTACTGATTTTGGGAAGAGATGTTCTACATGAAGTGTATTTAGAAACATGATCTTGATTCCCACAAATTTGTTTAATCTGTGTGAAGAAAATCTTATGGTACTTTGCAGACATACTGCATTTTATTTTGCTCAAATGTTTCATGATAAACATTATATCAGCATCATAGTAAAATAAAAATAGATTCAAAGTGGGCTCCTACGGACCTGGTCTCATGCTATTTTTTCTTACTTTGTCTGGTTACTGTCTTGCTAAGGAAGGCTCATAATATCAGTTTCACCTGCCTATAAAATATTATTTTTTTCTGAGGGGATCAAGAGCGAGGATCCATTGCAGTAACTCCTATATTCTTTCCATTGTAAGGTGAATTAGTTACTAGATTGTTTTTAAAAATCTTCCACCTACCTCATGTCCAAATAAACCTTATCACTTTGCACAGAAAGACATTAATTCTGCTGTAACTTATAAAGGATTACGTTACACATGTCAGATTTAGAGCAGGACTTGCTACTCTGTGATCCAGTTTTACATTAGCGTATCTTAAGTAATGGTATATGTTCTAAATTAGAACACCACAAATTGTTAGGCCTACAGTCTGGAAATTATGCGTCAAACCCAACGTATGAGCTTACTGGCGGCTCTTAACCAGCAAGCTGAAAGACTCATCTAACCTGCTAGCAGCCTTCTGAGCCAACTGTTTCAGCTTTGGAGATGCATTTTGTAGCTTTTGTCTGATGTTTTCCAGAACTTCAGTAGCTGCAGAGAGATCTCCTCCTCCCGTCAGCGTAGGGTAGGTTGATTCGTTTGTCTCAGCTCCTTCCATTTTTTGCTGGAGAACCCAGTTTCTTGTTCTCTCATTTGGTGTATCCCAGGTACTCTGTAGGTACGTATGTATGTATTTATATACAAATTGCATGTGGCACATTGCTATAAACCAGAAACATTTAATTCTGAAATACATTCAGCAATGTAAGAACATAATTCTGACACAGAAGGGAGTATAGTGCGACTACACTATAGTTGTGGTGTGTCACGTATTTATGAATGGTATACTGTGATGTCTCTCTTGACTTGGATCTAGCAATCCTAGAGCTATATTGCTAACCCATTCAAAAAACTCAGCTGATAGGAATGCCAGAAGTCTCCAGTAGTTCTTACTGCAGAATTTGCTCACCAAATCCTCATCTTTTGCAAGTATCATGAGATATTTTTGAAATACTCCCAAATAAAATATTTCAGTTACTATATCCATCCTTCAGGGAATGTATTTATTTGAAAACAGTCACACATGGCTACCCTGAAGAAACAGTGTTAGGTTACCCAGTGCCCAGCTGTTTCCATGACCAATTCACAGCCAAAGGAACAGCACTGCAAAAGCCCACCATGGTCGTGGAGTCCAATCCCCAGGCACAGGCAACCACAGCACAAATGCTGCCACACGTGCAGGAATCCACTGCACAGGTACTCCTCACCCTCACCACCCTAACGCACCCCATCCTGCACTGGCCGTGCAGGAGCTGCTATGCCTCCCTAGCTAACCTGAGACTACAGCTGTGCCTTTGGGCGTTTTGCCACGGTGTGGTACTGATGAGAAAAAAAGCATAGTATTGCAAATGTCACAAGTCTAGGAAATAGTAGGAAATTCCCCAGGTGACACACTAAGCAGATCCTGGGAAGCAGATCATCCCATCTACTGCAGAGAAGGGGGAAAAAGCTCCTGCAGCCACTTCCCAACTGATCCGAGAGAGAACTCTTCCTTGACCACAGGGCAGGCAGCTGCCCTCTGGGCAGGAGGATGAGGTGCTGCAGCAGGAAGCCTGATGCTATCAGGATTATCAGTACCTCAACATCCTGCTTCTAGCTGTGGGCAGTTGCCAGTGCTTCAGAAGATTAAAAACAGTAGCCAAATTAAATGAAGAGAAAAATTTTCTTCCTGGCTCCACAGATAGTGGAAGCCAACATTTGTGGAACAGTTACCAGATTGGGCAAAAAACCATAATTAGCAAAGAAACAAGTCTCCCGTCAACCCTCTTTAGAGCTATCAGCTAATCACTCATTCGGCAACACTTATCTCTTGTAGTGAAGTTTCTACAGTTTTAAAACTCTTTTAAAAATCATTTTATAGCTGCTCAAACTTTTTCTTATGAGGAGAAAAAAATTCAGACAACAGCAGTTCCAGTTTTCAGTCATCTAAAAATTAGGCTAAACTCTGAAATTAATTTTTTGCCTTTATTTTCTCTTTCTATTTTGTTTGCCAACATATACATATTCATGTGCACATCTGTTTATTTACTCATTTAATTCATGCAGCTGTTGGACAGGTCACTTTCTGATGTTTCAAAGACCACTTGCGGCCTATGAACTAAGGACTGAACACTGACCTGGAGCATTCCTGAGCAGGAATAGCGCGGGGAATATTCCTGGGTGCGGGGAATATTCTTGTTCTACTATACTTGGATACAAAGTACTTGAATACATTCAGGTGCACTTCTCCTATTCGCACTCCCACTTACAAACCTCTACAGCTTCATTCTCAGAGAATGGGTGTGAGTAGTTTCGGGCAGCAGAAATAAAGTGCCTTAGTACTTTCCCTACTGTCTATATTTTTTGGCAGATGTAATCCAGAAACTATTTTATAGATTGAGTAAAGGCACAGTGACAAATGATTCTAAATGAAGAAGAGAACTGAAAGCAAAATTGCACAGTTCAGTATTACATTGCTCTAAGTCTTACTGTACCTCATTTCGATTGTGGCTTGTTCTTTCGGCCTCCTTTTTTCCTTCATTCGCCTGCTCTTTTTTCTGTAGTTCTTGGATTATTTCCTGCAACTTCTTTGCCTCATTCCCTAATTTTTGAACCTCTTGTTTCTTTTCTCCGAGCTGCCACTGAAGATCTTCTACTTTGGACTCTAGTTCATGGAGTCTCTTCTGTGCTATTATGTTAGCATCTTGTTCTGCTTGTAATGCTTTCCTCTGCATCTGCCTTTCTTTTTCCATTTGCTGTCTCACTTGCACAGATTCCAGTTTATACTTCTCCATCTCACTTACTAACTCCACTACACGGTCATGCTTTTCATCCATTTGTTTCTGTAGCTCTTTAAGTAATTCCTCAGATGGATTAGGTGTTCCAGCTTGCCCCTTATCTTCAGCACTTTGAAGCTGAGCACACAGCTCCTTCTCCCTTTCTAGGGCACTGCTTATTTCGAGAGCTCGAACCTTCTCTGATTCAAGAAGCACCTGCAACTCTGAATTACGGCCTTGTTCACGTGACAGCTGGGCAGCACTGAGTGCTTCTTGGGATTCAATTTTTTTTTGCAAATCACTTGACAGCTGTTTCTCTTGCTCCAAAAGTTTATTTAGCTGTAAGTTCTTTTGCTTTTGATCCTCAAGTGAAAATTTTAAATCCTTTCATGAGAAAATAGAAGAAAAAAATTGATTAAAACAATTTGCACATACTTTGCATTATTTTCTGCAAAATGCAAATATGCTAGCTCTGTACAATTTGCTTTTAAGAAGTTTTGCCATTCGCAATTCATTTGACAATACTCTGCACGCTGCAGTTCCATCTGATGCTAAAATATATTACAGATGTCTTTATTCTAAAATCAGATCATCTCATAAAGTAAGGACTCTCATATTTTTTATGAGATACTAACAGCCACGGCTCTGAAGTTTAAGGCAGTTAACCATGTTTTACTTTTTAGAACTGTGAAACTGATTTTCCAAGTTAAGACTTAATGTCGCAAATAAGTCTATGCTGTTAAAGTGATTGCTGTTTTATCTTCAAAATGTACTCTCCCTCTCTACATCAGATACTGCAGAGGCACCAAGAAGCCTAGTAACGTATTCTCTCCTAAATCAACCCCCCCATCTAGTCTGGGTTTCATGAGGTAAATGTGCTGACATTTAAGAGAGACAAACATGTCTCCTTAAATGTATTCGCACAAAAACGTAAGTTGAGATGAAGTGTTAACCAAAAGAATATTTGCATGATCCTTTATGTCAGAGGCAATTTGAGATTGTGCAGAGAGTACCTCAAGCTCTTCTCTTCCTCTTTCCTCATTGCGTTCCACTTTAGCTTTTTCCTTTTCCAAAGCCCACTGCAACTCTCTTGATTTCTTCTGTTCACCTGCCATTGTATCCTTAAGTATATCTAGCTCAGCTGCTTTTTCTTTAACTTCAGTCCTAAAAGAGACACAGACAATCTTTAAGATTGTTATCAAATACGGTCACACTTCAGAGGAAAAGTAATTTAGGCTCATAACTATTTTCCATTTACAAGCTGTTCAAAAAGCTACACGTTTACTCAGATTGTTGGAGTGCTTAATTTGTCCCATTAAGATACACAGAGGGTTTACTGTCCAAATCTGGAATAATTCGTTACAAGATACAGAACTTTGGAGGAACCCCCAACTTTCCCCGTTCAACCCTTCCAACTTGTTTCTTTTTTTTCTTTCTTTTTTTTTTTTTTGGGTACGCTTAGATACAAGACTATGGCTCTAATCATACCACAGTAATATCAGCTAGTTGATATTTGCTCCATCATCTTCACTGAAAACACTGCTCATGTAGTAGAGTAACAGCGAAAAGGCTATTTAGAAAAACAAACCACTCAAATACCAAAAAGAACTGCATAGCTCAAGAGTGACAGAAAGCATATCCACCCTACTAACTTTTTAGCTGGCTCAGAGGGAGCTAATGTTCAATTTAATCCAGTGACTGGCCAGCATCTGAAAGGATGCAGATAAAAACTATCTTCTTATTATATGTCTAAAGGATTTTTCAATCTTGGAAAAAGTTATCTCACCGTAGTGGAAAATTATGAAAACACTCAAATGAGTGCAAGAAAGCAAACTGCACCAGGAAATGCTGTCAGGGAACAAAAAGGGCTTCAAGGATGGAGCAATGAAGTGGCAGTTATGAGACAGAGACTTCAGTCTGCCATGAAAGTGAGTAAACAGCAATATACAATAGGGGAGAGAGCAGGCTGGGTGGACTGAGGTCAGCAAAAGGAAGGAGGTTACAAAACTGGTTGTTCCACTTTATCCATAAGGCACATACTTGCCTTCCGCCTTTGAGTTGCCTGCCCCTGCGCTACAGGCTAGCACTTAGAATGAGACAAGCTGATCTGTGGTACTCTACAGCTCCATTTTCCATGAAAATGGAAAGGTCCCCAGGTGCTGAGTACTGCCTCCAGAGTAAACCTGACACAAACTTCCTAGGTCACTTATGCATAAAGTCAGACAGCTTATCTTCAAAATAACGTGCGTGTGTGAGAATTAACTTGGATGATTTTATGTTAAAGTTAGGCTGGGGGACATTAGGGGAGCTTATAGGATTTTTCTGCCTTTCAGCACAAAAGCAGAAACATCTTTAGTTGAACTAACTACATCCACAAAATGGTATCTATGCCCTGAATACATCTGCAGAAGAACCCTGCTCCCAGTGATCTATAAAGGCATAAGGTAATACTAAGCAGTTTAAACTCTGTTTTCATTTGTTATAACTGATCTAACTCTAAGATACTGTACAGAAGGCATACTCATCTTGTGAAGCCATAAATAATATGCATTTCCTGAGTGTCTTTCAAAATAATTGGCTTTGCACCTCTGCTGTTGACCACCCCAAAGCAAAACTAACGAATCGTATGAGTTCCATATGAAAGTACTTGCAATGCCATTGTCACTCTGCCATTTTTTTCCCCCCAAGTTCAGTTTTAGAAGCGGGAAAACCTTTATATTAATAAATATGGTACACTCAGTTTGTACACAGTAGTCTAATGTGTCAAAAATAACCCCAACACTTCCTTGAAATTAACAGTTCATTAAATCAAACTATGAATCAGATCTCCTTAATCTATACAATTACATTCTTTTCTCAACTAGGACAGAAGTCTATTTTTTGTTAGGCATGTCTTCTAGGAAAACTGAGAGGCATTCACATTATATGAGATCAACTTCCTTAGTAAAATCAGTACGATGATTTGAGACAACATAGAAAAGATTTTCTCTGTCAACACAGGAAAGTTGGCACTGAAAGCCACACCTGATGGTTTCTAGGTCCCTGAAGTGCTTGTGCTGTGCTTTAAGAGTTGTTTCGAGCTCTAGTTTAGCTTGTGCAAGTTCATTCTTCAGCTCAGCACCCATCATTCTCTCTGAATTCAGCTGTTCCTGAAGCTCAGCTGCTCTGTCCTTCACACTCCGCAGCTCCACTTGCATCTCCAGTATCTGTGAATGCTTCTGCTGCATATTATACTCCAGCATTTCTAATGAGAGTACCATGAACACGGAAATTACTTTAGCAAACAAACAACACTGCTCATTTGGGTGAAGTTTCCCCTAGCACAGAGAATGACCACAAGGCTATCACTAGCAGTGCTTCTCTTTAAACAGTGGAGTGAAAGCAAAAACATTCCTTTCATACTGAAACACATTTCATGCTTTCCAAGCAATCAGTTTAACTCAAACTTATTTAAAAGACTATATGCATAACCATATCAATATATGTCACTTGGATTATGACTAACACAACTGACGTCACTTATCACTAAAAAAAAATCCATTACTAGCTGAAATTACATTTCCTGCAAATAATTTGGAATGGCTTATTATAAACATAACGGTGTGCATGGTTTTATTTTCCAAAGTATAAAAGATGTAGCAAATATCTGTGACAAAACACTGACATTAGGCATTTAATTACCTTAAGTACATATGCCCTCTGAACTTTTTGTTGTTCAGTCTAGTTGCTACTTAGTTTACTCATTATGATGGAATATCCAACTTAGGTAATTTCAGAGCCATTGGACCTAAACACTTGAAATACAAACCTAATTTTTATTCCAATTAAAATAACTTCGCATCACTTTCAGTTGGATAAAAACCATAAGAACACAGACTACTACTAAATATTTGCAAAATTAGTCCAGTACGACTGAAAAAGCTGCAAGGTCAGCATGCTCAGGGAATAAGATTAATATTGAGATCACAGAGAAGTCTACAGTTCTCTACCTACAACTTTACCTGTGAGCACTGACAGGTAAACATGTGGAAACTGACATAAATTACCTTGGCTTTTTGAATCAATCTCTTCTTCTCTCTTTGGATTAGTTTTCTTACTGCTCATCTGAGCATGTAATACTTGAATCTCCATTAGCAAACTTCTTCTGTCTGCATTCTGAAGAGAGTCCATAGCTGCTCTCTGATTATTAGCCTATTAACATTTAAAACAAATTCAAAAGTAAAACTCTTGATTTCTTTTCAGAACAGTACAGTTATTGGAGTATCTAGAGAGTGTGGATATTATACTTACTTATGTATTCATTGCACATATATATTCAAAGCATTTTCAATTAAGTCATAATTAACACAATATCATAACACAAGAAAGAATTGCTTGCCTTTTCTTATCACTCTACCAGGCACCAGAACTGTAGAATCAAAAGAGCTATTACTTTTACGGCAAATTGTAATTTTCCTCACTAATCCTTCCATGTCCCACAGGAGATAAGGGACCGCTCTCTGTCTGAATAGCTGCCTTATCACTTCCCCTCCTTACAATTTGCTTCACATACACAAGCTACTCTTTCTCTCAGACTGCCTAACGTATCACTAATTAACTAAATGAAATCACGCTCAGGACAACTGTTTTCACTTCAAAATTATCTCCAACGATTGTTCTCTTTCTATAGCTTGTGTATCCAAAAATCTCTCTCCCCACTGCATCAGTTTTTTTTTATTATTAAAGACATCTCTTCTTCTTCCAAGCCTTACTCTGCTTTCACCCTTAGACTGTCATGGCTGCAACACAACACATATTTTTCATGGATTTACACATTACAAATTAAAATAACATAGGCATAAATAGGCCTTGACTAAAGCATGTTTTATGTTACCTGCTGTTGCAGTCTGTGCTCTAACTGATTCATCAATATCACTGCATCTCTTGTGCACAGTTCTGCAAGTTCAGTTTGAAATGCAGCAAGGAGAACATTTTGTTCTCTCACAAAAACCTGCTGAATAGCATGTAGAAGTTCTCCTCGCCAGTCGGAGATCCCTTCAGGAGATTCAGAACTTGCATAAATCTAAAACAGTATAAAAACAATATAAATATTTAAAAGAAGTCAAAGATTACATTACTCAAGTGGTCACTGCCGTTTAACGTAAAGTACGTGTTGTCAATGGAATATTGAGCTTTTCTTATTCAATAGCTACATAACATTTGTTCATACAGACGCAGGTATTTATTATACACATGCAGTAATTTCTTCTGTATGCACAAATGCTAAACTTCATGAAAATTTGCACCTATATTTCACATGGGAGTAACTTAGACTTTTACAGTTGAAAACTTAGCCCCCTGTAGTTATATTATGTTACTGTGCTACATTATCTTTTTGATTTTCATGATGTCACATACATTTATATTCTCTTTTCATTCAGCTACAGAACTATGTGGTAGTGTGCAGATGCTGTGTATGAAGAAGAATTAATTTTATAATGCTATAGAGTTAACTCCCCCACTTTGCAAGCTGAAGAAAATGCAGAAGTCGTGGAAACTGCCTGTATAGCTCCAAAATTATAACTGGGTTAGTTATGGAAGCAAGTCCCTACATGTACATTTTAACACATTACTGATTACTATTAATTTTGTTTAATATTTTTAAACAATTGAAAATTTTTCTTTATTCTCTCACTACAATACCATTTTAATAACAAGGTTCTGTTACACCAATAAGTAAAACAGCAACGCTAAACACACTACTTGCGTTGTGAATATGCTTTCAAATTAGAAATACTTTTTAAAAGTGGATATATACTCTCAAAAGCAATCAATGTACAGAAGAACAGCAAAAGCTGTAATTTTAACACGTATTTTATTACTGGAAAGTGCAACATGCCGTTTAACTGCGTATTTCTGAAATCTTGCCTCGTAACTGTATATTAATAGAATTTAATACTGAATTACGAATGTGCCTTATGAAGCTCTGGTAATTTTTAAAGTCTAGATAGAATTTGGTAATATTATTCATACCTCAGCTTCCCTATGAAGTTGCATTTTTGCAATTACGTCTTTCAAGGATGCAATGGTACTTAGAAAAGCTTTCCTTTCTTCAAACCAGGATTCTGGCCCTTGCTTAGGAGATGGTACCTCTCTTTCACCATATGGCAATTCAGTGAGAGACAACACCTGCACGCCTTCATGATGAACTGCTCTCAGCAAACCCTACAATAAATACAAAAGGAAATTAGTCATGTCAGTCCTAATAATAAAAATCTAATTTCATACATAGTGGAATACAGTTATTTCTAAATTAATCAGCATAAGGAAACTACTTAGGCTTCCTCGGTATCAATAAAAGAGGTGTTGCTTGGCTCTTCAATCAGTTCCATTGCTTAGCCGATATAAAGAGATGCACTTTTCCTCAGTACCAGAGGTTTGAAACTTCCTGAAGTTCATCTATTAAATCAATCTTGAATTTAAATTGAATTGCTGATGGAAACCAACATTCTAAAAACAAATTCCTGGGAAGCTTCCCGTCAAGCTTTGCATTACATTACTTGAAATATCTTTTAGGCTGTGGTATCAGTATTATTCATATAAACATATTAATTTATTTTCACAATCGAGATATTATTCTGTAACTGAAATAATTATAGAAAATATGCAGTAATTGCGTAATGCTTATGCCATTATCATTAATATGAAGAAACACAATAAACACTAGTTATATTTTCATAATCATAATTGAGAACAAGTCTACTGTTACAAAACTCATATTTAACCTAAAGTAATACGAATTTCTGTGCAAGATTCCATTTTAAATGAAATGGCACATTCGTTTTGTCAAAAAACTATTTAGCTAGCTATAGGCCTTTCTAAACACAATGCACATCAGAAGTATCAGAAGTACCTTAAAATAGCTGGCACTTTACAAGTTATCTAAACGGGTCTTCGTTCACTAATCAAGTAGCAGCTAATTAAGCTTTTGGTAGTATCACTCTTGTTCCATAATAAAAATGATTAGCTCTATTTTACCTTAATTTTTTGGGGGAGTAAATCTGTTGAAGTTTCACCTTCCTCTATTCCTTCAGATACCGTGTCAGATCCCTGGGTCTGAGCAAGATACATTCCTTGACTCCAGTCTGAACTAGAGTCTAAAATAAAAGGAGAGAAAAACATTAAAGCTGGATCACTGTGAAACTTTGAAGAACAGGCATCAAAAAGTATTTTTGTCTGTTGTTGTAACAGGTGGTTGCATGTCACCACAGTTGATTCCAAGCCTGGAGACTACCTTTTTATGGTTTTTCTTTTTCAGTTTCAAAGCAGTAACAGCAAAACAAAACTAAAAAGCAAAAAGCAAAAAACAAAAACACAAAAAAAACAAACACCCCACACCCCAAACTTAAAAACCATAGCTAGTTTTAAAAGACAGAGAAATAACTATTTGCATGAACTCTTCTGCCAAATGACCCTCCTTCATACACTTAGCCTTTGCCTATGAAAAGAATCACGTAAATCCCTTTTACCACTCTTGGGAAAGTTAGTACCTGCCACCATCTCTCATTGCGAGGGAGCTTTGGCTTTAAATTCTACCAAGAGATGATGCAGTCACACCGAAGGGATAATGGCACGTGTAAGAAAAATACAGGAACTCCATTTTGAAGAAAAAAAATTAGCTTCTAATATCTACTCTGAAACCATCTCCTCTCCAGATGTTGTTCTTCTATAACAAATTAACAGATGTTAATTAACAGCACTGTTAACATTAGTGCATTAACAGCACTGTTTCTTAGTGTGACACGGTTCTGTTTCAATCTGGGGAGTGGTTGGTTTTGTTCCTTGGAATACAAACTCTCTAACAGTAAACTTGATATTAGAAAAGCAAATTTAATTTATAATACTGTGTGAAATCTATAAAAATAAGTTTCTTACCACTAGAACATCCATCTCTAGCTTGATAAGGTGGAGAACATGCTAATCCAGAAATCTGTATTCCCTATATTTAGAAAAGAGAACAATCAAACCTTGAATCACCCCATACCCACTCACAATAAGGGAGCTAACTCTAAGAGGCAGGGAAATATGAGTGTTGCTCCTTTCAGCTTCCCTGTGATAAAAATAATCAAAAAGGAGACTAGAAAGATTCTGTTCGATAGTGCGACCTACATTTGTCCCCACAGGCCAGATTCAAAGTAGTAGCACAAGGAAGCATCTGACAGCAGAGCACACTCCCAAACCTAAACTGCTGGGGAAGGGATTCACAATCTCTTCTACGCCGTGTAAGTATCAGAGCACTTAAAAGCTTTACACTAAACATTAATGGTGCTTCACACTTAAAAGACTCAAAATGGGAACTTCTGTAGCAAGACCAAAAGCAGGAACCGAGATAGTACAATGAATATAAAATGAGATGCATACCTCTTTAGCTCGTAGAGTTTCTATGAATTCCTTTAAAGTATTACATTCTTCGGTCAACACTTGCACCGCAACAAATTTCTCTCTTTTTAATTCTTCAGATTCAGAGATATGCCTTGTCTCCATGTCCATGATTTCAGCAGCATGGAGCTCTTGCATTTGATCAATTTTTTCAGTAAATTCTCTTATGATCTCTGCAATCTCTTCCGAGGAACATCCATTTTGCAAATCAATTTGAATTTCTGCATTTTTAACGAGCACTGGTGAAGTCTGGATACAGCTGTTGATTTCCACAGTCTCGTCTGTTTGTGAAGATGAGCTTTTTCTAATTAGAGTAGATTCATTGGTTGACAAATCAGACAGTATTTCTACATCCTTTTTGCTTTCAGCTTTTGCCATTTCCGTGTCCTTTTCCACATAACTTGTAAGCTTCTCTTCTACCTGAGCTAGGTTCTCTTTGACTTTGCATAGATCTTCCTGAAGACGTACCAGATTTGTTTCTTTCACCTGTAAATATGGAGAACCTGAATTGAAGTCCCTCCAAATATTTCACAAAAATCCAAAAAAACCCAACAAGCCTCTATACAATTAGAATTCAATTTAGTCTTATTTCCTTTTAAGTGGTTATGATACATGGCAGCAAGTACGAACACGTGAAGAAATGCAGTTCTAGATCCTCTGTTGCTAAGAACAGTCACTGCACTATTGCGGACTGTAAAATTACACACAGTGGCAACAGATGAAGTTTTGGTCTACAATGTTAGCTATATTCCACAGATAGCGGATACTGAGTGGCTGTTTTTAGTAATGATATTTTCAGTACAAGATTAAAACTTTTATAGCATGCGTAAGCGCACAGTAAGTCCTGTACAATCGTTATGGAACAAACTGGTTCTTACCGCTAGTTCTTGTCGAAGCTTTTCTGCCTCTTCTCTGTAAATACTCAGCTCTTCCTTAGCAGCAGCTGACTCTCTTTTAACTTTCTCTAGTTCAAATTCATCAATAAGAACATTTATTTTTTGACTGTCTGTGAGTTGTGCTCCTACCTACATGGCAACACAAGATACGAAAAACCCTGAATCTTCTGAAGACTCTACCATTAAATAAAGCACTTGCATGCCAATTCACTAAAGCCCACAGATGAAAAAGATCATAGCGGAAAACAAATACATACTCCCAAAATTAAGACTAAAAATTTTTTTCTAGATCAACTCCTACAAACTGAATACGTGCAGGAGGAAAGAAGGTCTTCTTACAGTTTACCGGATCGTAAACAGAAATTGGGAAAACCACCTAGAAAGTGCCAGGAGGAACGTCAAGAGCCAGTCAGCGGGAAATGAAGTCTGATAATATTATTATTGAATTTATAAAATGGTTCTGACATTCATTCAATCTGCATTTAGATGAATGGTCTTAGAATTTTTCCTGGTCCAGCACTGTATTTCCATAATCTCTCTGAACTTAAAGAGTTTCAACAAGAAAGGTCATGGTTTTTAACTAAAAATTAGCCATTGAGCACAGTTAGCTCTGAAGGGTTGAAATTCAGACAACATAACTGGTGAAGGATGGAAATCAGGATGAATATACACTGGTATAAGTTACTGGTGGGAAATATATTTAAAATCAAGGCAGGAAAGCAAGCAAAACAAAATCAAAACATAAATAAAGAAATATAAAACAATTACAGCACTATAAGGAAAGTTCCTTTCACTCCCTTATCCTTTCCAAACCCTTGCTTAGATCATTTTAATCATTTTCTCTCTCTACTTCCTTGTTATGTAAACTATTTATATGTATAATTCTCTCCATTTTATTTCAACCTTAAAGAAGAATGAGAAAGTCTATGTTCACAATTTAATCACCCCATATCCATGAAAAGGCAAAGTGTTTTTAGTGCAAAACAAAAACTGCTATGGGAATTCACCTAAAATAACATCGTTTTCATACTCTTTGTAACTCCATGAATAATAGAAAAATGAAGATCTATCCCACACAGCAGAATATTCCCAGCGCTAGTCTCATTAAAATGTGTTTCCTTCATTAGTTTCCATAAAATAAATGATTTTTAGCGAAAACAATCCAAAAGAAAATGATACATAATTACCTGAAATGTTTGCATTCCTTCTTGCTTAACGCACTTCTGAATCTCTTCTTTGTGTTTTTCTTGAACCTCTTCTAGCAATTGCTGAAGTTCCAAGAGTCTCTGCTCTTTCAATTTACCTTCCTTTTGTGCAATCTTTACATTTTCTTTTTCTAGCTCCAAGTTATGATTCACCCTTGTCAGTTGGTTCTCCATCTCAGTAAGCCTCTGCGTCAAGAGTGATAATTTTGATTCCATCTCATTTTCAGCTATATCATCCAAATCCTCTGTTTGGGCACCCTTATTTGCTTCCCCTGCACATTTTGAAGCTGCCTGGATTTCCTGCATGAATTTCCTTTGCTCCTGAACTGCATTTAGCTGAACCTGACTCACAAGAGCAGCAGCAACCTTTTCCACAAGTGTTTTCTCCAGGTCTAGTATCTTCTTTTTAAGTGTTTCTCTTTCAACTTTGCCTTGCTCTTTCAAGTCTTTTATTTCATTGTAGGAGTGGCACAGTTCTGAATCCTTTTCCTTAATGCATGCCTGAAGCTGCTGCAGTTGTACTTCCATCTTGCTAATGGCGACTCTTGTATTTTCATCAGAAGAGCTAAGCTGGGTTTGATCTAGCAAGCCTGTCTTCTCACATGAGCCTTCTTCCACTTTATCAGTTTTTCCGTTGCTGCAGTCATCTGTTTTTTCCATATCACCTTTTGTCATTGCACAGACATACTTCTCTGTTATTCTTTCATGTTCTTTTTTTAACATATTTATTTCTTGCTTTAGCTTGTTCATTTCTAACTTAGTTTCCTCAAGCTCATTCTTTGTTCGAGATGCCTCTACATTAATGATTTCCATATGCTTCTCCAAAGCTTCTTTTTCTGCCAGAACTGTTTCAAGTGTGTGTTTCAGACTGTCAGCATCCTCTTGAAAAGCAGTGATGTCTGCAGGTACTTTTTGTTCAATACTTGCCAGGTCCTGCTGAAGCTTATCAATTACATCATTCAACTGTTCCATTTCCTCATCATTTTTTTTCTTTACACGTTCCTGATCACTTTTCAAATATTCCACCTGGGCTTCAAGCTCCCGTATATGTTCATTTTTCTCTTCGATAACCTGGAAATAAATCAACAAAGAAACTCATGAGTAACTATTAAACCCTCCGATTTTTTTTTTGCCTGGACTTCACGGCAACAGTTTAAACACACATTGCAACGTCTTGTAAAAGAAAGAACTCTGTGAACTTCTTGATGGGATGCCTCCTGTAAAGCTTTATGAGAATAAGAATATCTTCATACAGGACTGATGAAGTAGACTGTGGACTTCATGAATTGCAAAATATGTAGGTGTGAAAGCACTGAAAGAAGTGAAAGCATTCAGAATAGTCACTGAGATATAAGAAAAACACTGCAGTTTAAGTGTTCACAGTATTTTTTTCCAACTGCTTTGCCTAAAGCTCCGCCTCATTCTTCCTATTAAAAATTACAACGGAAACAAATGGGAGTGGTCACGTCTGTGCCGTTCAGTCTTCTTATGCAATCAAGGATTAATATACTTACTCAAAGAATTCCAGGGAACCAAGACTTACGAAGCTTAACACTTACAGATGGGTTACCTTGCAGTACATTACGTAAAGAAATTACATTTAGAAAAAAAAAGCACTGCATCTTCAAGCTCACTATGCACAGGTCACATATGTTCAGCTAAATTTGTCAGATACTGTGCGCTTCACTCAGAAGCGCCATACATTCATATTATCAAACAGATTATTATATATCCATCTTAATTGGCCATGGCCAGTTAAGATGGATATATATTTTAAATACAAGTAGAACTTTAATTAAATGCATTGAAAAATACAAAAGTTGAAATAAAGATAGTTTCTTGCTTCTTGTAATCTGGCCTAAGTGGATATATTTTCATAAGAAAGTGCCTGAAGGTCTGATAAGAACAGAACTTCTATATTGGAAACAAAAAGGGCACAAGAAAATCTGTCAGGAATATTCATGACGGAATAGCATAAAATAAAATCAGTTATGGTAACTAAACAGGTAAGAAATGTAAAAGAGAGGTTTGGAAATATTAAGAAGAAAAAAAAAGAGGAGGAGAAGAAAGAGGGCTATATTTATTACTAAAATAGCTGAGCTTTCTCCTTTTCCTTTCTATCTTTCACTTTCGACAATTTAGTAGAAGAGTACGATGACTTTGCAAAAATGATAAAAACTGAAAATTGTGACTATATAAATTAGAAGATCTGATTTTGCAACCAAGAACTTATTTTTTAAAAAATCCACAAAGAATGGAGAAAGTTGAAAAACATTAAAGAAAAAGTGAATGAGGCATTGCTTTTCAGAAGAGGACAGAGATCCAGGTGACTGCTATCTAGCCAGTATAACAGTTTCTGTTCTTCATAACTTAATGGAGTAAAGGACCACAGAAGGCAAACAGAGCAATTAAAAGAAAAGCACTTTGTAGGATGAAGATATCCATGGGATTAGCAAAGGGACTGACCTAAGGAACATCTATTCATATATAATACTGATCTCATAATGAAGCAAACAGATTTATTATTTAATGTGCTGGAAAATACAGCTGAGTAAGAGGATGAAATTAAGAAAAATGAAACTTTATACTAAAGAAGAAGAAACAATCATTAAAATGAATTATACCTGAATCCTGGGTATTTCTCTCAAGGCAAACAGTGTAACCTTATTACTGGGGTCACTGTGTAAAGCAGAAGAACAGTTCTATACTCTTGAAGCATGATCTCTCCTAAAACCAATTTCTAAAGTTTTGTCATTATTCACCGAGGTTCATCATAACTAAATTTAGCATATAAAAATGCAGTGAAATTATCCTGCTTAGTCAGAGTTCTACCGCAGTGGATTCAATACGTCTGAGTGAAATGTTATCCAAAATGTTCAATCAGCTACTAAGGGTTAACAGAATTTTATTATCATCTTACTGAGTAATATTTGTTTTGGAGACAAAGCTTATGATTAATAAATTTGCACGTTTAAAATGGTCAGAATGAAAGATAAAATCCTTCCATTTAAAAGTTCCAATCTTCTTTCTATAAAAAATGTGAGACTACAGGCCTGTTTCTGCTGTCACTTACATCAGTGCAAAATAAGTGGCATTTCTGTTGAGAACAAATGCATTATACCTGCACAAATGGGAAGTAAGCCAGAAGAAAATCAAGCTCATTGTCATAAAAACATATAATTTGAAGATAATAGAAAACCCCAAGTATTAACTCTCAGTAAATTAGAGAAAGATGAATCTGTTTCTTGCTTTAAGTTTTTATATAAATGCAGCAAGTTCTTTGCACATTCAGCATATTTCAAACTGGATAAAAGATGCTGCAGATGTTGGTATGATGATAAAGTATTTACATAAGCCTAGGAAGCACAGAAGTGCAACTGTTCAGAAAAATCTATAAATACAATATGATCCAGCAGGTGTCACTGAAACATAACGCATTGAACATAAGTCATTGTATGGAAGATGGTAGAATGAATGCTGACCTACCTACATACTACTAAATGCTCAAAAGTATTAGAAGAATAAGGAATCAAGAAGAAATCTAAGAAAAGAACTAAAGCAGAAATAAAGCAGAACAATAAATAGAAAGTAAGAAAGAAGTATCCGTAGTAAAATATGAAACAAAAGAGGAAAAACAGCTAGCAACATAAACTAGGACTCTGCAAAAGATTTCAAAAGTATGTACTTTGTTGTCAGTTGTGACTTCAAGCTGCTGTTGCAGTTTTGCAATTTGTTCATGAAGATGATCTATTTCCCGCTCCTTTTCCTGCATGATGTGAGCCAGTTTCCCAGCCACTACAGGATGGTCCTTTATGGCGGCATCTTCAGACCTCTGGACAGCTAGTCCCAGTATTTCCATTTCATCCTACCAAGAAAACCCAAACCACGTTATATTTGTACATAACATTTTCTGCACGTTCTTCTATTAGTATTTAGGTTACACGAGTTGAAACAAGCAAAACGCATGAAAGGAGAAATAATCACATGAGCTTTTTAGTATTTTGCAGTTGAACTGAACAATGTCTGAGAGAGAGAAAGAATCTAGCATCTTGGCTTTTTCAGGATTTTATTTCTGGGGATAAGAGAGAAAAAAGCTCTAGGCTTCTCTTGTACACAATTACCTTAAATAATTTGCTCTCTTGTTCAAGTTCTTCCAGCCGCGTAGTGAACTCCTTTCGCTGAATTTCTAGTTGCATGTGCAATTGTTGAACTTCTTCATTTTTATTTTCTAGTTCCTCTCGAAACTGTTCCAGTTGTTCCTCAAGGTTTGTGACCTACGTTTCCAAAACAAACGGTGGAAAGGTGTAGAGCCATACTGAAAACTTTACGGCCATAATTTTGAAGCAGAACACCACTGTAAACTATTTCAATATGCACAAACAACAGAATTTGTACTCAGTGACACTCTGATAGATTTTATTATTAAAATGGAATGCTATTTTAAAACCTACTAATACCAGCTAAAGTCACTGTGACAGTTCCAGACATTTTAATTGTCATTTTACCTTACGGTTGTTTTTGACTCCCAAAACACTTAACACACATGAAGAAACCAAAATTAAACTACATCTATTTATACAAGTTTTTCCCCTATTAATGCACTGAGCTGTCCTTTCAAAACAATAAGCTTTTTCTTAATTGAGCCAAATTTTGCTTCCAGAAACATTCTTGCCAGTGATGAGCACTAACACAGGCAAGAAGAATAACTATTAAGGCTCACAAGAAAATTTCAATGGAATTTGGACACCTGCCTCTCTGATCCGTTTAGAAAATTTCCCCTGTATAGTTCCTTAAACTCAATACAAAGCAAGAACTTACAATCCAAAATATCAAAGGAAACACTGAACACTTCATAGATATTTTACCTCCTTTTCCTTTCTGTCCACAGCTTCTCTTTCAGCTTGCAGTTGTACTTCAAGGGGTAATTCTCCTTTTACTATAATAGTGCCAAACTGTTTCTTTTCCTCCACCTTTAAATAAGCATTATAAATTAGTTATTTATTTGCTTAATAATAAGCAAATAAAAAAATTTCATTTTATTGAGAGCAAAGCAGTGTAACAGTAGTACATACATGGTAATTTTAGACTAAGCAATACCTTTTGCAAGCTGTCTGCACTAATGATTAAGGCTTGCTCCAGTTCTCTTATTCTGCATTCCAGTTTCTCAATTTCTTCGTTTCGTTCTTGTATATCTCTCTGAAGTTGCTCCTTAGAGAGCAAAAGTTCACTGCATTTGTCTGTTTTTTCTTTTAGATGATTTGTTAATTGTTCAACCTGGTGACAATGCGGCAAGAAGATCAATAAGTTGTTGTAGACTGGAATGGTTTGCTAGCAGAAGTCACAACATTCATTTTTGACAGAGGAAAAAAGTCCCTCTTTTTTTCTACTAATGAAACTCCTACTCTTCAAGTGAAACAGATTTTAAATATGGGATACTGAAGTCCTACATCCAAAAAACACAAATAGCATTTTTGAGGAAGTTTGATGTTCTGTGCTGTATCATCTGCGCTCTAGAACTGACCTTGTCCTTCTGAAGCCCTCACTCTCCAGTGTGTTAAAAACAAATAATATTGCATCCTTATGTATCTCACTTAAAAAAAACATCTCTATAGCATCTCAGGATGAAATGTTGTCTTAACCTTAGATGCTATTTGCATCTTTGAGGAATATCATAGCTCTAAAAATCTGTGAAAATATATTTGAAATAAATAGCTGATTAGTGACATACAGACGCCCTAAAGCTCATTGGGTCTTTAACATTCAAGAGAATTGCTATAATTTAACCTCAAGAAACAAGATTTGCTTTCTTGCTGGGTTTGTTAAATAGGACCAAACAGATGTGATGGATTATATCCTTTCATTCACTTTCTGTAGCAAGAAAAAAATGTGCAAATAAAGCATTCTGAACCTCAGTAGTGCAGATGTTTGTGGCTCAAAAGCAACACATGAAAAGAGTAACTGAAGCAGTGGAGATAGAAACAATCCTGGTTCTAGCAGTATTTCAGAAACGATTAGTCAAAATTACAGATAAGAAACATGTGTGAGTAACAGATCCATGCTACTGCGCCCGAAGCAGAGTTAAGACCCGAGCTGAATAGTAACCGAGCAGGAGACATGGAAATTGTGTTTTTCCCACCCAAGAAACTGATTTCAGTACTTCCAGTTAGGAAGGTACTATGTAGCCAAATGGTAGAAGAGTCAAAGTATTTCAATAGATAGCAGAGAAGAGGACCAGAATACAAAGCTGACTGGATGGCATTATTGATGTTATCCATCCAAGAGTAACATCTAAATCTGAAGTGACCAGAGAAAAGTCCTGAGAAAGAAATGAAAAAAGAAAAAATGAAGTCTAGAGCAGTCCCTTCAAGACAATCTTCCCTAGAATAAGTTGACACAGTAACCTAAAATAACAGTCAAAAAGAAATTAAGTTATCAACAGAAAATGCTCAAGACACAATGTAAAGCACAACAGTATTTCAAAACCTGTGCAATTTTGAAAAAATATAGAAATTCATCTAGTAAAGGCACAAGAAATAATGATAAAGAACAAATATTTTTAAACAGTCTAAGCAACGCTGTAACATCAAGATACACAATACAATAAGACTGTGTTCCTCATTTAATAAAAATAAAGTGTAAATCTAATAAGTCATTCAACGATCTGTTCATAACTCAAAATTTACTACATTCAATACCCTTTGTCCCCCCAAAAGTAGCTACACCTGTGGCGCTTGCAGACATTACCTTACTGGCTGCTTATCTTTCTACCTACTTAAAAACAAATTATTTAAAAGTATTTAATAAAAATATCAAAATTTAAATCTCAGCTAGAGCTTTTTTTCATTATTACATTTCCACTGGAGTATATCTGCCAACTTTGACACACATATGGGTATATGCACATATAAATCAGCACAATTTTTACATATAGCATGTGTATAGAAATATGAGGGAGAAATAGGAGGGAATTTTTATTATGCCATCAAATTCGACTTTTTTCCTCCCTCAGGAGTTAGTTTTTTTGTTTCTTTGTTTGTTTAACTTGAGACTTTTTACCAGGAATTCACATATTACCTGTGCCTCAAATTATAAACAAACACATAACAGAACAAACTCAAAAGGAACATCTTGGATTCAGGTAAAGTAATAGGGCTAAAAGTTCTCCATCTCTGGAACACATCAACAGGAAAAGAGTCCGTACATACTGGCAACAGAAGGAAACAGATGTAAACTTACATCACGTGTTGGTTAACACATACCTACCAAATACCAGAAGATTCTTTTGTTCACTGAGGCTAAGGATAGCCATATCACATAGTACTGACTGAATACTTTGATTGTAAGATTTCTTATAAACAAATGCTACTAAAATATATAAACAAACATGAAATACACTCCTAAATCTGAGTGTAAATATTTGGATAATTTACATCTCTCATATTTCAATTTATGTCCTATCAAGTCCGTCTATGGCTCTATGTTATACATTATTGGACACTCAATATTGCTAGTATTTAATAACTGAATTACAGTTACTGAACTACCTCAGTTGCAAATCACAGTGCAACCTAATGAGAGACATATTTATATTAAAAAAATCAGGCAAAAAATGATTCATGCACAAATATAGGCCTTGCTCAAAACCTAAGACACAAGGAAACCCACAAAATTGACTAACAGGTCACCAAACTAAACCTGTTGCAAGGTGCAAAGATTTCTTAATGCCCAGCATTCACAAAGCTGCCACTTTTTCTTGATTTTGTCAGCTCTAGTAGTTTTCTATGGCTCCCTCGAGATTGGCTGTTCCACTATTTATCGTCATGGGCACAGAATTTCACTTGCAGCCTAACTGGGGAGGTTCAATTGTGCACACAGTGAGGTACCACATCTCAGGCGAGCTGTGGAAATGTACTAAACCTTGCGAACTTGGTTCGTTCGAATAGGGCACCTACGCTATAAACACGATGACTCACAACAGCGTAAGAACGTGGTAAACCAGTAAGGTAGTCCTGAATGTTTCCAGAGGCTTTTGAAAACAGAGTGGGTTTTCTCAATTAAGTTACTTTGAAGAAGCCTTTTGAAAGATGTGAAGTCTCCATATATCTACTATTAAAAAAAAAAATGCTAAAAAACAAAAAAAACCTACAAAACCACAGTTCAACCCCTTTTCCCCTCAACTTTACCCTTCATCTATAGGGATTTACTTTCCCGTCACGTAAACGGATGCAGATAAGGTACACCACGAAACAGCTTCATTACAATACTTTAACAGTTTTTGTCATACATCTTCACCAAGTACAAGTAATAAGAAGTCTCACCTCTCTGGTTTGATGTTCATTGACAGGCTGACACCTTTGCGGAATCTTAAGTTGTTGTTCTAGCTTCTGTATCTCTTGCTGGAATACATCTCGCTCATGCTCTCTGTCAACTGCTTGCTCCTGAAAGTTAGCAAGTCATGTGGATACACCATTTGATTAGGAAAAAAAAAAAAAAAGTATATTATTACTTCCTATTTCTGTTAATGTGAAGCTGGTAACAGTGTATCAGTACTTTTAAGACAGCAGAACCTCTTGCAGCTACCATTGAGAAAAAAATCTTTCATCATTTGAGGTAACAAGTTTTGCATGTTTTTGTTACAATAAAGAAAAATATGAGGACAGAATAGATAAATCCAATACTATTTCACAGAAATGACAGTCTTGTTGCTTCTGTCCCAGGTACACCAAACAAATGGCAGAGCCAATATTTCACTTTATGATTTTTTGTTTTAACATTTGTCTTTTATATACCTAGCATAAATAGAAATTAAGAATAGTTAACACTATGATATTATTGACAAGGCAATAGCAAAAAAATTTCAAGTTTTATATATTGTTTGAATTTTCCTTTTAGTTTTACTTTGACCAACTTCAGATGTTACATCTCAGTCTGACATTTGTGAAATACAATTTTCTACAGGAAGTGATGCCCAACTCGTAGCATCCAGTGAAGCATCACCCTAGACGCCACTTTGTAAAAATGGATAAATCTTATCAGATGCACTAAAACAACAAAAATTGATACAAAAGGGAATGCTTCTGTCTAGCAACATGACATTTTACAAAAATCCAGGAAACTGGAAAATTACACTCATCTCTGCAAATTGCAGATTTAACAAACTCTTCTGCTGTTGCAGAACAAACAAAAATTCTAATGCTCCTATTAAAAACTACTCCTCATCTCAGTAGCACGTAACTCTCCAATTCATACTATTGATAACTGCAAATCATACTGCATTTATAATTATGTGACTTATAATAGGAATTGTTACTTTTGTACCTTGTCCTATTACGACATATCCGTTTCAGAGAGAAAAAGTATTCTACCTGTAGAAAGTGATATGCAGCAAACCCACTCAATGCTAGAGAGTAACTGGTAAGACCTTTCCTTTAATATTGCTTAGTAATAAATAACGCAGAGGTGGTACTACAGGGAGTTATATTTATTACATATGAAATCACTTTACCCTACATGTGGTGGGTAACTGGGTTGGTACTTGAGAAAGCATAGGAACAGTAAGTTTTCTCCCAACAGTAAGGCAGGACACAGCTTAAATTGGTCGATCTTCCTTCTGTAGGCTAGCACAGCACCATTTGGCTCCACATGTTACTTCATATGACTCTCTCTCTGTTTTTGGTCACTAGATCCATGAAGATTCCCCTCACAGGATGATCCACAGAACTGACATGCTCTACAGAACATGGCTGTCTACCTATACAGTGTTCTAGTTACTTTTTCTTATGAATAAGATTGGGTCCACACACTGTCCCTTCCAAAGGGACTCCCCGAGTCCCTTGAGCTTGAGGAGACCTTGAGCTTGATAGGCAAAAAGAGGGGGAAAACATAGTAGTTGCTGAAAATGGGGTAGAGTTTGGGGAAAAAAAAAAAGAAAAAGAAAAATTACAGAGAAGGCCTGAGGCAGGAAAAAGTTGGGTACAATGAAGGAATAGCTGCCACTGTGAATAGGGACAAATATATATATTACACAGCTGGCTGAAAGATGCAGCTTTATATCTGGAGATACATTCTGGGAGAGGCTCTGAAGGAAATCTAAATGAGAAATTTATGGAAACTATGCTTTCAATTTCCAAGTACAACTGAAGTTGAATACTTAATTCCAACTGACCCTCTCGAAACCCCCAGCTTAAGTTGTTATAAAATAGAAGTCCACAGATGTAGTTAATAATTAAGGTCACTAAAAACTTATTTTTCCTCATGAATTTTAGAAGGTTATGGTAAACAACATTTAAAAAGTTTACTAAGTTACACTTTGAAAGGCAGGACAGTCCTAAGCAAACATCTCAATCCAACTTTCAAAGCATTCACCAAATTCTTGGCCTGGAACCTATATTTCTGTTACTATCAGGTGATGCTCAATATTTGCTGAAAGTCTATAAAAGCTAGTATTTGCTTTTGAATCAAAACTGATAACAGGTGCTCACCCTCCTTCATAAAACAAGCTTTTTACCATACTTACATCCAGAAACTTTCTTGTTTTCTCAAGTTGCTTCTCCAAAGCCTGGTTTTGCTGCCTTAAGTCCATTAGCTCTCCATTTTTTTCTTGTTCTAGCTCTATGAAACGATTGACCTGTTCTTCCAAGTCTATTTCTAAGACTTTCACTTGCTTCTGGAGGTCATCATACTCCTTTTCAGCTTGACGCTGTACTTCAATTTTTTCTTTCATTAGTTTTTCTGTCTCCTCCAGCAATTCTGGTTATAATAAAGGTATAACACAACTTCTTTTAGATTAAGAATAGTTAGCAATGTTATGAAGTAAAACCACTCCCCAAGGCTGTATGTATCCATGCTGCACTCTGAAGGATGTTAATCGGTTTGGGTTTTTACTATTTTTCCTTTTTAAAAAATATATTTTCCTCTGAAAAATAATCAAGGTAACCACCAAAAGCTATACAAATTCAGGTTAAAATTAATGTCGTTTAGAGAACTATTAATGAAGTTGTATCAGATTACTTCACTGTCCAAGGTTCATAAATGGCACAGAATAGAAAAATGGATTGGTCCGGTCTACAGCTAGAGTCAGCGTAAGGGTTAACAATGAAGAACAGAAAAACCAACCCTCTTCTCATCACCAGTGTCAGTAAAAATAATCCACTCCCAGTCTTGACTCTTTAATGTGATTCATATAAAAAATTGGAAGGAAATATTGAAAGACTTGGAGAGATTAACAGGCAGACAGAGAGGGAAACTACTGACCTGGGACTGGAACGCTGTAAATCAGTGACTGCACAGATGCCCAGATTTGAGCCCGCACGAAATGCTGACAAGCACATATAGTAAAGCCCCAAACCGTTCTATTAAGACCTTTAAGCCAAGCCCCTTGAAGTACATATCACCTAGTAATATGCACCCATTGAAGTAAAATTCACACTGTAAAGTGCAATTACATTTGGAGATTCTTTAAAACATGATTGACATTTAGACAGATACAATACAATTTACTTTCACTACAGAAGAAAGATCCTTTGGGCACCATCATCTTACATCATATTTAACCAATTTTCACTTTTAGGTAACCATTACATGCCAACATAATACAGTATTTAGTTATCATAATGAATGACTTCGCTATATTTGGAAATAAAAAGCAAAAAAAGAAAGGCTACAAAAGATATCCCTCCAATACTATCTGAACATCTGTAATTCATAAGTGAATAAGATGATGGTTATTCATTAATCTGCTTATTATGCTTACAAATTGTAAGAAATGTTGTTAGCGAAAAGTAAAACTGAACGTGAAATACAACATCAAAGCTGCAGGCCAGTAAGAATTACAAGTAATGTCAGTAAGCTGAAAGCCCAATAATCCTGATTAACAATGTCAGTACGTGTTAAGTCTTCCACCCAATTAACGATTGGCCATGCAATATACAAACACACCTGCTTGGGAAGCTGCATCGACTGCAGCATCTACTAGGCCTAGGAGAACAGAGAGAGAGAGAGAGAGAAAACAAAAAAAAGAAGCAAAGTAATTCACATGCCAGCTATAGTTTTCTTGTGGTGCAACAACATAAGAGAAAATGAAGCCAAAGATAGAACGTGGCATTTAATGACAAAGTTGTTGAGATAACTTAGCGAATGCAGTAAGGTTATTCTTGTATGCATGACGTAAGTGTATATATACATATCATTTATAGATTTGTTCAATGTTACTGTTGTTATACATGAAAGTGACTTAGAAATTACTGAGAAATGTAAAACATATAACATAACTGGGCTCATACACAAGGACTTTCCTTACTACAGCGTAGGAAGCAACAGGCTGCTTTTTCTTATACAAAACGGATGCAGGAAATCGCAAATACACAATAGGAAATATAAAAATATTTGGAGTGCACATTCAGCAGTCTAAAAGTAAAATTATAAATTGCAATAAACTTTGGGAGACTAAAGACACTGTTAGCTTCACCCTGCTATTTACAATGCAAGTGCTGCAATCCTAGAAAGTTCAGCACTGCTTACACACCACTGTCCTAATTTTCTTCCCCTCTCAAACATAAAATGTTAATTTTAGTTTTTAGTTTAAGGAATATTTAAAGGATGCATTTACTTCAGGAAGGCAAATGATTTTTTTGAGTAAGCAGTTAGTTAGATTAAACTGAAACTGTGTCTATTTGAAATTACTTGACCATCAGTGCTAAAAGCTTTTTATTCATTTACTCTTTGGAGATCTGAGTAAGCAGCTTTCATTACTGGCAGATAATAGCCTACCCTTACCGCACAACTTTTGCGCCATTCTTCCCCAAAAGAGGAATTTGCTAGAAAAGTGTATCTTCTTCTATGTCTAAAATACGTATGGACATCATGTGTACTTCAAACGTGTTTGCTAGTCTCTCTAAAACTCTAAATATTGGGAAGTATTTACTCCAGTATTTTTACACATAGGTGCTAACTTTGAGCTATTCCATCACCAGTGATTATATAAATAAAAGCAGTCAGATTTTTGGAGGTACCAAGCTCTTGCTGACTTAAGAGCAATTGTGATTGCTCAACACTTCTGACAATTCAGAAAGAGTTATCACACTAAGGTTAGGCACCAGGTATGAAAATACTTGCCACATCACATATTTATTGATTAAAAAGGAGAGAAAATTCACTAAGATTTCTGTATTTTATTTCAAAATACAAGAAAACCTCATAAAAAGACTGTCAAGAATACATACGTTGCTCTACTGGCCCCGCATCTGCTCGCATGGCATCCCTCTGTCTGGACAGTAACTCCTTTTCTTCCTGGATCTCCTGTTGTTCAGCCTCTAACTCCTGCAATTTGTTACCTGTACACAGTAGTTCTTGCTCAAGATGGTCAATTACATCTATTTTTTCCTGGAGTTGTTTTTCCAGAAATGCTTTGTCATCTGCATAACCATCAATGAGGCCTGTAGAACAAATTTTGGGGTAGATTCAATACATAATAAAGAGTAGTGTTAATTTTTTGAGTAGTGAAGTCACCGTAGTATTCTCACACGAACGCACATGCATGCTAGATACTCAGCACCTGAAAACTTTTACTCCTGTGCTGTTTTCTTTGCTATTCTTATGTGATAAACAAACAATAGGAAGGAGAGGACAGCACAGGACCAAATACAGTTCCATTCTTTTCTGCATCACAAGACCTCTGGAGCAAACAGAAAGCCCAAAGCCAAGGAGAAATAAGTGTGTGTAACAAGTAACAGCAGACAACAAATTTCAAATTAATTCAGGTGCCTGGCCTCCAACTACAGTTTCTGGAAGATCACGCATCTCCTGTAGGTCCTGCATCATGCAGATTCCTCAGATATCCTAAGACACCTAATGTGGTCTTAGCTGTCCATGTTTAGTACCTGAAACATGCCTAAAAACCCTCTACCATCTGACATTTATGAAACATAACTTCATTTCTTAATATGTAAATGCAGCTTTAAAAATAGCACAGAAAAGTAGTGACCTTTAATTTTGGATACTAACTCGGGAATACGCCTTGTATGCTTTTAAAAAAATATATATAACACATATGTTTTATAGTAAAATATACTATATAGGAATCTGATGGGAAAGTCTCAGTTTCATCTTTTTGAATGATATTATGGCTATAAAAAATGGCACCATCTTAGAATGACAGACAAATATGCACACATCTAAAGACTTACTGAAAAAAAGTAAATTTCCCTGAGGGTTGTATAACCTAAACTGAGACCTTGTAATGGCACTGGCTTCTGCCTAAATGAGATTCACATCAGTCCTTTCAGAAACGCTGTCTGACCACAGAATTCCAAGACATTTTTATTGTACAATGGAAGCTACTAAATATGTAGAGTGCACTCCCAGAAAATTTAGGGACAGACTCCCACATTTCCATGATAAGATGTGTTTTGTTACATCTGATATTGACAGGCAGGATACCAGTCATATGATGTCTAAGCTTTTTTAGCTGGACATATAAATCTATCTTACACATTGTTTCTAATTACTTGATAGATAGGGTTTAAGCTTGCAAAACCCACAAATCTAAGTGGTATCCTTCAGAAAGAAAGTAAACTTCTGCTATTGGAGAACCTAAAATTTATCAACACAAATCTATAGTCTTGAGCTAGTGTTAATACCAATGTTACTATAGCTTGATAATACAGGAAAACTAAAGATGTTTCCCCAGGTTGTCAATGTAGACACAGTAAAAGCTGTGTGAGTGCTCTTAGTTACATCTCGGATGAAAGCTACCAAGAAGGAAATGAAGTAACAGTGGTCTTTGCAAATATAGTCTGAAAAGTATAGGTCTGGTCCTCATGCATATCAGTCAGGCACTGTTGACCAATCTTTTTTTGCAGTCTTAGATTCACAGAGCGCATAGCTATATAGAGGGATTAGCAGTTGAAAAAAAATAAACATTACACTAGAAACATCATAACAGTGTTTCAAAAATTTGAGACGATACAAATTCCACTAGCCGTTCCCACCACAACTAATGACGTTCACAATGAGTCCTTGACAGGTTAGAAGTTGAGAGGGTATTTTCAGGTTAAAGGAAGGGCATGCGGTATATGAACAATAGAGAAAGAAAATCTGGTAAGGTCACGTGTGTTGCAGTACTTGCTCCCGCCTGTTGTTTTTTTTTTTTTTAAATAAAGAGAGATTTAATGAAAGTTGTCAGAGTTCAGTGAACAAATTGGCACTAACTTTCTATCGCATTCCTTAGATAAGTCATATCTGACAGGTCACTAAAACACTACAGGTTTGAAAATGTCTCAGCTGCAGCAGTTTTTGTGATAAGTATGAAATGATCAAAAATGACGTGTTTTATCTCAAGAGAAGATAAGAGTACCATCAGACGTGTAATGAGCTCAGATGTTGTTCTGCATTATCGTTTGCAGGCCTAACCAAGGAATTTGATACGACAACGCAGTTTAGCTTTGTCAGAGTGCACTCACAACACAGTTCAACAAGCAGAAAAAAATTAAAGAAAAAGAGTTCTATGGCATTCTTGCTTTGTTATATCAACACAAAAAGGGTGCCTGTCATTAAGTGCATTGATTTTACATGTTCAGACAAAAAAAAGGAAGGAAAAAAGATTCAATTAACTCAGGAGTTACAAAGAGTGTATATTAAAGCAGTAAAGGCGACAAATGAGCTCAGTTTCTGCAAAAGACTGAACTGATATAATCTCTACACATGACATAACTCTGCAGTTATAGAAGTTTGGCTGTGAAATATATCTATCAAGGGTTAAATGATAGGTTTGGATGAGGCCAGTCTCTTCTCCGTGGTGCCCAGCGACAGGACAAGAGGCAATGGGCAGAAACTGAACCACAGGAAGTTCCATCTGAACATGAGGAAAAACTTCTTCACTGTGAGGGTGAGAGCGCACTGGCACAGGTTGCCCACAGAGGTAGTGGAGTCTCCTTCCCTGGAGATATTCAAAACTCGCCTGCATGCGATCCTGGGCAATATGCTCTAGGTGACCCTGCTTGAGCAGGGAGGTTGGACTAGATGATCTCCAGAGGTCCCTTCCAACCTCAACCATTCTGTGATTCTGTGAAAACTGTAACATCAAATTCTGTCTCCTGTATTCCAGCACTGATCATGAACCGAACCAATACAGCTAGTCTGTCAAGTCTTATAAACTGACGCTGCACTCACTTTTCTAAAAATACATCATTATTTCTTTAAAATAACATATAATCAACCAGTCCTACTGCTACAAATAAATTTAAACCCCACTAGGAAGCTTAAAAATTTCAGAAGACTGTTTCCACTCTCTAGGTTTTTGAGTTTTTTTCCACATAAAACCTCATCAGATAAAATACCAAGCCTGCAAAATACAGCTTCATGGTTCTCACTGGACTTGTGTATAACGTACTTTATTTTCTAATAAAAATATGTGCTTGCCTCATCTGTTACATCTCCAAACACAAACGAGGCTCTGATGGAATATTTCAGCTCCTTTTGAAAGTCTTTATAAAGGCTAAAATTTGTCTTCATTTACATATGGACAATCCTACTATCTACAAATGGGCATCGCGTAAGAGTTTGCTGTTTCTTTGCTGCTATTAGTTTGTTTGCACAAGTAACCTTTATAACAGAAGCGTATTACTCAAGACAAGAATCTAGTACATTTTCAGATCCACTTCTTGTCTGATGGTAATAGGACAGTAATAAAAAAAAATGAAATTATGGCAGATTTCTGCCTTTAAAATTTAACACTAACCTCACTGCTTTGTCCTAATGTATTATTTAGTCTATTTTATTTCTGAAGATTTGTGAATACAAATTCTATCAAGCCTCAAATAATTGTCTTCCAGGGAAAGCAGTAACAGACATAAAAATGACCTAGTTTCTGAAGTTTGTCAGTACTAAACAGTTTTGTAACTCACCCATGCAGAAATACAAATTCTTATGTCATCTGTGTTTTGGAGGAAGATTTTACTGGTTTTGCTTGTGCTCTATTGAAATTTTTTTTCACTGGTAATTTACGTTTTTTAAAAAGTAATAATAAAATGCCTCTTTCACATTTGAATCTACAATAAGCTCAATATATCTTCCTCTGAAATCAATTTTTCTCCTTTCTAGTTTTTAAAGCTATTAAAATGCTGCACCCAATACTGCAAAGTTTCTGCTTTGTGAACTGACAGGGTGCAAGCTGTCCCCCACATCACATTTTAGAGACATTGCTTAGAAACTTGCCTTTCTTATTGTGTTATATGTGCTACAATTATTAGTAGTGTGTGAACTCATATTGGATAGACAACAAGGAAGGCTGGCAGGATTGCATTCTCCAAGAATAACATGTGGCTCAAACTAATTCTTTGCTCCCGTGCAGAAAGAGGCAAGTCTGCTGAGCTTCAGAACCAGCCAAATATTTCTGCTAACTACTAGAGATCCTACCTACAGGATAGGTGTTTTGCACATCTTTTCCAGATGTCAGTCACTATGGTTATTACTGTAAACCGCTATATAAAGACAGCGGTAGAGATGCTGGATGGAAACAGAATATTCATCTATTGATGCAGTAAAATGACATATAAAGGCCTCTTGACCACAACAAAGGAAATTGCAACAAATTAAGTGTCAGTAAGATTTGAAAGTATTTTCCTGATGTCAAAAAAGACGCTGCATTTTCCCTGCTTTGACAAACTTGAACGTACCATTTTTAATTACCTCCTTAATCCCACTGCAAATACACTTAAGAGATGACTTAAAACAGAGTGCAGATTGAAATATATGACTCTCATACTGTCAAACGCAGACTGAGGTTTCTACATTTTTATTTATGAACCTGTGGTACTGAGTTAAGGAAAAGAGGCTGTGGGCACCAACTGAAGCACAGCAAATGGCATTTAGACATAAGAAACAACTTTTGCCCATGGAAGTTGTGGCATTTCCATCCTTAGAGATATTCAAAACCCAACTGGACAACCTGCTCTAGCTGACACTGCTTTAAGCATGGAGGTTGGACTAGACGATCTTCAGAAGTCCCTTCCAACCTCAACTATTCTGTGATTGTATGATTTTAAGTTGTTACTATTTAAGTTTGTCTGCACAAAATGAAGTAAGTTAATTTTGAGAATAGTAACACATATCTAAGCATTTAAAAATACTTCCAAATGAGACAAAGTTGGGAAATGGTATTTTTTGATTTCAAAGTTGCTACAATTTAGTCTTCCATGGCCTTAAAACTTTACTTCCAAATAAGTAACTCAGATTCTTGCAGAATCACTGGCTATACATAGGATACTTAACATTTACATTCGAGTAATTTGTGGAAATAAAACTAGTTTTGTTTTCCTTAATGAGGTCACAGGCATAGTTCAGGCCTTTTAGTTTTAGGATATTATTGACATTGTAATGAGCAAATAGGTTGCTTCACGTTATTAGCAAATTTCCATTTAGTATCAGCTTGTACAGTAACCTGCTACAAAGATTTAATTTTACTTAAGCAGGTAAGTGAAATAATGGGCACAAATTTATAAATGCTGGGCATTCCCAAACCTCATGTTTCCGAGATACCTATACACTGATACCTTTCGATATAAATTTAAAATAATTGCCGTTAATTAGTAAACCGCAAGCATGGCTTCTGCGATGTGCTAACTAGTTTTGAGTTCAGTGCGTTTCAGAACGTGCCACTTCAGGTCATCACAAATTACCTAAACCTTGACAATCACATGAAACTCACTAACTGTGATTCAGGCAGAGTGTGGGGCAACCTCAACCTCAATGTCCTTTTCTTAAACAGCATTTCCCAGAGCACCCAGAGTTGGTTGTCAGACGTCAGAAAACAACTTTTTTCCCCCCAAGTTTTGACTATGTTGCAACAATTTAAAAATAATTTGACGCTAAGTAATGAAGGAATACGTTAGAGGTTTTCATGTGTGTTTCTTCAATTTTATCTTTTGGAGTCACATATTTTGAAATTTTATCAAGAGCCACTGATACCACAAGGCTCGTCTATGTTACAATAAAGTGAATTTAAAAAAAAAAAAAAAGGTGGTATTCCTAGAGTATGGGATGAACATTTCGCTCCTTGGCTCTTCTATGCCTTGCTAGCACAGGAAACGTCCTTGGTTGTCCTATGCCTTACAGGTAGGAACATGGGGAAGAAATAATCTCATTGTTAGCTGGAAAAATAAAAGGTATGGATTGGGAAGTTTAGGAGAGATTTTGAGTGGAATGGCTAAGAATTCTTCCCAAGTGAAAACTTACTATTTTCTACCTGACTTTACAGACAATACCCATAGTTGATAGGCTTTTTCTTCTTTCTGTCTTTCCTCACGTATCATGCTACGCTTGCTTTTTTAGTTCGGTTTCCAAACTTCGTATGTCCAGTTATTTATCCTTCGTTTTTATTTATTCTTTTCTCCACTGCTGAGGAAAAATCCAGCCATAACTATCCAAAAAGCTGATAACATTCTAAAATTCACAAACTGATCTACTTTGCAATTTCTTTAGCCAATAAATAAAAGTATATTTCTGACACGAAATAAAATGCAGTAGTTATAAAACGTGCACAAGTACTATAAAAAGTGAATGCAAAGTTCATCAACTCAGAGAAGCTACTCACCTTCAGCTTTACTAAGCTCCAAAGCCAGCTGCTCTCTGGCTTTGGTTTCTTCACTAAGACGCTCTTGTAGTTCTTCCTGACACTTGATAAATTCTGTGGCTTCTTGTTGCTTTTTGAAGGACTCTCGCATGAGTTCTGTCTGAGTAATTTTAGCATGTTCAAGCTACCGCAGGAAAAAATTACAGAGATTAGATAAATTAAAGAACTTCTGATAAATAACTGTTCTATTATTTATATTTAGTTAATAGTTGCTTTACAGCATGCTGAGAAGTCTCACTAAACTTCAGTCGTCATCTGATAAGTTCTTAATTGAACACATACCCACAGACTACAATATGAAAATTGATTCAATACAGAAACCTAAGCAAACAGAGACTCATCAGTATAGTGTACTGAACGAGCCACGTGACTAATTCCGTATCTTTGTTCCGGAAACTCCTCATTTATAAGTTTACACTAGATTCACCTTTATTTAC
This sequence comes from Struthio camelus, assembly GCF_040807025.1. Taxonomy (NCBI): domain Eukaryota; kingdom Metazoa; phylum Chordata; class Aves; order Struthioniformes; family Struthionidae; genus Struthio; species Struthio camelus. Next base: position 27,039,565 of record NC_090943.1, on the reverse strand, counting down.
ATACAAGTTTTGTACTAAATATGCATAGGAGCCATCTTATTACCCACCATATCCCTAGACTGGCTAAATCTGGCAGAATTGTTTATATAAATTGACACAAGTAGTGTTTCATCACTTTCGCTCCTAAGCATTAAGACAAATGAAGACATAAAGAAAACGTGAACTTTGACTACACTGCACTTCAACCAACAAGACAGTAAAGGAATGCTCCTTCCAACTGCATCCCCATAACAGAACTGCTAGGGTTTTTTTTAATTCCTCCCTCCCCATCTGATGGGCTAACATTTAATGCATACTACCACAGGTGTAGCACAATATCACTAAGTCACTAACTTAAACAACTGGAAAATCAGCACTGAAGTGCATAAAAAGAAGTGTATACTTGCTGCCCCGTTTAGACATACCCAGAGTGATAATTTCAGAAGAGAATCAAAACCAGAATTACAAAAGCAAAATAGTAAAGAAGTCTCATCATAGTAACGTTAGAAGTCTCAATTTCACAAAATGAGTGTCTTGCCTAACAGCAAATTGGCATCAATAGCCAAGAATGTCTGTACTTCTCAACCGTTAACATTTACTGCCTACATCTGTCCCTTGGAGGGTCACAGATACACAAAACGAAAGTCATTAGATTTGTCAGAGCTGAACAAGGCATGAGTCCTTGGTGTGTCTGGTATTCAAAATAAGACAACATTTCAGCTTCAGAAAATGAAACAACATGCATTTCCTGCTCCTTCCCCATTTTTCCCCCTCTTTAGTACAACAGATACTGTAAGATACTCAGTGTATATATAACAACTTCAGTGGCTTTGCTACTGTTTCTATGCTACATATTCTATTTCTCTCTTTCTTCAAAAATAAAAGCTCTCTCACCACCTCCAGCTTAGTTCATGAGTACAATTAACTTGCATTACTAAAGGCTTTGTAATTTCTCAAAAATGGGTTAGAAACATTTTTTAGAATATTACACACAAAATTATTCATTTTATAAATAAAATTACAGTTTGAAAAGAATAGCTGTATAATCAATACATTCGCTTTTGCGATACACTGAATTTAAAGCTTTGATTTGGTTTCTTCAGCATTCCTTTTTAGATGGCCCTCATCACCTCAAATTATTTATTCTGACAAGGTCAGGTAAAAAGGAGTTATAAATATTGCAGCTGAGTATCTGCACCGGTTTGAGACTTTTTTAAAACCACAGAGTATTCTTAATATCTTCTTGCATTTTTAAGAGCTGTATAAAAGACCCACGTCAATTAGATGGAAAACATATAAACAGGGTTACTACATACAGACAACCATAAAAATGGCTTATCCAATTGCATCAAATACTCCATCTAAAACTCAGAATAAAAATTACTCCCCAGCTCTTTTCAGCAACAACTCCTCAAGATGAATATGCAATTTTTCAAGAAATAAACATTTCTGCGTGGGACCATTAGAAGCCATTAGCGAGCTTGTGCTATTTAATGTTACTAACCAGTGCATAAAAGCTACTGCACACCCCCCCTAAAGCTTAAGTCGATCACAGCGAGAAAAATATTAAGCAAAAAGTGTCAGTGAAGTAACTATACAAGAGAACTCAAATTTATATACTTCAATACATTTCTGCATCTGCAATTCCTGTTTCAGAAATGAAAAGAAACTTCTAAAAATTAAGGCTTTTTCAATGCCTACTGAACACTGTCTGGGAAAACACACTGTCAGCAGTATCTACTAAATTTAGCTATAAAGAGACAAGTTTATATTATTTTTCACTACATCGTCTTTTATTTAAGCAGGTTAGAATATAATTTCCTTTAAAAATTATCATACTTACTGAATAAGGAGGTGTAGGCAAGGAGATTTTAGAGACAACTTTTAAAATGTGCCCATTTTTTTTGTGGCTGAAGTGAAAAATTGAAGTATTTACAACTACAGAATTATTCTCATCCAAGCATTCAGGGAAAGGAAAAGGATTTGGTAAAGGCACACGAGATTCAATCTCGAATATATTTTCTTCCTGGCCTTCAGTCCACAAACCACTAAAGAAATTAGATGCCCAGTATGTGCGGTAAGAATCCATTCCGGAAGGTGCTGTTACTGCCGTCTTATCTGTCCCAGAGCTATTTTGCACTAGCTAGGTAGGTTTCAGAAATTCACAACATAAACGTATGTTTTCTGTTACAGATTTAACAGTCTGAAAAGTTGGCTCAAGCACTACCTGTGACAAACCAACTCAGAATTGCCAGGAAGTCGCAGATCATGTTCACAAGTAGAGTAATTCATGAGTAGAGTAATTAAAAAAAAAAAAAAACCAAAACCAAAAACAACAACAAAACCTGTGCAAGAAAGCCTCATATGGTCACCTCTAAAACTCCTTCTTAGTGAAGTTTCACAAGAAAAAGCAACGTAAGTCTTCCAATAGCAGTTGGCAGGTGATTTCCAAGGCAAGGAAGCATAATTCTCTCATACTCGAAGCACGTCAGCAGAACAGAAACTGACAACAATTTTCAGTCTCCACTACAGCAAATGCCAGAGAAATACAGGTCTGTCGTTATTTGACTTCATTCTTGTTCCTGGAGTTAAATCAACAGGAAGAGCTTTCTCAAGCTCAGCTAGTTTAAATGTTTCCTGCTAGTATCTCGCAACAGAAAGAGGACAGGGGAGTGGCTTGATTTATTTACCTCTACCTAACATCAGCAGGTGGAATTTGAATTATAAGCCCACTATAAGCTTTGCCTGAAAGGAATCAAATTGCGCTTCAGCTCCGGGAGCGTGTGTTCGGACAGGTTTGAAATACCTACTTTGACGATTCTGCCAGGTTTCTCTCACTCTTTTAAGTTTGCTTTAAGAAACAGGTACATACCTGTGTACAAAATACAACTAATTAAAAGGAAAGGTTAAACGTTTTTTCTGCCCGCAATTATTTATAGATTATTTTTTCCCTCTATAGTATTTTATAAAGTATTCAGTTCTGAATACTTAAAAATAATTGCAAAGTCATCTACAAACCTTAGATATATACAGGAATTGTATGCAATTCAGTGAGCCTGCACTAGGCATTGCAAATCAAACAAGCTTGCATGCTTGCAAAGCATCTCTACAGAGAAGCCAGAAAAGATGTCAAGACTTATACTAAGCACATTGGGAAAACGTGTAAGGAGATTAACATTTTATTTAGTTTTTAAAATTTATGATCAGAGATAAGTCCATTTTTGGATACCTGTAATTCTCATGAAAAAAGTGTGTGTGAGCGTGCACCTGTGTTGCATATGTATAAGCCAAAAATGTAACTCTCTCTCGCCAGTATTGGCGATGTCTCAGCTACAAACCTAAGAAGGGAAAATAAAATTTCCTGATCAATTGACAATAAACAGAAATAAGGTGTTTAGAATATTCTGATTATTTTCATTGATATGAAAAAGTAAAAGCTTACTGTAGAAACATCATTCACAAAAATACATTAATTTAGGGACCGGTACTAGGTACAAAACTATTCAATTTAAAGGTCAGCAACAAACTGCTCAGAGAAAAGCAGCACCACGCTAGAATAAATAAATGAGAACACTTTTATGATCACATTGTGAATTCTTATTTACTTTGCCACTGTTCTTTGGTATTTAAAGAACAGATAATATAGAAGTTGGAAGCAAATCTGTCTAACAATATCTTTAAGAACTACATGCGTTACACTATCTGTGTATCCTTTCTTGATACGTAATTCTGGGCCTTAAACTGCTAAAAAAATCCCCCCAAAACAACAACCCTCCCCTCTAAAACCCTAAATCACTTTTTTTTTTTTTAATTGCACCTATGCTCAAACAGAAAGAGCTGTTATTGAATCAGTCTGTAAATAAATGCAATGCAGAAACTGAACTGCAAGATCCACCAGACTAACTGCTTTAGTAAGCCAGAAGGGGTTTTGTTCAATGTGTAGTTTTTGTAACTTTAATATGCTACAACGTATCCTTTTTGGGAAAAAAAAAAAACAGTACCAACTTTCTCAAAAGTTTCAAATACTTAAATGCTTAATACTTTTTAAATATTAGACAGCTGAACTTTCATATTTTCATCATTACAGCTTTTTTCTCCTTCCTTTCTAGTAGTTACGATTTATACATTTTAAACCCAGAGGCAAGAAAGCAATAGCTTTTAGGTAATATCATTACTAGGTAAATTAAAAGATGGATCTGTAGCATGAAGCACACCGTCACCTTTGAAGTCTAGTCTCCGCTGGATTAAGGAATTGGCTCAAAATATTCAGTTCTACAGCAGACACTGAACTGACAGCAGTTAGACAGTGTAGCTAGTCACATTACTGTTTTGTTGCAATTTCAAATCCTAAGCTAGAGCTTAAGATAGAAAAAGGCAGACTAGGCTTTCCTAGACACTATGAAATGAATTTCTGGTTCGACAGTATTTACTGCATCCCCCCAAGAGATAATATCATTACAATTTAAACCGTAATGAAGGAAAGTTAATGCTCTATTACTTAATTAGATATTGCTATTTGCTATTATATTTCATATTTTGTGAGAAAATAACATACATTTTGCCATTAAATCACTCAGAAAGATTTAAATGTAGTTCAAAAATTAATTCTAGCTTTTAAGTATATATGTAACATATAATTACGGCCTAGGAGACAGGCAATGAAAACGTGAGCAAACCCTGAATAGCAGAACTGCTGGGAACCAGTATAATGCAGACATATACATCTATTTCAGGTGACCATAAAAGATAAGGCTGGAATAAAAACGTACCCTCAGATAAGGTTTATAAATTAAGATAATACCAGTATCTTCTACATTCTGTTGTTTACTTTATGGTATGGAAGCAATTCCTGTCATGTACTAATCTGAAAGGTCAATGAAAACAGAAGCAATTTGTAGTTTTTAACCAATTCATTACCTGTATTCCTTTTTTTTGGTATGCTTCAAATTCTCTACGTTTATTGTTAGTAAAGGAAAGCTATTTATTTCTCAGATGTGAATAAGTGTTGAATAAAGCTTCACAAAAACAGATGCGATATGACCTTCCCAGAATTTTATTTGCTACAATTAACAATGTTGAAACAGGAACTTCAGAGCTCCTGAATACAGTGAGTGTGGTCTGGTGGCTCAAATGCCCTTGTGAAGGCAGAAGAAAAGCTAACTCCTTACTTCAATTTTGTTGCTAGCTTCAGAATTTCCTTTTGTCCTTATCATGCTATCAAATGAATTTAAATGCGGAAAGAAAAAAATAAAAATCAATTATGTAGTTTTAAATAAATTTATCTTGTTTTTTTTAATCAAGCTGATTACTCTGATCTCTATGCTAAACATACATTTTTATACATATACTAAAACATATAAGAAAATACCTTTTATCTTATTATAAATAATAAATCCAAAAGAGTATGCACTGAAACACACTGTGGGTCAGTCTCACCTGGTGTAGATTTAAAGCAATGCAAAGAAAATGTGATTTAGATGCCCCCTCAACTATTTGGGAAAATCAGAACCAGATCTAAAGCGCTGATCTGCTAATATTTTGACAGGAACGACTTTAGGTACATGAACAGCCTTAGTCAATACTACTGGGATCATCCCTCGGCATATGCAAGTGCAATAACTTGCAGAATCATAGCCTAAGAAAAATCCATAGATAGACAATGAGATACAGAGCGCTTACTTAAGTAACAGAGAGAGAGACCTACATCATCTACAAGTTAGGCACATGGTACAGGCAGTGTGAGCTCGGTACGTAACTCTCCTTCCAATAAACAGGAAAAGTAAACTGTACTCCAAAGAGCAACTAAAATCCCACCACGTAAAGCACCAGGTAAAATAAACAGAAAGGAGTACCTGCACACTGCCTCTTCCTCGGAGATGATATATGAATCACATACCTCTACATATCAGAGTGCTGGACCACAGACTCCTTTTCTGATAACTAGATGGATATATGCTTAACTTACCATCTTTAAATCACAGCTGGAAGAGATAGCAGAAGATCTCCATCTCTTCAGTTAAGTGACTAAAAGGTTTGACAAGAGAACTGGGCACAGGTCCCTCTTCACAAGGACCAAACAGATAATGCTCTGATATCTTCCATCTGATCTCTGGGTTGCAACAGAATGAAGGTGACTTGAATGAGAGAGCGATGATATGCTGATAAACATGCCTAAATTCAGGCACGTAGTTCCTTGTAGTCCAAAACAGATCTCCAGTGTGAATCTAAATGTAAAACGATGCTGGAGCAGACTTCTCTGGGTTTATGCAACTGAAGTACTGTTTTAACTTCCAAAGTGAGCCTACAGATTTTAGGCTTATAAAAATACATTAATGAAGGAGAAAAAAAAAAAAATCAGGACACAAGATTCAAAGCATGTTACTATTAGATTACTCTACCTGATTTGAAGTTTCACTGATAGCTTCTAGAAGTTTTTCAACAGCTGCTTGCAGTCGAGAACTAACATTCAGAACTAGTTCTTCATTTTCAGGATCCATCTCCACTCCACTTTCCGCAAGATGCTGGGTCAGCAGTCCTTCATCTGTTGCTCCTGACCACATGTTAATATCATCAGCTCCCATATTACTACCATGGTATGAGGAGCAGGACTCTGAAAAAATAATCATATTTTCACATAGATTCCTAGCACTTCAGAACTTGGAAAACTGCATGACTAGAAAGCTAAGTCTTAAAAAGATCAAAATATTTGTGCTAACCACAAAGACAGAAGGGAAATATTGTATCTTAAAACTAATACAAACAAGATACAGAACATGCTAATCAAAGAACAGGCAGAAGGGAGAGATAAAAGGAAATACTAACAGAAAATATTTTAGACACCTTCCCAGCATGCTTTTGTGCTCTGTATCTGATCTTGCAAATCTGTGTTACTATCAGTAATCCTTATGATTTTGAATAATTTGCAATAACGACTTGCAGAATTGGCTTTAAAATACAACCACGTAAAAAAGTACAGTTTCAGCAGTGACCAACTACATTAGTGTGCGTTAACACAGAATTGTTCAAGTCAGTAATTCAAACATATAGACTCAAGTTTTAAGTAAGGAGAATGACAGTTATGTAATTCAGACATACTTTTCAGAACAAATAGATGAGAATATAGAACATATTCAAATTCAACATTATTATTAATGAACTATATGTTGATTAAAATGCGTAGCATTTGCTGAACAAATCAAGCTGAGCACAGGGAACTGTAACTCCCTTTACTGATGGGCAATATGTTGTCCTCCTACTTCTCAATATTCCTTAGCTCTGATTCAATTTAAGGGCATTACCCATTTTATCTGAAAAGCAGAAGACACAAAGTTTGCCTATCGTAGTAAACTGACACAAAATAGAAAACAGTAAAGTTGCATATTTAGAATTCAGAGCTGCATTTAAACATTTAAACAACACAAGTGAAAGCATACTCCTGAGATGTTTTACAATATTAAAAAAAAAAAAAATCACACTTTCAATATGAAAGAACAATAACTACAGCATTGTTATTTCATATTGAAAGTGTGATACTCAGCTGTAGTGCACCATAACAGTAAATAACTGTTGTCCACAGAGTGCTTTTAAAAAAGAAATGTGCTATATCATTAGACTATATAAAGTGTCAGAAACGTATCCGTTTGTAGAAAGCTTTCTAAATGACAGCTTGTTTTAATAAAGTATTTTTCTGCAATTTTTTAAAAGTTTTTTTTTTTTAATTAGATGTTTATATATCATATGTGACTCAGGTTTGTTCTAAAGTTCAGAAACTACTAAGTGGTAATGAGAGACATTTAATACAGCATCCACCTTTAACAAATGATATCTGCTGACCTCACTCAAATGAGTTTGTCTCCTTTCTTGTCACAGAAAGTCCACTATTTTTCCCCATATAGAGTAAGTGGATATTTTTCCTTTACAATTTTTTCCAAAGACGACTTTGTTTGGGGGGAAACAGTGGTATGACTAAACGAGTCAAGGACAGTCAGTACCTGTTTTGCAATAAAATTATAATACTGGGTTACGGTTATCTTTCACTGTAAGTTTCTGGTTATTGTATGAATCACAACAGTAGAACTGGAACAGTTTGTTTAGTTACAGAAATTCAAAATGAAATTATAATGGAATTTTAAAGTTTGTCTTTTAAAATGTATTTAGTATTCTTGTAGGGTACAATTTCCTTATGCTTGCTCCTGGCTCTGAAACAAACACCCAAATAACATTGAAATAATCAGTTCTTTTGTTGACGCTGTTCGAACCCAGCAAGAAATATCAGATTTTACATTTCGGTTGTATCTATTTTTCTTTTAATTAGTTACACTATGATTAATCATCTAGTTTTACTTTTATACCTGCATACATCATAACAACACCACATTTACACATTTATTTCACTATGGCCACAGCTGTATATCATCCATATAGAAACTGATCTATGACAGATTTAATTTGACAAGAGGTTTAGTTTAGTTTTACTCTACAATTGCTAGGATTTATAAAATGCAGATGTATTTAGTAATTTTTTCTTCTCGTTATATCATTATTGTTTCATAGCTCCTTTAATTTTGAGGGTGTAATTTTACAAAATGTCTTAATACTCCATAGGGGAAAAATAGAAACACAATTGATACATGAATGAAGCGAATAACTAGATGAACAGAACATACATTCATACAGTACCTTTCACCTACACAGGATTTCAAAGCACTTTCCAATACTGCACTTTGGAACTACATCTATAAACTACTATAGTGGGAGTCACCTAGCAGTGGCTGGCAGTCATTTTCTGCTAGCACACAGCATTTATAGTGCGTTTGAGGAGAATACAGGTTTTCCCCCAACATCTTTCGATTCCAACCCCTCTGCCATGTGAGGCTGGCTGCCAAATGCGCACTTTCACAGTTTTTAATTAAACAGCATTCTGATTTCTCAGTACTCAAATTTAAAGGACTTGGTGTCTCAAAGTGTCGACAGAGAAACTTTAATATCCTCCGAGCACCTTCATTTAAAAGGATGTGTTTCCAAATGCTGTACCAAAGCATCAGTTAAAGACTGAGGTGAGGGAGCCACCTGAGCTCCCTCCTGAGCCACTAACACACTTACTGCAGCACCTGATGCTCTCTGGAGGTCACCCATCTTAAGTACTGACCACGTAAGACCTGCTTAGCTTCAGAGATCTCACAAAATAACAGTCCACAGTACAGTAGTACAGCTATCAGCCAGATAAAATAAAAACAGTAATACATTAGCTACTGCACAGTCGACACAGACGTGGACAAAGTCTTGGAAATGAAGAGTGAAGCTCAATGTAGAGAACTTTAACCCAATCTAAATTCATGTCCTATGACCCTTACATTTTAGCAAATTATTTGATTGAGAGAGACAGGTGATTTGTGCAACGATGAGTGTATCTCAAATACAAAACCAAACATTTAGCAAAATAAGCGCAAAAATGTGCAACCTGTTATATCTGAATTTCTAGCTGACTGGAAACTTTTACAGGAAAACTTAGATATTGAAGCCTGCTCAGAAAGTCATCATTTAAAAGCTAAGTCTGGAACACCTGTTACATTAATAATGCTACTAATATTTTTTTATTGCCAGTGATCGAAGGGTAAAACATGGCCTTCGAGACAAGATTTTAATGACAAGATTTTTAAGTTTATATTAGTTGCTTATGTCAGTTCTTTTGTAATTTGCCTTTTCTTCTGGATAAGCACAAAATAAATCAATACTAAGAGATAATTATGTCACACAAAAAGATCCCAGCATAAAAATACCATATATTTGACTGAAATATAACTATAAAAAAAATGAAGACAGAGAGCTGTCACCTAAAGTATAATTTGGTATGTGGAAACTTTAAAGCTCTCAAAGATAACTGAAGAAGGAAAAACAAAAAGCACCAAACACATACACAAAATCTTCAGTGTAATAATTCTGTTTACACTGTAGGGTTGGCCATTCAAAGAGAAAAATCAGTGAGAAATGATAAATGTAGAGCCCCATAATGTAACTTCTACAAAGCAATATTTAACAACAGGAATTCACATTAAGTGTCTTCCTAAGTGAAAAGTAAAAATCTCTGCATCTTTTCCCCAAAAATGGTCCGTCTTACTGGATCAAAGTGTCACGCCACAGCATCTTTCCAGAAGATTTTCAGTGGAGGAAGCAAGAAATAGAAGTGTCGTTAAGTCTTCTAAAAACTCCCTGGCAGTTGAATGCCAGCTGAATGCACTAATCCTTACAGTGCTATTCAAACACACCTCACACACCCTCTGCAAAAACATTAAAAACAAATTCTCCTTCCCCAAATATTTTTTCGTTGACATAAATAATTAAGAGAATATAACTGGCACAAATTAAAATGCCTTCTCCTTGTGTAAACTCACTCCTTGTAATCAAAAAGAAAAGGTTGATATTGTCTCCTGCACCACAGATTTGCAGTTTAGCATTTCAGGTATCACAGCCCAGTAAGTCTTAAGAAAAGATATACAGCGTTTATTCAGAAATTAAATACAGAAGTCTAGCTACAAAGGTTGTTTTTGAGCTGCTGATTGACATTTATGAAGCAATACCTATTTTATTTATTTGGCGCCATAGGTGAGCTAATGCTGCAGTCTATTCCTGAGATTCCACTGGAAAAATTCAGGTTATGGCTTACAAGCTGCAAACAAGAAAATCTGTATGACGGTGGTTCAGTGAATACAATTATTAGGTAAGAGAGTTTGGATGTTCAAGGCACGCAGTAACCCTAAAAGTTCCCCCAGGGGAACGGTATTAGTGCGGTCCCTCTACCCAAGGAGCAACTTTTAAAGAAGAGAACGCCAAAGCCTGTGCGTCTGTCGTCACGATTCAGGGCCCAAATCTCCAGACCTGATTAACTACTGTATTACTTTGTACAAATGCTATTCCCTTCAAATGGTATGTTTTATGGTTGAAATTTGAACTTTACTCGCGATGTTAGAAATAAAATCCTGAGTTAACTGATAATGTAGCCAAGGCCCTAGATAAACCTCTATACGCCCTAGAAATCAGGTTACGGTTGTGAGCACACAGACCTCAATGATTCAGCTTTTTTTGAATGATGGAGCAACTGAGTAAAAGTTCTAACAGTAACCTGAGTTTTTGCTTGTCGGTAAATACGGATCACATTCAGAAGGTCAGAGAGAATTCACTTAATCAAATGCATTAATGTTTCTATTTTACTATTAGATTTTTCTTTGCACAAACTAATTCATATAAATTCCTTAAGCTATTAAAATGAAGATCTGTTTGGCCAGGAAAATACAATAGCATGCACAGGTTAAACCATACAAGTAGTGGCTATTTCTTACTTCCAGAAAACAATGGGAAAAATTCTAACCAGACCATGTCCCGTCAGGCCATTCAGTGGAAGCACAGAAAATGAGTAACAACAATCTTCTAACTGAAAATACTCACTGAGTTTGTGATATACCTCTCTTTGGAGCAGCATCAAATGTTTCAGCTGACGAACCAATACAATCACAGAAAAGTACCAAGCATCAGCCTGACCCCGGTGGCAGAACTATGTATTCTGCAAGGCTGCTGTTGTATCGTTTTGAAAGGAAAACAAAGAATTGCGTATGCCGCCTCAGAAATAAATTACAGACTATACGTCCGTCCACTTCAACAACAGTAACGTTGGGTCTTCTTTAATCCTCACTCTTTCTTTGTTTTTTTTTTTTTTTTAAATAGAATTATTTCTGAATGTAAGAAACCATGCAAAAAAGAATACTGGAATAAAAGCATTACAGTAACAGACAATTGCTCTGGTAAGGAGAAGTGAGTCCTTACACACCTCTGCAAAATCCACTTCTAAGGAACACAAGGGTTAACGCAGACAAACCGTCCTGCCTAACAGAACGGAGTTCAGTCGCCCTGCGTACAAGGGACTGCTCTCACTGAGAGGCTTCCTAAGAAAGTAACAGCACTCTCCACCTATATGGCCTGCTGTGCAGTTAGAGAAGAGTATTAGGAAAGCCAGGTATAAGTACTCACCCAAAAAAATCAAATAAAGATACTCTTTTAACAATGTTTTCCGATATATTTTATGTGTAAATATGAGTGCACACACATGTGTAAAATCCACATTAAGAATTGTTAATGACAATAATTAGTGACAAACAACAAGTATAGGCATCTTTCTCCAGGAGCAGGCAAGACACAAATCTGTACTGTGTGTTGCGCATGCCTGTGTCGAGCAAGCACGTTTTGCAGTAGTGAAGGGCAGCAATCATCTATCAGCACTGGCACGTAGAGCTACGTGTTTTTTGTCTGAGAATAGGGAGCTACATTCTCAGCAAATGAGATTGGCAGATATGAAAACCCACAGTACACGCTCTATGGCATGGTATCACTATGAACTAGGTTTTATGAATGCACTAGGTAACAATACAGTATATTAACTGTGACAGCCTGTAATCATAGCCTTCATAAACAGAATATATTTTTATTTCTTTGGGAAACATATGTGAAAATCTCAAAGCTTTTTACACCGCTCCAACTGTACAATGAGCACACAGAACATTTATAAACTCCTGCTTTCAATATAGAAAATTTACCTAAAAATACCATTTACATAAAACTCACGACTACCTCACAACACGAGAGGTGATAAACTTTGAGCCTGATCATTGCTAGCCTTACCATTTCGCTACAAGAGACAGTGTGGTAAATACCTCGCAGTGGTTGAAGATACTTATTCTCTTTAACATAAGCAAACTCTACTCCCTTCATTCCCATCCAAGTGCAAGAATACTGTGTTTTAAAAGTAGTGCTTCCTTCAACTAAAGTAGGAGATGATCTCAGTCTTTAAGGTCTCCTGGACAAGTATCAAAAATTAAAGACCAGAAGCTTTGCTATCCAATCTAAACCCTGGGGAAAAAAGGCAAAGCCTCAAAGGGCTGAGATTTCCAAATGCACAGTAATTTTTCCTCACAATTAAATACAGTGAAACGTGTATAAAAGATGACAGTTATGAGGCTTTTTCCTGAAACAACAGTACTACACAGGCATAAAAGTGCTGTTAACTTAAAACAAAGAATCCTCAGACGATAATTCTTTTCACTGCATAGACAACCTCTGAGTAATCAGCTGAGAGAGATGTCATTGTGCTACAAGTCATACAGTCATATACCCTTTCTTAACTTGCCCCAAGACTTAACGTGACCTATATTTAAAGCTAGAGGGAAACAACAGTATGAAGTAGCCTGTATTTTGAACAGAATAGCAAAGTTCACCTTTATTCACCATTTGTGTTATTACCCTATGGTATATACTTTCTTAATATTGAAATGTAGTATTTGACTTCCAGTTATTTTTCTCATTCACAGAAATAGTAAAAATTCCAGCCAAAACTGGATATAGGATGTGCTTTAGTCGGAACTGACCTGTTGCATGTTGCCTCTCCAAAAGGCTCAGGCAGAACGAACATATACCTTACACTGGCTTATGTACCACGGGTACCACCAAATGCCAACAAGGCAGTTCCTGTTCTTCCCCAGTAGAAAAATGGACACTCTCCGAGCAAATTAAATAGTGCCTGGAAAAGTTCTTCGACACTGGAACACAATTATCTACACTGTTAAAACGCCCCTTTACGCCTGTGCCAACTAGCACTTTTCCGAACAGCTGACGGGCATGGCTTGGCAATTAGAAAGCTCCAGGGACGGCTCCTGAAACGCAATTTGCACGCAACCACCCTCTTCTGGAGGCTTGGGAAGTCTACAAGGTTAGTTAGAGGCTGCTCCATGCCACCCGGCCTCAGTGATCAGCAATATTCCTATGTACGCTTAGTTTACTAGTATTAGTAAATACTAGTAAACCCATTCCCCAGGAGGAAAGAGTAAAGTCCGCGCAAGATGAAACGGAGCTGTTTTATCCTCTTTTCCTTTGCTATCTCCAGCAGGCACATATTTGTTTTTGACTTTTTAAAAACACTTTCCCATTCTGTTGCAGACTTTGTAACAAACAGGATCCTAGATCATAATTGTCTGATTCAATGCCCAAAACCAACTCCTGAATTGCCTTTCCATCTCTTAAATGGAGAGGTTATATGCATTCAAATGACTAATGGTTCAAAAAAAAAAAAAAGTTTTTTAATTAATAATTTCAAAGTGAAAGATATTTATATAAAAAATATAGCATGCAAATGCTACTAGCTATGACACAGGAAATCATACAACTGTTACCTTTTTCATATCCCACAAGGACACAAGGTTTTACTGACTCCTCAGTCGCTGTGTCCCATCCAGGCGGTCTGCAAGGCTGGCCTTTCCCAGATCTATCCAGTAATCCAAGAACATGGCGACCAATTGTTTCCTCTATGGCCACAGTTGTCTTCACAACTTCTAAAAGAATCTTTACGAGTTTCTCATTAGCCTTCTGGAAAACATGCCTGCAGAATAGGAACTAGTTAGTCCTCTGATTTTCCCCTGCTTCACAGCTGTTTTTATGCCTCATGGACCACTGCAGTCATGAAAAGTTCGCCCACTGAATCAGTAAAAAAATCGGTGTTTGTTTTGTAAGACTAAAAGACACGCAACATACATAAATATTAAAAGCACATCGGCATTAATCCAAAGTTGGTTCTTTTTACAAAATATGCACAAAACCAAAATATTTATCAAAAACCCTACTTTTATCTTGGTATTTTATCCAGCTGTTCTTTTAAAACAGAGGTGCACATTTGTCTGGTTTTCATATAAACTTACTCAAAGTGACAATTAAAAATATTCAGAAGGTATTATCAGATAAAATAATTATACCCATACAAAAACAAGTCTATTTCATATATGCACATATTATATGCATAAATATAAACTTGTATATAATTAATGTATGCAATTCTACATACAGGTAGAATATGAAAGATACAGTAAAACATGCAAAGATTTTGCTCATCCTCTATGCCATTACAAAGTTAGGCTTTTAAAACAAGTAAGAAATTGTTTCATTTAAATTACATAAGCGTAGAAATATGGTTATCTAGAATTAAGAGTAGCATTATCATGACCTCAGTCAGAGTAAGGCTTAAAAACATTCTTGATTTAACATAACATCATTCTCAAGAGTTTTTTTAAACTAACAATATTTTCTTAATACTAACAGTTCCCAGTACCTTTCTTTAGAAAGAAGAGCTGACGATGATTCCTCAGCCTTTCTTCCTCCATCTTCATCCTGCAAGGCGTGTTCTCTCACATTGCCTTGGATTTCATCTTCACTCTGAGTAAGTTTTTGCAGAGCGAGAGAAGACAAAACAGACAGAAATCCTGTCATGCTAGTATCAACATATTCTTCTGATACATAGCAGAACATGAACCTAAATTAGTTACGTTCCATTTACAAAACTTGTGCATGAAATTACAAATCCAGAAGAAGTAACATATACAAAAACTCCTCCTACGTGGAAAAAAAGCCCCTAAATCATAAACAAAAACAAAACATGGAATCCAAGGCAGGGCCTGCTAGAAAGAA
The DNA here is from genome assembly GCF_040807025.1 of Struthio camelus. NCBI lineage: Eukaryota > Metazoa > Chordata > Aves > Struthioniformes > Struthionidae > Struthio > Struthio camelus. The sequence goes on along the minus strand of NC_090943.1, from coordinate 27,024,088 downwards.
CTTTGTTACGCTGCATAAGCAGTCCTTGCGCTTTCTGTTTGTGTTGCTATAGCAATACGAGAATGTGAGTTTACCTGAGCAAAGAGCTATATTCATAATTCCCAACTTCAAGCTGTTAAAGTTGCTTCTGTTTACCTGAAGTAAAAAGCTATGTCTACAGGTACCAGCTCTTGGTTCTTAAATCTGCTCTGTTCAAGTAATACCCAACACCTATTAGGAAAATATATTCCATCAAAAAGAATAGCAGACAAAAGGAATCTTACTGGATTCATACGTCACAGCGGCCACGAAAGTCAAAGTCCATATTTACCTGTGTTTGCGTGCTGCTGTTTTGTAGCTCGCAACGCAGTCTCTCTTTTCCGGGCACAGACTGCCGTTTTAATGATTCCAGTTCTTCCAAAAGCATTCTCTCTCTCTCTGTAACCAAGCTGTCACTCTCCATTGAGACTCGCTAAAAAATGAAGCGTTACAGAAGCATATACAATTTTTTAAGCTTCTGGGTATTGGCGAGTCCTGTCACTTCTAATTCTTTACAAATTTTGCGTAACGAATATCCAGCCCACTTTTTAAAATGGTTACAACAGCACTGAAAGCTTTCTAGAATTGAATGCAACTAATAAATATTTTTGGTATCTTACATCTTTAAGATTTTCATAGAATGCATATAAACACAACAATCACAATGGAAACTGGAAGGTTAACTTCTAAACATTACACGCTATAGTACCTAAATTTTGTGCAGCAGATAGAAATAGGATGAAAGTAAGTTCTCTGTATTTAAAAAAAGATCTTCAAACACTTTCTTTTAGAAGAGCTAGTAGTGTACATGGCTTAAAAGCCACGCACAAATTCCTATACAGAAAACTTGAAAGGAAAGACTGTCAGGATAAATGATAGAAAGAGGCTTACGAAGAAGCTAACAGAAACAGACACTTGACATTGCTGGAGAAGAACCAGACACCTACAATAGAAGTGGCTGACACTCTAGACTTCCAGGCCCCCTGAGACCAAACTTAGGCAGAACAGACCCAGGTCTGGATAAGGGCTGAAGGAATCTTGCCTTGCAGGAAAGCTCCACTTCATGGTGAATCAAAGAACTTTAGAATTCCCTGCTTACTCTTTCCATGTGTATTTCTGTAACGTCACACTGAAATCAAGTCAGGGCAAGATGAATTATTCTAAATTTTGTCCCTTTGTCTGTCAAGGGAAGGAATCCTTGAAGACAAGGTTGTAAATGACATTATTTTTAAGGACTTAACAATTAAGATAAATTAATGAGTTCCATAACATACCTACTACAGGCTTTGTATATTTGTGGAATGATGATGAGTTTTAGTTTAAAAAGGCAAAGAAACATAGTGGTGGTTCACACCAAACCACACTACTTTTATGTCATTCCAACATAGTGAGGACTTTGCCTCCTCCATGACAAAAAACAAAGCCAAAACATTTGGTTGCTACTTGGAATGATTTCTTTTCCCTCCTGGTCTTCGGCACTAGTTGGAACCCAACGAGGCATGAAAACTCCTACCAGTTTCCAAAGCCTGTGTCCACTCAGGCAAACCAAGGCACCTCCTATGACCAGCATGCTTTTGATTTTATTCAAGCAGCAGCAGATTTTGCAGTAGAAAAAAGAGCCTAAACAAATTGCTATCTGGCTGGGGGCGGGGGTGGGTAGAGAAGGGAATATGAGGAAGGAAGTGTGACAGCAGAAACTAGGAACCATACTAGCTAAGTCAAGCCCTAAAACTCCATGTTCCACGTATTACCTGGGTTTGTGATCCCCAAGCCCTTGAAATCCCTGCACTCAGACCAGAAGCGAGAAGAAGGAAAAAGAGTGGTGGCAGAGAGAGCTCTGTGGGAAGCAGCAGATACTGCTCTATTTCAGACCTGAAGTGAGGATGGGGAGAAGGGGATTCTATAGTATTTCAAGCTGTGGCTGCATGCATCACTGATGTAAATGGATACTAGCCCACATCCTAACATCCTATACAGGGCCTCATATCTAGAATGGGGCACAGTTTACATCTGCATTCAGTCACTCTCCTGGCTGCTGTGCAGCACTGCAGGTTTTCTCCAGGTTTAGAGCAGTCAAAACTGATCCATTACTCACTGAACTTTGATTTTAAAAGAGTCTTCTTTTAGAGATATATATGCATATATAGGTGTATAGAAACAGAAGTGTGTGTGCGCATGTGTATGTGGTATATAAAAGTGTATCTCTCTAAATGAAAAAACCTTCCTGGTTAACTCTTTGTTAACCCAAGTTTACGCTGCCGCTCTTGTGTCAGACCCCGTTATTACCTCAGCTAATTGCACTTTCAGACTCTCAAGCTCTGCCAAGAGCTGCTCTTGATTATCTTTTTGACGCTCCATTTGCTGCATATGCCCTTGTCTCAGTAATTCTGTTGCTTGCTGATGTTCCTGATATTGCCGTACTAGTTCCTGCCGCATGTCTTCCAAACGTTCCTCGTACAACAGCAGCTCGCTTGATGCTTCTGTTGTCATCTCACTGCAGCGCTAAAACATTGGAACTATTTTAGTATTTTACGTTCAAGGACGTTTCCTCGGAAATATTTAAATACTTTTTAGAAAATATTTTCACAAATTACAATAGCTATTACTAAAGCATTATCTTGTTGCCTGTGTCTTGGAAGGCCCAGGCTTAGAATTATGCCCATTTGGAAGACAGAACGTCTTTTTGTTAACTGTGAAGAGTTAACTCTTAATTCTTTTTAGCTACTGGGGATCTTAGCAGAAATTTTTTTAGTAAACATACTGAACTCACTAAACACAGTGAGTGAGAGTACGCGTGTGTGGCATGTGTGTGTGTGTGTGTGTGTGTATAGTACAACAGACGTTTAAGAGAATAGTACCATACAAAACAAGAACACTAGAGTTTATCCATTATCAAGATGACATCAGATCAGAATATTTAACTGTTATACAAGTTTGGAAGTGTGACTTTTGCTTCAATTAGTGCCAAATTTAATGAAAAAAATTAAACTAGGATGAAAATGTGCAGTCAAAACTTATGACTAGTTTTTACCATATCTATTCCAGAAACACTTGATATATTTTACATATTACTTTTATAATTTCTGTGTTCAGCTGATAACCTTTATCACAGGGAATCAAACACCTAAATACGATTTTTCATCTATATTCCATGTATAAGTATTAGAAAACAACTCATCTTAAAAAAAAATCTTTATACAATTTATTGTGTTCAATACAGTTTTATCCACAAAAATGGAACAATCTGTAACTAGTGTTATATTCCTCTCATTTATTAGCAAAATGCTATGGCACTTGGGTAGAACACAGGAAAAAGGATAGGTAATTTAGATCTACAGTTGTCATGCATTTAAAGGGAAAGGGAAATATTTCAAAGCAAGTTTTATCTTAGCTTTTCTTTTGCCATTTTCTCATTTAAATGGTATGTAAATGCATTGGAAACTTTATTCAAATATAGCATTATATACTGTTGGTGGTGGTGGTTTTTTTTTTTTTATTTTGTTGTTTTTTAAACACTTACCTGTGTTTCTTCCACCATAACCTCTTTGACCTGGGAGAAAACTTGTTCAGAAATTACCACTTCATGGGTGGTCTCTCCTAATACATAACCAGGCCTGCTACTAGAATCAAAGTGTTCTCCAAGTGAGTTCATCTCACCAGACTCTTCACTGAGCTCCTTGCAAAGTGATATCAGTTCTTCATGCTTACTGCCTTTTTGTGCTGCCTTGCTGAGAGGGCTATCTATTTCTTCTTCACTATATTGCTTTTTAATTTCAAAATCCTTTTCCTGTTGATTCTGATGATGAACCTGTGTTTGTGTTTCTTCTTCCTTCTGCCCAGTAATTCTTGATAATTCAGTTTGTTGCGCAAATGCTACACTCATTGACACAATAACCTGAATAAATAAGAAAATAACAGATGAGTATTAATTTATACTTAGCAGTATCTGCTATTGCTGAAGAAATCTCATTGCTCATCATCAATAATACAAACAAGAGTTCTGAACTATGATTCTACTGATGTTTTACAGAAAGAAAATAAAATTTAAAAAAAGTAAATACCCAATCTCATCAATAGACACATCTTAAAATATAGACACACTGCATTTAAGATAAACTATGATGCTATTTTCAATTAAAATATACTCTTTAGCACACAATCATCTAGTTATCATTAAAAAAATTACAAAGATTGAATTCTACAAGCTGATGTTTAAAAAAAAAAAAAAAGGTCTTAATAAAAGTCCTCTTGTCTTGACCTAAGTGCAGTTGTGCTAAGCTTCCTCTATGTATTCCAGCATCCTTTTGTAAACATTTGTAAACTGACACTGAATTTTGGGTTGTATAAAGATAGCAGTGCTGTGCTTGATAGTCCTCACATGTGTTTATTTTACTTGAGATAAGATGCAATTTTTGCTTCAGAAATATGGATTACTTAAATTTATATCTAGCGGTGGCTGTTACATTCTGCTTCTTCACTCTGATCACTAACCTTTTGAAGAAGTATTGCTTTATTTTTTCTATTTTGCTTTATTTTTACTTTACATTAATTGATTGATTCTCTTGTTTTCATTTATGCCATTATATAATGAAAGCAGAGAGGGGATTTTTCATTTAAAAAAATAAATTTGCCATTAAGTGAGAACTTTTTTCAAAGTCAGAAATTAGTAAATCCACAAATGATTTAATACACACTATCTATAAAATCTAAATGTTACTTCTCATGTTTCAGAGAAAGTCACCGGATCTAAAAAGAAGTTATATGTTTTCTACGATACATTAAAATGCACAATAAAATATGATCAGAAAATATAGTGTGAAACTCTTACGTAAAAAATGTTTTGTACAGACCACTATTAAGCCTAAAGTAGCATAAAATCCAGTGGCTAGCATGCAAGTTGTTTATTTCTTCAAAGTTTTAAAGCAACACAACACCTATGTTCCTGGTGTTGCTCCCCTCCCATTATGAAAGTTGGGAACAGAATATTAGTTGAAGGACTACCTGGATATGAAATTAAAGGTATGAAACTGGGAGCACTACAAGAATGCAAGTTTATCGCACAACTGAAAAAACTAGAGTACTTTAGAAAAACATTTTAAAATAGACTTTCACGTTCAGAATGAGGACAAAACAATTCTTATAAATAAATTAAACAAAAGTTATAATATGGTATTGCAACTATTCGAATTGTCAGAAATAGCAAAGAACAGTCACTGTATTTTTAAAGCATATTTTAAAATAATAAATACCTTCGCTATTTCTTCTTCTAATCTTTCTTGGTACTGTTCTTCTAGCAGTTGAACGACATCCAAATCATTCTTCATTTCAATTTCACTAGCAAGCTGTAAGAAAAATATAAAATCTCAAAATCAAACATCAGTCTGTATTTCAAAAGCATGTTATATCCCAAAGCCTCTAAATTACATTGACTATATACATATTTGCTGATAACTTGTCAATTGAGTTATACGATACCTCCACAGCCACATCTGCTCTTTGTTGATGAAGATTTTCTGTGTGTTTCACTTTCCTGAAGATCTCTTTCAGCTTCATCTGTGAATCTGCAGATATACTAAAAAGATAAAAGGGGGAGCATCAGTGCCTCAATATATTTTTTCTCTATTCAAATATGCATACATATATACACACACACACACACAAATCAATAAACACTTACTTCACAATGCCCCTTTGCCTATACCATTAATTTCACCTACTTCACTCTATAACTCATCTGCCTTCCAGACACTTGCCCTGTCTATCAATATAATACTACTTAACATCAGTTTTGCAGACTTGAGCTCACAAACAACTAGTCTTTTAAAGCTACTTGAGAATAATTTGTGCTCAATAACTATAAACATTTAAGATGAAAACAGGAGAGCCTGTTTGAATGTAAGAATATGGGAGAAACTAGAAGGGTTATACATTGCCATAAAAACAGCTTAGTTATATTTATTTTGATTCTTTTAAACTGTTGCTTTTCAGGAGATGCACTGCTTTCTTGTATTATATAGATGACTCAGTAAAAAAAAGGTATACATACATGACAATAGTAAGAAACCTATTATGATTCATTTTAGGTTTAGATACCAACACTCTGAAATATATTCAGTGACTGTTTCTCCTAGCAGAACAGCATTGTATCTTTAGATATAAAAAACAAACAAAAAAACCCCACAACCCTCTAGATCCCTTTTCACTTCTGACATGTTGCAAAAGACCTCACACAAACACACTGCAAAAAGAATAAGATACAGCAACAAACTACCTAAATAAATCTCTCTTCTAGTATTTGTGACAGGGTAAAAAAGACAAGGTACAGAATGGATGAAGTTAGAAGGTAAGATTATTCTCTGTGGGACTTGCAACCTTTAGTTATACTAGGGTTGTACAGACTCTAAGAGTCAGTTTAGATTATTTGGAAATGCAGTTCAGAATATCTGATAATTTTATAAACTTTATGACATTTTTAACTATAAAAAATAACACTATTTTTAGCATTCACATTTAATTTCTATACATGAACAGTAAGGTACAGGTCCTTACTTTTCCTGTATGGTGCACTTCAGTCCTAAACCACAGCAAGGAACGTATGGTAGCAATTGATTTGTTCCATCATTTTTTTCTGATGTTGCTGGATATGTAACCATATGAAAAGGTCTTTAAAAACTCCCTAGCCTGCCAGAGCTATCTTCCTACTCAGATCATACTTTAAAAGACAATAGTAAATCAAGCACAGAGACTGAAGACCTATTAGACAATTCAACAGGTTACTGACTACACCATTAAAAGATTCCCACCTTGTCTCCAGGCTTGAGACATGAGGTAGAACTTCATAGAGAGTTATTAAAAAACAATTTATAGAGCGAGTCAGGATTTTTTCCTGTAAAATTCCAGTTTAATTTTAAGTTATGAAACCTAAAGTTCAAGAATTAAAGGTAACTCTTGATGGGGAAAATTTTTCTCTACTCCAGTAGCTTATTATTACAAATATTGACAATCACCCTAAATGCTTATTAAACATTTGTAAAATGAGTTTTGAGTTTTTTTAGGTGAATTGTTTCAATGGATGAAATCCGAAAGCTAACATATATCCAAAAAGGTTAAAGACACATAAAATAATTTCCAAAAATTAAATTTAGAAATTATACACGAAGACCTATGACTTGTCCTGACCAACGCAAATATAGCAGTATACAGTTTCACAAAATGCATTTTGAAGTTGCTCATACTTTGCATTTCTTTTTTACAGTATTAAGAAGTAATTGATTAACAAGCGATATGGTTCCTAGAGGCTGAGCTCAGGTAAATAAGTGTATGCTGATTCTACAAAGCATTTAGTGGTAAATAACTATATAAGCCTGTGGCCTCAGTCTTAAAACATTTGCACTAACATTCACCTCAAAACAAGTATGAAGGGCAAGTATATACAAGTATGATTTCATATGAAAACAAATCAGCTGGTTATTTTACTTGTCACTTGCAAGAACGGAAATATATTTTAAGGAATAAAAAGAAAGTTGTTTTAAAGTTTGAAAAAAAAGAAGATGGCTGAGAAATGTCCGTGATCAAACAACAGAGGAGAAACAGCTGTTTGGGTTCTGATAGCTGAAGAAAAATGCTGCACTAAATTTGCAATGTTTATGTCATTTCTTGGTAACAGACTTAACATCTCTTGAAGCAACAGAACAACTTAAGAATAATATGTTTATAAGGAATTTTTCAAATTTTGAAGTAAAACATACAGCCTTATATGAATGATTATTTGAAACACTTCTTTAGTGTTTAAAACTTTGTACTGGATAAAAAACAGAACTGATGAATACCTCATATGGTCAGAGGGTACCTCAGAACTCTGAAGCTTATCCTGCAAATGAACAATCTCTGTAGTGTACCTCTCCTCACTTTCTTTCAGCTGCTGTTGAAAATAGGACCTGAGGTGCTCCAGTTCACGAGCATGTTTTTCTTCAAGTTGTGTTTTAAGGTTCTCTATCTTCTCCCTCCAAAGGCATTCTTGAATCTTAGGATCTACAGGCAGGTTATTTGAAGAGAGGAAGAAAGCAGATGTGATTAGTTCAATTCTATTCATTATATTATATTAGTTTTCTACCCACCCACCCCCCAAAGTTAATAGCAGCGATGGAACGGAATAATTATTGTAGTTTAAAATACTCTTCTGATATCATATCAATTATTTTCCCATAACAAATAATTATAATTTAGTCTTCCCTCTTGCAAAATAAAATAAAATAAAGCCTTCTCCTTCTGTTACTGGATATGAGTAATCAAACTTAACTGTGGAAAACTGAACAACATCAAACTAAAACTCCTTCAAGGAATATAATTCCAAAGTATTTCAGAGATTTAAGACAATTGCAGTATCGTTTTGTAAAAGCTGCAAAAATCTCCTATGTGCTTCCAGTTTTAAGCTAGAAATCAGTTTAAATTTAAAGTCATTGTCTTTCTCTTTCTTTCTGTGAATACACTTATACTGAAAACAATACATTCATCTTTTTACCCATTAGCTCCTGTGAAGGGGCTTGCAGACATTCCTTTCTTGCTTCCAGACAAGTAGGTTCCTCTTCTTTTCTTTGCTCAAGTTCAGAAGATGCTATCCATTGTTCTTTGACCTAAAAAATCATAAAGTAAATACAAATGACAACAATTTGTATTACACTAATACAAAATACTAACTGTAATTATAAACATATAAGAAGGGTTAAATACCCTTTCAGGACTAGATGGCTCACTGTTATAGTTAAGCCAATACCAGTATACGACACTTCGCAAAGTAGAAGTCATATTCATTTCAGCTTCTCCTCTATTCATTATTGAACCTATCGCAATAGCAATCTGCTAGCTAAAGAGGTTATCTATTTTTTTTCAGAAGCAACACAGTAACAGAGAAATAGGTGCTACAGCTATTTTAATAAGCCAGTTTTCACTTACATAAAGTTCTGTCTCTGCTTCCTAATAAAATTCTGAAGCAGCATGAAAAAATTATTTTTAGGTTTAAGCTTTCCAGCTTGGGGTGACACTGGGGGAGAGGAATAAAGGCATGTATCACATGCCTGTTAGTTGTTCTCTTTTTTTGTTTAAAAGATGACTTACTGTTAGCCAACTGCAGGAGATGATGAGAGTGCAGCCAACAGAGGCAGCAACGGACACAAGAGTTTGAGCAGCAGTTCAGACAGAAGGGACCTAGAACTCTGCTGGCAACAGTGTACACGTGCTCAGCAAGGGGCACAGCATCCAGCAGCCGTTGCAGCAACTACCCCGCAACGTCAGAGGCCTTGCTCCAGGGCGAGCTCCTGAGAGAGGACAATGCTCTGCAGGTTGGGGGCTGCAGGGGTGCCCAGGGTCCCTTGCTGATGCTGGAGCCAGGAGAGACGGCAGTTGGGTGCTGGGGCGGGATCTGTGTCGCCAAGCAAAGCAGCTGTGGGAGGAGGTCAGCACACTGCGTAGCCTTAGAGGTGACAAAAAAAGAGATTGACAAGATCTCTCTGTGCAGCTTCAAGAGCCCAAGCTTCCACCTGTACCAGAGGAGGGCCGGGTAGAGCCTGCAGTTATTGGGTTGGGAGATGAAGACTGCCAATATGAGGGCTGGAAGCTCGTGACTTCTGGCACCAAGAGGAAGGATCCTGCTCCACCCTGTAGATCTGTAACTATGGAATAGATTCAGTGCCCCAGTTGCACCCAAGAGTCTGGGAGCTCTGTCCAATGAAGCTGAGCCTGTACCACACAGCAGCACTGGGAGGAATTGGGGGTTGATAGTGAGGGGAGACTCCCTGCTGCAGGGGATGGAGGCCCCCCTCTGCCGATCTGACCTCCCTCTGTCTAGGGAGGTTTTCTGCTTGCTGGGGGCTCAGATCTAGGATGTTATGGAGAGACTGCTGAGGTTTGTCCAGCCCTTGGACTGTTATCTATCCCCCACTGCTCTTCCACATGGACAACAATACTGCTAGGGTAGACCTGGAGCGTATTAAGTGTGACTATGTGGATCCGGTGGCGATAGTCAAGCACGTGGGTGGCGTCTCTTTAATCCTGCCAAGGAAGGGCTTGAAGAGGAATGGACAGATCCTGTGACTTAACAGCTGGCTGAGCAGCTGGTGTTGAGAACAGGAATTTGAGTTTTATGACCATGGGACCATCTCTGAGGGGGTACTTTGAGGACTGCTGTGAAGAGACAGAATTCACCCAACCAAGCAAGGGAAAGGCATCTCTGCCACCAGGCTAGCCAACCTGGTGAGGAGAACTTTGAACTATGAATGATGGGGTAGGGAGGTGATGACCCACAGTCAAGTGAGGAAGTGGTGGACCAGGCTGGCAAGCAATGGGTGCAGGGTGACATGGGCCAAGAGAAACCTAGTAATCAGAGATGAAGGGGGCCCTTACTTATGTATGTACATAAATAAGGGAGTGCCCACAAGAAAGCATTACAGGGGAAATTCTCATGCCTTTTCTGGGGAATCAGCGTGACCGGCTGCTTCTCTGTAGTACCTGTATACTAATGCCCACAGCATAGGGAACAAACAGGAAGAATTACAGAGCCACGTGCAGTCACAGGGCTACAATCTCACTGAGATCACAGAGATGTTGGGGAATAGCTCACATAACTTGAGTGCTGCAATAGATGGATATGGGCTCTTTAGGAATGTCAAGAGGGGAAGCTGCTTTTTATGTGAGAGCAATGGAAATGGATGGAGCTCTGCCTAGGTATGGATGATGAGCCAGCGGGGAGCTCATGGGTCAGGATTAGAGGGTAGACGAACGTGGAGGACATTGTTGCGGGTACCTGCTACAGATCACCCGATCAGGAAGTAGTAGTAGAGGAGGCCATCTTCAGATAACTGGAAGAAAGCTCACATGTGCAGGTTCTGGTCTTCACGAGGGACTTTAGCCACCCCAGTATCAGCTGGAAGGGCAATACGCAGAAGGCCATAAACAATCCAGGAGGCCTCTGGCATATACTAATAGTAACTTCCTGACACAGGTAATGGAAGAGCCAACGAGGAGATGCTTTGCTGGACCTCATTCTTATGAGCAAGGAAGAACTCATCAAGGATGGAAAGGCTGGGGGCAGCCTTGGCTGCAGTGACCATGAGATGATGGAGTTCAGCATCCTAAGAGAAGGGAACAAGGTAAAAAGCACCATCACAACAGACTTCGGCCTCTTCAGGGACCTACTTGGAAATCTCTTGAGATACAGTCCTGGAGAGAAGAGGGATCCAAAGGAGCTGGTTTTTAAAGGATCGCCTCCTCCAAGCTCAAGAATGGTCTAACCTGATGACCAGGAGATCAAGCAAAGGTGGCAGTAGGCCTGAACGGATGAAGAATGAGCTCCTGACAAAGCTCAGACACAAAAAGGAGGCACAGAAGAGGTGGAAACAGAGCCAGGTCACCCGGGAGAAACACAGAGACGCTGCCAGGGTGGGCACAGACAGGGTTAGGAAAGCCAAAGCCTACCTGGAGCCGAGTCTGGCAAGGGATGTGAAAGGCAACAAGGAGGGCTTCTACAGTTATATCAGCTGCAAAGGGAATGCTGACCCGCTGCTAAATAGGGCAAGGGCCATGGTGACGAAGGACATGGAAAAAGCTGAGGTACTAAAAGGCTCCTTTGACTCAGTCTCTACTGATAAGATGGGCCTTCAGGAATCCCTGGCCACTGAGACCACTGGAAGTCTGGAGCAAGGAACATCTACCCATGATGGATGAGGATCAGGTCGGGGTTCACCTAAGCAAGCGTGTGGGCATATACAAGTCCATGGGACCTGAGAGGACACACATGCAAGTGCAGAGGAAGCTGGCCGATGTCATTACAAGACCAATCTAAATTATCTTTGAAAGGTCATGGTGACTGGGAGAGGTTCCTAATGGCCGGAAGAAAGCAAATGTCATTCAAGAAGGTCAAGGAGGATCCCAGGAACCACAGGCCTCACCTCAGTCTGTGGAAAGGTGATGGAACAAATTCTGGAAACTATTTCTAAACATATGAAAGACAAGGAGGTGACTGGGAGTAGTCAGCATGGATTTACAAAGCGGAAACCATGTCTGTCAAACCCGATAGTCTTCTAGAATGAGAAGACTGGCTCAGTGGCTGAAGGGAGAGCACTGGGTAGTATTTGACTTGACTTTTGACACTGTCTCCTGTAACATCCCCATAGACAAACTGAAGCAATACAGCAATGGTAAGATGGACTGAAAAAACTGGCTGAGCTACCAGGCTCAGAGGGTTGTGATCAGCAGCATGAAGTCCTGCTGGAGGCCAGTCACTCGTGATGCACCCCACGGGACCAAACTGCGACCAACAGCGTTTAACATCTTCATTAATGACCTGGATGACAAGTGCCCCCTCAGTAGGTTTGCAGATGATGGAAAACTGGGCGGAGTGGTTGATATGCCAGATGGTTGTAACATTCAGAGGGATCTCGATGGGCTGGAGAAGTGGGCAGACATGAACCTCACGAGGGAAATGCACAGACTTGCACTTGTAGAGGGTTATTCCTCCGCATCAGGACATGCTGGGGGCCAATCAGCTGGAAAGCAGCTTTGCAGAAAAGTATGTGGGGTCTTGGAGAACAAGTTAAACATGAGCCAACAAAGTGCCTTAGCAGCAAAGAGGGCCACCAACATCATGGGCTGCATTAGAAAGAATGTTGCGGGCAGGCTGAAGGAGAGGATCCTTTCCCTCTACTCAGCACTGATGAGACTACATCTGGAGTGCCATGTCCCATTCTGGGCACCTCAGTACCAGAAAGACATGGACTTACTGGAGTGAGTCCAGTGAAAAGCCACAAAGATGATTAAGGGATTGGAATAGCTCTCAAATGCAAAAAGGCTGAGAGAGCTCAGACCAGGAGAAGGGAAGGCTCAGGGTGATCTTACCAATATGTAAATACCTGATTGGGGGGGGGAAGGGGAGGGGGAGTAAAGAAGACAGAACCAGACCCTTCTCAGTGGTGCCCAGGGACAAGAGAACAGGCGATACGTAGAAACTGAAATATAGGACATTCCAGGTAAACAACAGAAACATTTTTTTTTACTGTGAGGGTGGTCAAACACTGGAACAAGTTGCCCGCAGACGTTGTGGAGTCTCTGTCCCTGGAGATATTCAAAATCTCACTGGACACAGTCCTGAGCAACCTGCTTTAGCTAACCCTGCTTTGTATAGGAGGGTTGGACTAGTTGATCTCCAGAGGTCCCTTCCAACCTCAACCGTTTTATGACTGTGTTATGGGCAGCAGTCTTCTCTGTTTTACTTAATTATTGACTTGCTATGCCACTCAACCAGGATAAATACAGGACTCAACTGCATAAATACAGTTGCAAATACATTCTTTCCCTGATCCAGAAGGAATTCATGCAACAGAGAAATTTCAAACACGCTTGTATTTTATAGGAGGTGCTATAAAAAGCTTACCTGTTTACAATCCTTCCTCAAGTGCGTCTGAAGTGCTGTCAGCCTGCTGTATTCTTCTGTTATCTTGTGCAGAAGAGCATCCATATGTTCTTGCATAGCTAAATTACACAAATAACCAGGGACTCTTTCTTTAAATGAGTTTTATAAACATTATACCATAATTTCTTTATAAAATGAATTGTTCACAATTTTCTCACTAAAGAGTCAAGCATTACATATTATTGAAATAAGACAGGGCCCCTACAAATTTCAGAATGTATTTTTATATAATACTGATATATATGTATTTTTTGATAGAGCTGCTAGCTTTTTTTTTTTTTTTTAAAACGTGGAGAAAAAGAAAATCACTTTTTTAATCATTTTCCACTGTAATAAAAACAACATAAGAAAATGCTCGTAATAAAAATAGGTCTGAGTAGTGAGGAAATCTCTAAAACATCTAATTAGGTACGTTACTTAGTATCTGAACAATTAATAGCATAATAATTGCCAATTTGAAATCCTTGAAATCAATAATATTTCTTTTTTTAATCAGTATGATAGTAAAACGCCATTACCTTGAGCTTGACCTCTGTGTGTTGTCAATTCTACATTCAATTTTTCTTTCTCAGCAGCAGCAGGAATATGGAAAGTATCCTGCTCCCTATTATCAACTTCTGCAGCAGTTGAAGATTGTTCATTCTGATCATCACGCAGAAGCTGTATGCCAACAAAACACAGAAAAAAGTCAAGAAGAAATATTCATTAATCTATCAGTGACAAATTACAGAGAAAATAGAAAAACGGTGGCAAGAAAGTAGAATTTTGTGATATTATCTTCTGTGGACATAATGAAATACATGTTCTGTTAAGTTATAAAGAACCTAGAGAACCCTTAAAATTCCTGACAAAAGAAATAGGTACAGAAAACATTTTCAGATAAAACGTAAGAACATGTATTTTTGCATGGACATTTAATTTGGCATTGCCAAGCATTAAAATTTTGCAGAATAAGGCCTCATTTATTAATGCTGAAAGTATTGTAAATGTCTCATTCTGATGAACTGCAATTTTATTTGGGGAAGTATTTCTTATAGTGGAAATTTAGATCTTTTTAGAGATTACTATTTATCTTGTTCTTAAGTTTTCAATGAACAGAATAAAAGGGGATGGCAGCAGAAAATGCAAGCAAATAATAAACAGAATGCCTCATGCTTGCTGTCACTGGGTGGCCAGTAGAATAGCTGCCATATTTATAGTGAGCAGACAAACAGAAGATTTATCCATATTATTTCTGAAGACGTGATTTAAACATTTTAGACTCAACAGACCCTAAATTCGACTTACAAAAATATGATAATTTCTGCACGAGCTCGACATGGAACCATACAGTTAGGAATGGTTTACTCCAGCTCTGAAAAAACTAATGCCAAAAACCTGACTCAGTTGATAACTGAATGTGATGGAGTCCAGCTTCATCTATGCTGGCTCTCAAGTAAAACAGTTCTGGTATCCATATTCCAAAAGGATATTGAGAAATTAGAAATGATCTGGGGCCGGGGGCGGGGGGGGGGGGGAGGGGGAGGAAACAAACAAACAAACAAAAAAAGCCCTATATGAAGTATTAAAGAACATAAGACCATGGCTTATACTAAACAATGAAAACAGCTTAATTTATCCAGAAATAAATTTAATGAGTGACTTGATTGTTGGTCAGAAAGAACCTGTAAGTGCAAGAGATTACCAATGGCTTTTTAGTCTACAAAAAAGAGATGGCAAAATAATATTATTGGTGGCTGATACTAGGATACAGACCAAAAATAAGGTTCAGTTTTTGACCATGATATTCCTAGTTACTGAAAATACCATATATAGGAATTTTGGTGGATTCTCAACCACTTTAAGTTTTTGAAAGATATGCTGCTGCTAAGAAAGAAATGACAGTCTTATCGCAGAAATGAGAGGGTGATGTCCTTCGGCTGAACGTGTGTATAACATCAGACTACTGTAAAAATCAGAAACTTATGGCCAAAGACATACACGAAGGAAAAAATACTTCAGAACCAGCAGACTAGCTGTAAGGCAGAAGAACTGGCTGGACAAGGATATAAAACAAACAATTAAAAAAATACAAAACCCCTGGAAACATATTTTGGAAGGTCAGGTTTAGCAGTCTCTGTTTAGAGGTCAACGCAAAGAGAAATGGTCCAAAGACAGACTGTTAAGGATGGTGTGGAAAAGCAAGATGACTCACCATAGACATAATTCTTCATTTTCAGTTCTTCAAAAGTTCTATTTAAAAAATGGCTTTTTGCTAAGTCTTACCTGAGTGAGCCTAGAACATTCCTCAGATACAGCTTCACTTAGCTTTTCTATAAGTCTCTGTGTAGATTTGACTTCATCATCTATGAATACAAATCATCCATAATATTATTTTTAATGCTAGATGCACAACACTTTTTCAATAGATTATAAGGTGTAGTCCCTTGTGTCAGTGAAGTCAACTCCTCAAATTTTAGGAAGGCATACTTTTTTCCTCTTTCTTGTTCCACCTCACAAATAGATTCAACTATTAGAGTAGAACTGTGCGTTTAAGACAAATAAGGTATAAGAAACGGATTGTCATGCCAGTGAACTCCGGAAAGATCTAACTTTACTGAAACAGACTGGAGGGCCAGGAAGTTATTGTGACAAAAAAAATACACAAGGGCAAATCACAGGATGACAAGAAAAGTATGGATAGAAAAGTAGCACGATAACGTAAAAGCTCACAAAGGCAGAAAAGCACAGAACAACGGTCTTGAAAGTAGTAGCACAGAAGCTAATTATTAATTAATGTGCACAGGGAGCCAATGCAGGAATTCAAGGAACAGAGAATGAGGCAAGACCAAAGATATTTTGCTGCTGCACTTGCCTAGTATTTGTCTAAGGAATACAAACCTATAGCTGAATCTATTATACATTTCTTTATAATCAATTGACCTAATACAAAGAGCAAAACCTGAGTTGTAATGCTTCCCTACCCTTCCCTTCCAAAAGTAACCTGAGTAACAGGTCAGTGATAACAGGGAAGTAATATGGAATAAAAGCACTGAAAAGTGTTCTGTAAAAAGAGTTTGTTGGACAGCTACATATACTTTTTCCCCAAACGTTTGTGTTTGTTTTCTTTTAAAGACCCTATCTATTTTTCATATTAAGCACTTTACTGCTATACTACTTCACTCCTGTAATTTTTGACAAGTTACCTGCATGTTGAACTTGCAAGGTCTGGAGCTCCAGTTGATGCATTTTTTTTAGATCATCCACCTCTTGTAAATGACTATGTACAAGTTCCTCTTTAAGAATGCAAAGTGCAGTCTCTTTTTCTGCTGTCATGTAGTCACGAACCTGGTCTACGTAGGTTGAATAAACCAGGGACAGACAAATGCGCTGCGCTTCCATCTGTAGCTGTAAATCAGTCTTTGAATAAAAATATACATTTTATAAAGAGTGAGAAACAAGAAAACAAGAAAGTTCAACCTTTGCTAATTTCTGAAATTAATGCTAAATGCATGGAACAGAATGTGACATGTGGTATATATGAAATATATACATCTAAATATATGCATTTTAGAAACTTGAATTATAAAAAAAATAGGTAAGAGAGCTCTTTATTTAAAATAAAAATCAAACTAAAAAATCAAATCATCAACACTCAAAACACATTTCAACTCCTGTTTTAGAAAAGGAAGCTGCAAGCACAATGACTATCTTTATACACAGCACTTAATATTGAGAAAGCATCTTACTTTCCTCTTCCCAGTTACAACACAGCTGAGAGTTTATATACTGCAGTTGGCTGATTGCCTTCTAAGGAACCGCTACAGCAAATCACATATGCAAACTCTACTTTTGTTTTGAAAGCTACTTGTATTTGTGGGTGCTGTGGGTAGGCGCCAGACAGGAGACTGGCAGCCTACTGATTTGCAGTGAAACTTCACTGAAAAACTGAACTAAGCAGGCCCTGCTTTGAGTGGGGGTTTGCATCAGATAACCTCCAGATCCTGCTTCTAAACTGTATTATTCTATGATTTTTATGAAAACGTTGAACAGCTGATAACTACTTTCTTCTAGTATGGATGTTGGTGATCGTAATTACTTTGAGAAGAAACAGATTTCCAAACAACTGAAACTGTCCCAGCAATACTGACTAACAGAGCTCCAAGAGTAAAGAACAGGTATCATCACACTGAAAACATGGCCTTTATATTTGTTAGGTTCTCAGCTGATTGAGGGCCAGACTATTTTGGTTTAATCGAATAACAAATTTCGGACCAATTAAGAGTATCTGCCCATGATCCTTAGAAATCATTGCGAAAGCTATTGACCGTAATGCCATCACAAAATCCTAATCATTGTTGCCACTTTGTCAGACAAAAGGATTGTCAACAAAGGAGCTGCTATGCTAACTCTACTTCCCTGCCACTTATCTATGCGAGACTGGCTCGCATAGATTTTGGATTCAAAAATCTATGATTTGGATTTTGAATTTTGGATTCAAAATCCATCAGCAAATTAGACAAAGGGACTAGAAAACAGACTGTTACAATTTCTACTGAAATACAGAAAATATGGTTTTTGCCATGTTTTTATTAATAGAAATATTGTCACAAAAAGGGAGGATCATTTACGCTGATAATCGTGAGAGGGGTGCGGGTCAAAATATCTAAGCGTTTTGGGACAACCATTCTCTAAAGAGGTAAAGCAAATTTTGCAGCAATAAAAACCCACCGAATTTTACCCCTAGTGAAGGAGGAGTAGTATCAGAACTAACACAGCCGAGAAGTTAATAAAAACTCACTGCATATACAGACTAAAAGACTGTATGATTAGCAGACCTGATAACCAATGCTTCAGTTTTGGGGAAGTTATTGCCAAAGGAAACATGCTTAGAATTAGTCAATAACTGAGATATTTGGAGTCCAAGTTTGAAAAGGTTTAGGCACTTCTGGATCATTATGGTTTTTCATTTCTGCAGAAGGTAATTGCAGAACCCTTATGATATTGTTATAAATAACTAAAGTATTATATCAGACAGTCACAGTTCTTTTGTATCATCTCACAGATGTTTCCAACACAGCTTTATTAGTGATTTTATTTCTTAGAAAAGGAATGGACTATATGGCAACATAAAATTTGGGCAATGCTGGTGTTCTAAAAATCCACTCACAAATGAACTAACCTGAAATAAATCTAAAAAATAGGAGAAGAGCGATTAACTTCTGTTTTTACGAAAAACTTAACTTGCGTATTTTCTGTAGCATACTACACTACCGTATCACTGTATATAAATTTAAATCTGATGCTGGCCCCTCTTTAAATATCAATAATTCAATACCTAGCTATTTTTATTGGTAAATGACAATCTTCTCCATTTTACCTGCAATTCAGTTAGAATACAAAAAATACAGGCAAAATTTCTCCAGCAAAAGCAGGACTGAATAGAATTACATATGATATGCCTAACTTCTGTTTCTTCACACATTTCTTCACTCACATCCAGATACATTTATTTAAAAGTGAAAGTCACACACACAAAAAAATTTTGATAGCGGGACATTAGAATTGCACAAGTCTTATAAAAGCTGACTGAATATCAAGAGTTTCTCTTTATAGTGTGTGAATGAGTACTTACAGAATGAAAAGGCAAATCACAGACAATTAAATGTATCCTGAAAAAGTTTTCACCTCTACTAATTAAAGTTAAACATTTTACCAAAATGTGAAGTGTTGCAGATGCCTTCTGCTGCTCACCTCTTTTTTTGGTTGTTGCTTTAATTAAATGTTCTGGGAGAGGTTTTTTTTTTTTTTTTTTTCTTCAATGAAAAATAGCATCCTTACAGACACAGACTACGGTTATAATTCTGATCATTCTTGTGACCACTTTCAACCATCGGCCACTCTCTGCCCCCCACACACATGAGAACACACACCCACTCCAAAGCAGCTAAGAGGACAAATATTTCACAAATTTCTAAATACGAACTCCTACAACTTTTCATAGGTAAATTATTTTCCGTAACATACCTGTTCTGATTTTAATGTATCCACTTGCTGCTGAAGCTGATTATTTTCACTTTGTGTTATTGCTATTAATGATGTTTCATCTGTCAGTCCATCTGTCATCTCATGCAAGTGTTCTACGAAAGACTGCTGTTCCGGCTTCAATGTTTGCTGAACTTCCTTTCTTTTTGCTACCTGATGACTGATATCTTTATCTGAGTCCAGATTACCTGTTACATTTACTTCTTCATCAACTTTACTGCTTGGACCACTTGTGGTATTTCTACTTTCCGATGTAGCAGTAGCAGTCTTCAGAGCTTTTCCTTTAGAGCATTTTGTATTATGTTCAGTAATATCGATATTTCCTTTCTGAGTGTGGCTAATTATGACTTCCAGTTCTTTACATTTTGCTAGAACTTGTTCTTTCTCATGTTTTAGGGATTTAACTTTTTCATTTAAATGACAAATTTCACTGTGCTTTGACTTCAGCTGTTCAGAAAGATCTGAAAGTCTCAGGGATAATTCCAGTTTCTCACGCTGGATCACCTCAAGCTTTTCCATTAGTTCTGTTGCATCTTTCTCAACAACTTCTCCAGCTTCAAACGCGTCTGCCCTGTAGGCTTTGTTTTCTTTACTGTCTTCTAAACCAGAACTTTCGGTTTTAAATAAAACTGGTCTATTGCTTTGTAAGTGTTGAAGTCCTTCACTCAGAGCTTTGAGTTTGATTTCAAACTCGGCTTCCTGCTTATTCTTGTTCTCCTCTAAATCCGTTTTTGTCTTCAGAAGACTAGCACATTCTTTCTGCAGCACTTTAAAATTAGCTTCAAGTTTTTTCTCAGCAAATGAAAAGGCACTCTTCTGCCTTTCAAAATCCTCTTTGAGTTGACTGTTTTGTTTTTTAAGTTGCTCATTTTCATTAATCACCTCCTCCATTCTTTTTTGCAAGTCCGGATTTTCTGACTTGGAACTAACACTGTCCTCGAAAATGACATTTTCTTCAGAGCTTAACAACATATGTTTTAATTTCTCTCCCAGAGTTTTGTTTTCCTCCTTAAGAAAGTTATTTTGTGTTGCAAGTTCAGAACATTTTTCTTCAAGGCTATCTTCTCTCTCCTTCATTTGCTTCTGCATCAACTCGGTTTTACGCTGCAACTCTTGAACTTCTTGTTCAAGGCTACCTTTTTCTTTTTCTTCTTGCCTCAGTACTTCAATCTCCTTCTGCAGCTCATGAATTTGAAGTGTCATTTCTTCAGATTTAGAATTTACAAAAGACTGTTGTAAATCTTTTAGCTTTGAAATCTCTAATATCAACTGATTTTGCTCTGTGATTAAGTTATCCTTCTCAAATTGAATGGCTTCTATCTTTTGACTCATTTCATTCTGTACCCCATCTAACTGCTGTTTATAGTGTACATTCAAGTTATCTTTAAGGCTTTCCATGCTTTCCATGTGCTCTTTTTGTAAGTCTTCTCTAAGTCTGGACAGTTCTTCTTCATGACTAAACAGAAGCTGTGTCCTCAGTCTCTCTAATTCAGCCTCTTGAGACTCAGCCATCCTGTCTAAAACTGCATTCTTCTCCCTTTCTAGCATTTCAAGTTTTATTTTGTAATTTGTGACTTCTGCCTCGTGTTTTAATTCTAATTCTTTCCTGAATTCAGAAGCAGAAACAAGCTGAGTTTTTAGGTCTTCAATCACAAACTTATATTTTCCAGCCTCATTTAATCTACATTCCATATCCATTATAGTTTGTTTGGCTCTCTGAACCTGCTCTCTTGAAAAATTCAGTTCTTGGCAAAGATCTTCAATTTTAGCTTGTTGAAGAGACTTCTCTGCTGAAATGACTTCCACCTGTTGTGACAATTCTTGCTTTATTTTTTCCCTTTCATTATCAGCATCTTGCAATTTCACATTTAATTCATTAATTTTAATATTCATTAAATGTATTTGATCTTTATCAACATTACCATCTGAACAAAAACTTGAAGTTTTCTCCAGTTCTACTTTCTGTTGAGAAAGACACTGTTCTATTTCTATTGCATGTTGTTTAATTAACTCTTGCTTCATTTGTACAATCTGCTGGCCATGCATTTCATCTAATTCGGCCTGAAGTTGTGCCAGTCTCCGCTGTGCTTCTAGTTCCATTCTTTGCACAATGTCACTTTCAAACTGACTGTCTTTGTAACATCGTTTCTGAAGTTCTTCCACAGTTCCCATTAATTGTTTTATTTCATCAGAACATTGCCTTTCTTTCTGTTTGTAGGTGGTAAGTTCGACTCTCATGTTATTTATTTCCTGGGTCTTCAGTAAAATCTGTTCTTTTAATTCTTCCAGTAATTTACTGGCATCTGATAATTTTTCCGTAAGCTGAAATGAATTTCTTTCTTCTTCTCCAAGTTTTGCTTCCAGCTCTTCAATTACAGCTTCTTTTTCTTGTAGTTTACTCAAATCTTCTCCTTCATTTTTGTGTTTTTCCTTTAAGAAACGCAAAAACATTCTTATTTTTAGTTCATCATTCGAATGTATTAGAACATTACACGCTCACCTATTTAAGCATGATGCCCTTCTTTAAAACATCACGAACTAATGATCTTTTATAAAAACTAAATTTAACTTATCTGTTGCCTTATTTTGGAAGTTTTCCATACCTTTGGGATAAATGACAGTGCCAAGAGAAAAAAAAAAGAGCCACTGAAGCTTTTTATGGGTGTGCTCTGATACTTCAAAAAACATTTAGTGAAATTACCTGAAAGCTTTGAGATGTTTTCCATGAAGGATGTAAAAGGTACATGAAAAAAATGAAAGCATTCTTTCCTTAAGACAGAAAAGACTGCTCAAGCAAATTCTAATAGAATGCCTTATTAAACATTAGCCCAATTCCAGTGTGATATTTAGTATATCTTTATCATTCCCTGTAAATAATTCTGCAGTATTTTTAAACATGATGTACAGTATTGACATAAGCAGTTCAGCTCTAAAGTATGTACATACTGTGTTGTTAGTGTATTAAATGCAACAGATGTGGTATTAAAAATATTAAAAACTTTGCATGCAATACATGCAAAACATTCACCACAAGTGCTTTAGCCTTTATTTTTCAAAGAAACTACAAAACCATTAAAAGAACAAGAGAATAAGAAAAGAGAACTTTCTAGTACGAAACATACCATTTCATATGTTGTAATTTTGTCTTGAAGATGTGTAATCTGTGCTTCAAATTCTTCATTCTTTTTCTGATAACTCTTCAGCAGGTATTCTTGTTCTTCTAGCTGTTGCTGATGTGAAAGGATCTGTTGTTTGGCTTGCAATAAATCAGCAGCCGTGCAACTATGGCTGGAGTTCCTTAGAGCTTCACTTGCCTGTAACTTGTGCATTAAGAAATAAAATCTAAAATATATCATTTTTCAGAAACAGCTTGTGCCACAGAAAGAAACAGTTATGATCTCTACTTTTTTTGCTCCATATCAAGAGCCCACAGACTGTTAGAAAAGTTTAGTAATTCTTTCAGAAGCAGCTGAAATAGGCTTATCTTGTTGGAAAAGCTAGCCAGTAGAAAATATCAAACCTTAAATCATTTTATGTTTAGATAGTACAAGCTGGCAGGGTCTCAGGAAAACTCTCAAAGTTATAAAATGAACTAGCTGTAGTTACTGTCCCCCCAAAAAAATCAGCATTCGTAATAATGTAGATTCAAAGTCTAGAACACAATCCACCTGAACCTCACAAAAGCTGCATTAAGTGCTTGAACAGCACAAAACACTAAAATACTGAATTACAACACCATAAGTTGCAGTCACACAAAAATAACAGTCTCCACTGCATCTTGATTAGCACTGCTTCTAACTGAATTTTGTTATTTAAATTACCTTCTAATAATATTACAACAGACAGAGTCTATCAAAAAATCTAGCACTGGAGCATAAAATGGTGGCCCAGAAAACTCGATGGTTGTTTTGACTGCAAAGGGGACAGGATGGATTTCACCCTAACTTTTAAGAACAGTAATTACACACAAGCTTTTTTCCCCCCAAGACAACTGCCATCGTCCAGTATTTATCAGTAGCTATATACTTTCCCAAATACTAGGAAAGAAAACAGAATAATTTTGTATCATTTATAGTGATTTAGTACAAGGAACCAGGTGCTACAATGGTAACTGTAGAACTGTTAAAGTGACTGCAGATCTATACCAAGGGACTAAGTCTTCAAAAACGCATGTCAAATTCCGTGTTTCTACATGAGATAGTCATTGATGGATCCTCTGAAATGACACCAGTTTTCAAACCCGAATAAATATTGCTAGTGTTATGACTTACATGCTGAAACTGAATTTGCAATTTTTGACTTTGTTCAGTAAGCTCTAAAAATTCTCTCATAGTTTCATCCTTTTCTTTCCGTGCCTGTTGCAGATTAGTAGTGAGCTGTGTGATAATGTCATCTCTTTTTTTGATAGCAGCTTCAAATTCTTGCAACTATGAAACAAAGTGAAACGAAATGTAAACTATTAGCGCACATCAAAGCCATAGTCAGAAAATATTATTGACTTATTCTAGTTAAATAAGAACACATCTTGCCTAGCCTCTCTTTTCTTCAAAAGATTTTACACAGATCTACTGGAGCATTTGTATTTTCATAAATTGCTTTTGCAACTATTTCAGAAACAGAATTTTTTTTAATCATTCAAAAATATACACTTATCAAAACATAATATGAACTTTTAAGTTTAATTAGCGCAATACAAAATTTGCATTTAGAACTAAAGAGAATTGTAAACAAACAGCATAAAGGAAGCGAGGGTATCTACTTACAGCATACCAGCAACTTTGCAGCAACTACTCATGACCACATATTCTTCTGACAATAAATGCACTCCCACGAAAAGTGGAGTAAATTGCATTCATCATACTAAAAGCATATAAGTAGATACCATGATTATTTTACACTGTGAACCCAAGAAATTCTAACTGAATAACTGCATGGGAAATGCTCAAACTGCAAGATCGGTACAGTGTACTTAATAGATGAATCTCATTTTTTAATGAAGAAGAAACGATTAAAAAAAAAAAAAGAAAAATTCCTTTGCAAGTGTTTTATTTCAGAATTTATTTAAGATTAAATTCAGGCTGCCATAAATCCTACAATATTCTTTATGAGTGTATTTCATACAAAATAGATATGTTATTTAAAATATTGTTGATTTGAACTCATTCTCATTAAAGACTAGAAGAAGCTTCAAAAAACACTATGTCTCTCTACACATCACATACTCTTTAAATTACCAGTCATCTTCTGTAATTATATTGTTTACTGTGCCTCTAAAAAAAAAATTTCTCCAGGTTATATGCTAAGTCTTGAAGTAAAGTTTTAATGCTTCCACATAAAGCTTACTGATTTACCAGGCAGGAACATTATTCAGTGCTGTACATAAAAAATAGGAGTCTTTTAAACAAGCCAAACTATGCAAAGAATTTGAGGAAATAAACATTCTTTTTATAATACCCATAATGACCTCCTACTTCAAAAAATATGCATCTACTGGAAAGAAAAGAATTTACTAGATGCTTGTACTGATATAAATACAGGAACAGATCAGACGCTTGAATGTGTCAAACCTTTCCTCTTGCATCTGTGCAATGAAATGAAATAAGCAGATTTATCTGTTCAAATCCATACATTATTGTATCATCATTTTCAACTTGTTCAATCAATCTTTTTCTTTGACAAATAGGCAGAATTAAAGCACATAATATATCTTCTGCACCTCTCTCCCTTACAAATCTTTTGTTTAGTCTGAAAAATACACCAGATGTACTTCTCAATTAAGATATAATGCACTGTACTGTTATCACATAAAATATATGCTGCATATATTTCAAATAGAAATAGTCGTTTAAGAAACAAACTTGTTTACTTTCAGCTTTTTCAGGAAAAAATCAGCATCAGTCACATCTGTGAGAAACTAAAATTATGGTTATATTCTTTAATATGCTGTAATTACAACTACTGTCTTTAGCACAACTGATAATCACTGACCGTAATTAGAAGATATGATTGACTTTTAAAACGCAACACCAGAGATGCACCAATAGACAGAGCAGTGATAAACCACTTCCTCATCCAAAACAACTACTTAAAGATCACTCTAACGTGCTAGAATACATAACACCCATTTTCACAGGTAAAATGAAAATGAAACCAGCAAAAAATTTTAACCTTGCAGTAAGAATGAAGGTGAAAATGAATGAACTTAAAACAATGTTTATGTCCTATTGTACCTTGCAAAACAAAGGAAAACATTCAATGACATGACCTGAATCCAAATTACAGCAAAAAGAGACAAGCAAGACATAAAGCATAATAAAGCACTGAATTCAAGCTATGTAGCATCTGCTTATATTAGAAGAAAAAGTATTTAATATTCTGTACTTTAGAAATACCACTGGAATATATAGCTAGGTTTTAATGCATAAAATTACTTCTCTGTAATCCAAAATTATTAAATGTTTATTAAAACATCTCCACTCCGTTGCCTTTTATTTCAGACTGTGGAGTCTGACATACAAACGTTTTGATTCATGGATGAACTGAGCAATCTCATGCTTTATGAAGTAAAACCTGATTCTGTGTTTGATCTCTGAGCAATAAGAAGGTTTTAAAGACACGCGATCTTTGCACAATTAGAGAAAAATCTGGACTTTTCTTGAAGAAAATTGTTTTTCCATTTGTGATTAGAACAAAGTCACTGCAAAGACGCACAAAATTTTAGTCCTAAAATACAAAGCAAAAGGACACACAACAGAACTACCACTCAGAGAAACAGAACGCATGGTATGTGATTCAAAGAAATTGCGTATCATTCTGCATCACACACTGACTGCATTCTGAACAGCTCCCACTAAGTGTGAACAGTTTCAGGTGATACTCTGCATTTTCGCATGTAACCGAGTAGCAAGCAGAAAGCAACGTAAGGTAATTATACCTGTTGCAATCCTTCCGTACCATATGCTGCCCTCATTTCTTCTATCTCTCTGCTTAGCTCTTCAATCTCTTGCTGTTTCCCAGCCAATTCATTCTCCATCACCTCTAGCTGCGTCTGAGAGTGCTGCGTTCCGTGCTCAGAACAAATTTCTCCAACTCCAAATTCTTCTTCCTAAATCAATCCAAGTTCCTTAGGATCCCATTTTTTATGTTTAATCAAGATGAGCAAACTCAAATATCAAATTCTGTACCAAACGCCACCGTAGTACATTAACATACAATACAGCATCAAAAACCTCATTGCTATGGTAACCTCCTTTGTTAGTATAATTCACACCTCAAAAGCACAGACGTAAAGCATTTCTGCAAGTTCTGCTTTACAACAGAAGTAGTAAAATGTTTGGTATTTCAAGCTTAAAGATACACTATATGAATATATAACAAGTAACACAGATGCAGAGCACAGCATGCAAAATAAAGCATTAGACAGCAACATAGTTTCTGTTCAAAGCAAATTGTTTTTTAGTATTCACCATTAGTATTACAATTCAATGTGCAATACTGTACCCTGATTAAGTGTGCAGGTATAGCTGTTCTTGTCACAAAACTGCAATCATTTACCTGTATAAAGACAATTTCTAAATACATTATTATTTAAAATAAAGCTTGATTTCTGTTTTCCATTCATTTGAACGTTAATATGCTGATTTCTGCAGACCCACGGGAATTTTTATGCTACAAAAATTTATTTCATTTGAAGTACAAAATAGCTTTCTATAGAATAAATTGTATCAAAGTAAGATAAGGTAATAGGAAAAAATCTCAAATCATGAAAACACACACCACTGTCTATGTGACAAAACACACATTAGTAATTTAAACATCTGCAGAAAACAAAGGAATTCAGATTTAAAGGTTATGCAAAGCTTTATACTTTTTAGTGATTACAATGCAGTAGTCCTGCATTTAACCATTTTAATTAAATCTGTTTAATATTTCTATATATTACTAAACAAATTTATGTTTTCCAAAAAGATATTAACTCCACGATTTACTGTTTCGGAAACACATTAATCTTTCTATAGTGAATGAAAGGCACTACCACAGAATCTCACGGAAGGAAATTAAAGGAATTTCTTAACGTGAAAAACGCAAAAATTATACATTTAGAATAAGGTATGTGGAAAAAAACCCACATTTCTTCTTTCACTCACCCAACGCTGCAATCCCTTTCAGCTTCCAAGAGAATTTTGGTTCTATAGACTATATACACAGCAATAACGACAAACTTCCAAAATATAAGCACCAGCCAAAGTACCAGTTGTAGTTAGAAAGTAAAAATCTAAATGCAAAGAATATGCTGTATACTCAGGAGAAATCATAATACATACACACGGGCTTTAAAACAGCAGATCGTGTTTTAAAATGAAAAAGCAAGAACAACCCTATTTGCCCTCCAAGCTCTTTATCACATCAGAGTGATAATCAAAAATTAGGACGTTAGAGAAGGAAAGAAATCATAGCATTTCACACCTAAGTGTGGAAAAAAACCCAACCTTTTTTCCTTTACATTAAGGAAAAAAAATACTGTCCAGAAATCTTCCATAGAGTAGATTAGGGCTTATTTACAAAGGACTATCATGTCTGAGCAAATCAGTAAGTTACCCAACCTGGAGTATGCTGTTACAAACAGGATCAATACAGTCATCAAGCTCATGTTAAAGAATGAATAGACCTGCTTTAGACATGAATTTGCAGAGCTGACACAGCGCCCTTTCAATTCCAGACTTCCCCAACAAAAAGGAAGATAACACTGAGAGATTAATACTCTATTTCAGAAAGAACAAAACTTCGTTAAATTTATCAGCCCAGGCAACTCACAGAGGCCCTATACGCTGCCTGTCTATTGCCTGCTGCTTGCTCTACCTTCAGACAAAATACAACATCTACAGAGCCTGGCACCAAGGTCTTTACTCAGATTTTGGCTCATATCCCAAATTAACAACACTAGCAGTTTAATAAAAACTCTACTATGAAATGTTACTTTTCATTTTTTAACTACCATTTCATTTAGG
This sequence comes from Struthio camelus, assembly GCF_040807025.1. Taxonomy (NCBI): domain Eukaryota; kingdom Metazoa; phylum Chordata; class Aves; order Struthioniformes; family Struthionidae; genus Struthio; species Struthio camelus. Next base: position 26,995,576 of record NC_090943.1, on the reverse strand, counting down.
CTTAATTGATTAACAAAGGTGTTGTGTATGATTCTTGTCACCTACCACACTGGACAAACTTCTCTTCCTATGAACAGCAAAGGAGATGAACAACCAAAGAGTCTTAGATGCTTTATAACAAAAGCTACCAGGAAGCACAAAAGCCCTATCTCACCAGATACTCCAGACTCTTTAGCACCTGAAATTTCTATGAAGACCTTCCGCTTATAAAAGGATTTTTCTATACACACTCAAAACAACTGTCTGGAAATTTGGAAATCCTACTTCCTTTGGGCAGGAACCTAACTCTTAGATATCACTGAGCTAGTAACAACATTTCAATCCATTCTGTTTCTCATCCCTTCTCTTTTCATTTCAAATTTTTTCATGCCTTTTGGTAAAGTTGGTAAAGTGCAAGTCAAAACCACATACCAGAATGCCAAACTGAGGGGAGCCACGTGAGCAGGCTAGCAACTTTAGGCATGGCCGAAATTCCACTGCATCAGAGGAGACAGATGACAGTGTCTGAACACTAGTTTTGAAATATCTCATTTAAACATTAATTGTTCACTCATCTGTAACACTGGTATCTGGTCTGTAGTCTTAAGTATTACAGATGTCTGCTTATTGGGCTTCTGCGATTTTTCTCCTGGGCCCAATGTTTTGCCTGCAGAGAACTCTCCTGCAAGCCTATAAATACTATTGATGTAGAATCTCATAATTAATTTCTTCTCTTAAAGCTTTGCAATTCCCCTTTAATGCTGAAACGTCCTTATGCCTGACAATGTGCCTAGATACTCCAGCATACAATTAAATATTTACAGAAACAATCAAACCACAAAGTATTTTAAGATAACGGAAACAAAAAGTAACAGGAGCTCAGGATAATTGCCTAAACAAATAACCACAAGGCAAGGAGAAATGCAATTTTACAACAGTTCAGTACTCAGGAGTGGCTAGCTGAACAGAAAAAAAAGAAATAATTGAAGTTTATGAAGTCCCTTAAAGGAAGTTCTAACTTTCTGATTTTTCCCCCTTCCTTGTATTTTCAGAGTAATTCATAGAAATAGTATTTATTACAGAAAATAAAATATATTTTAGTGTGTTTTCTAAAAACAAAGGTATAGTTTATATTACTTCAATAAATATATACATTAAAGACAAGTGAAAGCTTTAAGGCTCTTCCAGGAAAACACAAGGAAAACGAGCCTGTACCACTAAAATAAGGCAGTGATTCACAACAATTGCCGCCAGAGGTCAGACTTAAATTTATTAAATTATAGCACTTTGTACTACAGTCAGCTCTTATTTTTTTTCCCCGTTTAGTGTTTGAAAGACCTGAAATTGTATTTCAGAAATAGCAGTAATACTGTGTCTAACTACTTCTAATGTTAATCTCAGTACTACAGATATTTCTCTTTATAAATTCCAAATTCATGCTCAATAAAAATCCATACTTACTGACCAATCACTAAAAAAATAGAAAATATTTTAATGCACCAAAATAATATAATCATTACAGACTGGCCAGCAGAATTCCAGTTAAAAACCCAGAAGTATCTGGAAAGGCTTCATATTTTTACATCAAGTTTTTAGTCTTTTTCTTTTTTTTCCCTTTCTTTCTTTTCCTTCTTCTTTTTTTTTTTTTTTAAACTTTTTGGCCATCTGATTCATCTACAAAAATTAAAAAAAAAGTCATGCTACAATTCTAGTCACGCCAAAATTGACAGTATGAACCTCAACTAAAATTAGCAATTAGGGCAACCTGGACAAAGCAATTTCTGTTATTTTTTTAAACTTCATATATAAAAATATTTCAGTTTGCGGTGAAAATAATTGTAATCATACAGTACAACTAAGCTTAATAACTTTTGAAGGATGAGAATTGGTGGTTTTTAAAAATATTATGGCTTGATTTATTTTTCTACATATTAGTATGCATCAGAAAAATTCTTTAGGTAAAGCTAAAGGTTCACATATAGAATTTAATATTTTTAAAAAAAGAGACTTGTAGTCTTCATATTAACTACAGGATCAGGAGTATATGCTGCAAATTCTGGAAGAGATCCAATAGGAGAGAAAAATCCAGGATGAACGATCGCAGCTCATGTTGTAAAAATAAGGAATAAGAGGAATATATGGGGGCAACTTTAACCAACAAAGTTATAAAAAAAAATTCTAATTTGGGAAAAGCCTAGCTTCTCTTAGTTCTGAATTTGAATCATAGCCTCAAATAGACAGTTGCCATCATCATTTAATTTAAGACTACGCAGGAAGGTCTCATTCTTGCTTAAACTAAATAATTGCTACAAATGGCAAGCTGGTCACATAGAAGATTTATCACTCTTCAGTTTGGCTACTATCTCTGATAGAGTAGATATTCAGAGAGATGACAGAATAAAACCAATCAAAAGACTGTATTTACAATAAAATTCCTTCAGGACAAGAATTCTGACAGAAGCGTTCACTCGTTCCTTCACCTTTGCTTAGACTAGGTCATAGTATTTGCTTATGTCTGGTAAGTGTCTCAAGAAGGGAAATATTTGTTGCTGAATTTTATCCAACTCCTCAAGAAACGGGGCTGATGAATTAAAAACACACTGCTTATTTTACCAACTATAATAAATGATTTATGATCTTTTTCACTTTAAAGCATGACAGTCTCAATTTTAACATAATTTTTGACAAAAACCACTAAGAGGATACAGATGTTTTAAATGAGGGAGAGAGAGAGAGGAACAGGCCTATGTTTGTACAATGTGTGGCTCCTTAGCATTCCAAAAAGGACTTGGTATATCAGAAACAAAGGTAGGTTCAAGATTTGATTTAACTTGATAATTACGCTATTATATGCAAATTTTAACTTCTTTTCAACTTCCTCAATTAAAAAGGCTTCAGATCCCTTTAGTTATAGCATTTTTATGAATGTAAATAAAAGCTGTTATTATTAAAAGTAACATTAAAAGCTGTTATTATTAAAAGTAACATTACAGCCGACACGAAATGCATTAAAATTCTTTGCAGTTACTTTAACACAGGCATTCTTAAACGTGTTGTCGGCTCACTGCAGACACCAATCAATCGTAATACAGTGGAAACAACGCACCGTACTGGAAGACAGCAACTCTCAACACTTCAATTTGTTTTTCATCAGATCTAGTACCATTTTATTACTCAAAAGTTTCTTGTTGCCGACGTATGTTTTGGAATCGAATTCTCAAAAAGTCTTTCTGCAGGAATGAGAATAAGCAGTACCTAGAAATGTGAGAGCGCCAATCTGTCATCACATTTTTCAGAAGACCTGCAATTTTTTTTTTTTTTAAGGCCCTTCACAAAGCAGTCCAACTGTAATTCCATTATCTTCAGTATCTGAAAAATTGCTCCCTAACATCTATGGAAATTTCTGAAAGATGAAGCAGGATAAAAATTCCATCATATAAGATTAGATTTTAAACTGTTTAGATGAAGTCTGTGAAAATCCATTAGCAAAAAGGAGCTTTGAATTCAACCAATATTAACAAAACACTAGAAACCAGAAACACAATTCTCATGAGACATTATGTCATATCTTTCATGTGTTTTGTCTTGTGCAAAAAGACCTCTTTTTTTTGAGCTTTTGGCCTCAGTTTCCAACACTGCTTTCTACAACCGCAGAGATGATCAAAATTTCTAGCCATGTTTCATGACATACTATACTTCTCACTTGACGAGATGAACGAACATCAATATCATCGCCAACTGTTTCCAAGGGTTCACTCTTCACATACAGGATATTCCACCGCACAGTAATCATACATTGTGGGGATAACACGTTCTAAAACGTTGCAGGGAGCTCACAGTTGTTGAAAAGTGTATTTGTTTCACTCTCAGTGGCAAACTGCGCATGTGCTGGTGCTGCCCTAGCACCTTACCATACCTAAGGCACATAGCGACTGATAGGAGCCATTATGGGGAGGAGAAGAAAGACCTTGCTCCCCCCCTCCCCACACCCCCACCAAAAAAAAGGGAACAGAAAACAGACACAAGAATTGGTCAAGAGAATAGAACTGGGAGTTAGGGTAAGCAAAGTCAGAGCCTTTAAGCTGAGAAAGAGAAACAGAAGTCCTCAAAGTTTTCAGGGCACTGAAACAGTGACCTGTCTACTGCAGTTACTGATTTTACTTTTTCACCCTACAAATACGCTGGCAGGTCACACCAGGGACACAGTTTCCTGGTGTGGATATTCCCTTAGAGTTCCTGTTGAGCAGCTTTAATACTAGTATGGAACAAACAGTTATGCTGAGGTGTGGCCACTTTCTCTCAGGAAAGGCAGACTCCGTAAGGGAGCAGTAAATGTCTTGCACCAAATGTACTTCAACAACAGAGATGCATTTGATTACTTGTTCCTCTCTTACTAGTTCCTCAGCTTAAGATGCTGGGGGTGTGTTTTGCAGAAGTGTTTAGCACAGACAGCTGCAAAACAAAAACATGAATGTCACTACAGAAAGCTCATGTTTGGGACACAAAAAATTGGTTTTGTAAACTACAAGCTACATTTACAGCAGATGTTCTGTGGCAACTTCCTGTAAGCATGTTTTTGCTCCCCAGTAAGTATGAGGTAGCTCACTCCTTATGAATGTAACAAACTGCTTTGCAGGTAAGAAAGAAATCAGAAATAGCCCAGTACCCTCCAAGTGACAGAGACAAGCACGGGATGCCAATGGAAGAGCAGAGTAAATGCTTTATCACAACTCCTTTCCATCAGCAATGGAAGAAGGATGAGATGCCACACGCTTAACTGAGGAGCACATGAGCAGCTATTAACTTTGCACCTTACCTTATTTTAATGTATCCATGTGTCCATGCCCTTTTCCTACAACTTTCAAGAGGATAATGAGTTTCTAACTTGGAAGCTTAAGTTTTACGCCTTAGTTTCTTTAGAAAATTAAACACGGTGATACTCCTTTACCGCAAAGATTTTTAAGTTAGCATTTGTAGAACACTCAAAAACTGTAACAATGACTGTTTTAAGAAAGCCATAGGGAAATTAAGAGTTCTAGATTCAAAGCAGAGGTTAGATACCGTACAAAAAAAAAAGAAAAAAGCTTAGCATACGTACTACATGAGATAAGGGCACTATGTGACAATGAAATTGTCACATATTATTTTAATGAGTGCATGCCAAAGGGATGAGCAAAAGCAATCTAAATTCTTGCAGTTCTTATTTCCTTAGTGTTTTGTTATACGTTCCTTTATCATTTCTTCTTCGTGGTAAAAAGGAAATGGAAAACTATATAAAAAATTTCAATTTGAAAATCATATACCTGTCCCGAAATTTTACAGTTCTTAGACTATGATAACTACAAATGAAGAAAGGACATTCTTGGGAACTAGCAGGCTCAGCATTCCGTGTTGCAAGCCTTATGTAAATATCAGAAAAGTCAACACAAAACTACAGCACAATCTGAGGAACCGAGATACATGACAGCACACACATTCAAAATTAACTTCATGTTATTTAGAAAAGCATTTACTCCCATGTCCATTTAATAGGAAAAAATATGAAGCCTTTTAAAGTCAAGCTATTGTTGAAGTTTTTAAAGTGGAGCAACTACTTTGAGCTATTTTTCCTGAATGAACAGGTTTTGCTTCATTTCCTCATTAAAAGATTACCAAACAGATAATTAATTTTCCACAGAAAATTAGCAGAAATTACACACACAACCTCAATGGCAACACAAAGCATTAATGCAACTGTAATGTTGAAACTGTTACAACAGTTCATAAAAATGCTATATCGTTGATTCTAGTAGTCATCTTATTATGCAGCTGACAATCTTTGCTTTAATGTTACCTTAATCATACCACTAATGACATACAACCCCTTCATGCTGTATATACCATGATATTTCCTTCTTTTTTTTTTTTTTTGGAAAACAGTCCACAGTATTCCAAAAAAACTTGCAAAGGAAAAATTAAAAGAAAGTTTAAAATGGAAAAGTCTTAATTCAGTCTTACCTCAGAACTGTAATCTTCTACTGTAGTGGAAATTTCACTTTCAGGCTAAAAGAAAATATTAAAATATTTACAATGATGGCAATCTAAAAATACTTAACAAGACATTTTCCATTTATTTCTGCATGTAGACAGTATTTGACTATATTTCAGATATACATGAGTTTGATTAGAATCTATAGAGCGAAAGCCACCTCTACTTTCTTGAAATCCTAGCTAAAAGAAATTTACTTTGGTGTTCAACTTTGATTGTGAAAATAGTATAATTACATGACAAACCATTCTAATAAAAATGCAACTTACAGGTATAAAATAGTATTCTGGAAATGTAGGTTTCAATTTTTTAACAAATAAGGACTATCACAGAAAGGACTTCTCTTTGACAGGGGAATTTAACTTAACTAGGAATTTTGTTAGCTAAGAACATCAGCAATACTTTGAATGACATCTTCATACATGCAAGAGTTTTTTGATGTTGACTAGACGTCTGAACAATCTTCTGACAAATTCGTTCTCCTTCAGCTTCCACGGAAACTAAGGAAAGCTAAAAGTGATCAGGAAGAACAAGGACAAAGACTTAAATCTTGAAATCTAACATACAGGACCTTGACCAGCTGAAGGAAAGAAGCAATACCAACATTAAACATGGCATACAATATGCTTGCTATAGTATCTTGATCAACTACATACAAAGCATCAGGTTTCAGACCAAGAAGTTTGTAGGAAAACAGGCAAAATATTCAAAATATCTACATAAGGTGCACTCTTGTGGAGTTAAATTACTCTTTTAACTCAAAATTAAACTTTTAAAATTTAAAACTACTTTAGCAAAAACTAGTGTACACAATAAGATCTATTCAACACTCACTTAAATCATGAGCTAGCCTCATATTAGATCAATCCCTCTTTGTTATTGAATTATCTCAGGCATATTTTCAAAGAAACATAATCAGTTTTCCATTATCAAATATGAGTAAAATGTGCAACTCTGAGGGGTTTTTTGTTCATTTTTAAATCAGTCACTAGTTTCTACTGGAGTTCTGCAGTTCTTGTAACTCCAACACCATTGATTCCACAGATTTTGAATCTTATACGTAGTTCCATGATGAAATTAACCTAACCGCAGTGTTACTGTATGTATGGAGTTTACAAAACTAGCTTAAAATATGAATGTAGGAGCTAAAATTCATACAACTGTTAGGAGTTGTTAGGAGAAAAAAATCAAAATGTTGCATCTTAAAGTTAAGACACAAACTAAAACAGAATACAAAATTATGTTTTAAAATTACAGGTTCATAACAGTGGTTCTACTGTGGCATATTCAGTTACTACTTAACAGTATTTTAGTTTTTATAAATTTTTATGCATACATTTATATATATATATAAATTTTGTATTTTGTTTCTAATCTTCATCCTTTGTCTAGGACAGACAAAAGTTCTCTGGAAGAAAAATAATCAGGGAAAACCAAATTGCTATCTACCTTCCTAATACAGATTAAAAAAAAAAAAATCTCTGGCAGCATCATCCCATAATTATTACTAGTTTCTTCCAATTCAGAAGACTGTCAGAGAAAAATCACAAATGCAAGTATTTCTATAAACCTACATATAGAGCTAGATCTAACAACTGTTCTTTATATAGCACATGAAGCGTGGACATTTCTCCAACATCCAAAAACACACAGGCAACAAATCTGATTTATTACATAATTTTTCCCTGCAGTGCTTCTGAACTACAGAAACAGTCCCCCGTTTTAAGAAAATGACAATGAACGTGTAGATACTGGGATAAGCTCTGGGCTGGTAGATGATCACAGCAAGAGGCAAAAAAAAATGCAGATAAGTTTAAGCTGGAGTTAGAAAATACAAATTATCAAAGCAAGGTGGAGATTGAAAAGAATTCTTTAAAGTTTTATGGTATTTGGCCAGATACTGGATTTCTGAAAAAGAATATAATTATTGCTGGTACTTTCTAAATATCAGTTCAAAAAATGAAAATTTCACATAGTCTTCTACCTCAGCTTAGGTAAGCAGTATCTGCAAGCAGCATAAATAGTCTTTAAAAATTATCTGCTTCCATCCTACGTCTCCTACAGGTTAGTCTACCTTCACTTCAGAAACGTGAAGACAACCATGACAGTTATATACTGAGGAGTTTTCAGTTGATCATTACTACCCAGATCTTAGTGACTGCTGGAATTTGTAAAAGAGCATAAAAAGGCCTTTTTTTCCCCCCTCTCCTTCTCTACGGACTTAGGAAAGTTACTAGCTGGAATAGCTCCAGAAGCAGACGGTGATCTGTTTGTTTATCACCTAACACAGAAGAGAAGAGTTAGATTTAGTACATCTATAATGTGGAAAGAAAAATGACACAGTTTGCTCAGTTCTACTTTTCCTCATATAGAACAAGCTTTGATTTTCCCACTTTCCATATGTGTTGGATTCATGTACAAAAAAAGTCTGGATATATGACACAGCCTCAGTATTTATTTTCTAAAACTTAACACTGTAACCTCTTTATTCCATAAATCCCTAGTGTAAGTGAAGGGAGTGAGTCTGTGTGAATACCTAACTCCTGGGGCAGTAAGGATTTTAGATTAAAGTTCTAAAAGAGACAAATCTTTGCAGAGTTCTATTTTGCCTTTTATGAGATAGCATGCTTTTGAAAAATTAAATTTCTCTAAAGAGAAATAATTCTATGGCTCTAAATGAAGTGCTTATTGTGTGAACTACAGATGACTCAAGCACTAAACATTTTCTTATGAACTATAAGTTCTCATATTTCATTAGCTGCTTCTGCTCAACAGGATCTTTGCAGACTAGTTTTAATATCTTAATTTAAGGCTTATCCTATTGCATTTGCAGATTAAAACACATTAAAAACCTCAATCTTTGGTAAGCGTTAACTAAATGTTGAGTTCTTCCTACTCACAAATAGGTAAGGAGCTGGGAATGTACAGCACACTTACTTTCAGTAGTGAAAACTAAACCTTTAATTAAAAGTACTAATTGAGAAACAGCCGACACCCGTAAAACTGAAAACCTCTAAGAATCATTCACTAAAATACCTGTGCAAAAAGCAGTTATTACTCTCAAAGCTTTCCAGCCATCTTACAACCACCTTATTTGCAAGCCAGTTTTAATTATGTACCTTACATAAAGGATCTTAGAGATTTTTAAACAGAAAATGTTCTTAAGTGCAAATAACTAAGAAACCCTTCTGAATTTCACATCTTTTCTAACAACCCAATATTAGAGTTTTCTTTTCCTGTTCCGCGGTTGTTCTTTCAAAATATAAAAGTTGATGTCCTCTCTTGCATTTTCTTAGATTATTTTGGATGAATCCAAACGATATAGATGTTGCTTGCAGGGTTCACTTTGGAAGAAGAGTGGTACTTCCACAGCTTGAATAGATCATTTTTTGGCTCTTAAGACCAATAATTTTTTGCCAGGAGTTTTATCTGAAGAAAACTGCAGAATGACGGCAAAATGAACGCAAGTTAAATATCTCTGAATGTCTAAACTAAGGGGTTCATCCAAACCCTGCTAAACTCAACTAAAAAGACTTAAATTCTGTAAGCCTAACATTAGACCCCAACACTGTAAGACTTCAGGCTGTCAGAATCCATGTTACAAGCAGACAACATTTTATGGACACCCATCATGCATTCTACTCCCAAGAAATGATCAAAATTGCTTCAAAATCCAGTTTCCATTTTTAAGTCATCCATTCTGTATGCTTTCAATATTCTTTGCCCAGCAGAAGTAATTAGCTTTTATATAGCTCATCTCCCTGAACCACAAGAGTCCAGTTTAAAAGGAAATATTTCAGAAATTCATATATATACATTGTTAGCGACACAACATCTTTTGACAGAATGATGTCAATTACGCTATTCACCATTTCTCTCAATACTCTATGGAATTTGAAATTATTTGCTGTTATACTATGACTTCAGGATGATAGTTTGCACTTATACTACCTATGCTCCACAGTATTGTCTTTGTACAAAGCACTGAATCTCTTATGGTAAGGTATTTTTATTCTTTATTCAAAATTTTTCCACCAATAACATGATTCATGACTAAAACATACTGAAGAAAAGACATCTGAAAGGCTCTTTATTGCCAGACTCTCTCCAACATCTAAGGCAGACAGTACCTTTTATGATAATATACCACACTTGTGCCCTTTTCAGAAACCAAACACATTTTCGTCTCTGAGCATTCTTCAGAGAAAATACCACAAAATGGTAGAAAAAAGGAAATAATTTGCCCCTGGCACACAGGATATCCATTGCAGAGAAACTTGCTCCCCTCTGCAGCTGAGCGTTGCTCAGAAGCCGCCGCCTTTGGCGCTCAACTCCCAACGTAAGCACTAGCCTCACAAAGGAGCTCATAATAAATTGTCCAGAAGAACTGAAAAGTTATTGTTGGGTGCCTTTCAAAAACTTTTCCAGGTGACGCTAAAATGTCTGTAAGCATAGGCACCAGTATTAAACTATTCCAATTGCAACAGCTGAGAAAATTGAGACTGGAAACAGAATTCTGCCTAAACTAAATTATTGACTTTCTTAAGACCACCATCTAAACTGCTATAAAAACATCCACTACAAAATTCTGAATTCATTTTTGAACGTGAATTAGCCAGTGAATGGAAGGAAAAGCAATTTTATTTTAGCTAAGTCAGTTTGCAGGAAAACTGTAATCAACAGGAAAATACCAATGCTGAATTTCTGTATTACAGACTCCTGGCAGTCTATAGTCATGAAGTCTCAAGTCTATAGAGTAGGATAAATTTCTAGATGGATTAATGCTCGGTTATTAATGAAATATGTCTTTAATTAAATCATAAGAGAAGGAACACTTTCCATATGAAGACCAAGAATTACCAGTGGAACTATTACCAAGTCTCTCCTTTTTACCTCTCTGTAAGTTTACCATTATATGCAAAGAAAAACAGTTGAGCTAAAAGTTTCCAACTGATGTGAAAAAACTGAATCCTCATGTAATAGTTTTTCTAAACATTAGCAGCAATAACTGAGGGTGCAGCATAACTACAGCTCTCACAATGCTAATTCAAGCTCTACTGTCAAATTTAACTTTCCTCTGAGTTAATTCAACATAATCCAATAATTTTTCACAAATGAGAGATTAGTGAACATTTTGCCATTACTAGCAGATGTAGTACTAAAAACAACTACCTTTGGATTCAGGTATGCCTTGTTCTGAGATGTCAAATAATGATTCAGAACAGCTTTGTTTCATTTATTCCTCTATAAAGAAAGGCTGCATTTGGAGTCTCTCAACAACTACAGCCACCCTTTTCAGCAGCATCTTTGCATGGTTTTTGCTCTCGGTACTGTCAACACTAAAATATTTTTGGATAAAGTTTTCCCAGATTCTCATTCCTGCCTCTACGCTGAAAGCTGTGCCAGACTTCTTTTGATTCTGTTTAGCTTGACTAAGGTATAGAGTATGCAAAGCTGTTTTATCTCAATGCTCTTTTCCCTCTCCCCCGCAAAAACCTCAACCCCTGCCCACCCAATTTTAACAAATTTTTAAAAATACATCGATCATCTTATCCCATCATAACCACTGGCCACAGAAAAGCAAGGGTAAATAAAACTCTTATTTACATAAGTAAACATTGCTGCAAGAACAATTTTCTGTTAACTTACAATATTGAAAAATATTAATACAAATCCCTTCATCGGGTATACCAGTGCTAGCCATTGCAAACCATCCTCTGAGTATGGCTAGCAAAGGAACGACAAACGCATTGCAACTTGCATGCATCCACAGACCATCTCAGATCATCTTTTCATGGACCACTAATGACCCACAGATGACCGTGACCTGAACAAGACTGATCTAGAAGACCAAGACTAGGAAGGGAGGCAAAGAGCTTGTAAGCTGAAAATGCCGCTCATGAAATCCTCTCTTAGGTGGTGTTGAACTTAGGGGCATTTAATATTTGTAGAATATTCTGAATATAAAGTGCTTATATATTCTTATATAATGCATTCTCATACCTGCCTTAGTTCTAATTCCTAAAAACATTCCATCTAAAGAAATGGATTCACTGGTAATTTATGTCCCAAACCAACTGACCACAATCAGATTTAAAGAGAGTGCATCTTAACGGATATTAAAAAACCACTAAACCCGAGTATGATCTGGAATGAGGTATGTCCCACCCTGCGGAGACTCTAATTTTCCTGTATCAGAAAACATCATCAGCAAAGAGATAATCTATGCTGTGAACTTAACCTCTCTGAGTGTTTAATTAGGTTTCTTCTCTTGGGTAAAATGGAACTCAGCCATATCAGTCTTTAAGACCTGCAGTCAAGCTAAAATGAAATTCTGTATAAATCCATAAAGACCACCCTTCAATATAGGCGATATCAGTGTCACTAAGTCTAATTATATATATCAGTATTTATGGTGAGAAGGTAGGGCATAACAGCAGAGTATATTTTATGTACCGCAGAAAATTGGCAAGACATCTTGGCAATCCTTTGGCCAGATGGTAAAGGGTGAGATGACTGGCTTCAGTCACCACCATATGTTCCTGAAAATCTATTATTTCCTCTCTTGGCACTCATTTTACCATTGAGCAGACTATTTTCATACATTTGTTTAGCAAATAGACTCTCATTCCGAAACTAAAGTCCTTTTTCAAGGAATGCTAGCATTAGCTGAAATAACTGGTTTAGGAATGCTAGCGTTAGCTGAAATAACTGGTTTAGCTACATCAGTTTTTATTACGTTTTTTGATTTATTCATCCTCTGTTTAAATCTTCCATCTTATTGTACATCCCAGAATATCTCTTCTCTAGTCAAAGCCTTTGTTGCTTTTTGTTTTCGCCCTCATAACATACAAGTACCTTAACTACATTCACCACCTAAATCTTTTCTCACTGAGGTTCTCCCTCTGTTCCTCCATACTACTTATGTTTCCCTATTTCTGTCACTTTTCCTCTTCAGATCTCCTCAAGAACCTGACTTCTCCTAATGTCTCCTTTTATACTCTGCATTTCTGCTCCTTGCTTGTCATGGTTACCTCTTTCTACCCCAAAAGTTTTCAGCATTACCAGTGATAACACTATTCAGTGACATTATTGTAACGACCCTGTTTTAACCTGCCTTTCCATCTCCTATATATCTGTCCACTTGATCTTCACCAGCAACGTTATCCCTTTAATTCTGCAATGCCCATCTTTTCCATGTGCTTTAGTTCCCTCTCATTCCACTTATCCTCTTCTGCTTTCATTCTCCTTGACAGGTCTTCGTCATAACTGACCTTCTTCTTTTTGTCCTAACAATAAAAGAATCAAACACGTAAAGAAGACAAACCAAAGTAACAAGTTAAAAATCAGATATTGTAAAGACTGTATGTATTTTTAGATTGGAGGACTGGACAAAATCTTATTGAAACTGCCAAATAAGCAAACTTCCCTTATCCAAGTGGCGTGAATGAACTAGAGTTAAAATCCTGGGATCTTTTACTGAAAATGCAAGTGAGATGAAGCTGAAACAGCAGTTGCTGACAGGTATTTTCTGCAGTTTGAAGGCAAGCATACAGCAGTTGCATGCATGTATGCATAGAAATAGCAGAAATACCCCTTCACAAAAAAAAAAAAAAAAAGCCCACTAAGCAATCAGAAGCATAATGACTAAGGAGAAAGTAAATGAAAAGTAATTAGAGAGGCATGATGGCTGGAGTTTTGTAACTGAGAGCAAAGTAATGTCTGCCGATCCCTTTTACATCCAGCTTATACATTTCATGTATACTCTTTCTAAAGGAACAGGACTGCATCTAGAATACCCAACGCCATCCCCTGTTCTTTTCTTTGCTGAAAACAAGTAGGAAGGTCTTAGATAAAGATTAACTGGGAAAGAGCAGCACCTAGACTGCAAAAGAACACAGGCCTATTGCACAGATGATGTTCTCTGATAATACTCAGGGCCTGGTAGTTTAAAAAAAATTGGCTATAGTTTCTAGTATATTCTTCACTTAGAAGGCAACTATTTCTCCCCAGCACTGTGATTGCAAGTGAGAGGAGGAAAATTCAGTTTCAGTAATACTGTGGTGGGAAGGAAAGGAACCAGATTTAGAGGGACAGGGAATTAACACCTGGGATTGAGTAAGAAAAGAACTATGATGGTATGAGCTTTAGTTGAATGGTGCCCAAACTAGTATATGATGTAAGTTATGGTATAACTAAACCATACCACTTTGCATCTTGTTTTTTTCGTTGTATGTTCAGGAGACTTCATTTGTTGTTTATTTCTGACAAGTCAGGCTTTCAGAAATGGAAGAGATGTAGATGAGCAAAATGCAAATATAAATAAAAGAGCCAGAAAAAACACAGGCCAACCCTATTCTTCGAATAAAGTGGAAGGATGTCTCATTGCTTTACGGAATTAGGAAAAGCAGACTCATAGCTAGTACCACCCCATTGGAACAGATTCCATTTAAAGTTGGCCAATCCTCTGGATTATAAAATGAGCATATTGATATTTATTTTATACATTATTCTCTTAGAAATTACACTCTGCTCTATGTGAATGGTTTTTTGATTAATTTTTATTGATACTGAGCACTCATGTTGATTTGACATGTATTCATGTGGTATAAAAAAAAGCTAGTAAAGAAGAAATTTATCTAGAAGTACCTGATTCTAAACCACCAACAAAATTCTACAAATTTCAGGTATTCACTAACAACTCAGAATATGTTATGGAAATGAAATGATGAACATTCTGATATGAACTTTAACTGTTTACTCAAGCAGATGATAAACTACTCTAAAACTATTACCAAAGAGATTTGTCTTGTGAAAGACAAAAGAAGAGTTACTAATCCAACTTAAATCAATTAGCAGCTATTCTTCATCACAGAACTTTGAACTTTTCTTTTCTAAGAAGCTTTATTTAATAGCTTTTACTACTACCCAAGTCACTCAAGGACAATTTTACTGTGCCACAATTACTTACTCAGAAAGTGGCTTTTGTTTTGATCCATTTTCAATTGCAGAAGTCACAAAAAGAAGCAATCCTAAATCCAAGAGTTTCATTGATCCAAATTATTTCCTGGGTCCTATCTACTGAACTATTTTTTATTTCTATATGGAAAAGGACATTCTGAATCTCAAGACTGCATGCTATTAGGATGCAAGAGAATAAAGACAAAAAAAAAAAAAGACCACTAGAAACCCAACATATCATTGTCTTTGTAAGATCAAGGCCAAAAGTATTTAAGATAAAACAGGTTCCGACCCAGCAACTTTAACCAAGAAATGACATTTGGCATTTCTCTAGTTCTTGTACTTTCCAAAGCTGATAAAAGTTTTCCTCCAAAAGAAGGAAAACCTTATGGGACTTGCAGATAAATTCAGACAGAAGGCAGAATGTAATAGAAAAGAAAGATAATACAAAATAACACTGATAGTTCCTATATTCCTTTCTCCAACTACCTCCTGTAATTTGAGGGATTGGGGAGGAGGGGAAAAAACAGCTGCCCTGCAGAAGAGAGAGAAAAGAGGGAACTCTGAGTTGAGCAAAACTCCCAGAGGTGTGCCTCTATTTTACTTCATTACTTGTATCAAGGAAGACAGCTCTTGCCCACGTGTTCCATTTGGGACTAAAAACTTGTACTAGAAAGATTGCAGGGAGATAAACACCTATCCACAAAACTACTATGGGAGAGCCCAGTCGACTTTTAGAAAGGTATGCAGTATAGTCAGATATTATGATTTTGTTTTGTGGCACCCCCCTCCCCAATCCAAATATGAATTCCACTAAAAGTGGAAGTAAACGGAATTGAATTTTAGCTAGAAAATAATCCTGCATAATGCCTCCAGTAATCTTCCCTTACTCTCTCAACACAGCAGCCTATAAAGATTTAATGTTGGGTGAAAAAGAAAACAGCTCAAACAAGTCGTCTTTAATTCTGCAATGGAGAGATTTAGCCTGCAACTGGCTATTACATTGGCTGTCATTTCAGCTAAACAAACCCTAATCCAATTACTCTAATATAAGATGTCTATCAAATCATTACAGTTATAAAACTAAAAGCTGTAATATAACAACTGTAACTGTTATGAAGTACTGAAACTTTCAGAATTTTTCTCTTCTATTAATACTGCACAGATAGAAGTTTTAGCCAACTATCTTCCAACTTGAAAATACTGGTTACTCATTTAACATGAGTAAGCAAGCCATAGACAACCTATAACAAAGAACAGTAGTTCTTTCTGGACTACACTCCTCGGAAAGGACTACACTGACATGCACAGAGCAAGGAAATCTAGGCTGAGCTTCTTGTTCAAAACAGCATTTATGTCCTTTTTAGAGATACTGCTTCCAAGAATACAATAACCTACTCTGTTAAGAGCAGGCACGTCTTTTCCTGAGATACATTATCAAGGAGCAACGTATTTTGTTATGTGAATTCATGTCACTTAGAACTGAACTGACTGCCAGTGTATTTCACTCTGGGCATCTTGCAACCTTCCCAGAGTATATACTTTCAGCCACTAGCAATCGGGATTATACTCCATCAAGCAGTAAAAGTAGAGTATCCACGTATCAGTCTCTTAAGCCATCCAAAGCTAAGTAGTGTTTTCTAAATACATTCCTCCTCTTCATAAACCAAAAAGAGTCAAATTACATTATGAATGCTAGAAGGATGCTTAGCTTTGTATTTTGCTGTAGCCACAGTTGCAGTCATCAAAAAAAATCCACTGCAATTTGTAAACCTTAATAAAATTAAATGCATAAAATGAAGAAATAAAACAAAACCAATTTTTGTCCATTTAGGGAGTTCACAAGTAGCACCAACAAACTTTTTAGAATCTGTGCTACACTGACTACCACAGAAAACATGATACTAGCAGGCAGGTAAAAAGTCTCTGGACATATTAAGGACAGACAGCTGAGGCAAGGAAATAGTATTTCTAGTCTCAGATGATTCATACATTCCCATTCTGAAATGAATATTTATATTGGACATGATTTTAAAAAATTTATTTATATATATATATATATATATATATATATATATATATATATATATAAATAAAAATAAACAGTTCATAGGCTAAGACAAACTTACCTCAATGGTGTAAGTCTGGTTGTGTTTGATAATTTCTCCACTGTGCAAAGTCCTGATTATAGTAAAGTCAGCAGTAGCAGCTGCTCCTCTTCGGCTGCTGCATGTGGATGTTTCATCCCCTCGAGATCGATCGATGTCAGGTCCATCTTGTAACGATTCATCATCTTTGATGTTTGCTGTTTTCTTTTTCCTTTTCTGCTTCTTTGATGCATTCTGCCCATCAGATTGTGCTTTTCGCTGCCTAAATTGCGCAAGCTGCACACGAGAGAAAATCTTGTTAAGGTGAAAGTTTTCCTCTTCATTACTAAGGACACCCATTATAAAGGCTTCCCAGCTGTCTACATAAAGCTTCAAACTAATCACTACAGAAAACAAGCTGGAGGTTAATGCTGTATATTTGAAACACCTTTAGACTATTTTTCTGTTCACATAGTTTACTTTAAAAATTCTAAAAAAAAAAAAAAATTAAAAAAATCTATTAATGAATTCATTTTAGGTTTCATATTAGCCATTCACTAGGTAGATGGCTAGGAATCAAAACATTCGCAGGTAAACGTAAAGGACAAACCTTGATGATGAAATAACCTTTGATCTCATCTCCTTATGCAAAAAACACATTTATAGTTTTACGGTAATAAATATTTCAACAGAAGTTTACAGAAATTCTTTTAAACTTTTTGTCCAAAAATGAGAAAAAAAGCAAACTTTCTACCACCCAATATCATACAAAGTTTTAAAAAAAGCTTATATTAGGACTTAAGAAAGCATCTCAAGCTCCTGAGAATACCATAACAAAAAGGTAAAATACATAATTAGGGAACTGTCTAACAATGGACAGCAAGCAAATTACAAGATACACTACCTTGTAGCAAAACATGCTGAAGAACAAAAAGTCACAGGTGAGCCAGACACAGAGTTGAAAAACCAATTAGTATGTAAGCTATTCAAATACTGTAAGACATTGCCTTTTGAAGAGCTTAACACTTTTAATCACTTTATAGTGGTTTACACAAGAAAATCCATTTAAAATATTTTTTTCTTAACAAGAACAGAAATTCTGTTCAGACAAGAAAAACCATCGACAAGTTTTACCACTTAAAATTCAAAATCAGAAAGATCCTACCAATGAAATCCGGTAACAGATAACACTATTTTCCACTTTAAAAGTCCAATGTTAATTAAGTGCTACAATACATTTTGCAAATGTAGCTGCAAAGTAATTACAGAGCATTCAAATAAAGACCTAAAAACTTCAAACACTTTCCACATCAATGCTCAAACATCATGTACTTTTGATAAGCGTGCCGTCATTTTAAGAAAAAGCTATAATAAAAAATGGCAGGTTTGCTCCTGATATTCACCAGTCGAGAAAGCCAGGTTTCCATTCAAGCTCTTCAGCAACGCTCAGATCAAGGCGGAAACGCAGATGCCCCTTCCCAGGCTGCTCCCAGCACTGCTCTGCTACAGAGCGACCTGTCAGCTGCTGTGCTCTGTAGCTCTCGTTTGGCCTCAAGATAGCCGTGAAGCCGTAATCGAAATAAATATATCACTTGCAGATCAGTTGTGACTTCTCAAGCAGCTTATGCTTTTGTCCCTTTGTTTGCGTTTCTCCACAGGTTTCCTCAGCCTCCTCTCCATTCTTAGGAGAACTGACAGCTCGGCATATGGCTCCTGCTCTGTGTACAGAAGGACCTGAAGATTTGCTAAGCCAAATATGCTCACCTACGTATTTAATACTTAGTTCCTCCCTATTTCATCCCCAATTAGTTCAACGGAATGAGGTTTTCCCCCATTTTTTAAATATGCAACTTTGATTATTTCACAAAAATCTATCACAGCTTATCAGCTCCAAAAATTTTTTAATAGAAAAGGAAAGGATATTCTCCTTCTCACTTCAAGAAAAAAAAAAAAAACACATGGATTTATTTTCTCAAAAATGAGAAATGTCCAGCTCTGTCTCCTTATGACATTACTACGTTTTCCTAAAACAGTAAATTGACATCTGTTTTGTCGAGGTAAATTTACCCAAAAAACAAACAGAATTTGTTTTTTGCAACACTGAAACAAAACAGATGACCTGAGTTCGTGTGTAAACACTGAGAGATTTTACATCTTTTTATTTTTAAATAATGAGAGTCATGACGCGTCATTGGTCAAGAACTCTCTTCCCCAACTTGATGACTGAAACCTTCTGTAATCGAAAGTTAAGTTGGCTTTTTAAAAGCAGCTTTGCAGTCTTTATTTGTCTACAAAATTAGATGTGTAGCTCAAGGATAACTGAATTACTCCACATCTCTCCTGATGTCTGTGGATATTTTAGCTGGGGCATCTGGGTACATCACATTTCTCTCCTTTCAAAATTAAGCTGTTGATTTTCATTTTTTAAGAATTTAAAGATTAAATCCTACCATTTCAATTGTACACAGACCTTATTTTTTCCTTTTAAACCTTGCTGAAGATGGGCAGATATGAAAACTAACTGCCCGTTCAAATTAAACTATTACATTTTCATATGACACAAGTTCTACACTGACAATTTATTTCCAAAATACTAAATGCTAATACATGACTACACTATTAGCAACCACTGCATGCACAAATTGTAGCAACTTTACCCTACACATTCACATATACTCAAAATTGTCCAGCTACTAACGCAACACAGCTTCCAATTCACATTTTTAATCAAATTAAAAATTAGAAACAAGCGAAGCAGTGCAACAGAAAGCTACTGCTGACCAACTACGTTCTGTAGCGCTCACATCAAGATAGGGGAGCCTCAGACACAGGCTGCCTTCAGAAAACCGAACTCAGGAACTAGAGAGCCGAGGATCTGTCTACGTTTCAATGACAAGCAGGAAAAAGTCCATCAGCAGTCACAGGAACTAAGGAAAACAAATTTTGCAGAATTAAAGCTTTAAATTAAACAGAAAAATGCTTCCAGATTTGGTACTTGTAAAAACAAAAAAATCCCCCAAACCCCACTTTTCCAATGTGGACAAAACATGAAACAAATACAAGCTGATGTCACCATGCATTCCTCTGCCCTGCCTCCCAGGCACATCACCTTGTTAATGGCAAAAGTCAGTCCGTGAAGAACTTAACACCATTTCTGTCGGTTCTCAATCTGCAGTTTTGAAACAAGTGAACCCTACACCTTTGCTGAGTTAGAAAAGCTCCAAGCAAGATCAAAAGACGTAAACACTAGAGCGACTGACTCAAGGAAGAGGAACGCTCCAAAATCTTAACCTGAAAAACACTCAGAACAGGCACTCTGCATTGATCTGCAGAAGAGCAGTGAGAAGGAATGGACTTACTAGGAAGGATCGGGAATGCACTTAACTGTAACGCAACTTTGCGATCAATTTTCAAATGTGTTAAAAACTATCTAGCCCAAGTTTTCTTTCTTCCGCAACCAGCCTACCTGCCAGCAGGTTGCATCCAGCTTATCCCATCATACTGGTACGACTTTGGATACTCCAAGTGGTACTGAACCTGCTAAAAATCTGATCTTTTTTTTTTTCCAGTAAAACACAGCAGCTGATTTTGCTTATCCTTGGCCCTCACCTTATGCATCTAAACAGCTAGTTATTTGCAATTTGCAGGTCACAGGTTTTCCAAGTCCTGCTTATAGTCAAAAAAGCAATCCTCTTGGGAACAGAGACGCTTCACAGTAATTCAACAAAATATTAGGGAGTCCACATTTATCCTCCGAATTATTTCTTTTAGATATGCAGTGTACAATTTAATTGTTAACTGGCTGTAGATAAATTGAAGTTTTAAGCTAAACTCTGAGAAACGGACTTTCTTTCCTTTCAATGCATAATTACCTACAATAAAATTGTGCAGGCACTACGATGCTTATTTTCAGGCACGCAGTTCCAGTGGTGCCATTAACAAGAGATGCTCAGCTTTCTATTAGTTTCCAAATTGTGAAATGATTGCATGTTGGCACTCAATTCTGGGGATGCACAAGACTCATGCTGCCTCTTATAAACAGAGAAACATTCTTATCTAAAGTCACAAGACTACAACAGAATAGCACGTGGAACGCAGAGCAGTAATGAGTATAGCTTTCAGAAACACTTTCCAAAGTAAGGTAAATAACATTTAAATATAAGCCCTTAGATATTTAGATATATTTTGTTTATCTAGTTCTGTGGAATTATAACCTCTTAGCACCAATCCCACATAACATGGGACAGGCTGTAGCAAAACTACATGCATCCTGTGCAACGTGTGCTTAGGAGCATTTAAAAGCTAACTGGCAGTAAGTCAGAAAAGCTGAGGAGAATCAACTGCTATTAGGAACTAATGACTCTTGAGAGGGAAGGGCACTAACTTGCAGAGTGCCAGGGATTACTTATGTAAACCTTGCCAGTTACCATACTTACTTTATTGCTATAACAACGTTATCTATCTATTCAGCTATCTTCAGCACGTTCTGACCCTCAGCAATTGATGCCACATGTGCCAGGAATCGAGGTTTTTTTTTAAGACTCTCCTCACAAGGATGCATAGTGACTGGGCACGGGGCACAAGCTGCTTCAGGCAAAATTCCATTTGGATATAAGAAAAAAAAATCCTTCACTATGAGGACAATTAAACATTGGCACAGATTGCTCAGAAAAATTGTGGAATCTCCCTCACCGGAGATATTCAAGACAGCTTGACAGGACACTAGGTAATGTAATATAAGACCCGTTTTCAACAGGAGATTGGACCACATGATCTTCAGAGGTCCTTTCCAAACTAGACCAAGGTTCCTGCATCTCTAAACTCCCCCACCCTGAATCCCATACTCAGCCTTGGCCAAAGGCCTAAGTATGGTCAAGCAGCTGTCAAAATAACCTTGACCAAATGAAGGAAAAGAGCCAGATTTTTTGGCTCTACTCTATTGTCCAATATGAGAGGCAAAAATGCAAGGAAAGAGACTGCAAACTAGTTTCACCTAAAGCTTCAAACAATGATGAGTAAGCCTAATAAATCTTTGTATTTGACCATTCCCTGCTTTTAAGATTTATTAAAATGCTTTTGTTAATAGCAATGTAGCAATTCTGCAATGATAACTGTATGATTTGCTTAGCATCCAGATTGCAAAAAGAATGAAACAGATTCAGATGTCCAAGCTAGCTCACACGTGCTGAAGGATGCAGGAGAAAAGGAAGGTTTCTTAGGTATTAATTCCAAGAGACTCAAAAGATCCCCAAAGGAGAACTGCCTGGGCCACACTAGGACTAGCAGTATTGACAGCAGCTTTTTCTGTTTTCCCTTGTGAGCTACTCTGAATAGGAAAGGACTCGGAGTAAATACATATCATCCTCCTCAACCATAAGATCCAGGGCACATCCAGCCATAATCCTGGCTGGTCATTAAAACACTCTTGTGCATCTCCATACGCTATATCACCTTGAATGACTAGTGTCATCGCCTACCATGGTAAATGACATGAACCCCACTGTCTATATACCAATTTCAGGATTAGCTACCTGATACCGGAAAGACGCCACACAATCCTGTTTGGTAAAACCGAACTTGATGGCAATAATACCAGTTATTATTTGAGAATGTCGTCTCATGATACAGCGGAGAAAAGGCACA